>NC_141685.1:1699462033-1700076059 GCF_964263255.1 Lissotriton vulgaris | reverse complement strand
ACAACGGTGGGGACATTTGGGGGCTCACAAATATTACCACGATAAACATTCCATTTAGTCCAGAGCGCTATCCATTTTCGGGGGCAGCCACATGCTACATATGCTGTTTTCTCCCTTACCATACACCAAACCATATACGCCTTCCAGGCGCTCAGTGTTGGTGGTACAGCTGCTCCTCACAGACGGGCGATGTTCCGCTTGGCTACCATCTGACCCCGTGTTGCCCAGAGTTTGCCCTTGGTGTTAAGGTCCGTGGGCTCCTAGACATTCAGGAGACATTTCTTGGCTTCAAGACTAATTTTCACTCCCCAGAATGTGCCCATACATTTGTGTATTTTTTTCCAGTTTAACGTACACTCCCAGATAATGTGCGAAAAGGAGCCTTCCAAGTCCACATTGCCTTTTACACAACCCTTCCTTACTCCTGCCCATCAACACCAGCCTAGGATCGGAGAGATACACTCGATGTAGAATCTGTAATTGGATCAGTCTCAATTTGACTAAGATAGCGACCTCCCTTGGAGAGGAAAGTGCCACCTGCCATTCCTCGTCGTCCAACTCCAGGCCAGCCTGCCCCCATTTCTCCCTCAATTATATAAGGGGATCTGGAGTGTTGTGTATTAGCTTTTTGTATGTGAGGGAGATAGCTTTGTCCGGTAAGTATCCATCCAGCAGTCTATCTTCTAAAGGAGAAGACTCCGGAATGGAGGACCCCGCCAGGATGTTAGATTGGAGAGAATGTCTTACTTGCACAGGTCTAAAATATTCTGAATTGGCTAGCTCATACGTCTGTTGGAGTGAAGCGAATGAGACCACCCTGTTTGCTCCCCATAGATCCTCAATAAGAGAGAGCCCAATTAGGTCCCACTTGTCAAACCCCTTGGTTCGCCCCAATGTACCCAGGCATTGGGAGTCCCACAGTGGAGTGGCAAGCATGAGTTTTTTGGCCCATCCTAGGCTACGATATGCCAGAGTTGGACTGAATGTGTGTGGACCCTGTCAGTAAAAATGTATATGGCCTGGAATAGAGCGCCCTACAGAAGCCGCCATCTGGGAGTACCCATTTGTCCATCCTTTAACCCGGGTCATCCCCACTGAGGCAGGTGCATTGGTTGATGGCTGAAAGATGTGCCGTCCAGTAATATTTTTTTATGTCAGGGAGTGCTATACCTCCGTTGTACCAACCGAACGTTAGTTTGTGAAGTGATATGCGCGGTTTACCATCCCATAGTTGGTCTCGGAGTGGTTTCAATGTCTTTAAAAACCGGGGTGGAACTGGGTCTGGGAAGTTCTGGAGAGCATACAGAAAACGAGGCAATGCCATAATTTAAAAAAGTGCAGCCCGTCCCAGTAGTGATAATGGCAGCGTCTTCCAGGTAGTAGTGTCTCGCTTGAACCTCTCCAGGGGTGAGAGGAGATTCCGTTCGTAGCGGGTTTTAGCATCAGTTGTGATCTGGGTATTTTCATATTTAAATTAGTTTGTTGTTGTCAGGATCAGGCAGTCTCTTGGCAGTGGTGTGGGGGGGTCTCCAGGCAAGACATATATAGAGAGATTCGATCCTCCCACCCCTCAGCCCACTTGAGTCCCCTGATGGAAGGATCCCTTCGTATCCAGGCTGCTAGTGGCTCGAGGGCCAGGGCAAAGAGTAGGGGCGAGAGGGGGCATCCCTGACGTGTCCTCGTGCCGAGAGGGAACACTTCTGAAATGTTATTGTTTACTACCACTTGGGCCAACAGTTCTGTGTAAAGGAGCCGCACCCATCCGATAAAGTTGGGGCCTTTTTAGGGACCGCCATCAGGTATGCCCATTCGAGCGTGTCGAAAGCCATTGTGGCGTCAAGCAAGACCACTATTGCGTCTTCCTGGATGGTGGTCTGACTCCCCAATACTCCATGAAGTCTTCTCAAATTGAGCGCAATATTTCTGTGAGGCATAAAGCCAGATTGGTCAGAATGAACCAGTTTGTCTATTACCTGCCTTAGCCGGTTCACAAGTAGCTTAGCAAGGATTTTGGGTTCCACGTTTAATAGGGAGATAAGTCTATAGGAAGTGCACTCATCTTTCGGTTTCCCTGCCTTAGGTATGGACACCAGCGAGGCGATACGTTAGTCTTGTGGGAGTATGCCCAGTTCTTTACAGTCTTCGAACATCTTCTTAAGGTAAGGGAACAGTTTGTCGGGCTTGAGTTTGTAAATCTCAATGGGCAGACCGTTTAGGCCCAAGGATTTCCCATCCGGAGATCTCTAATCGCCGTAGCCAGTTTGTCATTGGTAAGTGCACTCTCTAATGCCTCTCTATCGGAGTCAGAGAGGATGGGCAATTGGATGTCTGCCAGTAGTGCAGAGGAAGGAGTTTATATGTTTGAATACAGACATGCTGCCTCTCTGTGAGAAGAAATTAGCTATTTTAGAAAACAAAGGGGAATGTTTACAAGGCCCCTGCGCCACCGGAGTATCACTTTTTTAGACACTCTGGTGGCACACAATGCTGAGCCATATTTACAAGGCCACGCAATGCCGCCACGCAATGCCACCCTGTGTGTCTTTTCTTGGCCTTGTAAATGTGCCCCCCTTTCACAGATTATTCTGCAGGAAAGGGGCGTTCCATGGGTTTTGCTATGGGCGTTCCCATGCAACACCCATGGATTCTGATGCATTCCTAGATTTACAAGGTTTCATACACCTGGGATGCAACAGATTCTAAAGCCTCCCCAGAGGAGATGTTAAAGTGGTGATACAAGGAGAAATACCTTTATTTCTCCTTGTTTTTTGCTCCTCCTGAGAGAGTGCAGGCTGGGCTCTCCATCTCGCTCGGTCTCCAGCCGACACTGGGGGTTCAATCTCATCCAGAACCGCCGCCTGCAACTCCCTGGGCCAGTGAGTGTGGTCCCAGGTCTTCGGATGGCGATCACCGGCTCCCAACACAGTATAATCGATGGGGTTGACGCGGAGCTCTGGGCTCACACACCTGTCCTCGCCATGCCTTTGGACTTTATGATGCCAGCAATTCATCGATTGAGTCTAGTCTGCGCATACTCGACTCCTTTTCCTATCCCTTTTTGAGCTGCTAGAAGGCTTTGTAGGCATGGTACTGGCTTTTAACCCCAGCAACAACAGCTAGTAAAACAAAACAACAAAAGAAGAACACCACCTGCTACTTTGCTAAGAAAATGGCAGCAATATGCTGCCTATCCACTAGTTCAGACCAAGCTTTTACAGAGCCTCCTAATATATTGCAACCATCCAAGACACCCCTTGTTCTCACTCCTTGTCTGCTTTGTCCAGATGCTTAGTTGGGGACTGGCCATGCTTCAATTTTAGTGGCTTTAAGCAACAACACCAAGGAGAAAACCAGGAGAAAGGGAGATTGAGGTGGCCAGTAGGCCAACAATAGCAACCCCAACATAGAGCCAGGCCACCAAGACAGAAACAGACGGAAGATGAACTGGATGAGAATAAAAGGGGTAAAATAAAATGGGACCCCTGGGACCTGCAAATACAGAGCACTGAAGGTGTAAAAAAATTGCAAGGCTTGCTTGCTGGAAATTACTATAGTGTGGGAGGAAGTAACCCTCATGCAGGTGCTTATTCACCCAGCCACCGTCTATGAACCTGCTAGGAAAGAAAAACAGGCCCTAAAGGGTGGGCAGGTAAGTGCACACCAGAGAAAGGAACCCACAGAACTCCTAGGTCCGGAGGTCCGGCGTACTACCAGTGCACTCCCCAAGAGGGTAATGAAAGCGATCACTGAAAATCAGGCGAGCGCAAAAAAAGGAAATCAGCGTAGCCCCCAACAGCTCCTGGGGACTCTGCTGCTTTTCTCGGCGGCAGGCAGAGTGATGTCCTCATGGCGAGGTGGACCGCCAACATGCTGTGACTTACCTTGCTGTCCCTTTTTTTGTCGTCACCTGTCGGCCACGGCCCCTCCTCCCCCCCACATTGAGAGATCACCCCTGTGCTACAGGAGACCTAGTCCAGCCAGAGAGCATGCCACGCTGCTGAATCCCGCAAGGCCTACTGTCTTGCAATCGAAATGATGGTTCTTGCCATCTGGGGAAGAGACATGGGCCTTTGTTTTTTGAAGTATGCCCACCAAAGATGTTTTGAGCCACATGGAGAATTGCATTTGTTGCTTAATATGCAATGGAAGATGGCAGGTGTTTAATAAAAACATTGGGGCATATTTACTAGAGAATGATGCAGAGAAACGCTGCACTTCATCTTGCTGAGCGGAGCAGCATCATTAGAAAAGTGCAGGGATTTACAGCAATACGAATCATCCCTGTGCTTTCCTCCGTGTAGGCACACAATTGGCTGCCTACCGCCAATGCAAGCACCCTGGTCACAGCGCGGCTGGAGGACGGAGCAGAACCAAGTCCCGGAGGTCGTGGGGGCTTGCATGAGCATGACCTGCCACACCCGCCTGTGTCTTCAGCGGGACCCCTGAAGTGCTGGCTGAGCGGGGGCTGCAGAGACCTGACTGCTGCGAGGGCTGGCCTGGCCATGGGGATGCCCGATAGTGCTGCGGATTGCGGAATCGAGAAGAGTGGGCGGTGGAGTGGCCCGCAACAGCCCTTGTGAGCTGGGATCTGAGGGGGGGCCTGGCAGTGGCTCCCTTGTTCGAGACCCGGTTTGTTGCCCTTGAGTTGTCGGGAGCAGGTCTGTCCGCCATTTTGGTTGCTCAGGCAGCCTCAGACCATGCGACTGGAGGCGAGTGGAATCGTCTCCCCAGCGGCGACTGAGTTGGCACTCCTGGATCGTCGCATAAGGAGGGACACCTATTGCTGGTGCGGCGCGGTTGAGAGGAGCGCTGTGAATCTCCTACTGATGCAGGACCTGTTTAGCTAGTTTTGGATCACGGGGTGAGGGAAATTATCAGGCAGGGTACTGGCTGAGAACACTACCGCCCGGCCGATGACCTTCCCGCCCTAACTGGTGGAGAAGAGTGGGCCTCTGGAGAGGTGGTAGTTGACTGAAAGTGCCCCATAGCTCACCCTATGCACTGGAAGTCCTTACGAACTGCCTGGATTTCCGAAAGCACAAAGGGCCGGGGGTCGCTCAGAAGAGGCAGAGTGATCTTAGGGTTTTTAAACGCTCGACGGACGGCCCGCTATTTACGCTGAATGGGACAGGCCTCGTACATTACGGGTACTTTCTGGAGCTCAAGACCCACTCTGATAGAGCGCAGGGATCCCTGGGAGGTCGGACTGGTGGCTTGGTGCACCGAAGTACATGGGGAAAATAAGGGCGGAAGATCATGGGAAGCAGGCTGCTGCGGAATCGCAACCAGAGTCCCTGATGCAACAGCAAGTGGACCAAATACTGAAGGCCATCACCAACACTAGGGACGCCCTACAGCAGGACATTGCGCATGTAGCACTAGGGCTGGGCCTCCTTCGAAAGAAACATGCTAAACTGACCGATCGGGGGAAGAAGATGGAAGCGACGCTGGAGGTCCTGGAGCCGATCCAGAAGACACTGGTGGCCCAGATGAGGGATGTTGCATCGACTACAGGCCCTGGAACAGAGAGCTGAGGATGCTGAAGGCTGAAATGCAGGAACAATATAAGGGTGGTGGGGCTGCTGGAAGGAGGGGAAGGGGCCACATGGTGGACTATTTGGAGGGCTGGCTGAGAACTGAGGTTGCACCTGAGGGCCTGTCTCCTTTCTATACCCTGGAGAGCGCACATAGGATTCCGGCACACCTGCCGGCACCCGGAAGGCCCCCTAGGCTGGTGGTGGCGCGACTACTCCATTATAAAGACAGAAATCTGCTGCTGCACAAAGCTCGTTCATCGGGCTCCTACAAGGTAGAAAATAGTAATGTGTCACTGTTTCCAGATTACACCCTTAAAGTACAGCGCCGCCGTACTTCGTTCTTGGTGGTCAAGAAGGCACTGCAAACCGAAGGGCTACAATACTCATTGATGTTCCCAGCGCGTCTGAGAATAATATTGGACGATAATACACACGTTAGCGATAGTCCTGAGGAGGCATGGGCCTGGTTGGAGTCTTATCGAGCAGGTACGGGAGAGGCAGGGCGCAGTATGAGGCCGCCTGCGGAAGGACCGCGCCCTTGTAGATCACAGCGTGTCAGACGGCGTCGCCCTGGATTAAGGAGGCTCTTGGTAACCCAAACTGAGATGGAGAGATCAGCAGCGCTGCAGGCTGTGTCAGAAATTTCAGAGGAAAGGCTTTCTCCATCGATGATGGACACTGAATCGGAGAAGGGCTCTGTGCTGAATCCCGCAAGGCCTACTGTCTTGCAATCTAAATGATGGTTCTTGCCATCTGGGGAAGAGACATGGGCCTTTGTTTTTTAGAGTATACCCACCAAAGCTGTTTTGAGCCACATGGAGAATTGCATTTGTTGTTTAATATGCAATGGAAGATGGCAGGTGTTTAATAAAAACTTTGGGGCATATTTACTAGAGAATGATGTAGAGAAACGCTGCACTTCATCTTGCTGAGCTGAGCAGCATCATTAGAAAAGTGCAGGGATTTACAGCAATACGAATCATCCCTGTGCTTTCTTCTGTGTAGGCACACAATTGGCTGCCTACCGCCAATGCAAGCACCTTGATCACAGCGCGGCTGGAGGACGGAGCAGAACCAAGTCCCGGAGGTCGTGGGGGCTTGGATGAGCGTGACCTGCCACACCCGCCTGTGTCTTTAGTGGGACCCCTGAAGTGCTGGCTGAGCGGGGGCTGCAGAGACCTGACTGCTGCGAGGGCTGGCCTGGCCGTGGGGATGCCCGATAGTGCTGCGGATTACAGAATCGAGAAGAGTGGGCGGTGGAGTGGCCCGCAACAGCCCTGGTGAGCGGGGATCTGAGGGGGGCCTGGCAGTGGCTCCCTTGTTCGAGACCCGGTTCGTTGCCCTTGAGTTGTCGGGAGCAGGCCTGTCCGGCATTTTGGTTGCTCCGGCGGCCTCAGACCCTGCGACTGGAGGCGAGTGGAATCGTCTCCCCAGTGGCGACTGAGTTGGCACTCCTAGATCGTCGCATAAGGAGGGACACCTATTGCTGGTGCGGCGCGGTTGAGAGGAGCGCTGCGAATCTCCTAGCGATGCAGGACCGGTTTAGCTAGTTTTGGATCACGAGGTGAGGAACATTTTCAGGCATGGTACGTACTGGCTGAGAACACTACCGCCCGGCCGATTACCTTCCCGCCCTGACTAACTGGCAGAGAAGAGTGGGCCATTGGAGAGGTGGTAGTTGACTGAAAGTGCCCCATAGCACGCCCTACGCACTGGGGGTCCTTACAAACAGCCTGGACTGCCGAAAGCACAAAGGGCCGGGGCCGCTCAGAAGAGGCAGAGTGGTCTTAGGGTTGTTAAACGCTCGACGGAGGGCCCGCTATTTACGCTGAATGGGACAGGCCTCGTACATTACGGGCACTTTCTGGAGCTCAAGACCCACTCTGATAGAGCGCAGGGATGCCTGGGAGGTCGGACTGGTGGCCTGGTGCACCGAAGGACATGGGGAAACCAAGGGCGGCAGATCATGGGAAGCAGGATGCTGCAGAATCGCAACCAGAGGCCCCGATGCAACAGCAAGTGGACGAAATACTGAAGGCCATCACCGACACTAGGGTCGCCCTACAGCAGGACATTGCGCATGTGGAACTAGGGCTGGGCCTCCTTCGAACGGAACATGCTAAAGTTACCGATCGGGGGAAGAAGATGGAAGCAACACAGGAGGTCCTGGAGCAGACCCAGAAGACACTGGTGGCCCAGATGGGGGATGTCGCATCGACTACAGGCCCTGGAACGGAGAGCTGAGGATGCTGAAGGCCGAAATCGCAGGAACAATATAAGGGTGGTGGGGCTGCCGTTAGGAGTGGAAGGGGGCAACATGGTGGACTATTTGGATGGCTGGCTGAGAACTGGCCTATCTCCTTTCTATACCCTGGAGACCGCACATAGGATTCCGGCACACCTGCTAGCACCCGGAAGGCCCCCTAGGCTGGTGGTGGCGCAACTACTCTATTATAAAGACAGAAATCTGCTGCTGCACAAAGCTCGCTCATCGGGCTCCTACAAGGTAGAAAATAGTAATGCGTCACTGTTTCCAGATTACACCCTTGAAGTACAGCGCCGTCGGACTTCGTTCTTGGTGGTCAAGAAGGCACTGCGAGACGAAGGGCTACAATACTCATTTATGTTCCCAGCGTGTCTTAGAATAATCTTGGATGATAAAACACACTTTAGCGATAGTCCTGAGGAGGCATGGGCCTGGTTGGGGTCTTATCGAGCAGGTACGGGAGAGGCAGGGCACAGTATGAATGATTACAAACTTGGTATAGCACATGGCTACACAAAGGCATCCCAGCGCTTTTAGACCCAGAGCAAAACACCACAGCTCAGCAGAATAGGAAGGTCTTCAGTCATTTCCTAAAGACCAGATGGTTAGATTCAAGCCGAATGTTCTCAGGAAGACAGTTCCAACATTTGGC
This sequence comes from Lissotriton vulgaris, assembly GCF_964263255.1. Lineage (NCBI taxonomy): Eukaryota > Metazoa > Chordata > Amphibia > Caudata > Salamandridae > Lissotriton > Lissotriton vulgaris. The sequence continues at coordinate 1,700,067,604 of NC_141685.1, read as the reverse complement.
TGCATGGAGAGAAAACCGTCGGCCACCCATTCGTGACCTCTTAACCTTCGGGACAGTCAGAAGGTTGAGATAATTAGATCTTAGGACTCTGACCGATTGTTGGTGGCAAAACAGGGGGTGCAGGATAACCGGGCCATTACCAGTTGTTGACTTATGAGCCATACGTATAGCCTTGAAGCGTATCCTTTGCTGCACTGGCAGCCAATGAAGACAACGCACAGCAGCTTTCGCCGAGCAGTGTCTCGGTACCTCGAGTAGCAGACGAGCTGCGCAGTTCTGGACCGTCTGGAGTATTTTAATAGTACCGACGGGTGCCCAGAGATAAACCGCATTATCGTAGTCCAGTCGGGAGAGAATAAGGGACTGGACAAGGAGCCGTCTGGCCTCAAAAGGCAGAAGGGTCAGAACCTTCCTTAGAAGCCTGAGCAGGCAATAGCAAGTTGAGGCAACCTTTCGGGCCTGACATTGAAAACCCAAAGTGGAGTCAAGCCAGACCCCCAAACTCTTGATTTGATTCTTAGGAGTGGGAGGGGGATCCAGACAGCCTGGCCACCAGGGATCAAGATTAATAGGGGCTTTGTATCCCAACAGCATAATCTCGGTTTTTGAACCGTTAAGTTTTAAAAAGGAGGAGTCCATCCATACAAGGACCCTGGTAAGACAGGGGGAGAGATTATTCGTCCCGGAATCAGTACCATCCGCCCTAGCAAGGGAGACAACCAACTGCGTGTCATCGGCGTAGGTGACCAGCTTAATTCCCCAGGGAAGAACCACATCAGCCAAAGGCCTCATGTAGATGTTATACATGGTTGGGCTCAGTGAAGATCACTGAGGAACGCCACAATGCAGTGGAAGTTGTTTAGATGCGGCTTCCTCTTCAAAGACTGAAAAAGTTCTCTCTGAAAGGAAGGACTGGAGCCATTTTAAAGCCACCCCTGAGATACCAGCTTCCCGTAGGTGATGGATCAGAAGTGTATGATTAACTGTATCGAAGGCTGCGCTGAGGTCCAACAGGACCACCGCAGCGCAGCCTCCTGCATCCACAATTTTTCTTGTTTCCTCCACCACTGCAACCAAAGCGGTCTCTGTGCCTTGCTTGATTCTGAACCTAGTTTGGGTTGGGTGAAGGGCTCCCTCGTTCTCAATAAACGAAGATAATGCCAGATTGACATGCTTCTCAGCAATTTTGGTAAGACCCGGCAGCAGAGAAATAGGACGGTAATTAGCCCATTCTTCTGGGTCAAGGCTGGACTTTTTTAAAAGGGCCTTAACTCTGGCCTGCTTCCATGAAGGTGGAACTATACCTGCAACCAGGGAGGAATTGATAACGTCCCTAATAACAGGAACGGCGATCGCCGAAACCTGTTTAAGAATAGATGGAGGGGATGTATAATGGAGACCCAGATTTAAGATTGCCAAGGAGTCTTTCTGCCGTAGGGAGATCAATCGGGAGGGAAAGCATCAAGAGTTATGGGCGATAAAGGCACGTTAAGTGGGGGGACGGTGTCAATATTATCAGACCTGTGGAAAGCTGAATATATATTAGCCACCTTTGAAGCAAAGAAATTGGCTAATTCCTCGCAGCGTTTCTGAGGGTCAGACGCTTCATTCAGGGGACAAGGGGGAGTGACCAGGGATTTAAAGATTTTGAAAATTTCCCTAGGGGAATTAGCAGCTTCAGAGATCTTCCCTTGGTAATAGGAAGATTGTGCAACTTTTAATTGGTTCTTGTATGCCCTGAGAGCCAATCTATATTCGTTTTTGTACTCAGGGGAGAAATTATTTCTCCATTTCCTTTCAGCCCTCTTGCAGGTACGTTTAAGGTCCTTCAGTTCAGCGGAGTACCAGGGCCTTGTATTAGGGCCGGCACGATGAAGTACTTCTATTTTGGGGAGGGTAAGATCTAAGGAAGCCTCGAGCCACTCATTGAAAGCCGCATTAGCTCTAGCCGGATTGTCACAAAATGGGGGGGGGGAGACTTCTTCAAAACGGCTGCCCAGTCCTCCACGGGGAGTTTCAACCAGGTCCTACCCATCTTCTTAGACATTTTAACCAGTTGGGTGGGGCCAGCTGAATCCCACGTAAATGAGAGCAGCACATGGTCTGACCATGGGACAAAAAGAATCTCATCCCATCTTAAACCATCAGAGATTGGTGAAAAGGTGGTCAATCAAGTGACCCGCTGAATGTGTGGGTCCATGTACAATTTGTTGAAGTTGTAACATCCCCAAACCATCCAGCAGGTGTTGCGTAGAGGGGGCATCTGGCTCATCGAGGTGTATGTTGAAATCACCTAAGATGGAAAAATTAGCAGTACTAGTAATAATGTAAGAGATCTTATCATGGAGATTACTACAAAAACTATTGTGTGTTCCCGGAGGTCTATACAACAAAATCCCTGAAAGGGTACATGTGTGGGAGAAAGAAATGGCGAACTCCATGCTCTCACATTCAGAAAGCGGGCTGTCAGAGGTTCGACACTTAAAGGATTTCCTATGAATAATTGCAATCCTCCTCCTCGTCCCATTTGATGATCATGCCTGCTAATCGCATAGCCCGATAGCCGGGAGGCAGGGCGCAAACTATATCAGGGCCAGAGGCCTCTGAAAGCCAGGTTTCCGTGAGGAAAAGGACATCAGGGTCACGTTCTTCCAACAGCATGCGAATCTCATTAGCATGTTTCGGTAGAGAGCGGCAGTTCAGCAGCAATAAGGAGTAGGAAACCAATGTTCCAGCACTTAGTGACCCCAGTTCCTGAGGACCCAGCATGGATTTACAGTGGGCACAAGGAATCATTACCATCCCCGAGGATATAAGGTGGGGGCAAGGCGCAGCATGCTCACCCCTCAAACTCCGGAGAAGTTCCCCACTGTAGACCAAGTTACCTGCAACACTGGGTCCCATTCTCCCATTCTCCCGGCCCCTGGTCCCGTCCTGTCACGGACGGGCACAGACAGGGTTTCCTTAGGCGCTCTTTTGGCGCAGGAGTGGCGCGCCCGCTGAACGCGTCCGCTGCGCGGAAATGTGACCGTCTTAATTGGTATGAGGCCACCGGCGGAAGGACCGCACCCTTGTAGATCGCAGCGTGTCAGATGGCGTCGCCCTGGATTAAGGAGGCTCATGGTAACCCAAACTGAGATGGAGAGATCAGCAGCGCTAGATCCCATGTCAGAAATGTCCCAGGAAAGACTTTCTCCATCGGTGATGGACACTGAATCAGAGAAGGGCTCGGTGGAATCTGATTCGGATGGGACTGAGATGGGAAGTGTTCCACTGCCGCATGTCACACCTGGGACAGCTGACGAGATTGCTGATGCTTAATTTTGTAAGATTCTGACTCGAACGCTTCTAAGCGGGGCCACTTCATGTTTGTTCCCCTCTCCTCATTGGACTAGTCTTGCAGTTGTATTACAGTGGATACGGCTGACAGGTTCTTGCACAACCTCAGAACTGGAATGTGACAGCTCTCTCAAAGTTGCGAGCCTCCTGAGAAATTTGGGCTTGGCTATTAATGGGGGTTTGGCACCAGATAGTGGTGGCACTGTAGGTCTGGTCTTATTGACCACCTCCCCAGTCTTTTTGGTTTGTTGTTCCTAGGTAGCTACTAGAGGAAACAGTTTGTTTGCTAGTTTGGATGGGAACTAGCGTTTTAGTGCCTGTTCTGGGGTGGGGCTGTTTGGGGGTTATCAGGATTTATTTTGGGGTAGTTGGGGCCACCCATGTGCCCAGATGGAGAGTACAGTCAAGTGTAAGATTTCAATTGCAACAGGGGGGGGTTACTTGAATTAAAGTGCATGGCATGGAATGTTAGGGGGTTTCATACAATGCTGAGACGCTACAGGGTGCATACTTTTTTGGTGCTAAGGGGGGTCCAGATTGCTTTTCTCCAAGAAACACATATTAGCCATGTAGAAGGGTTGGCACTGCAGCGCCGGTGGAGAGGGCAATTTTTCTGCACAACATACTCTGCATTTGCACAGGGTGCCTTGATATGGATTAGGGCAGGGTCCCTTTTCAGCTAACACAGCATTTAGTGGACCCAGAGGGGAGATTTGTGGTAGTAGCGGGTCGCCTTAATGGTAAAGATGTGACGCTATGTAGTGTATATGCTCCTAACGCGGATCAGGCAGCCTTATTTAACCACCTCTCAGGGAAGTTAGCACCATATTTGACTGGCCCGGTAATTATGGGCGGTGATTTTAATTCTATAACGGATACAGTCATGGATAGATCCCACCCCCCTATGCCGGAGGCGCCCACACACAGAATCTCCAAAACTAGATGTGACTGGTAGAAGAGATGGGGGCTGATAGATACATGGCGCGCGCAACACCCAGGAGAACAATATTATTCTTTTTTCTCAGCGCTGCATGAATTGCATGTGCGGCTAGATGCAATACTATGCACCCCAGACATACATGCTAAGGTGGGACACAGTGAATATCTCGCAAGAACACTTTCGGATCATAATCCGCTATTGTTGAGACTCCAGTGGGCTCAGGAGCGACATGTGGTTCCGATCTGGAGATTGCGCCCGGAGGCGCTGGAAGACCAGGTCTTTCGTGAAGAGATAGGGACAGGAATCACTCAATACTTTACTGAAAATGAGTGAACGGTGTTGTCAACAGCAACTGAATGGGACGCTTTTAAAGTGGTAGTGAGGGGACTGTGTAGAATTAATATGGTGGGAGTACGGAAGACGTTATTACAGGACGTAGACACAGCAGAACAGGGCGTGCAAGCCGCAGAAAGAGCCCGCCCAGAGTGCCTTGAGGAGCAGGGAGAGGTTTCAGATGCCAGAGAGGCGGTGGCAGTGCAAGTAGAGAGGCTGCGTTGTTTCGACCATAAGAAATACTTGGCGCGTGCGCACGCGGAACAAGATAAAGCAAGCACACTGCTGGTATGGTTGGCCAACTCGGCCCCCGAGGTACGCCCATACTAGAACTGGATTCCCCAACGGGAGTTCCGGTGTACACACAGCAGGGGATTAATGGGCTGTTTTTGGAATACTACACAGTTGTATCAGAGCAAGTTACAGGTTAATGGGGACTCCATAAGGGAATTCGTGACAGATATAGGACTACCGCAACTAGAAAAGACACAGGCTGACCCACTAGGACAGGAGATCATGCTGTGAGAAATTCAGAGTGGGTTACACATATGGCGCGTAACAAAACGCCGGGAACGGATGGGTTGCCAATAGAGTTTTATTCGATTTAGGTCGACCTATTGGCCCCGAAATTATTGACTGTCTTTAACAAGGCGAAAAAGGTTGGAGTACTGCCGAAGTCTACTCGTGAGGCTGTCATTATTCCGTTGCTGAAGCCCGGGAAGAGCCACTCAGATAAAACAGCTCATCACCTCTTGTCCATGCTTACATCCGATTATAAAATTCTGAGTAGAATTCTTGCAACTCGATTGCTCCCATATATGGCCACTGAGACAAGGCAGGATTTATCCCAACTCGGAATACTGTCACCAGTGTGCGGCATCTGCTCTGCATATTGGGGGGAGGACTCATGTTCTACTACCTCCGCCGCCATCCTATCGGTAGACATTGAGAAGGCGTTTAATAGTCTGGAATGGCCATACTTGTTCCAAGTTATGCGCACATTCGGTCTTGGAGATGCCTTTGTGGTGTGGACAGTAAATCTATACAAATCGGCAACAGCTCGGGTTTGGACGGGGCCTTGACTTCCTCCTCTTGCTCGGTAGGGCGCGGGACATGACAGGAGTGTCCGCTCTCCCCCTTATTTGCACTGGCCATAGAGCCATTAGCGGCACATGCCAGACTAGGACGGTAATATACTGGGCTTGACTACGAGGGGTTGCGCAGTATATCTCACTCTATGCCGATGGTTTACTTATGCTTCTAGCTAATACAACAGAGGCTCTAGATCAGAGGTCTTCAAACCTTTTGATGCAAACACCCCCCTGTCAAAGAATTTCAGGCATAAGGACCCCCTCCTGACCAAAATGTTTAGAACTTGGTACTCACCATCAGAGACAACCAAAAGCGCCCCCAATTCCCACAGCAAATTATTTTACGGTGGGGGGAAATAATTAAACAGTGTGTAGAAAAACCATAGGTTTGTGGGTGACTGGTTCGTGGTCTATTGTTTTTTTTTTATTTGTTTCGGTTTTTGGTTAGCATCTTGGCCAAGTAAACAATAAATTCTGAAGGCCACAAGAAAATGCTAAGAGGCTAGCTGACTGGGTGTCCAGTCACCTAGGCTATAATTATGTTCACGTGATATAATTACAGCCATGGGATTGCCCATGTGATTTTTGTGCTTGGGCTATACTCCAAAGTCATCTTGAAGCAGACTACCTAGGCTCACGGTGCATCTCTTGTCCCTATGACCTCTTTCACGTCAGTGCCCCTAGAAGTGCCCTTCTTTGCAGGCCATACGTTCAGTACAGTGGGAGGCTTAGTGTCTGGAAGGAGAATGACATCCATTGTGAACACATGAGCCCATGCACTTGGGGCAGGTGCAGGACAACATGTTGCACCGCCTGACTGGCTCAACTGAGCCTTCATCTTGGGAAGGCCTTTGAAGGGTGAGGCACAGAAGAGAGGCTGTGAAATGTAGCAAAATACACTCATCTAGAGATGGAAGTCAAAAGACACCAGTTTTATTTTTGTGGGTGACGTTCATTGTATCCAGAGGCAGCTACCAACCACAGGTAATCTAACAGAGAGGTAAACTAGATTATTCAAGATCACACAGGTTGTCGGCGAGGAGCTGGGTAGCCTCCAAATCAGCACACGTGGTGATTGTGTGAGAGGCTGGCCTTGACATGAGACAGACAGCTGTTTAAGGCACACCATGGTCTCCTTCTTCTCTCCTCCCTGGTTGATTAATGGTAGCATGTGTTCTATATGAGCTGAAGCCTCACAAAACATTCACTGCTGCAGTGTGTCAACAATATCTTGTTGAAAACGGTCTTACAGCCACACAGAATGGAAGGTGTACACAGTCTTCACTCTTCATAAATTCGGCAATCTCCAGCTATACACCAGCTAGAGAGCTCCGCTCCTCTTCTCAGTCCCTTCTCTCCGTCCCTTGCTTCAGGAAGATGAGGATGGGGGGGGGGTGAAGTTTGCGGTCCTTGGCCCTACTTTCTGGAACTCCCTCCTCCCCAACGTTCGATCTATCCCACTTTACCCTGACTTCCGTAAGGCCTTAAAAACCTATCTCTTCCTGCAAGCATTCCCAGCCTAGTCCTTCCATAGCTGCTACTTGGGTTCAATAAGTCCTTAGCGCCAAGAAACCGCTAGGTAAAAGCACGCTTTACAAATGTTTTTAAATTCAAATTCAAATTCTTTATTCTTTCCAGCACGACTGGTAAAGCGGATATGAACTGGTTCACAATTCCATGCATTAATTCACTATGTTGAAAATAAGTGCAAGCAATGTTAAAATAGCTCAATTTAAAATACCATGCCCAAGCCTTTGCAGAGTTCTACACATGAACAAATGGCTAGCACTTTTCTTTGGAAATGGTGGCAACTGTAGTTGAACAAAGGCATCTATAAACTGCTGCTACAAGAATGAAAACGGAAAGCACACTGAAAATAAACTTTGAAAGTCATAAAAATGAACTGGAGCCTTTGCCCCAACCCTGGCGTTTATACTGAAGTACATTTCAGCTTCCAGGCCACATGTGTGACCTAGATGTTTGATCTGCACAAATCAATTTAAAAAAAGTTATACATTTGAGTACTTGTTAAACTTTGCTGTGCAGGGGCCAGTAGGGAGATTCAGTAAGTAAATGTGGTTTATCCTAATCTGCTCCAAACTAAGACAATTCAGTGGGCAACATAATAGTACCATCATAACCCTCACCGCTCCATTGTGGTGCTGCTTATTTGAGCATAGACTGCACAACCAAATGTGTTTAATAATATTGGGATTGTGTAGGCTTTACCATGTCATATTTTGATGCTGAAAAGATATTTGGTTTTGTCAATTATTGAAAAAAACTATTCTCCATTCAGACAAAAACATGAGCATTGACACTCCCATTTAACCATGCTGCCTGAATCTCTCTGCAGTGATATTTAAACAAACGTAAAAGCAATGTTTCAACCATCAACGTTGTCATCTTCAGTAGTCCATTCACTGCACTTATCTTACAAGCAAGTTTGTCTCTAAAAGCTTAGTTGAAAAGTAAAAAAATATATATGTATAATCTTCATTTTTCTTACTTAACATCTTTCCAAGCATTTCACTGTGAATGTCCTTTGTCAGAAGCATCAAGCCCCACACATACGCGCCACATTTTAAGACAAACATTCTCTCTTCCATTGTGTTTCTTTGGAGCAATCAATGAAATTGAGTGTGGAGCACAGGCAGCATAAATAAATAGACACACATGCTGGAAAGTATAAAAACGAACATAACACAGAAAATAAAAACTAACCGGAGCCTTTGCCCCAATCCCCTCTTGGCAGGTTACCTAATTAAACTGGGAAGCTTTGGGTTGCCTTGGAAATCAGCCGGAAGTAACAGGAGATCCTAATGAAGAGGCAACAACGAGCCACAAAGCAGGACACGAGGTGAAAGCAGGGATGGCCAAGGAAGGCAGCAGTGATGGCGTGGAATATTGCAGAACTCCCTCGAAGTACAGGCTGCATTGCAAAGGTTCTGGTCCATCTTTATAGACAAAGTTTGCGGGCATCTCCTGGTATGCATGCTGCTGTCTTTGATTGGAGGACAGGTTTTGATGACATAGTCTCATTATGATTGGCTTATTTTACCTAGTCCTCCAATCAGAGAGCCTCCTGAGGTGCAAGTATTTCTAATCCAAAACAAAGAAGAAACGTTTTGGATTCGAGGTGGACGTGAGGCTGGTGAATGCGCGACCCCCTTCTGATGACTCCACGACATCCTGTGGAACACGCCCCATAGATTGAAGACCTCTGCTCCAGATGGTGCAACGACTCTCCTTCGCGAGTTTGGTCGGGTTTCTGGACTTGAGATGAACTGGGCGAAGACTTGCCTATTGTCTCTCACACCAATGGCATATGGTGGGAATCTCGATGTTTAACTTATCTGGGCACCAACATCTACCATGCACCCACAGATTTGTTAGATAGTAATATATGCAGAGCTGAGCGAGGGCCCTGAGGTAGCTTAGCATTTTGGGGCACCTTGCTGCTTTTGGTGGCTGGGCGAGTGGCGCTATTGAAGATGGTAGCGCTTCCCCGCTTGTTGTATTACTTTAGGACATTGCCAATTTGGATCCCGGATCAATTTTTAGGCAGATCCGTTCAATGGTCGGGGGGTTTCTATGGGCAACTGGTAGAAGGCGGGTTGCATTAGATACGATGATGCGCCCGAGTGTTGATGGGGGATTAGCTGTGCCAGATTTTGAATTATATTACTTGGCGGCCCAGCTGGAATGGCTTACTCAGGCAGTGGCACTGGAGTTTCGGGCCCAGACGGCCATGATGGACGCTGGATCTTACGACACATATTGTCCTCTATTATCCTCCAGCAACAGCTACGCCTCGGGACGCTCCCTGACAGTGCAGAAGATGAGGCTGTGTTGGAACCGGAGCTGGATTTACCCGCCCATACGACCCAGAGATTTCTTTGGCTATGTGTGCCGCTTTTCCACATGGGGGTGGGGTCCTCGGGGGGAGGGGGTGGGGGGAGATTGGACTGCGCTGTCCGAGTAGGAGACACAGGGGATACAAGTACTGGGGGACTTATATGAAGATGGCACCCTATTACCCTATCAGGCTTTGCAGGACAGGTATGGCCTCCCTCGTGGGGATTTTTTTGCTTCATTCGGCCCTAGTTTCGGCAATACAGCAACATTGGAGGAGGGACTATCGGACTCGAGGACGGCTATGGCGTGTCAGTATGTAGTTTGGCAGCAGGGACCTTCAAAACAATTGCATGCTTATACAGGCGCATGATAGGCAAGGGAATGGAACCGCTGAGAGACATGTAACGAAAGAGGGAAGTGGATCTGGATAAGGAGATTCCTGAAAAGACATGGGCTCAAATAGTTAGAAGAACGTGGAAAAGCACCAGAAATGCCAGATTCCAACTGGTTCGCTTCTTTATACTACACAGGGCATACCTCACTCCTGCCAGGATTAAGTATTTTAACAAAGACACCGCAAAGTAACCTAGAGGGGGCGGAGTTTAACCACATGATGTGGGATTGCCCACAATTAGGACCATATTGGAAAGAAGTGGTCAAGCTGCTCTGTGAGGTCACAGAACGACGAATAGAACCGGACATGTGTAATTGTTTACTTCATTGGTTTCCCCCAAACGACCAAATTGAAAGTAACAAGCACGTTTTTTGATTTGGGATTGTTGTTGGCCAAAAGGGATAGCACAGCGCACTGGAATGCCGCACGAGGCCCCAACGTCAAGAGGTGTAAAGCGGAATTAACTAAATGGGCAACGAGCGAAAGTACAGTCCGGCCTTAAGCTGCCAAGCGGACTAATAATGATAAGGCACTGGAGGGCGCAAGGGCTTGGGAGGCCTTAGTTGTATTGTTGCAAGTGCGAGAGGCAGGTTCAGATGCAAGCTCGATCTTGAATGTGCAAGCGGTGTCGCCCTGAGCCACATGGGCAATATGAGACTAACTGTAAATAACGCTAAATGATTACTGAAGCAGAACAATTAGGGGCTAGCATATACTGTATTAACATTTTCATGTTGAGCAATGCTGAGTAAAATGTTGCACTGTATGTCATAGAATAACCTTAGTTGGGCACACCGGGGGGCGCGGGTGGGCTAGGAGGGAGGTGGGGAACAGTTTTCCAATGACGACGGTTGCCTGCGGTGCTCCTTCTACAGCCGATGCAGGAAGAGCGTGGCAGCCTGGGTTGTCTGCGGTGGCTAGGCTGTAGTGTAGTTCCTATTTTCCCAATAGGCTCTGCGCATTGGAATAACATAAACAGCAGTTTAGACTGAGGTCATCTAGGTCTGTACTGACTATGTTAAACTTAATTAGGTTTGCGCCAGCTAGCTCAGAGGTCACTGGAAACTTTCTTGAATGAATAGGGAGGGATTAGCTTCCCTGGCTCAGACAAGAAGGGATTCAGTTTCCGACAACCGCATAACCATGATAACTTTGCTCCCTCAGAATAAGAGAGTATCTCTAGAGTCGTGTGAAAACAATAGACAGCTATTTCACTCAGGCAGCAGTGCATACTTAGTTTCACCAGAATGCAGAGAAATAGAGAGACAGGCGTTTTCAATAAAAGGCGTTGTTTATTGAGCAGTCTTCTTCCTTATGCAAGAGAAATGAATTGCCACAATTGCAATACTTAAAGTAAAGTGCGTACAGTAAAAGTAGTATTAGGAAATAATACTGTAAAAGCATTGATATGGTTTCTTAGCCATATGATACTTTAAAATAGATAAAATATATACATATATAAATACATTGACTGACGTACTCAACTGGTGCTTCTAACTAAGCCTACCCCGGTGTATCTGACCTAAGCATAACACGTGGGAGGGGATGAGTAAGTAGCAGTTTAAGTTAAGTTGGTTAAGATAGTTTTGCCAAGAATCTGCATCAAGAATTCTCTTAAGGGTTTAGTCAGCTCCTTACCTTGGTAATAGAATGTGGGAGGTCTGGTATCTCTTTCCTCAGGATTCGATATTCCAGCAACCCGCAAGGGTAGGCTGGAAACACCGGAGCTGGATTTTCTCGGCTGGAGAAAAAAAGACAGCGTCTCTCTCAGTGCGTCAAACGGGAGGGGCGGCTTCTCGCATCAGATAGGCTCTCGGGCAAGTAGATGGCCGCTCTGCTCCAAACCACTGTGTGTTTGCTTAAGGCAACTGTTGGTATTTTATACCTGGAAGGTGCCGGGTTTGACGTAAGGTTGGACATAAGACGTCACTAAGAACTAACAGTTCTTTCTGGCCTTCAGGAGTTCTTGTTCAAATCAAAACAAAAGCAGGGGGGATTTCCTGGGCTGCTGGAGGCTTGGTTTGTTTAAAGAATGCGTTGTGCTTTCTAGGAGTCAATGGGAGTAGCCGTGCTGTACTTTGGACTGCATGAGCTATTACTGAATATGGATCTGATTCTTTTGCCTTTATCAGGATATTATTGATTATAACCTCACAAGGGCATAAATCGGGAATATCGAATTAGGGTCCTAGATATAAACACGACACCCACTCCACGGATTGATGTCCATCATTACTAAAAAACGAAGCAATAGTAAACATTCAACGATGCATATGTGTTTCCCGACCCACCCCAAAATACATATTTCGTATTTGAAATGGTATAAGGTAAATCCACGAAAATGAGTGTTGGTACTGTACGCTTTTCAAGCAGTGTCATCATTCAGATAAATGCAAATATATATCAGCTGAATGAATTGCGAAAATTACACATGAAATGGCTCTAAATACAGAAAAGAAGGTCGAGACCATTCCATCACATGTTAATACAAAATGCTGTATATGTGCTTGAGGCGGAGGTAAAATATTGTCTCTAGTATCCTAAAATAGAAGCTCTGTTCTCTAAGAATAGTTCTACTTTAAGCAGAGTACCATGTGCCAAAAAAAAGGTAAATATTTTGGAGAATGAACAAAAATAATTTCGCTTTCAGAGGAAAAAATAGTTGCCAAATATTTTCTGTAGTTTTGTTTTTCAAAACTGAAGGCTCATTGTTTTTATTAAGAGTTATTCTCGTTGATTGGAGAGAACATTATTTCAGAAAGACCCGCAAAAAATTGGTCTACCACATCAGGTGAAAGTTCGACCAAGTATGAAAATGCTGCAACTGTACAGTTTTCTGCGTGATTGCTATCATCGATGGTTGGATCAGCAATGCTCACAGAAGGCTGTACCTGTTCGGTGCTGCTTTCCTCTTGTACCTCACTGCCACCTATTCGTAGTGGTGAAGTCTCAACGAATGCCGTCATCAGAATCGGTAGCCGCTGGGGACAACACGATGCATGAGTCGTTACAGGACCTAGCAAAGTATCGATATCCATTGGTACTGCTGATTGTAGTGTAAGACAGATGTCCAACACGCATTCTTCTCCGCATAGCAGACATCGAAGCACAGGTATGATGCAATCTTGCCAGATCGGTCTGAATGAAAGAAACCAGATTGTACTCAGATCTCTTAGCCGGGCCAATCCGAGGTCCTTAGTGATACGGTCTCGGTATTGTATTGCTAGGATTGTTTCTTCCATCGTTGCTAGAGTCTTGTCTGTGGATTGGCTTGCCATATCGGTGCAGAAGGAGCGAAAATAAAATTCCTGCCACGAGTCCCAAGATTAAGGGTAGGCCGCCAAAAACAGAATGGACAAAATTCGGGAAGATGCCCAGAACTGTTTCAAAGGGTGTTAACAGTCCCGAAAAAATTGTTTTAAATACATGTGCGATGCCACTGGTATCAGACATGTTTAAGATTTGGCTTAGTATTTCTACGAAATGCACGGGGCAATTTGTCGATAAAAGGGAATGTATCTCTGCCGATGTCCTTGCCACTTGCAGATCATACATTTCTTTGGATGACGTTAAAGGCACAGTTGTCTGTAAAAGAATAGACTTCATTCTGCTTAAAGTATCATTTCGAATAGAAGAGATATTCAACCGAGGCCATAACGCAGCCCCCATATCTGGATTGCTGTGTGGATACAATACTTGCATACAGCAAACGGCCCAGGAAGTTACAGTTGTCAGATAGGCTTTTCCTGGCAGCATGCCACAACAGCTGTGGTCACTTATTAAAAGGTAACTGCCGTTAGAAAGTGGTCTAAAAAATGGCTCTATCCGTTTTGCAGGCGTGCCATGCAGGTGACATGAAAGGTTTTTTGAAGACCCTTCGCAGGCTCCATGCAAATTAATACCTTGACACAGAAGTGTACCGCTTAGTGATTTTTTACAATTTTTACGACTAAGAAATACCTCCTTGTTCCCTTCACTATAACATCTGTGTATATAAGGTAAATCCCAGGTTGATTTGATGTATTCTTTACCCAACCTTTCATACTGGCCTACAGGTATATACTCTTGACGGTATTTGAACTGGAAAGTTGTTATGGGAATTGTATTCGTTCCATGTATTATCCATTCAATGACAGGTCTCTCTGACATTGTCAATGGTAATCTCTCGAGTTTTCAATGCTCAGAATCGTATAGTCTGCTCCTTTTTGTTCCAAACTGATTTGTTTATCAGTAAGATTAAAGATACCGAATAATGACGTTTTGTTGATTAAACGCCATGGTACGTAGCCTGAACGCAGATTTTGCAACGTCCAACCAAGCTGCACAATAGAACGTAATTGAGACTGACCATGTTGTAACATTAGTAAGTCCTGCTTTATTATATCGATAGCAGATGATACAATACTGTCCAGTGAATATATTCTGGAGGACAGAGTCGTTAACCCATTGTCCACAACAGAAAGTGATTTTTCCAAATTTATACAATCAATTTCTCGTATTTTTTCTGCTGTTTCGATTTGCATTATTTTCCATGCCTCGTTGTACGCAGCGTATATACCAGCCGCTATGAAACGTTTTTGACGCTGTTTGCGTGGTCCAAATATGAAATCACGCAAGTCAGCACCGTCTTTAAGTAAAGTCAAGTGTTGCTTCATTTCAGCCAGTGTGGATTTCTCTAACCACTCAAGGCATAGTTTCCCTACACTGTATGTTGTAACTATCCCTGGATGTTGTCTCTGGGAGTATCTAGGGTCTGGTCTGGTCATTTTGAACCCCTGTGTTTTGTTCAGGAATCTATCTTGACAGTTATTCGTGTCTGTTGGCCAGATCAACCACTTTTTCCAATCTGGATGTGTTCTGTTTTGGTGTAAAATATGGGATACGTCTATCTCCACATCTGTAGTGCTGTCACTATCAGTCATGGGTTTCGGAATAGACGGTGTATTTAAATCTTTTATCTTAGCTAGTCCAAGACAAGTAGTTTGTTGAATTGTGTCATTAAAGAATATCATTTGTTCGGGGGCCATGCAGGCCCTAAATAATGCTTCTAGGCCTTGTACTTGCCAATCTTTGGAACCCCAGATCGTTTTTGTTTCAATGGTGTTTTTCCAAATTTTGAAACCAAATGTAGACATGTTGTCATAAAATTTTTCAGAATAAATCAGTTTAGTATTTGTCAACATTGTTTTCATTCCTGTCCTACTTAACATTTTAAAATAAAACGTTTCTGGATCACTGTTATTAAACCCTGAGAAGTATTGGAATTTCTCATAAAATGTTTTCGAACTGCCTTTTGGTGGAGTTGGACAGTGTTCCCACTGGTTATAAGATAAAACATTTCTAGGCTGAGCAGTTTTATGCAAATAGTGATCACCATAGTGGTTGTAACAGTATAACTTTTCATAATTTGATGAATCCTGTAAGTAATCATGTTCTGTAAATTTGTCTGACATTACTAAATCTGACATCATATTACTAATGTTTTCAAAGTCCCAGTCATTAGAGAAGGTACTTGGTGTGACAAAGTCACTTAATGAAACCTTGAACTGGTGTGGATACTTCAAGAGCTCAACTGGGCCAAAAATATCATAATCAGTTCTGTCCCATGCTACCCCACCGGGTATTAGTTTGGCTGAGATGTTTACAGATGTCAGTTCTCTTTTCTCGATGTGAGAGGATGTGTGAGGCTTTAGGACCAAGTAAATGTTCTGACTTGCTGTGTCCATTGTACTATATTTTCCATCAATGAATTTTCCCAAACAGAGAACCATGATGAGGCAAAGCAGGAGAGTAAGTACACCTAACACAATCCAAAATTCAATCCATGGTGAAATCAGATATGTTTCTTTTAGTTGGTGAAAAAGTTCAATTAACTGGTCTTTGAGAGTTTTTGTTGGAGGAGTTTCTTCATTCTCGCTTGGATCTTCAGAGAAGTCGTCGAAATTGATGAAGTAGCCAGATGCAGGTCTCTCAATTGTTGGAGTTTTTCCGGATTTTCATTTGCATTTTTCTTTGTTTCATTAGCATAGTCAGAAGCTACATCATTGTAGACTGGTGTTTCTTGACGAACTGTCATTATTTGGGTTTCAAGAGGCACTAGTTCCATGGCATTATTGCATAGTCCTTTTTTATTCACTGCAGGTTTATCAAATTTGATTAGTCTCTCAGCTTGAGCCTCTTGGATTGTAGCAAATTTCGGTATTCTGCTATTTCTTGGGAGTCCACTGGGCCTACTACTTATTATTGGCCATATGATTTTGGTTTTACCAGGTCGATGGATACAACTCTGTTCTCCCTTTTACCAGCAAGGGGCGGTAGTACAACTGATCTTGTTCCGCTGATAGCTAAGACAGGTACTGCTTTTCTGTAAGAAGGCCCAAATTCCTTCTTTACCGCAATCTTCTCTCTGACCAGATCCCCAATCTTTGGAATCCAGACAGGTCTTGCTGGGACAGGTGGTTTTTCTTCAGTGGCTGTTGGCTGTAGTTTCAACTTTACGTTACTCAGGTTTTTTCTTGTTTCATTTAAATCCTGTAAAACAGCCAAACGATCTTTGATATCAACAGATTTATCTTCTACCACTGAAGTGTGACTATTATAACAGTTCTGGCGTCAGCCGAGTGCTGGGGCCACATTTTTAAGTGAATTTAGTCTAAAATTATTATGGGGACGCATTTCTCAGACTGCATTTCTGCGCTATAGACAGCCTGATGCTATCTAATAGTGGTATCTGGGCTACAGGCTGGTCCGGTTCACAACTGCGATCTCTGTTGCAGTCCTTGCAATTTTTTGCAAAATAGTAGATATCTACGCTCATTCCCGGCCACCAGTACTCCGATTGTAGTTCCATCAGAGATTTCAGGAACTCTTGGTGCCTCAGGCCCAACCCCATATGTGCTTCTTGTAGTAAGAAGATTCTCCGCTTCGTGTTTGGAATTACTCTATCCCCCACTCCAGGGATTTGAGCAAATGGAACGGAGTTTGCAGCAATTATGTATGTATTACTGAGCGGATAGTTGAGAGGTAATGCTGCATAATCGCCTTTTAATGAGGCTTTTACCGCCAGCATGGTTTCCCCATCTATTTGTTTTTCTGAACGTTTTTCAGTGGCCGGTTCAACCGCTTCCGCTGTGGCTGTGTTAGCCAATGAATTCCCTGCAACGTGAACGCCATCACGTCGATGACTCAGAGCGTGTATCACGTGAGTCTTTCGTAGTTCTTTCTTTACAAGAACTACTTGTTCCCAAAGCGTTTTATGCTTTATTGTGGCACCTGTGTCATCTTTGTAACCATTTTTGATCCATGTCTGCATGTCACGGTTGTATGATTTGACGCAGAAATACGAATCGCACACTATTAGTGTGGGGAATTCGCGATCGGCATTTTCAAGCGCCATCTTTAAAGTTCTTATTTCAGCTCGCCGAACTGAACATTTCCTGAGTGATTCAGTTTTGGTAATCATTGGTTTGAATTTACCAGAGCGCCAGCGACCTTTAACAATTGCGCACGCTGCTTTGTAAGATTTCTTTTCTACATCGTAGTGTTGTGCGAATCTGTACATATAGATTACGCAGGTATGTTGTTCTAGATGCAGAATTTCAGCTGGCAGAGGATATTCTCGTTCATATACTAGATCTAGTTTTTTCAATTTTGGGTCAAAAAAGTATTTCACGTCTTCTGTAGCAAATACATTTTCTCATTCTATCCATTTTGGATCTAATACCCCTTTAACCAGATTACGTGGACTTGTTAACGCCTCAAGGGCTGATTCTGATGAAAAAACAGCTATTCTTTTGCCTTGGGCTAGGGCTCTTTCTTTTGTTACAACAGTTTGAACCGCAGTCAGAATTTTTTCTGTAGAACTGAATTTTATTTCAGCTTCAGTGTACAAATGTGATTTGTAAGCTATAGGTACCGTTTCTCCCTCATTAGAGGTCAGGTATGTGAATCCGCATCTTCCTGGGATGACTCGGATTACAAGATTGCGTATATTTTCGCGAGTTTGTAATTTTGTTTTAGCTAACATGTCTGTTTGCAATGATCTCAAAATCTCTGTGTGGTTCTGAGTCCAATTGTTTTGTTTGAAATCGGGTCTTATCAATTCAAGGAGAGGTTTAACCCTCTCAGCATAATTTAGAATGTATGTTCTTCCGAAATTCAGGAACCCTAGTATTGATTGTAAATTCTTCAACGTTTTTGGTGCTTAGAGTACAGCACATTTCTCTAAGAAATTATCTGACCGGCTTTTGCCTTCACTTGATCATTCATATCCTAAAAATAGGACAGTTAGATGGGCAATTCGTGACTTTTTAAAGTTGAATTTGTAACCCTCTGACACGAACCCAAGTATTATGGTGTTCACCCTTTTTGAGTGAGTCTCCAGGTCATCATCTGTGAGATAGATGTCAGACATATGATAATGCTTCATCATGATATATTTGTAGTAACTCCGTTACCCTTGCTGAGAATAATCCTGGGCTATTCTTCAATCACTGTGGGAGTCGGCAAAATTGTTTTTGCGATCCAATTATTGAGAAAGCGGTCAAATACCTGCTTTCAGGTGCAATGTTTTGACAGAAGAATCCATTAGAGATATCTAATGTCGTTTTATATTTTTTGCGCACAATGTTATTCATTAGTGCTGTACTATGTGAGTTTTGTACTGCAAATGTTTTACAACAGGAGTTAAGGTGTCTGTAGTCCAAAACTAGACGATATGAATCTTCTGGCTTGGAGACAGGAAACAAAGGATTGTTCATTTGAGAGGTGCATGTTTCGATCACCCCTTGATATTAAAGTTGATCAAAGATCTCCCTGACTTGCTTTTTAGCTTCTTGTTTAACTGGGTACTGCCTTTGTGCAGTGGGCTGATTTTTTTAACTGGATTTTGTGGTGAGGAGAATCCTCATCCCATCCTACATGATTTTTGTATAAAGCTGGAGCTTGGGCTACTGCCCATTTTCTTGCCAATGTGTATTTTTTATGAATCGGGATTTGATTCGAGAAGGCAGGCATAATCATTTCTTCGCCATGAGGGCACTCCCTGACAAACTCTGGTGGCCAGTCTTTCTCAGCTAACAGGATGTCATAGCCTTTTGAACGTTTTTCCCAAAAGAGACCTTTTATTTTCCTAGTTTTATCTCCCTCTATAAGTAATGTTATTTCATATAGTTTATGGGGGACACTAACTCGTGTGTCTGCAGTTTCCACCTGAATGTACTCATTCGTGTCCACTGTCTCCAGAAGATTCATCAGGATGTTGCGAGCTATGGTCACTTCTGCTGCGCTGTCTAGCATTGTCTGTCCCCACTCTCCGTTTTTCAGTTGTGTCCTCAGAATTCTCGGCATGTTTAATCTTAATACTTTCTACCTTCTTTCTGGGAAATTGTAATTTTTTACTTTGATGAGCAGGTTCCTTGTCTTTGGACTGGACGTGCTCTTCTGTGTTCTGACCGTCCTTTCTTTCCAATTTCTGTGAGGAAGATCGAGAAAGATTGAGTGAGAATGATCGAGAGGGACGTGTATCAACCTCTTGATATCTGTCAGGTTTTCTTATTTTATCCCTATCTCTAAGGTTATATCTTTTTTCAGAGGGCTCCCTTTGGGGAGACTTGTCTTCTCGGCCTGGAGATCTCTCTCTCTACGCTGAGGAGACCTTCCACTGGACTGGAAATGCTTTTCCCTGGGAGTGGATTGTCTATTACCATCCCAACTCTTTTTTGGAGTTTTTAAATTATTTTTAATAAACGTTTTTTAGGATTTTCAGTTAGTTGGGGTTTTACCGGTTTCCCACCCAAACTATCTCTTCTTAGCTTTTCATAGAATTTTTCTATGATTCTGGCGAATTCAAATGGTTGGTCTGCTATATCTGTCTCCTTCAATTTCTGGAGGTTTTTTATATCATCCCTTGCCAATTGAACTAATTCTCTATATGCCTTTGTTAATTATTTTAGTTTAACTAGGAGTTCTTCGCTTGACATTATTTCGTAGTCTGGGTGTGTTGCATAGTTGCATAGGACCGGCCCCGTTGCTTCTGGTCTACCTAGTGGACCGAGCCTGGTGATGTGATTATTATGTTTTAGGGCGCCATTAAACCAGAGCAGGTGCTCTTGGTAATTTAGTGGGATTTCAACGTCCTCGAAAGGAGTGTATTAATCCGGAGGTTCCTCTATTTTGTAATAGTGGAAGTCTTTTGTCAAAGCGTGTGCTGCTGGAAAATTTATCCATGAATAGAATACCTCTGTCTGCCGATATTCATGTGCCCCTACCACGAATATGACTGTACCACCTCGTGGTGTCAGTCCGTTTTCTATAAGTTTAAGAGTTATAGTTCTTCTTATATTGACCGGAATGATTATAACACTCGGGTCATTGTCTTGGAGGGTTGTGTCTTCCTCTAAGAGTCGAGCTGCTAAGGCTTCTCTTTCTTTGTCACTTTCTGACATTTTACTGACTGAACGTTTTCTGTTGCAGATCGAGTTTCAAGGAAACAAAGATTAGGTGCACAATATTTTGGAACACTGCATCCTTCAACGTTGATCAAACCAAAAACGAATACATAGGATTCTCATCCTACTAAGTTCCGGCGGATATTAAGCTTTCACCCACTCCAGACGTCTATTGGAGTTTTTACGGGGAAAGGGTTCTGTGTGAAAAAGCACAACTGAGTTACTCTAGTGTCTTGCGTTAGATTATCGCCTTACCAAACGTTGGGCGCCATGTAGTGTAGTTCCTATTTTCCCAATAGGCTCTGCGCATTGGAATAACAAACAGCAGTTTAGACGTAGGACTGAGGTCATCTAGGTCTCTATTGACTTTGTTAAACCTAATTAGGTTTGCGCCAGCTAGCTCAGAGGTCACTGGAAACTTTCTTGAATGAATAGGGAGGGATTAGCTTCCCTGGCTCAGACAAGAAGGGATTCAGTTTCCGACAACGGCATAAACATGACAACTTTGCTCCCTCAGAATAAGAGTATCTCTAGAGTCGTGTGAAAACAATAGACAGCTATTTCACTCAGTCAGCAGTGCATACTTAGTTTCACCAGAATGCAGAGAAATAGAGAGACGGGCATTTTCAATAAAAGGCGTTGTTTATTGAGCAGTCTTCTTTCTCATGCAAGAGAAAGGAATTGCCACAATTGCAATACTTAAAGTAAAGTGCGTACAGTAAAAGTAGTATTAGGAAATATACTGTAAAAGCATTGATATGGTTTCTTAGCCATATGATACTTTAAAATAGATAAAATATATACATACATAAATACATTGACTAACGTACTCAACTGGTGCTTCTAACTAAGCCTACCCCGGTGTACCTGACCTAAGCCTAACACATGGGAGGGAATGAGCAAGTAGCAGTTTAAGTTAAGTTGGTGAAGATAGTTTTGCCAATAATCTGCATCAAGAATTCTCTTAAGGGTTTAGTCAGCTCCGTACCGTGGTAATAGAATGTGGGAGGTCTGGTATCTCTTTTCTCAGGACTCGATATTCCAGCAACCTACAAGGGTAGGCTGGAAACACCGGAGCTGGATTTTCTCGGCTGGAGAAAAAAAAGACAGCGTCTCTCTCAGTGCGTCAAACGGGAGGAGCAGCTTCCGTGGGCTTCTCGCATCAGCTGGGCTCTCGGGCAAGTAGATGTCCACTCTGCTCCAAACCACCGCTTGTTTGCTTAAGGCAACTGTTGGTATTTTATACCTGAAAGGTGCCAGGTTTGACGTATGGTTGGACATAAGACGTCACTAAGAACTAACAGTTCTTTCTGGACTTCAGGAGTTCTTGTTCTAATCAAAACAAAAGCAGGGGGGGATTTTCCGGGCTGCTGGAGGCTTGGTTTGTTTAAAGAACGCGTTGTGCTTTCTAGGAGTCGATGGGAGTAGCTGTGCTGTGCTTTGGATTGCATGGCTATTACTGAATATGGATCTGATTATTATGCCTTTATCAGGATATTATTGATTATAACCTCACAAGGGCATAAATCGGGAATATCGAATTAGGGTCCTAGATTTTAACACGACAAGGCCACCTGTCTGAATAACTAGCAGTCCCAGCTGGGGACGATTCTGATAGGTGGGACCACTGTCAGCACTAGCATTGTGCTGAGCAGGGAAAATTGCATAGCAGTAAGCAGGGCATTAGGCATACTAGGGTTAGAACATAGCAGTGAGGGGCAACAGCCACGCCAATAGGCCATCTTGGTGGCCCATCTAGCAAGCATCTTGCTGTGGGTAAGTGAGAAAGGAGGACTGTCTACAGCGCTCATCGGGGGAGGGGGGTCACAGAAGGAAGCACAGTAGACAATATGGAAAGTGCAAGGGGAGCCCTTGTGAGGAGACCTTCGTGAGACGTCATTGACTACCCTGAACTACTGCCCTGAACTGCGCTGCAACTTGCCGCCCCCGCTTCGCGGGAGCCGCTGCGAGGACTGGTTTGCCGCCTGGAGTTACTGCCCTGGGTTTTGGTGAGCGTGGAGGCGGAGAGGCTTGACTACCAGCACAGGTGTGTAGCGCTGCAGGGACTCGCTCTCCCAGGAGTCCCTGCCTGACCTTTGCCAGCTGGTCTGCGCGCACCCTGTTAGCCCCGCCCACCGGCCAGCATACAGCATAAAATCTGCTTCTACCCTGTTGCAAGTGGGAGCCCTTGTGAGGAGACCTTCGTGAGACGTCATTGACTACCCTGAACTACTGCCCTGAACTGCGCTGCAACTTGCCGCCCCCGCTTCGCGGGTGCCG
This sequence comes from Lissotriton vulgaris, assembly GCF_964263255.1. NCBI lineage: Eukaryota > Metazoa > Chordata > Amphibia > Caudata > Salamandridae > Lissotriton > Lissotriton vulgaris. The sequence continues at coordinate 1,700,044,921 of NC_141685.1, read as the reverse complement.
CTGCGAGGACTGGTTTGCCGCCTGGAGTTACTGCCCTGGGTTTTGGTGAGCGTGGAGGCGGAGAGGCTTGACTACCAGCACAGGTGTGTAGCGCTGCAGGGACTCGCTCTCCCAGGAGTCCCTGCCTGACCTTTGCCAGCTGGTCTGCGCGCACCCTGTTAGCCCCGCCCACCGGCCGGCATACAGCATAAAATCTGCTTCTACCCTGTTGCAAGTGGGAGCCCTTGTGAGGAGACCTTCGTGAGACGTCATTGACTACCCTGAACTACTGCCCTGAACTGCGCTGCAACTTGCCGCCCCCGCTTCGCGGGAGCCGCTGCGAGGACTGGTTTGCCGCCTGGAGTTACTGCCCTGGGTTTTGGTGAGCGTGGAGGCGGAGAGGCTTGACTACCAGCACAGGTGTGTAGCGCTGCAGGGACTCGCTCTCCCAGGAGTCCCTGCCTGACCTTTGCCAGCTGGTCTGCGCGCACCCTGTTAGCCCCGCCCACAGGCCGCCTTTAGACGTCAATATAAGTGCGACAGATACTCGCTGCGCGAGAGCGCGCGGGAGCGCCGAGCGAAGCCCGGGCAAAGGGCGGGCCGTCAGAGGCCGTCCGAGGTTGGCCAAGGTTGGGTTGGGCCTGGTCTCTTGGCTCGCTGCCCTGGAGCTGCCGTTGCTGAGCTGCGAAATTGTCGACCAATCTGTTGCGTAAGTTACATTGACTTTGGTTGCTCATACAGCTCATTATGCCCCCTAAAAAGTTAACCACGTCTACTAACACTATGGAAAATTATTTGGTGCAGGTAGTGGAAAAAATCAACCTTGATAGAAGAGCCTCTTTGGGAATAGACTCATCTGCTCAATCTCCATTTATTGATATCGAGGCTGATGACCCTTTTGGCCTTTTAATAAATAACAGCACTAATAGTGCCACTAATAGTGCCACTCCTGATTTGTTCCCAGATACTATTACTATACAGCCAAGTGGTACTGTTGCTGGAGTTGAAGATCTGAGTGCTAACAAGGTACTGGCTGACATTACTATTAGCCAGGATCAATCTACTTCTCCTCCAGCACCGGTTCTGGGTAAACGGGAATGCCTTAGGTCAGCCAAGAACAGAGTAGCAAACCCCCCGAGGAAATACTCTGAGGAAGAGGAGCATGATCTGACTAGTGAAGCGTATATTACACTTTCGAACGCCCAATTTAGTAAATTGTTAACTTTAATGGACTCAAAAATCAAAGGTGCGATGAAGCCCCTGGTTAGCAAAATAGACAAGCTAACTTCTGAGGTCAACCGTTTGGAAGGTCTACTACAAAAATCAATAGACGAGACTGGGAAACTTCCGGAAAGTGTCTCTGCAAAGATAGAGGAATCTGTCAACAAATCAGTAATTGCAGCCGTTGGTGGTCTCATCCCTGTCACTGCCCCGGTATCGAATACCCTAACGGCAAGGAATAACACTCTCCCAGGTGATTCTCATACTGCCTCGATCCCTGCTCCTGCTGTTGAAGACCCGTTTATTGAGAACGGGACTTTTGAACTTGTGGTTGAAGCTTCCCCACTGGTACTTGTCCTTGCCAATGTTCCAGCTCTGGCTCAAGGTGAGAGGGAAACAGCATCTTCTCTACGAAACAAATCTTTATCATGGTTAACCACTAACATGGTAATTACTCCTTGGGGAAAGCAGCAACTTTCTGAAGAGCTTGTCAAAGCACGAAGGGTTCAGTGGATCGGGGATAGGGTAAAAAAGTTTAAAGGGGAGTGTGTTGTTCTCCACTTCTCTGACCCTGGGGTCTTGCCCAACATCCTACCAAATATTTTACCACCTCAAAGGCGAACGACTTCAATTGTTCCTTTGACTTTGGACTTCTTCTACCCAAGAAAGGGAAGCGGACCAAATTCAAGCATTTTAAGAACTAAATGGAACATTGTGACTAAGAGGGGGAGGAAGGATGTTGCCTCAGTTGACTGGGGTCTGGGGCTAGAAAATCGATTCTCTTCATTATCCAATTTAAGTGATTGTGATTGACAACCACCTATTTGTAATGCTGTGTCTGCACCTGCTTATGCCATAAGTTTATCAGGTTTAGCTTGTTACCCTATAACAACTAGCCCGTCGGGGCTTTTGATTGCTGATTTACCTGGGGCACCGAATGTTACGATTGTAGACCAGGGCACAGGGGGTAAGGTGTTAAACATGCATTCTACAACCAATGGTATTCCTACGACACCAATTTCAGGGAATATCTTATCATGGAATGTAGCTGGTATAGCTTCTAAAATGGAAAGCGCAGACTGGTTTGAATTCATAAATAGGTACGACCTCTGTATTTTCCAAGAGACTTGGGCGTGTGAGCCTACCTTTGCTTTGGGGTATCTAAACTTTCATGTTCCTGCCATCAAGGGTCCCAAAGGACGGCCTATGGGGGGCCTTACCATATGGATCAGGCAGTCTTTAAAGATTGCTGTAAAAAGTGTGGAACTTGACCAAAAAGATATTCAGCTGATACGATTGACCAGTGATCTACCCCTCTCCATGGATGTATATAATATCTATGCCAGAGGTGGTAGTAAAGGTAGATCCGAGGTTCTTACGAGCCTTTCTACTATTCTTGAGATCGAATCTGCAGGAAAAAACATCTTAATTGCAGGTGATTTGAATCGGACATTTGAACCTCTAATCACTGGTGATTCTCCTCTGGGATCAGAGGAAGACAAACTTTGGGACATTCCCACACTTGAGTCCCCCCCGATAACCAGATGGACAGCTGACATCTTAGGTCTAAATGCCATGTGCTTGGAGCATGGGTTACGCGCCCTGAACGGCCGAACCCAATCAGACCGTGTACCCGCCATGACATTTAATAATGGGCGAAGCAAAAGTCGTATTGACTACGTTATTTGTAGTACATCGCTATGGCCATCCCTTATTGACATGGTAGTTACTGCCAGAATAGAAAGTGACCATGACCCGCTATGTGTCTCGCATAACTGGTGGACATCTAATGTAAACCCCTCAACTAATTGTCATTTATTTGTGCCGCCAACGATTACGCAATCCAATAATATGCGTAGGCTAAGATGGTCTGGTGTTAAGACGGACCAGCAGGCCCTGGAAAAGATAGGTGCAGCTGCAGACAAGGCCATTCTGGCACTGGAAAATATCACTGATCTAGCAAATGGACAAGATGAGGTTAAAAATGTTCATACGTCTCTTTTTGACGAAGTTAAAAAAATCTTTTTAAAACCCGCACGAAACATCAAGGCTTGTCCATTTAAAACAGCAAAGTGGTATAACCAAGATTGCAGGAAAGCAAGATCGAAACTAGGAGCTGCAATTAAAAATAACAATCTGACTGAGACTCGGTCTGCTAGAAAGCACTGTAAAAATTGTATCGCCAGGGCAAAAAAAGAATGGGACGAAGATCATTGGCAGAAATTGAGATGTGCTAGCGAAAGTAAAAATTCTAGACAATTCTGGCACATCGTCAAATGGGGTCATGATAGACCTCCAGAGCCTCCTAATAATAATGTCCCTCACGATGTCTGGGTTACGTTTTTTAAAGAGCAGTACTCTTCTAGGGGTCAGCCTGCTAGCAATATTAACCCTACTTATCTGTTCGCAGACGAAGAAGTTTTTATGTTAGGCGAAATCCTGTCTGCTTTGAAATCCGTCCATAGGGGCAGAGCCCCGGGTAATGATGGTGTTCCGGCGGATGTCTTCTTAGATGACACCGACAGGTGGAGTAAGTACATCTGCCTTTTATTAAACCATTTAGCCAGAGGTGCTGAAATTCCAGTTTCTTGGAGGGGTGCCGTCATTATACCAGTATACAAAAAGGGGGATCGTGCGCAACCCTGTAACTATCGCCCAATCAGCCTAATAGACACGGTCCAAAAGGTGGTAGGACGTGTTATCATCAACAATTTGCTTGACTGGGCTGAGGAGCAGAACATTTTATCCCCTTTTCAGGCGGGCTTTCGCAAAGCAACAAGCACTGTAGACCAGGTTTTTCGCTTTCAACTTATACAATGGCGGACAGTGGTACTGGGTGGATGCAGCCTGTATGCAGCCTTTGTTGACTTGCGGGCTGCATTCGACCTGGTGCCGAGGGCAAAATTGTGGGAGGTGCTGGCTGCCCTAGGGGTCCCGATGATTATCCTAACTTTGATTATGAGACTCCATGAGGGCACTTATGCAAAGATTCAATGGGGTGGCTATGGTAACGACACTATTGACTTCCCTGTCGAGCGGGGGGTTCGGCAGGGCTGTTCAATGGCTCCAACACTGTTTACTCTTTTTATAAACAGAATTGTTCCCCTTATGCAAACTGAGCCTGTAGATGCTCCCTCTCTTGCTGGTGCAAAAGTTCCAATTTTAATGTTCGCAGATGACACCCTAATTTTATCAAAATCCCCAAGTGGTCTGCAAAAGGCATTGATAATCTTTGACAAATTTTGTTGTGATCATGGTCTGGAGGTAAATGCAGCGAAAACAAAACTCATGGTTTTTAATCCCAGTAGGAAATTCAAACCCAAAATTACCATGAGCGGGCGCTGCCTTGAAGTCGTGAACTCCTTTACTTATTTGGGGATACATATCTCAAATAATAACAGATGGAACCACCACCTAGATTTAGCTATATTAAGGCATAAACAGCTTGCTGGTACCATCATTAAGGAGCACGCGAAATCCTTAACTAAGCCAATCAATCCGCCACTGATCATATATGAGGCTAAAGCAATAGGGTCTGCACTATACGGGGCAGAACTGTGGGGGCAAGAGAACCTCCAGGAGTTACAGAGGTCAGAGAATAGTTTCCTCCGTAAACTAACTGGCACCCCACAGAGTACTCCCCTCTTGCCACTCAGATATGATCTTGGTAGAAAGGAAATTTCGGCAATGTGTAAACTTCAACCGATATTATATTGGCGCAGAATCTGGACCACCCCTGAGTTGTCACAATATGCAGAAGGATTTGCTGATGTAATCAAGGCAGATCGATTTCATGAAATTAAATGGTTTAGATCTCTGAGAACTGCATTAAGTGAACTAGGGTTGAGTGAATTGTGGTCGGATCCAACCGGGTCACCCTTTCCACCAAAGTTGTTTATAAAAAACCTTTACTGGGAACATGTTGCAAACAAGAGCCTTCTTAGCAATAGTAATGGGTCTATGACGACTGCCTTCCTCGAAGCTAAACTGTTTCCAATGTTTGAGATATACTGGGATATTATATCTAAATCCCTGGATAGGAAACTGTTTTTCCAACTGAGGGCTGGCTCTCTACCTCTTGGTAACTTAACATCTAAATGGAGAAATAGAGGTCCAGCAACTTGTTTAGCTTGTGGGGAAGGGAAAGAGACTCTGGGGCATTTTTTGTTTGTTTGTCAAGCATATTCTGTTCCGAGACGTGTCTGGTTGGCCCCCATGTGCAGAAATTTGGGTACTAAAAGCTCCATGGTAGCCTTACGCATTATTAAAACTACCCCCTTAAATTGGATTATCATAGCGACTGCAAAGTATTTGGGGTGGGCGTGGGTAATTAGGCAGAGATTGCTAGTAGGGTGACTACTCTCTGCCTAGTTGTTCAGAGACTGCTAGTTTATCTATTCTCTGTTCCCATGCCTGGAGTCTATCTGACGAAAACTTATTTAAATTAATTTTTAATCATGTATGTTTTTATAATATGAACTTTGCACCTTGATGGTTATAACTTGATGAAATCTGTTTTTAAAAATAAGGAAAAATCTCCTTTTTAACGTGTCTGTGCTTAAAGTCATGCTGACTCTGTAATTTAATTGTATTCTATTATGTGTTTGTTTGTCTGCTTTTATGAGTAATTACTCGAATAAAGCACTTTTGAATGAATGAATGAATGGAAAGTGCAAGGTAGCTTCTTGTCCAATTTGGAGCTGGCCAACATGGGCTAGGGCAGCCAGTCATGGTTTTTCAAGGAGAGGGCTGCATTTGCAGCAGTTGCACTTGCACCACTTCTAGAGCCAGTGGCATAATCGGTTGCACCCAGTGTGCCGGCTGGTGCACAGGCAGCGGGGGAAGGGGAGCAATGTCAGCACAGCAAGCCATGACCAAGCAGGCCACCTCATCAGGAACAATTTTTCTGCTGCCTAGTATGGTGTTGGGTACTGTGCAATCCAAGCGTGACCAGCTAGGTAGACCTCTTTCAACCGAGAGGTAAGTTAAAAATTGGAATGGGGCTTTTGTGGAGATATTTGATCTGATTTTAGGCATCTCAGTGAGGGAAGAGGGCAATTTGTACAAGTGTTCACATTCAAAAGACTATTCTCACGCATCGCAGGGTGAAAGGAGACAAAACATTGATGAATTGGGTGAAAGCATTCAATATTTTTCATGCAGTAATGATTGAAAAGTTTTCCGAGATGTGTCAGCAATTGTCATGGTGGGGGGTGGGAGAAGAGAGGATTTCAGGAAAGAGTATGATCGAGATTTTAGGAGAAAAAAAGCCACATACCCCGCATTGTTCTGGGATCAAACCGATACCAGTGCATGACTGACCATAGGATGCTTAAAAAGCCAGAAGTCAAAGTGCACCAGCCCTTTTGTCCAGCATCAGGATTGCGGAAAGGTGGTGAGAAAAGAGGGGTCTACTGGGCTGCGACAAGGACTGTACCAGACAGCAAGCTTCCGGCAAATTTAAACACAACTGCTCTGTGAGGTATGCGCTTCTTCTGATCATGCCATCGCTATGCTACAGAAGTTGGGCCCGGAAAAAACTGTTCGCGAAAGACGGCATCAAATCTGCTTTTAGGTTATTGCCTGTGCATCCTGAGGATTTCATTCTACTGTGATAAATGCATACCAATGGCGTGTTTGGTCTCTAGTGCATATTTTAGAAACTAATTTCCTTCCCAGATTGGGTTTTCAAGGGGGCGCAGACTATCTATGGGTTCTTCACTATCTGGACGACTCCTTATTTCTGGGCCCCCCCAAATCATCACCATCCAGGAGTTTGTTAAATTACTTAGTAGTTTTAGAGTCCTTTTAGCCCAAAGGAAAAACATTCGGTACAGTCACAAAGGTCATTTTCCTGGGTATAGAGCTGGATTAAGTGATAGGAGTGGAGTGTGCAAGCTACCCGAGGAGAAGGTGACACTGCTCAGAGAGTCATTAAATGTCTGCCTGGCGCTAGAAAAGTGACACTCCTCAAAATGAGGGTCTTGGTGGGGCAACAGAATTTTGCTCTGTGCATTAAACCCATGGGTTGCCCATCCTCCAGATCATTAGTGCTACCAATGTCTGGCATTAAGCAAAAACATCACAAGACTAGGCTGTCAGTGGTAGCTAGGCAGGGCTTAGGAGACTTTTTGCAGCAGTTCAACGGTCAGTGGTGTGGCCAGCTGTTTCAAGGTCAAATGTCGTTTCAGGGCTTTCACTGATGCGACTAGGAGCGTAGGACTTGGAGCAATTTCCGTTTCAAAATGGTGTGCTCCTGATTGGCCCGAAGAATGGGTTGAGTCTTTGGTGAAAAACATAGCCTTCTTGGAGCGGTTACCAAATAGTAGTTGAGCTGACAGTGTAGCCTGGCCAGCTTCATAACCAATCAGTCCTTTGTTGGTTAGCTGCAAGATAGTACTCAGACTGCTCAAGGAGAAGATATTGCTAGGTTTAAAGAATATCACTTTCAAGGCTATGCATTTACAGAGGGTATTGATACGGGGAGAAGATGTAGCCTAACGGTTAGGACGGTGGACTTCAAATCTGGGGAACCGGGTTTGAGTCTCTGCAACAACGCTCAACATCCTGTGATTCTGGGCAAATCACTTAATTTCCCTGTGCCTAAAAAAAATGAATGTGTCCTCGTGTGAAGCATCTGGTGCTCATGTAAAGCACTTTGACACCGGATTTCAGGTTAAGTTTGAGCTATATAAAACTTCGAGAAGAGAAGAAAAAGAAAATTGAATAACGCTGCTGATTCACTATCTTGCTTCTAGCTGAAGCCGCAGAGAGACCAACATTCCCAGACCATCTGTGGAATCTTGGTGCCCTGTCATAACAGGGCTTGTGGCAGTCAGTTTAGCGCCACAGTCAAGAACAGTCTAAGAGAGGGCATTTCAGCACTATGTGTCATTTCTGGGGCAAGGAGTCAGAGATGGGGTGTTTTCCGAGGATTCTTGGGTTACATTACTTGCTCTGAGGCAGGAAGGCCATTCTGCAGCTAATACCAGATGGCATGCAGCAGCACTATCTTTTAAAAAAATTGGTAGGTCACACTGATTGGTCAAAAAATTGGATTAAAAATCCGTTAAAGGGTTGGCAAAGGCTTGAAGGGAGATGTTGAAGAGAGAAGAGACCCATAGATCTAAGACGTTTGAGCTACAGCAGTTTGCCGGACTGATTTTGAGGTGGGCTGTTCAAGGCAATCTTCTGTTTGGCCTTCTATGGTAAGAATTACTGGCAGGTTCCAGAAAGGACATCCATGGTCCTCGGGTGGGCTGGGTATATGTCAGCTGGCCGGGTAGATCCATGGTGGTAACGCTGCCATTTTATAAGACAGACCAGATGGGCCAAGGGAAGGACATCACATTTATTAGGCTCCGACTTTTGCCCAGTCTGGGCCCTCCGAGAATACTTTGCAGTTCGCTAACATAGACTGGTAGGGGCTCTATTTCTACATGCAGATGGATTGCCACGGTCTAAATTTCAGTTTCCAGGAGTCTTGAAGATGACTTTAATTGCTGCAGAGATTGATCCAACTAACTTTAGTGCTCACTTATTCCGTATAGGGACAGCCCCTTCAAACGCAGGGTCTGGGCAGGATGGTCACATGGTTAAAAAGATAGGACAAAGAAGTCTGGGTGCTACAAACAATATACACACTTGCACATGGTTTAATTAAGGCCACCAGTAGTAACGTTATGATCTCCCTTCTCTAGCTCTTGTATTCGGTACACCAAGTATTATGCCCGCTAGCAAGCTTTGGTGTAGGTGCCCCCTGCATATGGATGGCCCAGGAGGTGCATCAGTCGGACGCCTTTGTGGAGCATGCCAGAGAAAGCGGATTCATCCTGTGGTGGTACACCCGAGAGGCCTGAAGATCAAAAACCTGGGGATGGTGGTGGAAAAACTCATACCAAGGGGGCTTCTGCCTCTGGTCCTGATCATTTTACATTTAGGCAGCAATCATTTGGTATATTTGGCCCGCAGAGATTAGTTTGAGACAAGACGGTGCTTGTAGCATTTGGTAACGCATCTATTTTAAACACAAGGACCTCATTTAACAGGGGTAGTTCCTCAGGGAACTTAGAGCAGGGAGTGTCGCCTAAGAGAGATGAGATGGTCCGCTTACCTAGGGGGACGACCCTCCAAACTGCAGCAGTGGCAGAGAAACCAGGCTGAAGGGTAAACCATGATCTCACAGAATTTTCTCTCGCATGGGGAAAAAATGGGCTGTAGGTGACTCAATATGTAACGTACTCTGTAAAAATCAAGAGCTGTTACAAGCATGTAAATAGGTTTGATGTGTGATATGTTTAGAGTAAAAAGTGTGCATTTATGAAGTACATTTTGTAATAATTAAACACGGCCTGAGTTTGATAGCAATACCTAAAGAACAAAGTCTTATCTCAGGCGGTCTTCTTACCAGGAAGGGTGGGGGAGGGTTTGGGAGGAAGGAGGGGGGGGGGGTTAGTGGTTGGCTGGCATTCAGGGTTAGTGGGGGCTGAGGGAATCTATGTGTCCCATCCATATAAAACCTGTTGAAAAGGATAAATCTATTCCCTTAGACAGTCCAACTGTATTAATATTTGATCCATACGCAGATCAGAGGCAAGATTAAGTCTAGGGTGATAAAAGCTGTAACATTTATTCCCCTTTAATGTTTATTCCCAAAAGGAATGGACACAAAAAATGTTCACAGATGAATACTTTAGCAAGTTAATTTATTGGTCCTGCAAATTCAAAATATACAGAGATTTCTGAAAGGCATACCATTTTAGCTGGCATAGCTTGAAACACAGGCAGTTACTCTAGACAAGTGCATACACAGGCTACACTTACAGTTGGCAAACTACAAGTCAAAGAAACAAAAATATATATATGTATAGTCATCTCTCAAGCTCTGTTGTAGACATTAAATAAATAAATAGCAACTCTATTTAAAAAATGTTAACAAAAAAAAAGTTTTCAAGTGTTAAGTTATGAAACAGGAAAATCATTGGCCATTAAATATTTCCACCCAATGCCGTCCAAATACAAATGCTCCATAAAGGTGAACTCTTGTGCATTTTTGGTTATAATATTTCTGCAATTTCTACAGCAAGGCTGCACAAATATACTCTACAAAACAAAAATATTAACAATAACTATTAGAAGGGACGTAATTGCTTTCTATATGTTGAGGATCTCCATTTCCCCTCAGGTAGACTTCAAAACATCTAAAACACCAATGAAGTAAATAAGACAGTGAATCGTGGTGTTACAGCATCCTGAAGTCGAATAGGCAATACAAAACACTGTCTCAAGTGAAGAACTACATTTCAGATGGTAATATTGGAGTGCTTACTAATATCAACTGAGAACATTGAAAATGATCAACATCAGAGAGGGAAAAAGTAACTTGTCCCAGCAAAATGAAAACTGTGTTGGAATAAGAAAACAAAAAATTAAGTGAGAGGATTGTCCTTTTCAAGAAATGGAGAGAACCAACCAAGTCAAGAGCATTTCAATGGAACCAGAGTCCTATGGGGCCTGCATTATCAAGTGCCTCTCTGCTGAGCCTCCGATTTACCGCCCATCTTTACATACGAAGGCTTAATCATCTCACAGCAGTTCGCAAAATCTTCTCAGAATTTTTCAGAACCCATTTATTTTTGCTCCCACCCTTACTTCAAAAATTACTACTTTGTACACCCCTCTAGTGCAAATCCAGATCTTTTCATAAAAGAAACTGCAGACACCACACACACAAATACACACACACATCAGGCCCCAGAAGGAGACAATAAATAATTGGGTGAGGGCACATGCCTGACTCCATTTGGCAATTCAGTAACTCCACATTTCTGGAGACACTACAGATCAAGCCTGCAAGACTATCTCCTGTTTAGCCACACATGTCCGACAATTTGGAGACCAAACTCAATACACACAGAAGAACATTATAGCAACGATAAAATATGCAAAGAGAAGACAATAACTAATCCTTCCATTCATAAATACAAGGTCTACAAAACCTCCTCACACTGGCAGGCTTCCATTTTAAAACATCAGGGTAAATAAGTAGGAGTTTGGCGCCATACATCAGCTATCAACTCGTGATAAGTCCTCAAACACACAAAGCATTTTCACTTTTTTAGACTGACACATTAGGCACTGTGGTCACCTTTCAGAAAACGCACTGGTAAAGGAAGGACTAATGTACCAGACCTTTCCACAGTGGATTTATGGGTTAACATTAGTGACAAAATGAAGAGCAAAATTTGAGGGTGTAAAGGGAACAAGAAGTGTTAATTTAATTGTAGTCCAATACTGCCGATGGGTTACTGTTGCTCATTATTTAAACCCAATTGGATGTTGTTGCGCTTAACTAGATAACAGCAAGAGTCAAGGACCACCTTTTAGCAACATAAATGTATTCGAAAGTCCTCATCAGCCACATGACCAAGCACAAAAACTATAGAACAAATAAACCAGTTTTGTGGCCAAGGATAATCTGACCTCTTAGTGGGTGCGGCCACACGGATAACCAGGTACATTCTGCCAACCCCCTGCGACTCGTGAGTGACCTAAACGGGAGGACACTGGTGTTGTAAACTGTAAGCTATGCACACAGCTACAGGGCACCACCCACCAGAAAAAAAGTTGTTTATTTAAAACAGCAAGTCCCTGCGCAGACCTTAATAGGCATCTTTTCAACCCCACAATGTATTTCGAAACCAAAAGAGAGATCACAACTAAAGGCAAGCAACGCCATCATATGGCTTCCTGATGGCTTGGACCATTAGGAGGAAACAGATTCCTGGTAGTAGGAGCTGCCCATCTTTATGTGCAGACTCCAGCCAACCAAGGTCAGGTTAAAGTTGCGTCCACTTTTTCCAGTCAGACAAATTTAACTTCTCTCCGCAGAATTACAAAAATTGGGATGAAAGAAAAAAACAATCCTGGTGATCTCAGCTCATCGGACTTGGTCCAAATTAACACCTGTGTAATCAGGGAATCTTCCCATTCTCGTCGTGGCACGTGACACATTTGTATTACTTTAAACACTGGTTACAAAACCCAACTAACCACGTACAGAAAAAACTGCCTGGGATAAGTAGGAAGTAAGTAGATAGGGCCAGCAAGAAACACTTAAGGTGCTTAATTTTTCACAGTTAGTGTCCCAAAGATCTTCTGCTATATATACTGCATTGCAAAATACAATACTCCTATCTAATTGGGCAAGCTGCTGGTCACCTTCCCCTTCCTTTCATTCATTCATTCATTCATCACACAGATGTGCCATACAAAAGTGTCTATGCTTCATCTACAGTATTCTGTGCATGATTCTACCAACTTGCCTAGTCGGCATAAAGTGCAAGCCAGTATACGATACAAGAGGACAGGTACAAGAGGTTCAGACTTGTTTCCATGCGTCTGTTCTCCAGGCACAAGAATCTTTAAAATGAATAATAAAAGAATAGAATATTCGCCTGAAATAAAATGCTTCACCATGCATACACGGAGGTAAGTTTCAATGTATGCGCAATGCTACTGTGCACATAAAATATGCTGTAAATAAAAAAAACTATATTAAAAAGCCATGTATAACAAAAGCCTTTGTACAATCGGAAAAAACGATGGAGAGGGGGTGTGGTGGCTTTGAAGTGGTAAAAAGATTTTATATTCCAAAAGCCAAAAAACACACTTCCCTTCAATCGAAATATATAAAATGATCATGCCTTTGGAGAGCCCATTCATTGCCAGTGCAAAACGCCAAATACCATTTGTACAGTCTTTTTCTGATGCTTGGAGTAACTCTTCGGTGTCCAATGTCATGTTACTCCTAGGAGAGAGTGGCACCAGTACAGGCGGTTTTAATTTTACAAGTCCTCTTCTTACCCTGTATTTTCCTTGTGAGTATAAAAGTACACGCGTCAAGACATGTTGAGATGAAATTCGTAGAACAAAACAGGGTGGTACGAATGACTTCAGAGTCTTCGGCAACAAATAATGGCTCATGTCTAGGAGGCTACTTTCTTCCGCCATTTTCTCTTGAAAAGTCCATTAAGTTTAAGGGTCAACTACAGCAGTAGCCATTGGCCCGGCTTGACATCGAGCCTACCATAGGAGGGTCAACACGCAAGCTTCAGAGATGTAATGGAATGAAAAAAACAAAAGTATTGTTTATTGACTTGTTGAATCCCTGGTGGGTCAAGACTGCTTCAGAAAGGGATTCATGTTCTGCAAGGAAATGAGAAATCTAGTTAGACTTCCGTGTGGCGCATCTACAGGAATAAATGGTGGAGTTCTCATGCAATTGAATTGAATGCTTTAAGGCAAGGCAACATATCAAGTGCTAATCAGCAAAGTTGGCACAAACAAATGTCACTGCAGAACAACCATAAAACAAGATGCTTTTAGAAAGGGAACACAAACCCATTTAAAACATTTAAGTCATTGAAAAGTACTCTCTGATGATCTACTTTCACATGCCTCAAAAAGCGAGCCCTAGGAGACTTAAGACACTTGGATTTTCAGATTTGGGTGGTAAGTGGGTCTCAAGTACGCCTGTTTTTCTCATGCCAAAACCCAAAAGATTGGTGGGGTCATTCTACAATAGTGGCTTAATCTTTCGGCTGCTTTGCAAATCCGCACAGGTCCTGCTTTAAAGATGGAACAATTAGAGGCAGAACATGCATACAGAAAGTCCTTTTGAGTAAATGTATAAATGGGTTGTTATTCCTTTTAACCATTCAAATGCCAGCGTGCTGTTCGACCAATCAAATTTTCAGGATTTGAAGGCTCACCAATCAAACCCCAGCATTTGAAGCCTTAATGTGCCAGTGTAGGTTCAGCAGAAAGCGGTCAGGGACTTCAAAGCCCTACTGAGAGCAGACTTAATTGCTCTAAGCAGAGGTGGCAACCGGGGGAAAAAAACATGTACACATCACATTTTATACACTAAGCGTGCCTTTTCCTTTGCATCTTTATAACCTATTTTGGACCTCCACAAAAATACACAGAAACCATTTGCGGAATAATACTCTTGTTCTCTCAATCATAGCCCAATACATTTCTTTAGACCGTGTTGGTGTTTCCAACTTTATATTTGGGTTGGGGGTAGGGTGAAGTTATGGAAGAATGAAAGGGAGGAAATGTAGGGCTGCTTACTGCAAAGCCAAAGGCCCCTTTGTGTTTCCAGTATCACACTATTTATTATCGGGCTGGGACGGAGAAAGGCTTGGTTAGGAAGAGGCAGGTTGTGGAGCCGACGGGTTTAGGGAGAAAAGGATTCCCGCATAGCCCTAACTGTTATTCTACATGGCACCATCTGTGGTCCAGAGAAAAGGGTTGTGACATTGTTGGGTTGTTAGAGATGTGGACGCCGCTAGCTGGACAAAAAAATATGGTACTGTAAGGAATGGTAGCTTGGCTTTTTTGGCTCAAAAGTTTCTGGCAGAGCAAAAGCTACAAAAAGGTAGACAGGGAAAGAAGGATTGAGCATGTATGGAAAGGAGTCTCAAGGAGGATGGAATTTTGACACCAACGTCCCAAAGTCAAACATCAACAACTTTTAATAATGAGGTCCAAGGAGGCAGTTCCCTCTTTAGGGAAGAAGCCCCCAAATCTACACTACCCCACTCAAGGTTAAAGATCAAGTTTGTGGCGCATAAGTGACAACCGAACACCATAACATTTGGTAGCAACAGATCTATACTTTTTTTGTTCGGATAAAAGCACTATTACAGCAAAAAGATTAGACCTAACAAACCCAGGGCTGGTAAATTAGCCTCACAAATGAGTCTCATCGCTTAACACTGGATCTTTTAAGTCTGCACGGTCATACTCAACATGAGGACCGACTATCTTAATGTAACAAGCTCTTGTCCTTTATTGAATCAGACACAAGGGCATTAAAGAAGCAGAGACATCAAGGACATTCCTTCCCACCAAAACCAGAAGTGCACTAGATAACATGAACACTAAAGGGTGGGCACACACCAAATATCGCCTTCAATAAATGTATGTATTGTGTTACTTTTTAACACTCCTCGTTCACCCATTCCCAACACCTCTATTTATTCCACCCAAACCTCATCACATCCAGTGTGACACTGCTGTGATATACAGCATGTCAAAATACTTCAAGAATCAATTAATAAACTACATTTAAAAAAATGAATACACCTGGCTATCAATTCAGGACTGCAGAAAAGCAATATTAGTAAGTTCCAATAAGCCGACTGTGAGAAGCCCACAATGCTTTCAAAGGGAAAAAGTTGCTGTTAAAAGCAAGAATGCACACCACATTAGTACACAGTGAAAGTCGAAAGAGAAAGAAAGTTACTTACATACATGCCTGCTCTAGTAAAGGCTACAAGGAAGAAAGGAGGAAGAAATGTTACTCAAGGGGCAGGTTGGAAACAAGATATAGGACAGACACATGCAAGAATCAAAGCCTGAAAATGTCTCAGCGTTTCCAAAAATTTACTTCCCATATTGGTATGGAGGTGGAAAAGTTACTGACTGGACTCATTCATATTACAATTTCATTCTATAACATTAATTATTATTGTTGTTATTATTATTCTGCGTGTTTTAAATAGTGCATGGCTACCTAAAAAAGGTTTCCCCGTGCTACGCTGATTGCAAAACGAAGGTTGCACCGGAGTGCTGTCCAAGAGGAAACATTTAGGAAAATTGCAGAGTTTAAAACAGCCACGTTTTAAGCAACTTATATAGAGGGAGTTGTTCGGTCTTAATGTCAGAGGCAGAGCATTCCAAAGTTTTGGTCCAAGAAAAGAAAACACTCGGCCTCCTTGACAGGATTTCCTAATTTCGGGCATTGCGGCCAACCCAAGATGGCTTGAACGCAACGAGCATGCAGGTGAATACAAGGACACCAAAGATTTAAGGTACAATGGTGCTATGTTTGGTAAATATTTGTGCATGTAGCTCAGCGCGTTGAATTGCACATGTTGGGTAAATGGGCTTTAAAAAGTAGTGTTGTGGTTTCAAAGGAAGGGCTGTGTGATAGGAATGTGAATGGTACAGTGTGCTTCCTGAATACTGGAACAACAATATCAATGGGACAGAATATTGAAAATAAAACAAAAATCGACAAGCGAGTCTTGATTTTCTATGCCCTACTCTTTACTTCCCTATATGCACTTACCTTTCCATATTTCGTCCCTCTATATTCTGTCCCCAATATCAGTATGTGTAAGGAAATGCCTGTTTTTGTATAGTCACCGCCAAGTTTTCAGACTGACTCTGCTGGTTATTTAACTCAGAGTGCGCAGAGGCCTGATAACCAGACCTTAGTGCCAGTGTCCCGACCCTAAAGTGTATGTAGAATTGGCTGTACCCAATTGGGATTGGCTAACTTACATGAAGGCCCTAGTATATTGATCCCTGATAACCAGGGCATGTATGTTAGAGTGGTACCCCAGGGCTTGCAGCACTGGCTGTGCCACCCTGGAGGTCCCCCAAGTAAAACGAGTCCCAGAGTTCATCACTGCAGATTGGTAGAGCAGTTGTGCACTGCTAGACTGATTTTGTCATTGTGAGCAACGGCAAAGCCACGACTTCTGTGCAAGTCTGTGCACCTCTGTGCAAGTCATCCCTCTAGCAGGCCTACCTAGTTTTAAGGCAGGGTGCAACATAGAACACAGGCAGGACATGTACTTTACATGTCCTGGCAGTAAACATGCAAAACACTTTGACCCCTCAGCTGTGCTAACTTCAGAAGGGTGCAACAAAATTGAGCACTCCGAGGTATCAAACAACTTGATCGATACATTAAGCTGAACTTGTATCCCAAGTCGAAATTAATGTAACTTGTTGCAGTGTGCAGCTTTAGCAAAGCTGTCACTTTGTTGCCTTTAAAACTCCTATGCCTTCTCGGGCACACATGGAGTCTGTTGCACAAGACAGCTTTCTGCCCCCCTGGAGAGACATGCCTACAACTCAGGAAGGAAAACGGTGAGGGACTGCAGGCGAGAGAGGAGTTACCTCTCTTCTGCAGCAAGCCACTTTGGTGTGAACCTCAAAATGTAGGCTTCAAAGGGGAAGCTGCCTTTGAAGGGCAGGCGTGTCACATTAGGGAGGAGGGCTGTCCTATTTTTTAGGCAGACTGGCATGGGCAGCAGAGGGGAAAACCTGTTTTCCCAGGGGGTGTAGTCCTAAGTATGCCACATATCAGGGGTGGGCTAGGAAGGTCTGAACACCAAGAGTGTCTGTCCAGCTTGGGAGTGGGCAGAATGACGCATACTTGGATAGCCAGATGCCACACTGAGACGGAACCTGGTAGCCCATTGGCTACCAACCGCATTCTGCCCAGAGGGCATGTTACGAGCATAAGAGGGGCACCCCGACCTCAAATGGCTTGGAGGAAGGTTTGCCCAATTTCACAGAAAGACCAGCAAAAAGAGGCTGCACTATCGAAGACTGCAACTGGTAGCTAGCGAAGAGGGGGACTGTGTCTGCTGTTTCATGCTCTAAGAGAATCGGTCTCCAGAGCCCAGTCAAGCCAAGAGACTCCAGGGACCAGCCAACTGGCCTCCTGTTCGCAGCACATGGAAGCAATAGCTGAAGAAGTCTACTAGGGCAAGTGGTAGCCCAAAATCTTCAAACCACAGCCACTGTGCCACACCAATGACCAAGACCTGACGCGCAGAGTTGCACCAGAGTTTGCTTAACCTGGGAGTGCTGACGGAGAGTTGCTGGGAGCCTCAGAAAGTTATTGACCCAGGAAAGATTGGCCTGGGACCACGACACCAAGCAACAGGTAGTCCAGTGGCGATTGGACTTCGACCTGACCGGAAAGGCCCATGTGGGTCCAAACCATGCAACCAGGACCACGTCACTATCTTCGTGGACGGAGGAATCCCTTCAGGAAGGGCCCTGTGAACTGTGTCGCAACCATAGCATCCTTAGAGCAGTTTCAGCATCCTCCGTCCCTTGCATCAGGACCATTGCATCGTGTATAAAGTGCCTGGAACTGCTGTAGGATTGCTTCCTCTGTGAAGATAATGGTTATTGAAGATCTTGCTTGTCCACCTGAATAGTTCCCTGCTGGAGTTGGTTGGCACAAGTATTTCTAGCCAACTGCAGTGACACTTACAGGGTGACCAGAATTGTAAAGCCAAAAAACGGGGACATTTCACAAGAATAGAAGGACTACAATTTTACTTCAAGTGATGAGAGTGCTCCATAGCAAAGAATTACAGAACAGGCAGTAAGAACCGAATTAAAATGCTATGTTTGAACCCAGTAGCTTGCCTGTTAACTAAATTGCTTTCTTGACACAACTGCTAACGATCCCTGCTTTGTAAAATATAGAAAACACCTCCCACCGTTTTTAGTCGACCCCCTCTAAAAACCGGGACATGAGCTAAATTTCTTGAAATCTGCTGGGACAGCTGGTGAAAAACAGGGACCATCCTGGCAAAACGGGGACGCCTGGTCACCCTATCCTAGTAAGCAGAAGAGGGGCGACTGTCCGCCCATGTCCACCTACTCCCTGCTGTGGGAGCTGCTTCGGGAAGAGAGCCTGGGTGCTTGGCACTGAGCTCTTTAGTGGGGAGCATATTTTAGGGCTCCGCAAGGATAGGCAGTGTAGATAAAATATATATTTTTTGTTCACAGATCTTCTGCAAACACTTGCCACTTCAGTACACATAACTGCTGCAGGAAGATTCGGTTAAAATCAACGTAATTTTACCAATGGCCCGTCCCTGCCACAACACTACCCAAATCCTTGGCCGGTCTGAATACTAATACTCGTGTGCATAAATAAAGTACGCACATATTTCATTCAATAGGTCATATAATCGATTATTCAGGTACTTACTAATCATGTATGAAATGAACCCACTCTGAATCACTGATTTTTGCAATTATTAGAATCATTCTGATTGTCTAGGGTATTTTTGGGGAGTATTCAAGTCAATAAAAAGAGTCAATAAATAGAAGACTAAGACAGAAACCTGCGGCAGCACCATTTGGTCTCAAGCAAGGCTAGGAGTAAAACATTAGCTGCAAAAAAAGGCAGTTTGGAGGCAGCAGGAATGCCCACATAATCATGAGACTGCGCACACTCATAATGTACAAACATAAGCAGCAAAATCACACAACCAAAAGCATAAACGGATGAAGGCAGAAGAATGAAACTGACTTGCACAGACATGGACGGCGAGGGCACCTCCTGCGACAGGTAGCTTGGCAGAGCCTCCGAAGCAGAAGCCATGTGCTCCTCAAAGCTGTTGATTCGTGGCTTTTTGGTGGGCTCTGGGCTTGCTAGTGGGGTAACACTATTGCGTCTCATGAGCATGTTAGGTCCCTTCTTTGCTTCCTACAAAGAGGAAACAAAATGAAATAAAAAGAAAGTGGCCAAAGTTAGTACAAAGCTTTATAGCAGCAAGCAAGCACCCACATTCCTCCAACTCATCCAGAATTAAGCGTGCTCTATACTGGGTGTATGTTACACCTAGCCGTGGCAGATGAGGATAGGTTAAGGTGAGTTAATAGAAATATTTTAAAATTGAAGAAAGTGGAATTAAGCAAGATCCAGGAGAGTCTGACAATTTTGCTGTTGCCAACTAGTGCAGGTGACCTTTAGTACGATCCTAGGCTATTTTAAGAACAGAATTTAAAATCAAACCGGGTTTAATAGTAGATATCACATTCTGGTCTCCATATTAACGAAAAGGCATTCAATCATTAAAGCTAGTAATGCCACGGAAGAGACACAGATTTCAAAGTAATGCAAGCCCATCAAAGGGTGCCACAGACCCAGGGGAAAGACAGGAAAGCAGTCTTTCAAAGATATGATGGAGGCAGATATAGACAAGAGGCTCGAGTATGTTATAATTGGGATTTCTGATGGGGCTGTTCTATTAAGGGCTACACGGTCCTTTCTCCTTGAAACGTGCTGTAAAATTTCAGGAATGATTGATTCCACTAGAGTCGGTTACTCCATGGCTGGCGAAGCCGGAATCACGCTCTGTATCACTGGACGAATACATAAAACAAAGGCAGAATTGAAGATTGCCTTGAGAAGGTCATGCTTGTCCAGAGGGGCCAGCCTAGACCCTGCAGTGTTTTAAGAAGTAGGAACGTGAGTAGACTGGACTACTTGGCCTTTATCTGCAGGACGTTGTTGCTTTCATCCCACTGGTGAATCAGAACACTGTCTACTAAACGACTCCACCTCCGCCTGGAACACACTGACTTTCTATTTTTATTAAACTCCACACACATGGTTCACGAATACTAATTTGCACGTTAAAGCTAAACAGGGAGCGAAGAGGAAAGAATAGCTCAAAGTGCCATTAACAGGTTTATGTTGACAAACCCTCAATTAGACTGGGCATCCATCAGAGAAAACTGGTTAAAAGAACTTTCGAAGGAGCACCCCAATAACCACCTCTAAATGAAAGAGCAATATATGTATGCAAATAGCGCCCGCTACCAGCAGCTTGCTTGATAGACACGAAGTAGTACAAAGTTAGTATTTAAAAATCAAGAACTTATACCAAGTTACAAGAGTGGATACTTCCAGATTAGTAGTCCTATTTCCTCCGCTAAAATAATTCTTTCAAAGTCAGTTATTTGCCCCAACGCCCCGCCTCCCCCCCTTGAGGCAATTGAAAATTCTGGAAAGATTGATAAGCCACTGTGTTATTTGGCACTGTCAAAAAATAAAGTCACTATAATAAGGCACTAATAGGATTTTTATAACAGTAACCTAAAAGTAAATAGTAGTAGATTTGCAGAAAGCAAGTCAGAACCAAATGCCTCACCTCTGGTCGGTCCCGGTGTGTGTTCACGGCTTCAATGTTCAAACAGATGGATTCCACTCGACAGCCTTTGAAAAGAGTGAGGAGAGAGGTCATTGCACAATCCTAAAGTAGATAATGGAGAAGCAATAGAAGCTTAACGTGCAGTGCTCAGAAAGGTAAAACCTCTTACCATAGGCAACAGGCGTGAGCTTCAGTACAGTGTGGAGAGGACACTTCAGGTAGGGCATTTCATCTGCAATAGCAAAACAAACAGTTTCAGGGCGTTGCAACAGACCAGAGAGAACATCTTCTATCAACAAATAAGGAAATCATCTAGTCCATCGCTTTTCATATTTTATAGTTCCGCTCCATATTCCCTCCCTCAAAAAGCAGAGGCCCATAGGTACGCGGGTATGTAAGGGGGCGGGGAAGCGAATAAGAGAAGAGGAGTATGGGTGAGGAAAAGGCCACATTTTATGCATTTGATATCTCATAATTTTTTGTAGAAAAGTATGATACTTGAGGGGGTAGGGTTGAAGACCGGTTTACAGCGTGGTTTACTGGAGCATTGGGTGCAAAATAGCATTTTCTGAAGTATTGACATTTTCTTATTAAAAGGAGGAGGGAGAAACTCATAGTTCACTTTCTTCTCTGCTCACCTGCGCTCTTGTCCAGGAAATAGGCCAAGAGGCACCTCATCACCGCCTGGTGACAAATCACGAGGACATTCTCCTGCCTTTCCAACTCCATAATGACCGGCTCCAAACGCTGCACCAGGTCTTGATACGACTGAAAACAAGAAAGGCACATGAACCAATTAAAAGAACAAGTACAACCAATTTCCTTTCACTTTCTGATAGTTTCTAGAAGATTCCCCAATGTTTCTACCACTGAATGTGTAGGACGAATAGGTAAATCGAAATGAGGGCGAGACTCATTTTACTGGTATAAGTTTTGACACCTTGAGCTTAGCTCCAAAGTCCTACTCCAAGGCTTACAGGTATACAGGGCAGTGGTCCGGAGATGTGTCTGTCTAACCTGAGCTATTAAACCACAATGTAGACAAGTTGAGAAAAAAAATAAATGAAATTAAAACGTACCTCCCCCGAGGGATAGCGGTAATAGTATTTGTCCAGGTCTCTCAAAGCAAACTCCTCTGGGTGCTGTTCTTTAATTTCCTCATAGGTCATCTCTTCGCATACTCCCTACAGGAAGCAAAAGCACCCCAAAGTGTAAGTTGATTGTGAAAATGGTTTTTGGCACACACATCACAGCCAGTCAGTCAGTCTAAAGGAAGATGATCAACCAGGTATTTCTGAAATCCAGGGTCCACAGACTGGATTAAAAGAAGGCCTTCCAGCCTGTGAGCGTATACTGTACAATTACAAGATCAACAGTATAATCCTTTCAAAGACTACACAGTGTGGCACCTTCAGGGGCTTAATTTGCACTTTTGATGTCCTTTACCCTATGTCACATATCGCTACATTACAACACTGAATGGTACGGGACGCTCATTCAAGTGGATAACATATTTTTTTTAAAGAGCGCTGCAATACAGGGCCATAATTCACATTAACGACAACCTCAACATTGTAATAACTTGGGAGTGGATGGTAGTAGGATTTATAATTGTACTTGAATTATTCGCGCCACCCAGTTTTGAGTCGGGGTATTAAATACAGAAAAATAACCTTCACACAGCGGAGCCAGTTCAAAGTCTGGACCAATCTGACAAGTAAAAACTACTCAGATCCCTACCGCGTCAATTTCGTTCAGTGCTTTCCATTGCTCATATGGCAGCTTCAGTGCTTCCGCTGTTTGGATGGTCATCTTCAACTGACTGGTCCACACTTTCAGATCTTTTAAGTTCTGTTCCTCCACAAAATGCTTCAATGCAGTGGAAAACTAAAAAGCACAATTACATGCATTAGTTATTGTCATCACTATGCCCTCGCTTGAGCTTATTTCACTTCTGGAGGACATGCTTGCCCTCTAGGAGCATCCTACTACAAAACCACAGCACCAGTGACAACAGCTCCCGTACCTTCTTGCCCCTGTTGGACAGCCCAGAGTCTCCTCCAATCTTCCCCTTCAGGTTGGATTCACTTTCTCCATGTCGGCACAAGTAAATGGTCCGGGGCTGGACGTGAATGTTCATCAAGTAGTAGACTATCCTGCTTTGGATGTGATCCTGGACCTTGTTCACCAGGAACCTCCGGCCAACATCAATGACCTTGATTAAAGAGAGATCCCTGCAACACCAAAACACGAGTTAGAAGGGGCACAAACAACCAATTGTTATCAAGTATCAACCCGTTAGAAAAGCAGTTCTGTCTGCAGTGGAAAGTGTTCAGAGCAGCTACTTCAAGGTGCTAGCCAAATCTGGACTTCTTAACAAGGAAAAGGTTTTTGCAACATACACTGCTAAACAACATTATCTAAAGTGGACTGTGCCGGTCTGTTGCCAAGCATTTCTAAGTGACCATCGAAGTTGAAAATGTGCCCTACTGTCTCTGACAACCAAACAGCAAACATTAGAACGTCCCCCAGCTCAGTTGGTTGGAGTGAAATGTACGACGGTTAGGAAACAGGCTCAACCTCAAAATGCAGACACTCATACTTAATTGCTTTCAAAGGGCATAAGATAAACGAAATTACACAAAACTATAAGAAGTACTATGCAAAAAAAAAAACGGGTAAAATAGCTTTTTTATTTGTTTCAAATAGCCTCAGAATATTATCAATACAAAAACTGGTTAAAAGCATACATGTGTTCTACTGGGCTTCTTTTTATGGAGAGTTAAAAGAGGTTATCAGAAGGGCCAGGAACCCTAGCTCATACCGGTCATAGGCATCGGGGTCCATGGGCTCGTAGCTAGCCTTATAGCAATGAATTCTCTTCATAAAGTCTTCCAGTGCGTCATTTGAATTACAGTCTCTGTAGTCGGGGCTTGACAATTTTACTTCCTGTGAAAATAGGAAAAAAACACGACCATAAATGAAAAATCCAGCGAACACTCCCAAGATGCAAGAACTTCTTTCCCTCCTTTTAACGTTCCCGCGTGAGGTTTCTTTTTTACAGGGGAGCTTAAAGCCCTGATACACCACCACCATTAAACGATTATAAACAACTGGATTTTTTTTTAATGGTACCCAGGAGCCAGGACTCCCCTCGTTAAACGATTCTAAAGACATGTACTTTTTAATTTCACATGAAAGAAGGGTGGATGCAGCCACAGAGAACGAAGGCATCTTGCATCAACTTCAAAGTTGAAAGGGAGCAGTAAGAGACTCAATAAGTGCAAAATTAGTTTTCATTTAAAACCAAGGTAGTGTTAGGAGAGCTCAAAGCGAGTGGGGAAGCAATTTGTCTACACCTCATCAAATAGGAGGTTACTCGCGGCTGAGAAAGTGAAGACAGCAGTTGGAGCTTTCAAGCATACATCACAACACTGCTCATAGGGAAATGCACCTATGAAATGGGCCAAACAAAAGCAGCATATAGAAGATTTTAAATAACACTGCCGGTGCAGACCTCTTGCAAATATAGCCAGCTCAGATTGCCATCAACAGGCTCATAGTTTAAGTCACCAGGATTTCAATACAGTGCACTAAGCCATGACACATTCCAAAGTATGTACTTTGAGCACATTGTGGTCTAAAGGCACTGGACACCCGGACGTGGGTTCAATTGCCTTTCAGTCAGTCCCACAAATCCATATTCGCAAACCTCCGTTTTTTTCTACAAATTCTTGATGACACAACAGATATGACCTACTAGTTGGAAAGCCAGGCCAGTAACCGAGTCTGCATGAGCCCATATTTTTAAGTTCCACTCTACAGACCACCACAATCCCAGGATAGTACACTCCCATCGGACTTGGGCCACCTTACCCGCCGAGACAGAGACGTCACATCCTGTCCCGCCATCAAGCTGAAGAGGTCGCCTACAAGGCCTGTGGAGAAACCAGAGAGACCGGGAGCCATCGTATGTAGCATGGCATGGTTGTTACTCAACTTCCCCCCCCGCCACCCAAAACCCGGGGCAGCAGTAAGCATCAGATCAGACCCCTTCGATGACTGCTTGAAACTGCTGTGGTCATTCCCCTCTAAGAGGGGGCTTGCTATACTACCTTGGCTAGAGGACACTTGTGAAACAACGAGGGCAGCGAGCCCTTACCAAGGGCAGTGGAAGGAGTGTGCACTCTGCTCCGGGGTACTCTTTACAGCCATACACACCAGGGCTGTTCCCGTTGACATTAATGGGCGCTGTAGAGCGAATAAGGCTGCAGCCTTCCACAATAGCACTCAAACCAGGTTCTTCGTGCTGAAGCAACCATGAATAGAAAAATAAGGGTCTTGAAGCCTCGCTCCTTTCATACTGTACCGAGCTAGAAGCTCTGTGGGGGCTCCACGCAGCAGGATATTTAGTGTCCTTTGAAGAGCAGTTAGCATGCTATGGAATCTACAACGGTACCAGAGGCAGCAGAATGAGACCAGGATTGTCCTAAGGAGTCTAGGAAATTACGTTCAAAGGCTCTAGTAAAGCCAGCCTTGGGATGAGCAAAGACACTCCCCCAAGTGTATAGCCAAAGCGCTGCTGAAAAAAATGCATGCTGCATATGGCTCAGTCTCTGTTCAGGCTGTATTCCTGGCGTTCTGTTGCAGTGATTCCCCACCACCCCATTAAACTATGGGCAAGTAACCTCTCCTCATGCAGGTCTGTTGATGCAACCTGCTCACCGATTTTCTATTAACCCCACATTTTAAGAACACAAGCGTTTCTTAAGCCACCACTGGCTCCAGATGGAATGTCTTAACATGCAACATTGTGAAATTAATATTTACTGTTACAATACATAGTTTGTAGAACACTGACAGCTAACCAAACAGTTTCCAATGACACCTGCCTTTGCTGGTGCAGTTTCTTTTTTAGAATTTCATAGCGAAAAAGGATAGCACTATTACAATTAATAACCACCACTTGGAATCCCTCCCTCGTGGTAGCATTTCATTCCATTAGGCCCATCTTTCCAACAGAGAAGGGGGATTAACCATCGCAGTTGCTGCACCCTAACAAAAGCAGACGTGCCCGAAATGCTAGGGTACACTCCCTGCAAATGAGACCACAGAGACATCTTCTCCCACCTCCAGGTGTATCACATTTAGGGTACGATGATGAATATGAGGTTTTGCTGTTTACAGGTCAAGTTTGCGGGTCAATCAGTGGCAGGGTCCCAGCACTGTGTGAAACTCAAGTCAAACAAACCGCTACTATGGAATACACTCAACAGCTTGAAGTCATCCTCATGCTCCTCAGAGGACACACCAAGTTTGGACTGACAAGAGAACGAAAGAGGCAGATTGACAGCCATGAGAACCAATGACTGGGAAGGATGGTCCCCATTAAATATTTAGGTATCACCATTCGACGCACTAGCAGATCTTATCTAGCACAGAGCATCTGCTTCAGAGTGAAGACTAACTGGTGCACTCTCTATCTTAACTGGGTTGAATGGACGCAAAGAAAAGAATAGACCACATTGTAGGTCAGAAATTCTATAGTTTCCTCTATAATCCGCTATAAGCAAGACAGTCGGATGTGAACATGATATGCTCCAAAGACCAGTTTAGATATCCTGAAGGTCTTTTGAGAAAAAATATTCTCCCAAATTCTGCCTTACAGGCACTGTAGGTGCTCATGGGAAAACCAAAAAGAGGCGGAGGCATATGATGGCATCTACGGTCAACGCATCGCAAGCAGCAGGTTGTCTTATTTGAAAAGCTTAGCTTAACCATAATGGAAAGGTAACAGGAACAGAGTGCAGATGGTGCTGTATCAAAGATTTTTGGGAAACTAAGAAAGCGATAAGAGTGCACTTTTCGAAACAACATTCCAGCATTAGTGACTTACCATGACGTTGGTGGCTACAACACTTGGGTCGTCACACACGGATTCGATGAAAAACACCTAAAAAGGTAAAGAGATCTTGATTCAGAGCACACATTTTAAGACACATGTATGCATTATCAGAGGACAGCAACGAAGTAGGCTTGTGCGTACCTAGACAATCCAAAAAAAATAAGGATTCACCATAATTTACACAGAGAAATAAATCAATTAAAAAACATACTTTGAAGCATGTCCTTAGCACTTATTTGCACCCCTAATATTGAAGACAAAAAGTAATTAAAATGTTTATATTGATTACATATCCTAACCACGGACCTAACTTTGTATTGCATGACTTATAAGCACCAGCCTCACAAACGTGCAGATCAGGACAGCCTCCGATTCCCCATGTAACAGCTTTACACCATATTATGTTAGTACAGAGACAACCATAAGCTTTGAAGAGGGAAAATACTAAATATAAGCAACTCAAAAAAACACTGGCAGCTAGGGGAACTGTTGCCACACTACCTTGAGTACGGACTATGTTTCAAATAGAGGTTGCCCACCTCAAATAACCAGCTATCAATTGGTCATTAGATATATGTGAACACAAAGCGCGGCAACAAAACAAAGTATACACAGAGAGAGTTTTTCATGAAAAAAACAAAAAGCAAAAAATAAGACTGATCTAATGTCTCAGAACTATTTTGCTATTATTGTGATGTGTGTGTTCCTAAAGATGCTGGTTCTTTTACATACATATCATACATATTGTGTCAAATCACACCATGATTTATTTAGTTACCAAGGTAACGAAATATAGACTTAAGTGTTCCTTGCATGTTTGCAGCCCGAGGGAAGCCTGTGATTGGGTGAAATGGGTTCGCTGCACTTGTTTGTATTCTTCGAAGAAGAGCACGATTAACAAGACAAACACAAGCAAAGGACCCACTTGTCGTATTATTGTTTTTTGCTTTGGTTTCATGGACAACTCTCTCCATGTATACTTTGATTTGTTGCCTCTCTCTTTGTGTTAAAAAATTAAATAGAACACTGTATGAAAATGTGAACTGGCTTTTCACACCTGCCTCAAGTGACTAGGCATCCCTTTTTTGTGGAAGGACCAGTAATTGGTTCCTCTATTCTGACCTCTCATAAGTATTATAGGATCTCTCCATCTACCCCTTCTGCTTTGCTATACCAATCAATCAAATTTAGCTTTATTCGAGGTAAAACACTCATAAAAGCATAAATACAAACATGACATTGTTACTGCTCCATAGTTACAGTAATCGCTTTGACAGTTCTATTAAAAGCAGGGTTTATCATTAATATAAAAAAGCATTTTGATCAATTGAATTTAAAATACACATAAAATACTGGTATGTTAAAAACATTGTTATACAAATTAAAAATTCAAACATCACCCAGGACAAAATATCATTCAGTGGAAAGAAATTCATTTCTGATGGACGACATCCAGCCCAAGAACTTTGCAACAGCGAATGTGATGACTGGTAGGCTTTGCTATACCTACAACTAGCTTTCCACATAAGGAAGTTGCATCAGCAGCTACACATAAGCCAGTAACTAGGTCCTAGGTTAGTGCAAACAGCACACAGCAGCACTATAAACAAGACAGGGGCAGAGCTAGGAATTAACCTCTTCAGCAATTCATGTGGAAAGAAGTTGTCCAGGAAAAAATGTAACAAAATGGGTTACAGGTCCGAATGGTACATATTTATTAGTAATTCAAAGGTCTCAGAACTAAGCCTTGAGCATTAGTGATTAAAAGTCCATGAAATACGAGTTGGTTATCAATAGTTAAAAGGCCTGGTGTGGTAGACTTCCTGCATGGGGGGGTGGTGTATGGAGTTGTGGGTCATGATTTTCTAGACCCAATCCTGCACCAGGAGATAAAGACTGGGGGTACATGTTCTAAGCTAGGGGTTAAAAGGCCAAGGGGTACCCATGCATTATGGTCAACAGGCCACAACAGTAAATGTCATGGTGGGGGTTTCCAGGACCTGGAGTTACAAGTTTCGAATTAAGGGATTACCAACCTTAAATCCATGATCTTTGGCAAAGTTCACAACCATCCCTCTTCTTTCTCTGGTTGTATTTGTGGCATCAAAAACCTTCAGAATCAAGAATCAAAGCGAAATGATGGTTAAAAGATTAATTCAACAGAGGACTAGAAGTTATAAGACAGGTATTTCCAGGACTAGTAGGAACATTAAACAGGTAAGAAAAAAATAATAAGCACACAGAGTGCAAATATACTGTATAATGCTTCATCAAGAACTACCTCGCCCCACCCCCCCAATTAAATTCCTACTGAAGCCCTCGCGTCTGCACACACCATTTCATTCTTCATTACAGAGCCTATCCCAGTGACACCTCTTTAGCGGAATTCCTCTTTTAGAACAAGATTGGGTGTTCCAATTGAAATTGATCACAAAATGCATTCTTAAGAATAAGGATCTTCAAAGAAGTTTATGAAAGGTCCTTTTAGAACTTGCTTTCATCTGAGCTAAACAAGGCCCAAACCCCTGATTAACCAACATGGAAAGTAAGAAACTAGATTTTGACAAACTGACTGCCATTACAAAATTTGCACAGAAGAAACAATACCAAAACTTGAAACTTACAGCAATCTGGCCACCTTCCTCAGTTAGGTAAGACTTGACATCTCGCAGGGCAGCTAAGGCACAATTTCTGTAGAAAAGGGATAGAAAAAAAGTTAGGTTTAGAAATATACGTAGAAACAGTGCTTTAAATGGGCTGGTACTCACCGGTACGGAGTACCGGCACTTCCGAATTCTCTGGCCGGCAGTACCAGCACTTTTCTTAGTTACGGGAGAGTACTGGTTCCCTCATTTAGAGCACAGCAGGCTTAGGTTCGGTGACTCCTCCAGCTCAGGGCAGACGCCACTCTGCTTCCGAGGAGCTTCCTTTTACAGAGTCACTGCTGGAGATTCCAGCAGTGCTCACTTGAATGGCCCCAGACTGCAGGGGTCTGAGAGGGCTCGACTTGCGTCATACTGCGATCTACAGGGCAGGGTCTAGAAAGACCCTGCACTGTCGATCAGGTGCGCAACGGCTATTAGTCTCAAAGTGTTGAGGGCCCCTCCACCCCCTTCCTCCATCAGGCGTGTGAAATGGGCTGGGGCTGCCAGTCATTAATCCTGACCATTTAGGGAAGTGCACTGGCCGTACTAAAGTGAGCAGCAGCGCCACACAATCCTCTACCTTCCCAAAGATGTTTTTTTCATCTTTTTGTTCAGCACAGAGGCTGCTTTCCTTTGTGTGCCCCTCTGTTGAAGCAGGAATCGAAGATTTAAAGTGGATAAATGAGGTTTCTTCAAGTAGTAACATCATAAGGGCCCACACACAGGTGGAAACAGTAACGTGTGAAGAACTGCTCTCAAACTATCAAATCCGTCGAACATTCTATAAGGTTATTTATTAAGATAAATGAACGTCCCAACAGATGACATAATCAACACTAGTCTACCAATTAAATAAAAGGTCTGGAGAAATATTAGATGAGTATATACAAAACAAGCATAGAAGGAAGGCGGAGGGATGAATGTATAGAAGTGAGGTGGCAGGTGAAGTTAGGATAGCCACTTCCCTCACCAGACATTTGTTGAGTTCTGAAATCTTGAATGGGATTTGAAATGGTATTTTAACACAGATTTGTGTCGTCAAAAATCCTGTGCATTTCTTGTTAACTTTAATAATCATATATATATATATATGTGCTTGCCGACCTGTGTGCCTATTTTTGTGAGAGAAAGAGGGAGAGATTCAGGACACTCTCAGGAGATATTTTAAAGGGAATGGGTGGAAAGCTTTTGTGTTCATTTCTGCGTGTTTCGCTCTCCATGGGTGTGCACGCTTGAGAATATATAAGATTTTCCAAAACAACAACAAATAACATATGGCATTAAGAAGCAGCAAATATTACAAAACAAGGAAATGTTAACATGTAATCCGTTTTGGCTTTCTTTTTGTGTGAGGAGTTAACCTGTTTTTTTAACAAACGCATTTCTCATGTGTTTTGATATGTGCTGTAACTGGTACAGAGGTCATTATGTATTATCATATCTTGCCCTTAGCCCCGCCACTAGCCCAGCCCATTTGCCACACCTCTAACTCATATTTGCGAGTACCTGCACTTATTTTTTCCCCATTTAAAGCACTGCATAGAACCCCATCTTTCTTCCCACCCAAGATGAACACCAAGCAATCAGACAAGGTTAAAGATGTCAAGCAGTCTAAAATTACGTGAGGCCCACAAACCACTAGCTTGATAACCATAAAGGAATGTATTAGTTGACAGGATTGGTAGGGTGGAAACGGAAGATGGTGGCAGGGATATATTGAAGGTGAAAGCATGCTATTTAGAAAGGAAACTTATCTTTCAAGAGCCACTGAAATCTGAAACTTACTTTCTGACTCTCATGGCATCCTCGTTGTCTGGACGAAAGAAATCATAGGAGCTGTAATGTTTCACTGCCTCACGACGGTACTCTCCAACATTGAAAACTACAAGTAAGCACAAGAGGAGAGTTGTTAAGATTTCCACACCCCCACTCCTTTCCGATGGAAAAAGAGAAGCTAATGTCTTATTTAGAACATGAAACAATTAAGACCGGTTTGGCATAGAAAACCGAAGTGGACACATTTCCTTTTCCTACTCCTTACATTTACCAAACCTTGGAGCATCATCCTCACCTTTTGTTGGGACACCCATCCAGTTGAGATAGCGAGTCAGTTTCTTTGAGATGTAGGTTTTTCCTCTTGCTGGAAGTCCAACCATTACAATCACAGTGGGAGAATTGGTAAGCTGAGGTCCGCAAGCTGCAAGATGGAGAGAACGAAATAGTAAGTCATGGACCTCAGATGTTTAGAGTAGTGTGTCAGTGAAAATTCGAGAAAAAAAACAAAAATGTAATAAATACAATGTGATGAACATCAGCCAATCCAGGCACAATCCCACATTTAATGTCCTTAGATGCTGGCATAAATAGGATCAACATAATTATTCAAAACGTTAATTCGGATATATCTACAAAATAGGTATACATCTGAATGTTTCCATCATCCACCAAGTACTGGAAAAGCACAAAACTGCATGCTTTTCCTGCCACTGGAGATCTGGGTATAGATGCAGGTTGCCCCTGGAACTCCTACAAGGGACTTCAAACAAGGCACGGAGCATTCGCTTGAATCTCTGCAAAGGGTGGGAGCTCCCTGCGCAAATGAAGTGTCTAACAGGAGCCCGGGACTTTAATCCGGTTAAGCTTTATAAAAACAACCTCCCCCTTGGGTTGTGCTTATAAACTGGACCAGATCGCCAGCGCCCCAGGCAGAGGCAGTGCACTATTAGCGCCAAACTGTTGAGTCCAAACAACTGGGGGGGGGGGGGGGGGGGGGGGGGGAGGGGGGTGGGGGCGGGCTGAGAGAAAAATTCGGGAGAGGGGGGGCGGGGGCTGAACATTTAATCAGTAGGCAGAATGGAGCAGCAGGGGTTCTTAGAAGGGGGTGAAACAACTGCCAGGCCAAATTAACATTCAAATGGTCTTTTAAAGACCTGTGAAACGTTCGGGTGCGGCTCTGTGTGTGCCCGGGATCTGTCTCAATGCGTTAATCTTGTGTGTGTAATGTAGGAAGGGTATGTGACCGATCACCTAAGCGGATTAGCAAAAGTGAGGGCAGAAAAAGAATTGGTGTCTAAAGTAGTTGAGGTTAAAAATACTCTGGTGCCCCTCTTTGCTCTGGGCCTTTGGCCTGCGTGCCGGTCCAACAGCAGACGGAATCCAGCAGTGACCAATATACGAATCTCGCTGCCATCCACCAAAATGAGCAACGGCCCCCACGTGACCGGCCTGCCCGACAGTAACCCGCTTATGGCCGTGCGTGCGAGGGAAAAGCGGCCTCGTCAGACAAGTGGCGCGGATCAAATTGATGCTTCCGGCAGAACCGCGCGGACTGGCTAATCCCTGCAGGAGCCGGCCTCGCGCGGCTGGAGCGACAGCGGTCCCGCTGACAGGGCACCGAGGACCCCTAGGAAGTGGCGTGACGCAGCAGAGGGCCGCGCAGCTCCGCACACATGACACCGCCTGCATCACCTGTAACTCTCAGTCCCTGCACCGGGGCCACCACACGGCGCCCCGCCCCAGCCTCTCTGCAGCCCCGTGAGACAATACAGATACTAAAGGGCGGCACGGCAGCTGCAGCCCCTGCGCGTCTGTGGGACATCACAGCTTCCTGTGAGAGTCCGGGTGTGAAGGCGCAGAGTCAAGCATGGAACCCCGGGGGGCTACGGGGGACAGGTGCAGCTTCTCACTGGGGGGCGGCAGACAGGAAGTCACTGAAGACCGCATTGTTTGTTATATTAAGTGTTTGGGACACCATTAGTGGCAGAAAACCATCATCTCTGCCCCCTGCAGCTCTCGAGACCTCCGCGTGGCAAGAGTCACCCGGGCCTTCCTGCAGCACAGAGGCATAGGAGCCAGTTGGTGAACCAATGATTGAGTGAAATATTTAAAAAAACATCCAGCCTAGTTTTATTCGAAGACCAGTGCACATTCCGTCACGACCTTTGTCCCGAGGACACTGCGTTGGCACGAACCCCTGATGAGCATGAATGAAGGAGATGCTTTCTAGGCACAGAGAACCCGAGCTTTACCAATGAGAAGTAAAGAAGTCAGTAAAGGTGAGTGATTAACAAATAACTGCTTCCAAGACTCCATACATGGTCACAGCTGGCGGTTCACACCCCTTGCAACGCCTCCAGTTGGAAGGGGCAGATAGGGCAAGAAACTACCAGAAGAGTCCTGGACTGCCTGCCTCAGACTCAGTCACAAGCGGGGATGGGATCACTTTTAAAAACAAGCATCTGCAATGCAATAGGTCTAGCATTTACGAGAGCATGAACTATTGGCTTTGTAAAGGACAATGCCTTTTATTTATGTGTTTTTAAAACAAATAAATAAAAGGCACTGTCATTTACAATACCAATAGCTTAAACTCTCCCAAATGTGAGAGTTATTGCATTGCAAACACCTACGGCGCCCGTGCTATATGTTTATTTAAAAGTGGTAGGAGAGAGCTTGTCCTGCAGCTATTTCAGAAAATGGTGCTCGGAGGCTGTAATTAAAGCCTACAGAGTAAGAACACGCGTAACAGGGGGTGTCGCCATGGGAGGTTACAAAATGAGACAAGACGGTACTAAAGGGGGACTACTAAACTATTGACCAATGAACAGCTACAGTGGACAATGACAAGCCAATGAAAATTATGGGCGGAGCTTCAAGTCCCTACCTGAATACAGCAAACCTCACAGTTCAAGCGCTGCCCCGGCTCACCCTACAAGGTGGGGAGTTAGCCCAAATGAGGTACATTCGAAGGACCAAAACTTGGGGTCAGAGAGCAGAACAGATTGCTGCTGGTGGTACCATACTGTCTCTCGGGGTACCCTAGAGTGACTGCAGGGTAGCACCCAATTAAAGAAGCTTGGGCTAGCGGTACTATTACAATGAAAAGCGAAGCGTCTGTGTCCAGATGCATTTCTTCTCCAGTATTAAAGACAAGCATTCCAACTCAAACCATGGGGTTGAGGAGACACATATTAGGATAATTTACACAACTTTATTCTAAACAGGTTGTTTTATATCTGGGTTTCTAGCCTCGTAGCTGAGGAGCGACCATTGTGCTGGTTACTATTTAGTCCAGACCACTGGAATTACGCCTGTCCGCAGCTGCAAGGTTTCTCGCATAATTTTCACCACATATTTCACGATTCAACATCTGCTGCATAATTTGCAATATCATCAGTACAACGTTTAGTGAAAAGAGATAAAAAAAGTTCGTTGGAGACAGCAATGCACGTGGTACTGTGCAGTGTTCGATCTTTGCAAAAGTTAACTGGTCAAATATTAGATGCAGGCTACTTTATATAAGCATTGGACTGGTATTAGAAGGTGGAACCTTCACCCAGGCTATCAATGTGTGCCAAAATGAAAACAGTATCGCCACAGAACGTGCAGCATATTTTGCCTTTTTTCCGCAGTTGGTTCCTCCATTGCCGCGTAAATCCAGTGGTGGTGCTGTAAATTGCCATCTACCCGTATTTTAAGGGGTCCCGTTCACGGTCAGCTACTTCGGAATTCTGCTGGTTCGTTTTACTGGATTGTCAATGCCATTCCACAACCGTCGAGGTGTGGAATCCAGTCTTCTGCACCACAAGAGCTAAAAGACCCATTTGGACAGAACAATGTCTAGCTCCTGATAAAAGCCATTGTTGTCTAAACAAGAAAGCAAAATATTTGCTCAAATCAGCAGACTGAGCGGAAGTACATTATGTGGCAAACCTCCAATCTGGGCTATTAGCCAGGTTGGTGCGTAGCTCCAGGAACCAGGCAACCCGTAAACCATGGCCATCTGCTCCAGGAGGAGTTAATAATCAAGCGGCTCCCCTCCACTCTAGTTTGATTCGAGTTCGGATAAATCAATATTAGCAAAAACTGTACAAACCTTCACATCTAGTCTTAACAAGTGTCACTCCTACTGGAATGTTATTCGTGAGAAAATATTTGCCCTTTACGAAAAGGAACAATTGGTACATTGCAACAGAAAAGTACACCCATAAGTGTACTGGACGCTGAAGGGACTTCTCAGACAATATTTACTTATGGTGTCTAACTAAACATCATCTCTCTCCACTGACCGTGTTTGCCAATGTATAGGAGAAGGAAACCACAGAGTACAACTAACTCGAGTAAATATTCCAAACAAAAAGGACCCAAACCAATCCCTTTGTGGGGGAAATTCATTTTGACGACCCTGAGCAGAATCCAATGAAACATGAAGAAGGAATAGTGGAAGGGAGGAATACAGAAACGAAACTACAATTGACACATTTTTGGAAACGGGATGCAACGCTCCGAGTCAGCATTTATGACTCAGTGGAATGGACAGGGCCTTGGAACCATGACAACAGCGTGCATTGGGGACGTGAGCGACGTGCTGCATCGCGAGCCTTCCAGGATTCATTTAGGAGACGACGCCCATGCCCTCAGTGCGTGACATATTGGCGACTAAAGGCAAACTGAATTGAATACATAGACTTGCCCACCAGCGTAAACCTCCCACGACACCCCTCCCTCCGCTACCCAAAAGACAACCTCTGCTGGGCAATGTACACGACACATTTGGCCCGGACCCAGTTCGACTTTCCTCAGTCCGGCCACTGCTCAATACCAGGGGCCTCCTCTCAAACCTACTACCAGAAGCCTCCTCCTGACACTCACCGGCATGGCTGGAAACTCCTGCCAGTGACTCAAAGTGCCGTTCTTAGGAGCGCTGCTGAAAGCAACGACACAGGCAACCCACTACACGCCAACATCCATATGGATCAGGGTGGGAGGCAAGAGCTATGGGCCCTTAAAGAACTTCACCCATGTGAAACAACACATCTCCCATCACTGTGGCGGGGGAAGGGAATACAGAGTGGAATTCTGCTGGAGGAACCACAAATGCAGGCCGAGGTCTTCAGAGTGCACCAACAGGCCAAGTCTCGGACACTTCTTCACACTTTTTGTTAAATTGCTTACTGCTGGGAAAACAAACGTTTCTATGTGGCTTTCGAGACGAAGAAATCTCGTCCCTGCCCTAAGCTTGTTCAGGAATCGCAAACATTGCACAAACGCCACGTTTCCTGGCAGCGCTCGCGGCGGCGTAAGAAGCATGCACTCCCATTAGTTTATTTTAGTCCACTGCGCGCAATACTTGGATATTTTAAGACAGCGTGCGTCTCTTAACCACATTAACTCTGAAATATGATTAGAGAGCTCAAACAAAGGCCCGGTGCTGACTCAGCTGTTAGTCAGCCGGCTTCCCCAGACTGGGATCCTGATATCGGAATAGCCCTCCCTCGCCCAGCCTAGTCTCTGGGCCCTCAGCCAATATAGCATTTATGTGCTGGGCTGCGAAGTTTGTCTGGTCTGGCCCACAAGGTGGGGGTGGAAGGGGATTCTTCTCTCCGCCAATCACAGCTCCGTGCTGGGCTTCGAAGTCAGCCCGGACCACAAAGGGGGGTGGGGGAAGTGGAGGGGAGCTATCAGCGCCAATGGCATCTCTGTTCCGGGCCTCGACGCCGGCCTGGACCACAATGAGAGGAAGGTGAGGGCTCTGCGCCAGCAACATCATCAGCTTGTCTCCGCCACCATCCTGGAAGCCGATTGGAGCCCAGCCATACAGTGGATGTGACGTGTGTCGAGTCAGGAGTGGGCCCACTGCAGACAGGCGGCGGGGCTTCTCTCGGGTGGGTGGGGTATTGGAATGGTAAAGAGGACTGGGCCTCGGACATTTATGGGGTAAATTAAAGGAGGAATTGTTAATTGTCGGTGTCTAGATTTGGACCAGGAGGGTCGAGATCACTGCTGTGTGAGAGATGGGCAAACAAACTAATCACGACGCATCACCATTTCGAATGCCAGGGTGGTGTAATGCAACGTAGACCCGTTTCGTAGGCAGTGCGCTACAACACCCCCTCAATGAATAAAACCAAGCAACGGTACAATAATTCATGCAGCCTGCATAGACTTAGGATAACATTTCTGGCGCTCCATGTGTTATTCGAATCAGGAGGAGTCAATTTTCTACCCGAATACATAATTATACAGCAGTGGTATCTCACTTCGAGCGCCGGAAGCTCGTCTGAGGGCTCCCAGCTACAATTAACACGTTATCGATCACCAATAAAGGGCCTGCTATTTATAAAGCACGGTGGGGGCGTCCAAACACCACCCACCCTTCCCGATCAGTCTCACGATCCATCCGCGGCGCCTCCTGCTCGAGTGAAGTGCAGCTGGTTAGCGCCTCGCCGGGCACCAGAGAGGAGAGCCCATGGGGGCGAGGAAGGGCGCATATATGCCCAGGCTCGCTCCGTCTTGTATTATTCTGCCACTTGTTGCCCACACCCAAAGAGAAAACGTGAGGAAGAAGGGGGGCGGCCAGAAAAGCAGATTGGGATCCAAACCAAAATGCGCGTCACTTTTGATTTGTTTTACTGTCACTTGCACCCTCGGGGAAGCAGATGCTTCTGTGGACGCCGGGAAGACTTATGCATTTAACTACTCCAGCCCTACCATGGTTGGGTAAGTTAGAAATAGAATTAAGTTGTACAGTGAGGCGCTAGAAGCACAAAGACCACCCCTGCTCCAAAGCCTGTAAAGTACAGCACAATGTACGAAAAACGCTACAGTCAGTGAACAAGGTGGGTGCAACAAGCGACCTGAACCCCTGACAGCAAAGCAATACACACCTGCGAAGCACCTTCCCAAGACGCTACAGACACATGTAAATGTATTGCGACTTATATAGCGCAGGTATCACCCGAAGGCAACAAGGCGCTTGCCTTGGGAACCCGCCCTGGCTTTTCTCTGTGAGATAACCCCTACTGGGCATCCCCAAGGTGAAAGCCAGGCATCCCGCAGCGGGTGGGCCGCCGTAGTGGAGATTAAGCAAGCTATTGCCCAGAGTTGCAGCGTGGGACCCCATGATTAGAGTAGGCACCGAGGCTGTCATACCAGCGCAGGCAGACATCTTTATAATACGAACATACGCATGCGCTTTCCAACTCTTCTTGTATTTTGTTTGCTTTTGATACATGCACAATTGTCACCTTTGCCTCATGTAATGTAACAGTTGCTTTTGTAGCAAGCCCACTTGTAATTTTCTCCTCATGTAACGCTACTGTTCCTATTGTGAAGCGCTCTGACACCTTCGGGTAAAGTCCGCGCTATATAAAAACGCATATTATAACGGCTAGTGAGAAGCCAGCCCTAGTGCCTAAGGCCGTACTGAGCAGAAGCAAGCCCTCCCCCCCACTTTAATCTGTGACTCATTCAAGCTGAGGAGGACCTCCCAGGAGGAGGCATCCTGCAGAGTGCAGCCCCCTCCCCCAGATCTGACGTGACTTGGGGGTGGGCGACAGACCCTCTCCTAATCACCGCAGAACACATCTGCGCTATCATGCAGTTACACCGAGCGTAACAAGGGTTAACTGGACCGATCACAACTGTGGTCAACCTAAGCAGGACAGTGGAGCCAGCTCTGCAGCGGGCACGGGACAATATAAACGAAAAGACCCGCGGTTTTCATCATCGGGCCGCCGAACTGGTTCCATTAAACGCCTCTGCTCAAGATATCAGCGTTTTTACAAATATCAAGATTATGTGAATAGGCCAGAAGCAGTTTGCGTTTCACGGGGGAGGCGCCAGAATAAAAATAGAAGTCACACACCCCACGAACTCAGCATTTTATTCGCCCTTAAAGAAAACGTGCCGAGCAAGGACCAGTAATAGAACCGTCCCGATTGCGTCCTTCAGGCTATATATATATATATATATATTTTTATGTATTTCTCCAGCAGGTGCATCAAGCCACTAAACTATGTTGTGGCTCATGGTGCGTAGCTTAAGTTTCTCCGAGACAGTCGCGCGTCGGCCTTTACTGCACTGCCCGGGTACCAGAGCACAGGCTGCCCGACGCCGGCGCCCACGCACGCACCAGCAGTCTTTACCAGTGCAGGCAGTGGTCAGACGCAGCTGCGTGACTCTTGGCTCCACCCACTTGCCGGTGAAATACGATCAGCTGCCGGCAGCCGCCAACACAGCATGCGCAATACACACGCAGCACGACTGGCCAGCATCACCCGCGAGTTATCAGGTAAAGTGACCGAAATACATACCGGCACTGCATGCTCATACAACCCCCGGCTTCCCACCTTTAGGCTGTGGTGTCTCGGGCAATTCACCATACACACACTGTGCATTAGCACATCATGTATGTGTTGGCGCGCCCCCTATGCGTACTCTCCTTCATGCATGCCTTCCCATAGGCCAACCATCCAATTTTACATAAAGTCTTCAATTGCACCTGAACTAAAACCTGCCCATCAGCAAGACTACCGGCTCAGTTCCGCATCGGGGTTTCTGAATGCCGGCATGCCTGCCTCTTCTGCGCATGTGCGCACCACCATCCTTTCACACGCTCACCTCGTACGAGCTTGCATCACTCTGCGATGCCACATGCCGTCGGGTCCCTCTGGTGCAGACCTGGACCCGGCTCTACCCTCACCATGCACGCCATGCATTCCCTCCCATTCTGAATTCCTTCAGCCCCCCTACGCTGCGCAAGGCTCCAACACTCACCCCTCAGCGGCAGGGCAGGGCGGTCATCCTTGGGGACCCAGATCTTCTGGATCCGGCTCTGGGTGAGCTCCATGGCAGGCATGGTGGCTGAGGGGCGCTCAGCTGCGTAGGGTACGGGGTGCGCGTGGAAGTAAAG
The DNA here is from genome assembly GCF_964263255.1 of Lissotriton vulgaris. Taxonomy (NCBI): domain Eukaryota; kingdom Metazoa; phylum Chordata; class Amphibia; order Caudata; family Salamandridae; genus Lissotriton; species Lissotriton vulgaris. Next base: position 1,700,004,706 of record NC_141685.1, on the reverse strand, counting down.
TACGTGGGTAGAGTCTGGGTGCTGCTGGCTACCGGCGCCTCACTGCCTCTGTCCTCTCACAGCCCCGGTGCTGGCCATGCTGCTGCCGTCCCCTAGTTCCACAGAGCCCTCGTCTCCTCAGCCGGCCCGGGTATTTGTCGCACTGGGACGTACGATGCCCCTCGAGATCCGTGCCCCTTGGTTCCTCACGCTCTGCAGTTCTTGCTCTCTGAATTGTCTGAATCCCGGCTGCCTCCCGAGCCGCTAGAAAAACCCCAGCCAGCAAGGCAGGGCGGGTGACGTCACAGAGGGGCGTGCCCAAGCCAGGGATTTCACTTCTCGCTCAGGAGACACAAATCGTGTTGACTAGCCTGCCATCTAGCGAAAAACCTCGGTACTGTTTAAGGATTACTGGCGCATTTCCCTATACCTGCTCACCAACAAAGATGCTGTAGCCGACAGACACATTTCCATAGAAGCTATGCAGTCGATTCCTTTCACTGGTAAATAGTTAAAGAGCGAAAGGATACATTCACATCTAGCTAAATCGCACACCTGGGAAATGTAAACTGCGCGACAACATCGCACTAATTATGACATAAAAACAAAACCACAATAGTTATGAGATTTGAGCCATGGGACTTTCCCATTAGCACGAGAAGGAGATTGTTCGAAGATCAAGACTGGACACTGGACAGAGCAATGTCCCGGGACACCTGTAAAAGCAGTGCTAGATATTCCACCAGGGATTTTGTTTTTTTACTGAAAAACAAAATCCCTTGTAGCCACCATTTACATAAACTAACCATTGCCCAAGCCTACACGGGTTTATTGGGTTTCCCCACGTCCTAAAGACAGATATTCCACCAGGCAGGGCCGGCGTAGGGCAGTGCGACTGGTGCGACCGCACTGGGCACTGACCTGGGGGAGCGGGTTGTGTTTAACAATAGCTATTTAAAAAAACACCTTCAGCAGAGTTCCTTGTGCGTCCAGACTTCAGGCAGCATTACAAATGTCAAGAAAACTCGTGTGAATAATGTTACTGCTAGAGAGAGGCGGATCAGTGTTTTGTCTAGAGGCAGTTTTGACTCACCATAAAGTCGCGCAGAGGCTTACTATGCCGGCCGCAAAGAACTCATACAGTACAGATCTGAATTTTATGTGGCTAGCTGAGTGGATCACTGCTTTTGCCACAGATATCTTTTTGTTACCGTAGTTTATAAGATATAGCCCTAATATAGAACAGAGACTGTTATAAGTTGTTATCAAAGGCCTGCATGCAATTTGCCTGAAATAGGTTAGGGATGGTGCTGTGTAGAAATGGATAAGGGGAGAGTGGAAGATAGTAGAGAAGGGTGTGACAGAGGTAACGGGGAAGTTTAGATAGGATTAATGCAGAAGGGCAGATGAAGGAAACTCTATAAGACATGTTGTGAAACATAGTGGGGGGTTGAATTACGACGCTCGTGGAATGATGATAGGAGTGAACATAAAACTTGGAAAAGCACAGGGTGATAAAAAAGCATATGAGGGCACAGAGAATGCATATGAAGTATTGATCGTGATTACATGGGGTTTTTCACATGGGGGTACACGGGGTTTATTGCTTACAATGTTGTGCGAAACCAAAGGACTGAGAACTGTATATGTCTGATCCAGGACACAATAAAATTAATGATTTTGTTGTAATGATTTAATTGTAGTTCCCCTGACGAAGGGCTATGAAAAGCCCGAAATGCATTGGGTATTAATAAAGAAATGCTGGCTCGATGAAATCTTGAGTTTTGGTCGTATTCCTGATGAGGCCTGTGGCACGCTGTGAATATATGAAGCATTCAAGACGCATGATTACATATGCCTGTGGAACATAAAAGTAAAAAGCATAAAATAGACTGGACAAAAATTGTTAAAATGGATAAAATTGATTTTTCGAGATCTTTGGAAACTGAGTTAGGATGGAACATCCTTTTCAGCAGTGCGACTGGGAGCGGAGCATCTTTATGCTCCCCACTGTCAATTCTTAACTTGTGTACCATCAACAGGGCAAGGTACATGCCCAGTTTAACGCACGCAACACGCAGATGATGATTAAAACGGATTATCATGAGTAACGCGGTGTGCACACCACCCCCCCCTTGTTAAAATAGGTTAGGGCATTCTGTCTGCCCCCCCACCAGTCTTTCATTATCTATGCCTAATGTTGCTGAAAAGATCTTGCTTGGGTAGATATACTTTCTTATTTCTAAAGTCAGCCTTTACCAGTCCTTTAAAACAAATGAAATGTATGTGCAAGAGGGGCAATGGAGAGATAAGGGGCACTTTTGCCCCGTGTTCCTGAGGGAATCCGAGAAAGTGGTCATAGCGGGGGTAGCAAAAATGATCGTCACACCATCCGCTTTAAATCCTGCGCTGCTAGCAGGCGCTAGTGACTCCACTCCATCTCAAGAGAGAAATATTACAGCAGCACCCCTCCCCCCCCAGTTCTTCCTGAAGCCCCCAAAACTGTACCCCAGTGATTCGTGTGGAGATAGAAAGAGTCCGCAGACAAGGCCTATACAGACTGCAGCAGAGTGGCAAGTCCATGGGTACACTAAAGAATAGATTTTATAAGGCTAGGTAGGTGTGGTAAGGTCCTGTCCTACACCCGTTAAAGAGAGACAAATTCAACCTAGAGTAAATATCACAAAAACTACCATTGGCACTCAGACTGTGAAGAGACATTCTCCTGAGTGCGCAGATCACAATAAAGCACTTTTCCAAAGTCCTCAACACTCGTTCCAGTCAGCTGTTTTATTTACAAGTCCACCTTGATCGGGTGCTTCCCAAACTTTTTAGAATTAAGACCGAATTTTAAAACAGCAAACTTGTGCAACCCACCTAGCTTTAATAGGCATGAGCAGACATTTTTTTTAATGCAACCAAAGCATCGTGTGGTAGCGCACTGTCATTTACAGGCAGCACATTTTCCATTGAAATGGGCACTAAATGGGGCGTGGCTTGGACGTCAATGTGGACGAGTGCCTAGGTCCGCTGCCTCCATAACCCCAAGCAAATAATTGCGATTTTGTATAAGCGAAACGAGTACTTCCGAGGAAACAAGAATAGCCCCAGGCGTCGGGAGAGCTGCAATACCTTAAGGAAACTAAAACCCTTCCTTCCAGCCAAAGATCTCCAAACTGAGGTACAAGCTCTGGTCATCCCTCGAATAGATTACGGCAGCATCGCCCTCTGCGGTCTCCCCCTAACTACCACAGCACCCATAAGAGCTTCTCTAAACGCCGCAGCGAGACTCATCACTGGATCAAAAAAACACTCACACATTTCCCCTGACCTGAGAGCCCTGAACTGGCTGCCTTTTGAAGCCAGAATACATCTGAAAATCGCCTGCATCACGCACAAGGCTGTCCGCCTGAGCACACCCGGATATCTCTCCCAGAAGCTGACGATTTCCGAAGGCTCTAGAAACACTAGAGCAGAGGTCTTCAAACTTTTGTAGGTTGAGCCCCCCCAGCTGATTTTTTTTAGATGTTGGGCCCCCCACCACCTGACAAATTTCTGGAATCGACCGCCACACGCACATTCCGGGCATATCCAGCAAATAATGTTCAATACAATAAAAGTGCTTAGTAAACTGCAGGTTTGTGAGTGAGTGTGGTGAAATGACAGAGGCTTATTATGGCAGTAACCAGGGATCAGGGTGGAGGAAATAATGTACTGATCCCTCAACAAACTTCCAGTCTTATGATTAGGGTTGCCAGCTCATTAAGTAAATGCTTTGTACAGTAAAAAGCTGCCAACTTCTTTTAAAAACATGACAAGCTGTAAGTGGCTCTGTGTGGCAGCAGAAACTGCTGCCGCACATGACCTGCAGCATGCTGCCGTTTTAAAGTTCTGCATCTTAAAGATTTGACAAGCAGAGTTTCTGCCCTTCCCCAAAGCCTGAAGCACATCATGCTTGTTTTTATGTTAAATTTGGACAGGTGCCAATACCTAAATTACCAGAGCGATTAAATACTTGGGTGTTGTTTGGCCAGTACCCAATCATCTTTATGGCCCACCCATGCTTCTTTACGGCCCTCTATGTTTGAGCAGGGCCAGCTTGACAGCCTGGAGTGGGAGGTCTCAAAATGTCCAAACCCATCAGCTGTCTTCAGAACGACAGCGTGCCTTTGGTTCAGGGCCGGCTTTAGGGTGGAGGGGCTGATGGGGGAGCACTGGCCGCTGACCTGGAGGGGCGGCGCTGTGTTTAGCAATAATTTAGGATGTAAAAAAACCTGCTGCGGAGCTGCTTGTGCGTCCAAATCTCAGGCAGCAATAAAATGTGAAAATAGCTCTTCGTGAATGTTTTTGCTAAAAGAGAGATTGAAGGTTTGCCTAATGGCGGTTTTGACTCGCCATAAAGTAGCGCAGAAGATTAATATGCCTGCTGTGGAACAGATCTGCATTTTATGTGGATAGCTGAGTGGATTAGGAAAGCAACCTCTTTAAAGCAATAGAAATGTATGTGAGAGAAGGGGTTTGGAGAGATGAGAGGCACGTTTACATGGTGTTAGTGAGGGAATACGAAGTTGTAATGGGAGTTGGGGGCGGCAAAAAGATTGTCGCACCAGGCGCCCCCATCGCTAATGCCGGCCCTGCCTGGGTATGACTCGAATCGTAGTAATGACACAAGAGGTTTATTCGTCATCACGCTGTGGAAACAGACTCTGGAGCGCTGCAAACATTGAAGTCCAAATACATGAAAATGGAAGGAGACTGTGATGGCTTGCCGGTTCTCTAAAGCCCGTGATTAATATTTTCTTTTGCAGATTACCCCACTGAAAAAACTTGTTTTTTATCCGGGTTTGCAGCAGTCGGCGGATGAAATCAAATCTTGCCCTTCAGAGCGTGCTTTGGAATGCAGGCGGCACGTGCATTGCTCAATAGATGGACTCTGCAATAGACAGACTCGCGCGCGCACTGTTTGCGGCTGTCATGCTCCTCGTGACCACTGCTGCTGAGGATTATGTACAAGCTGACTGCTTGCGCTCACAGGCTCTTTGTAATAAACTAAACATAAAAGATGCTCACATCTTGCCAGGTAATCCTCAGAATTGAAAGTGAGAAAAACATGTTACATTCCTGCTCCACACGCTCCTATTCTGTTTAGTTAAAAGAAATAAAATGTAATGCAAATACGCTGTATGAAGAAATGCGAGGCGGTTGACGGCTCCAAGTATTTCTTTTTTTAAACGGAACCAAATTACAGCAGCATTTTGCACGTTCGGCGTTTTGTAGTGTTTTTGGTTTATCCAGGTTTTCACTCTTCGCCAATATGATGATGTGACCAGTAAGCACTCGTGTCCACTCCCAAAACTTCTATGGAAACTTTGTTTGCTTTCTGGGAAGATAACTTTTCCAGGAGGTGGTTAATGCAGTGGGAGGCAAGGGGTCTCCTCTGCTAAAACCGGCGTGTCTGTTTCTTTTCTTTCGGTTTTAGCAGTAGAGATTCCTTGCCTCCCACTGCAGCTCGAGCATGTCAGCGAAGAATTAACCCCCTCCTGGGAGAGTTATCAAGACAAAAGAACAGGTCGATTTCCCCTCCCTCCCCCCTCCAACCATACCGGCTCTAAGAAGACTTGCGACGGACGGACGGACGCAGCAGGAAACAAAGATAAGACTGGGGTGGAGTGCGAGCCCCCCCTGGGATGGTGTCGCGCCCCCCCAGGGGGGCGCGCCCCACAGATTGAAGAACTCTGCACTAGAGGTACAAACAATCTCCTGCTAAAGCCCTAAAGATTCCTCAAGGAAAAAACGTATAAACGCTCCTTCTCAGGAATGGCACCCAGGATCTGGAACTCACTCCCCCCTGAAACCAGGCTCATCGCCTCTACCATACTTTTTCAGAAAGAAGTAAAAGCTATCCTCATGGCTAAATACACTTGAATTATTACTGGGGATGATTTTACAGACGCTGTACCATTCAGTTCTACTGATCTTTTCTGCATTTTTGTATGACTCGTGTTATTGACCTGCCTGAGTGTTTACGCTATCAATTATTTGTACTTGTTTCATTATTGATGTATCTGGTTGACTATGTTCCCACATGTACCTTCCCCACCCCAATTGTTATTTACTCACACGCTTTCCTTTCGTCTGTAAAGCGCTCTGATATCTGCAAAGATCTTGTTCGCGCTATATAAAACTTTCAAAATTAAATAAATAAAAAATAAATAAGCAGCACTCTCATACTGACAGATCTCACCCGAGAGGGACGAGCTACACAAGATGGCAATCGGGGCTCGGAAACAAACCAGAGGAGGTTAGTGCAGAGGAGAGTGTGCCCCAGAACTCAGACACGGCCAGCGCCTCCACCACCCAGATATAAGCAACCCGTCGGTGCTCAGCATGAAATAAACGGGGGATTTACGCCGGCGGACGGAGCAGGCAGAAAGCCTGAAACGGCGGCAGAAAGCAAAAGTGCGGCTGGGCGAGCCATCTTGACGACCACACCCATACCTCGGCAAGCCCCGATCAAGCACCGCATATGGGCAAATCGCTACAAGCAGCAGAACACCGCAACATAATCCTATAACGCCATAACCACCCTAATCGGAACCGCCGCTGCGAGCGAACTAACATTGGACCAGGACAAAAGGGGGAAAACCGAACACAGGGGGGGCGGCCATCCTGTGAAAACTCTTCAAAGTTACGCAGTTCCGTGCACGGGCTAATCACAAGGGCACAGAAACGGCGGATACACCCGACCGCCACCGGAGCACCAACCAAATGCGGGTCGGCGCAGTGCTGGGAAACCGAAAGTGAAGGCCCCATTGGGGGCGGCCATTTTCTGAGAACACAGCTCTCCATGCAGGGAGTTGCAGCGCAGAGAACCGCAAACGCCCAACCGTGCTGACACAGTCTAAGCTAACCAGCCCAACATATCAGAGGACTAGCAACCCAGCGGAAGGCGGCAAAGGTCAACGAGCAGTAAGCGCGAACAGACACCACCTTGTCAGCTGATGAGGGAGAACAAACAACAAACAAACAAGGTGAAGAGGGAAAGAAGTAGCTCGAACAGGAGCCGACACGAGCGTAGAAGGCCAGAGAAACTAGAGGCCGCAAGAGGGGGAAGAAGAAGAGAAACAAAGCCAGCTCACCCAGGCCGCACACAACAAAAGCGGGCTCACGCAAGAGGGAGAGCACCCGAAGATGACCTGACTGGGAGGAACGCCCCCCCCCAGACCGACCAACCACCACTGCCAGTACAGAACCCCAAAACAGAACACCGGTAAAGGGAGGACGAGGGAAGCCGCATAAGCATAAGCCAAGCTAAGCACAAAAGCACAACCTAGGCAAGCATACCGCAGGAACAGCAGAGCGTACCAGACAGAGGAGCTGGCAGGGGCTAAAGCAAAAACCAGGACAAGGAACATCAGAGAACCAAGCAGATTCAGAAAACAACTCACAACAGCGACAACGAGAGACGCCTCAGCTAAGGCCCTATCCTCACTTCAAAAGGAAGGTAGATTAGGAAGCCTCCAATTCAGAAGGGGGCTAGACATAATGGCAGGACAGGAGGGGAAACCCTCCAACAACCTCAAGAAGCCCAGGAAAGAACCACCTGAATCACCCTTAAAGCAAAAGAACAAGACTACCTTGGACATGATCCTAAAGAAGGTTAACGAAGGCAACAAGGTGGTCAAATCTACAAAAATTACAATAGACAACATGCAGCTTGAGCTAGCGGCAATAAGAGCAGACCTGCACAACACCAACACTAGGATAGAAACAGCGGAAAAACGCATTAGCCACATTAAGGATGCAACACTACAAAGCAACAAAGCGCTATCCACTATCACCAAAGCCTCCAAGGTCCTCCAAAAACAGCTGGCAGAGCAGGACGACCGAGCGAGAAGAGGAAATATTCATATACTGGGGGTCCCTGAAGGAACTGAGGACAAAGTCGGCGCCTGCACCACCCTGCTAGAAAAGCTAATACCACAGCTAACCGGCCTCAAATTCGAAAGACAGTTTGAAATCGACAAGGCCTATAGAGTGCCAGCAATGAAACCGCCACAGGGCAAAGGACCACTACTGATAATATGTAGTCCGCTAAGATCAAACCACACCGAAGCAATCTTTGCATGGGCCTGGAAAAATCCGAATCTGAGTTGGGAAAGCAACAAAATAATTCTCACCCAGGACTACTCAAGACAAACAGTGGAGACCAGAAAGGGGTTCCTGGCACTAAGGGACACACTACGCAGAAATAACATCACATTCAGCTTCGCAGGACCGGCAAGATTCAGAATCACAGACAAGTGGTGGACACTGACTTTCGATGATCCAAACGACCTAAAAAGATACATCCAAAAACTCCGTCACGTTGAGAGCGCGGAGTGAGAAGTTCACAGATCTAACTCGAATCGGAATATGAATTCATCCGCTCGTATGTCTGTTAGACAAAAGGGAGAGCGGGCAGCGCCGTCTACACTGGTCCTGCCACGAACTCCGCAGCGAACTTCTCACTCCGCGCTCTCAACGTGACGGAGTTTGACTGAATGTCTTACGTAGACGGCGCTGTCCGCTCAATTTCTCTTGACTACAGGAGACCAAAGCAGTTAATTTGTTTTCCTGCATTGTGCCAGACTCGTGGATCCTTGAAGGATCGACTTTCTACAACTCTGAGTTGAGGTCTCCACCTTATTTGATTGACCACGACTTCCTAGCATGGCGTCCCCTCCATGTACAGAGCCCGGCTGGGCCGTACTCCATGAATTGCCCCTTACCCCTCCCTGTGTGACGTCCTGATGAAGACCCCGTGAAAGGACTTTAATTAGCCTGCTGATAGGGGTCGAAACGTCGACTGTTTTCTTTTTGTTGAAATTCCGGCACACCCCCGATTCATCTAGTATTCAGATGTGACCGTTGAATGTGATTTATTGACAATGCTTCAAATTTCGCCTTGTATTTTGGCATTTGTACTATAACTGTTTTTATACTGTCACTAATTTTGTAATATATCTGTTACCTTTTTGATACTGTGTTATTTTTCCTTGTCCTAAACACTCCCTTGAGCACTACCCCCTCCCTCCCTTTTCCTCCCCCCCTTGGGGCTTGCTATTTACCAATTTAATTCATATATTGCCACTGGCAATCACGCAGTGTTTGGTAATAAATCACAAATACCAATCGAAAAATTGCCTTTTCCAATTTTTGCTTTACTGGTTGCCTTTAATTTTATTCCAGTGTATGTTATTCACAATACACTCTCCTTACGGTAACTCTATCAGGGAGACACAATGAACACACCGCGCGCAGATGGAGGCTCAATGACGCCGTCCTTAGAAACAAGGCCAACACAGCAGAGATAGAAGGCTCCATCAGGGACTTCCTAGAGTTTAATGACACCCCAGAAACAGACAGGGGCGCCCTCTGGGATGCCCTGAAAGCCACCTTCAGGGGGAAACTACTGTCCATCAAAGGAAGAATGAACAGAGAGAGAAACAAAAAGGTTACAGAGCTAGAGAAAGAGATAAAAGACCTAGAGACAGGCCACATTGCCGACCTAGGAGACAGGAACACTCTCACAATACTGACAAAAAAGAAATACGAACTGAATAAAATCCTCAGTGAAAGAGCAGGAACCTGGCTGAAGAAATATAAAGCCATCAATCTCTGCACTGCTAACAGAGTGGGGAAGGCACTTGCCTCCTATCTAAAAAGCAAGCAACGGCAACATGCGGTAGCCGCGGTGACGGACTCTAAACACAAATCACAAACCGCAAGCAAGGAGATCCTCAGGGTCTTCAAAGAATTCTACGAGGAGTTATACAGGGAAGACCAGAACTCAGGAAAGGAACAACCAACCTACCTCACAGCGTATCTATCTTACACCGTGACTACCTCTAGAGGCGACCTCAGCGCCATGCCTCCTACACCTTGGCGACCATCCGGAGGAGAACAAACTTTTGACGTACGGCTATATCCTTTATATGTATCAAGCCACTTACCAGTGGTAGTGCCAAAGAACTTGGAACTTGGGGAGAACTCAACAGTGAGCTTTGGGGGAAGGGAACGTTGCTGTCGCACACCCAATCAGCAGGTGACGGGGGTGGAGGGAAGGATGGGAGGGCGGCGGGGGCGGGGGGCAACAGGAACAGTCATATGGGATTCTCTTATCTAGCTATCTATTCTTAACTTTCCTTTTCTTCACCCTTTTCCCCCCCACTCAGGGACGGACACAAAACACCACCAGGCAGGTCAGATGACACACACGGGGACAGACAGACAAGACCACCAGGGGCACGGGCCAGTACAACAACACAACCTAACACACACGGAAGAGGCGCAACAGAGAGCGACACACTACACACAAAATGACGCACACCCAGCAGGGCCAACTCCTGACCAACATAAAAGTTGTCTCTTTCAATGTTAAAGGTCTCAACCACCCTGTTAAAAGAAGGAAAGTCATAGAGCATCTAACCAAGCTGAAGAGTGATGTGTGCGTCCTACAGGAGACAAAATTGTCTGCAGACGACACTAAGAGGCTAAGAGCAAACTAGATCGACCAATCTATTTGCTCACCGGCAAATCATAAAAAGGGAGGGGTGATCACACAAAAAGGCCAAAATGACGCTACAAGACTCTTACGCCGATGATGAAGGGAGAATCCTAATTACTAGCCTGACCGGGGGGGGGGAGACAATACACATCGCAAACATCTACGGACCAAACCCTGAGGACAGGGAGTTCTGGGACCAGGTCGAGAGCAAACTAGGTGAACTTCCACAAGACGACCTTCTCATAGTAGCAGGAGACCTAAACCAGGTGCTAGATCAGTCCACAGACAGACATTCCCCCAAGACCCAGCCACAGTACGCAAGGAGAAAATATCCTTAAAAACATATGCGCCAAGTTCCGACTCAGGGACCCATGGAGGCTCCAAAACCCAGACGCAAGAGACTACACCTTCTACTCACATCCCCACAACTCCTACAGTAGGATCGACTACATCCTAATCTCAGAATCACACACGCGCCTCATAGACCAGACAGAAATAGCACCAAGATCTATCTCGGACCACTCACACATCAGCCTAACTCTATCAGGGAGACACAATGAACACACCGCGCGCAGATGGAGGCTCAATGACGCCGTCCTTAGAAACAAGGCCAACACAGCAGAGATAGAAGGCTCCATCAGGGACTTCCTAGAGTTTAATGACACCCCAGAAACAGACAGGGGCGCCCTCTGGGATGCCCTGAAAGCCACCATCAGGGGGAAACTACTGTCCATCAAAGGGAGAATGAACAGAGAGAGAAACAAAAAGGTTACAGAGCTAGAGAAAGAGATAAAAGACCTAGAGACAGGCCACATTGCCGACCTAGGAGACAGGAACACTCTCACAATACTGACAAAAAAGAAATACGAACTGAATAAAATCCTCAGTGAAAGAGCAGGAACCTGGCTGAAGAAATATAAAGCCATCAATCTCTACACTGCTAACAGAGTGGGGAAGGCACTTGCCTCCTATCTAAAAAGCAAGCAAAGGCAACATGCGGTAGCCGTGGTGTCGGACTCTAAACACAAATCACAAACCGCAAGCAAGGAGATCCTCAGGGTCTTCAAAGAATTCTACGAGGAGTTATACAGGGAAGACCAGAACCTCAGCAAAGATGGCGGAGCCACGCTCCTAGATAAGATCCCAATGCCCACACTCACAGAGACACAGAGGGAGACACTAGACCTAGACATCACAGGCGATGAAATCGAGAAGGCAGTAGCGAGCCTCAAGGACAACAAAGCCCCCGCCCAGACGGCTACTCAGCGAGGTTTTAAAAGCAATTCCTACCCCTAATCAGACCGACACTGGTAGAAGTGTTCTCGAGCTGCATCCAAAAAGGGAAAATGACAACCACAATAGCAGAGGCCAATATCATAGTGATCCCAAAAGAAGGTAAAGACCCACAACATCCCAAGAACTACCGGCCATTCTCCCTAATAAACGTAGACTGTAAGATCTATGCGAAGATCTTAGCGACAAGACTCAACACGCTCCTGCCCAAACTCATACACTGCTTGCAGGTAGGGTACCTCAAAAATAGGATGTCCCACGATAACACCAGACTCCTATGCCACCTAATAAACCATGCCTCCTCCAGCACCAATGCAACTGTCATGATCGCTTTAGACGCGGAAAAAGCCTTCGACAGAGTGTCATGGCCCTTCCTAGACCGTTGCATGGGCTAATGGTAAAAAACATGGTATCTCCACTCCCAACCAACTAAACAACCAAGGCACACACACCACTTTTGACGCCATAAAACACATGCTCAAACTAGAAGACATCGAGCTCTACAATTTCCTCAAGATAAAGGTGGCAGTCACAAAGGCAGAACTCAACAAAGTGACCCCCCCAATCCTACAATACGCAGCGAACCTAAATAAGGTAGGACACCAAACATCCCACCTCTACAAGCGCCTAAGCCCAAGCACATCCAAGCTCAATAACAAAGTTTTAGAATACTGGGAGACACCCCACCATAGACGTCTCACAGAGAGGGAAAAGTCTAACCTCTGGACGTCAGCGTCACAGAAGAAAGTCACCACCACCCTAGCTCAAACTAAATTCTGGCTCCTACACAAGACATACTGGACCCCCTCCCGCCTAGCGTCTATAGGGATATGTGACAGTGACGTGTGCTGGAACTGTAACAAACATAAAGGAGACCTGGCACATCTAATATTTCACTGCCCTAAGGTCAAAAGATTCTGGTACAGAATAAGCGACTTCATAAATAAAGCCCTAGGCCTCTCATTGCAGCTAGACTTCCAAGGGCTGGCGACGGCCTTCATAGCACCGTCAATCCAATTCAAAGAGGACAGAGCTGATTGATCTCCTACTCAAAGCAGCGGTCAAGACGGTGCTAAATAACTGGAAAGACACAGGGAAAGCAACCTTCAAGGTCTAGTTCAACTGGATCACCTTCCTACGAGGGGCAGACACCGTAACCTCAAACCAAAGACCAACAACAGACACAAAGGGCGAAATGTGGCTCTCCCTAGACAACTACTTGTCCTCACACACGCCCCCCTAGACCGCTAGCCAAACGGTACGACACACCCACGTGCATAGCGGGCGAAAAGCCTGGCCAACTACATCAACACTAGCACACCGCGTTCCACCCTCCTTCTCACTCTTCTATTTTCCTTTCCCATTGTTTCTCTTCTCGTCACCGGGGGGCACAGACACGGGCCGATGACAACACCGTACACCGAACATGCGATTGTAGCAGGCATGCTTACAAAAGGCCGTTTTGTAACCCTAACAGTTGAGAATGTTGTCAAATTATTATTTCCACCCTGGTCGACCCAGACTGTACCCCTGTATACTGTACCTTGTATATATAAACTCTTTTTTTGTTTCAATAAAAATTACTGGAATTAAGAAATAGGCACTAAATTTGCACAGGCCTTCAGTTTTATTGCTAAAACTGTATTGCACACAAAGGATAATGTGTGGAAATCGGATTTCAGTGAAGAATTATCATTTGTGCCTCACCAATTTAAGTGTCTCGATTTTTTTTTTTTTATCCAAAGATTATTATATAATTCACCTTACTTTTCTGTCTGTGACTTAAAAGTGAAGAGTTTGTAAACACCACTTTGTTAGAAGATATAGCCTGACATTTCACCGGTCTTAGAAGCACAGCAAATGTGATGAGATAATTACAGAATTTAAATGCATCTTTATTTATTGCTTGGACTTTCCAAACCCCCAACAAAAATCAGCTCACGACCCTCCCACAGTTTGGGAAACACCGACCTAGCCTGAGAAGAGAAAGGAAAAATGACTAGAAGGAAAGGTGTGGTCTTGTAGGATGCAGAACCTCAACATGCTTGCCACCAGATGTAACAATGTACAGGAGCAAGAAAAGTCCATACGCCCACTGAAATAAATCATTTAAATTAGATAATATAAAGCTTTCTGTTAATACATATTCAAAAACCCTCCTGAGGGAAGTGAATATGCTCTAAAGGGAAAGGTATTGGCATGATTCCATGCTAATCTTAAAAATATAAAGGGCAACTTGGAGCGATGATGTGCCCATTGCTCATTGGATGCTTCGTGTTTTGTGGAGGCAACACCTTCCCACAGATTTTGTCATTAAATATGAGTGAGTACATTTGCCATTTTTTCTATTTGTATCTCTTCCCTGTGTGACCTTACAACTTGTACATTTGCAAAAAAAATTCCTGTTTGTATCTTTTATGTAACTCATGTAATCCTAAGTCCTTATGTATTGCAACTGGTTCTTTTGTAAAGCGATCTGACACCTTTGGGTAATGTTCGCGCTATAGAAAATCGCATTAAATAAAAATAAAAAATAAAAAAAATGATCCGTTAAAATAATGTTGTACACTCTACTGCCCCAGAGCAGGATCATTCAGCCAATGTGTTGACTATGTGTCTTACGGTCTTTATTGGGTCTTTATCGGGATCTCAACAGTCAAACATCTAATTAAGGAACATAGTGCTTTATTACCAGGACCTTCCACACAAGGTTTCTGAAGCCCTCCCCGATTCTTCAGACTTGGATGTGATCCCGCTAATGCCATGCATGCAGACCACCTACCCCACCCATCTAATTACTTAAGATGTGCTTCTGAGACTGCCCACCAAAGCGTCTTTCGAAGGCCAGCCCACTGTGTTCTGCCATCTGGTTCTGCTATCTGGTTCTGCTATGCTGGACAGGAGAGGATCAAGAAGGTCAGACGGTGGACCTTCTAATAGCCGGCCCAAAGCTTAAAACACCTTGTCCTAGAAATCTCAACACTCAAGGAGGCCCTCGCAACGTGTCTCATAGCTGAAAAATAGCCTACTTTTGTGCAGGATCTATATCACAATGGATTGTTCGTCCTGCACAAGGTATACAGCATGTGTGCAAACAGACCGTGTGCATAATGTATGCTAGAGAGCGGGACCAAGTGCATCGCAGGCGCAAAAGCAGTAACAGTCCTCATTCACAAAGGGATGCAACAACATACCTTGCTCTCTGTGAGCTTCTTTTCCTATACCTGTGAAGATGCAGGTTTTCAATGATGCAGGGAAGATGCAATGCTCACAGGTGATAAATGGGCCTCATTCTTCCATCGGGCTTCATCCAACCACACTACAGAAGACGTATGCACGGCCTGAGAATTGAATACTTAATTTCATTCTGCTCTTTGTGGCCATTTAAGGAAGGGCACTCCCTAAAATATGCGGGCGTACCATGTCCTTCACATCACTTGGTTCATGAGAGCCAATGCACTGCTAAGGTGTCGGGCGTGTGTCTGTTCATCTAGTTAATGCCTGCCGTACTGGGCTCTGCAGTGAAGCAAACTCATAAACTGACATGAATGGTGGCGAGCTTAGTTACATGAATTTGCCCTTTGTCTAAACACCATACAAGGAATGAGTTTAATGACTAAAATATTGTCATGTTATCAGTATTCTTAATAAAATAACGTATATTGTTTATGAACTGTGCCCGAAGCGGTTACAACACAAATAATCTGTCTAAAGGGTCACATGAGAGAATTGCTCCGAAAATTGCATCACTGAAGGCAATGGAATCGCCAATTTTACCTACAGAGGCCATGGAGGGTGGCAACAACCGTATACCCTGTTTTTGGTGAAATAACAATAGCTACATACGTGCTACAGCAAGCCAGCTTGTGTTCCCTATCATAGGCATCTTAGTGGAAAGTTTAACTTACAACAGCATGTCCATGTTGGATGATCCCTGTTACAGCTTTGCCAGGCTGAGAGCTTCAAAAGACTTGGTAAAAAAAAAAAATGCTCAAAATAAAAAAAAATAAAAAAAAGATAAGGTCCGTAAACCCTCTTAACGGCTTTGGGAAAACAGCAGTCTTGCTGACTTTAGGGCAGGCACATGGCTATGAGTTTAGAAGCTGGTGAATTGGCTTCTGGCCAGAATGGTGTGGGCATGGTGTCGGCTTCCCCTGCAACATCTGCTGTGTACTTAATAGGCTACCAGCACAGATTTGTTTCTGAGTGCATTTGAATTGATGCTAAGAGAGTTAAGAAAGGGAAGAAGAGCGGAGAGGTACAAGGTAGACAAAAATGAACGAGAGCAATAGAAAGGATGGAGAAATATAGGCAATAAGAAACACAAGATGGTTTAGAAATAGAAGGGAAATTAAAAGACACAGGGATATGTGGGAAAGGGAAAGAAATTGGACTTGGTTTGAGAACTATAGGAGAAAAGGAGAAGAGAGTAGTTGGGAGAGAACCTACAGAATAAAAAGAGAGAAAGGTAAGCAGAAGAGAGAGAAAGGAGTGGGAAGTGAGGGTGAAAGGTAGAAAGTATAGAAATATAAAAAAAGAAAGAGGAGGGCAAAGCATGGAGATATTCAAGAAAGGATGAAGAGATATAAGGAGAATAGAGGAGGAGTGAAAAGATGCAGCAACAAAGCAAAAAGCATAACAAATGCAGGGGAGAGAGGGTCGTGCAGAATGGAAGATAGCATGGAACATCGCATGCTATTACATTGCGTTCCTTTACAATGGGGTTGTTACAATACAGCGTTGTTAGAACGCGATACCTTTACAACGCAAGTCATTAGATTGACTTGCTGTAGGGGGGGCGCTGGACTTAAGAATACTATAATTTACTATTCCAACTAGAGCCTGCGCAGCAGTAGGGAAGGTGTTGGAGTAGTAAATTATACTATTCCTTAGGGTAGAGCGCTCTAACAATGCGGTTGTTGTAACGACTGCATTGTAAAGGAACTGCGATGTAATGACTGCGTTCTAAACGCTGTCTACCTGCAGAATGTAGCCATCAGTAGAGAATAAAGAGCAGAGGAAGAGGAGCGATAAAACGTGAGTGGGGAGAGTGGAATACGAAAGGTTATATGGTACTATCTGGAATCCAAGGTGGCGAGCGCATGCTACGGCAAATCCACAGAGCACTGCAACTAAAACAGCACTGTACGAGAATAGTGTCACAAAGATGCATACATCTCTGCATTTACCTCATCACCACGGAAGGTAAGGGAGAGGTCATTTAAATCACAGGCATTTCTCGAGGAACACAACTGCAGCCATGTATTTTCAGGGATGGCAAAAGGAACTGGGAATGCCTCATCTGAATAATGATAGGGGTCAGCTTGAACTCCAAATCTTACATAAATAAATCCTTTGAATTTCTTCGTGATACTTTGCATTGCAGAATCAGAGTAGCCACGGGAAATGGCTTCTTAGCTCAATAAAGAGAAGCATATATATTGTTTATATTAAGAACCCCACATGGCCCATAGGTTTACATACACCAGAGTGCCAAAGTACGCTTTTTTGGGGGGGAAATGTGGAGGGGTTTTTCTTTGACTTGCCACTACTACACTTTTCCTCATCAATTTTGACAATACAAAGTGAATCCTTGCCACATGCTCCTCCTACTACATTTGTTAATCAATTATTTTATATTTATATTCCATCTGCTTCTACATTATATAATATATGAATGTTATCCCCTTATGTCAATTAATAAAAGAACTCCACTTCCACTCGGGTTCCTGAATTTTTCTTAGCAGGTGGCTTGGATTCATTCAATTTCATCTGAGACAGTGCAGATAACTGTTATATAATTATTAAATAATACATTGAAGTCTGGAATTCTTGTATTAAAACTTGTCTCTATTTCCCTTCTTACGGCTGGGTTGGGACACCTCTAATTATCTGTAATAAGAATATGAGCATCTGCTCAACTGTAGTGATTTATAATAGCTGAGGTTTGAAGCCATAATGACTCCCAGACCCAGAAGACGAGGTGAAAGATAGGCCATGGAGCATCATTATAGCTGCAGTTTCAATGATGGAAATGAGAACTGGCTTTTCATTCTTAAGACTTTTTTTCTAAAATGAACAGTGATCAGCAGAAAGGAGATATTCATGGCAACATGTTAATTTTTTTGCACGCTTAGTTCATGAAATGTAAACGATTTATAGGAGTGCGCAAATGCCTCAAGGCGCTAGTGACTAGTCCTAAGGCAGAACTCGACAGACAACTGACTCAAAGTTACACAGTTACTGTTTGTCTCCTTACAGGGTAAAGAGCCAGGTTTTAAGGCCTTTCTGAAGGGAACATGCACAGGCAAGTAAGGTGCTGATGAAGGGAGTTCATTACATGAAAGAAAGAATCAGACTATATGTTATTACAGTCTTTTTTTTTACATCTGACTTACATTAAACTGATTTGAATAATTTTATGAACAAATTATTAACTTTTTTTTGGCGTGTTTCATTTTGCGCTCCAGATCCTGCCTTTATTCTTCAAGTGTGCAGCCCTACTGTTTCTTTCATATGAAGCAGCAAGACACCAAGGACATACGCTTTTTGTGAGACGTGTGATGGTGCATCCTTGCATCATAAGGACTAAATGACCCTCTGATGTACGTTGAAAGGATATCACAAGTCACCTATGAGTTCTATGACCTTTCAAAGTAACTCACACTTCAACCTCATTCCTTTGGATGGCCACAGAACTCCTTCTTTATGATGTATGGCAGAGTACTTTATCCTGTTTGAAGTGGTGTTGCCATTTTAGTGCAGCACAGGGATGCCTGTTGGTAGTGTCAGTAGGTGACCCACAGCATTTTGGGGCTCCAAACGAAGCTTCCTCTGACGTAGTAGCCATTTCCAGGTCTCCCCTGGGGCATGGGCTTCACCCCAGCAGTCCAACCAGAAGCGTGCATAGGATACAGACCTAAGTGTTGAAGGTTATGTACCTGCTTGTCACATTTGTGGTATGTTTGCTTTCTACAGTTGCATCGAAGAAGGGATAACAAGGTCCAGTCCACTTGGAAGCCATGCCCTGTGTTCAAGAGAAGAATGACCAGGTCTGGAAAGAGAGGCCAGACTCAAAATCCCTAACCTGAGGATAAGTACATTCAGTTTGGCCCTGCCAATATTGGCAGCAGCACAGCACCAATAGTTGTCCTAGCTTGAAAACAGAAGATCAATTTAGGAATAAAACAATGAGCAGGGAAATTTCACACAAGAAATCTAGAAATAAACAAGAGAAGAAACGGGCTGCTTTCCTATTCGTCCTCTTCTGAGGAGGTTATGGTACTGTGGTCCTGAACTATTCTGGAAGGCCTTGGACAGGAGGCATCCTTTTCATCTAAATGTCACTGCCACAACAAGAATATCAAGTGAATCCCGAGGAGGCAGAGGTGGATCAAGATCTCACTAGACCCTCCGGCACCAGCCGGTGTGTGTAGATATATAAATTTCACCGAGGCCTTAACGCCATTCTTTTCTTCTCACAAGTGCTTTCCTTTTCCTGGAGTACAAAGGCCTTACATTTTATGAATAACTTAGAGTTAAATGGGTACTGCTGCCATGAGCTCTAACCCAAAGGTCACAAATCAATATCCGATCAAGGTCAACTCAGTCTTACACTCTTCCAGGGTCAGAATATTGAGTGCCATTAAATGGGTAACATTTACACCTGTCCATTACAGTGTTAATAAACTATAAATGCAGTGTAAAGTGCGATGTAGAAGCCAAATTATAATTTATATTCCCATTTGAATTCCATTTTCAAGCTAATGTTTTTTATTAAAATCCTGGTATGCCTCCCAGTTGGAACTCATAGTACAAGCCTTTCGAGACGTTTGAGTATTATCTATGCTTTTTGACTTATTTAGAAAAGCAAATACGGAAATGAGTGCAACAAATCTTGACCTCCAGTCTGATGTTGAAATTCAGACAGATATCAGTTCAATTCTGGATCTGGTTTCCAATTATTTTCTCGGTTTACCATGATTTCAGATGGCATTCTTCAATTAACTCTTGAATTCATTTTGTAACGTTGAGCACATGTGTTCGAAAGTGTGTGGAGGCGTATTCAGTATTGTTTTAGTTTACAGAACAAGCTACCCCATGAGAATAATAATTACTACACCATAGAACAATGGCCCTGTTTGTAAAACATCCTTCTCAAATCGGCTTGCTGTTATAATCTAATTCTATTTATGCATATGCATATTTTACATAACTACACCAATTGCTTAGGTTTAATTTAGCCAGACACTTCCAAATAAAAGACAGTTTTTTTCCAACTGTCTTATTTATTTTTAGGGAGTTGTATCTTGCGCAAATTCGACCCGAAGGCCATGAGCACCAGTTACATTACGCAAGGTCACATTCATTTGCCAGAAACCGGTCCCCGGAAACTTGTTTCCTTTCCAGTCAAAGAATTGGCTTGGTAGTTTGGTCTGCCCTGTTCCCATGATGCACTGGGCCAGGGACAGACTAATTTGCATGTAGCCAGGTTCTGAGCTGGGATGGTGCAGTGAGCTAAAAAACGGTGATGGATCAAGCCCTGATCTGTTGACTGGGTACGAGTGTTCTGCTTAATTCAGATGCTCTGTCCATCACCACCCCCTTTTCTGAAACATTCATTTTTTAGGCACAGTGAGACTAAGCAATTTTGCCCACAGTCGCAGGATGTTGACCCGATGCTGGCACTCGAACCTGGTACAAAGTTTACAGCTCTGGCCGTAACGCCACATCCTCTCCCCTGACCAACAGTTCACATAGAAAACACATGATAAATGGTCATCTGGAATTACAAGAGACAATAATAGCGCGAGCTGAGACTACGCAAAATTTACTATTTTTTTACTGATGTATGCGCTTTAAATTAGTCTCACGCGTGAATGAAAAGATCAATGCGGTACTACACTTCTTTTTTATACTACAAGAGTCAAAACAACACATTAAAAGGGATACATATTTATCATCAAACATTTGGTTGCCTGTGTGACCAGCGAACTACAAAGATATGATGTTCAGTTCTAACAGAACAAAGATTTGCACATTCCTCAAATAACATATAGATTGAATCCGAAACCATTTGCGCCGATATACACTGTTGAAAACTGCTGTGTGTGTGTGTGGGGGGGGGGGGGGGGGGCGGGGGGGGGGGGGTCTTTGGTGGTGCTTTGACACTGTAGAAATACGCAACACAGACACAGGTGCATCTAAGATTGTAGATCAGTCAGTCGTGCACTCCAGACACAGACAGCTTTCCTTTCAGCTATTTACTGTCGGTGCACGTCGCTCACGTTCCCAGCGTCCCCACCCCAATGCTTTCCGGAATAATGACTTCCGCGTTCGCAGTCTGTGACACTTTTAAAGTCTTTAAGGCCACTTGCCACCTTATGCAACATCCTCGTGGTTGTAGTAGATGAGGTAGACAAACCTTCTAGGGAGAGGTTAACTAGGAAGGGGGAAGCACGCCTACGGGCCTGCCATTTGCAGGTGAGCAACTCCGCACTAGGCTACTTGGCAAAGAGAACGAATTCGTGCACTGGGATTTGTGGGGGCGCACTTGTACAACTACCTGAAAAGCGAACAGTGAAAACACGTTAACGCCGCGTGCTTTTGGAGCAGTATGAAAACTGAACTGGTAATACAATTATTTAAATGCCAGCAGTACCCATTCACCCCCCCCCCCTCCACCCCTCCCCCCCTCGCCCGCACCCCCCGCAAGCATAGAGCTAGTAAGGAATCTACAATGGCGGAGTAAAAAGGGCCAACACGGCCCGACTCCGCTGCTAGAAATAATAATAAAGAGCGAACATGAAATATATTGTGGAGCTGTAATACTGCAAGGACGTGAATGACCGCACGTAAACCCGGCGGCCATTTTGAATCTACAGCTACGTCAATTTCCTAGGGAAGCCGCCGCAAGCCCCTCCCCTGCCCAGTCACAAGCCCTGCACGCCTACTCCTCGTGTATCGGTTGCTGTTGGTCTGCGATCTTCATGCGCCTTTCAGCCAATCGCACAGCAGCCCACGCCTGCCTCTCGTGAACCAGCAGGGCTTTTTGGCTTCTTATTGGCTACGATACTCACGCCGTCTCCCAGTGCACGGACCTAGTCGTCTCTCATTAGTTGTCTTCACTCTCACTGCTGTAGCATTTACGAATCACGCATGCCCCTCGTGCAGAGTTTACCAGCTCCCCGACTTCACCACGTATAGTAAACAGCAAAACTTGGCATAGACTGTGTATCCTATGACTACAAAAAATATTAATAAGCAACCCAGCCTGTTAAAACTGGTTTGTTGAAATACATGTGTTGATGATACTTTAATAAGCAACTCTGTTTTCGACCCATTTCTCAAGGTATTTTCCAGGACATACACAAACTACTCACCCAAATACAGTAAAAGGCAGTCTGTTATCACGAGAAATCACACAATTAATCTCTATGAGCCCCAATAAAGCCATATACACACATTTTCCATATACAGCAACACACATACATTCAACCCTCAAGCATAAATTCTGTCACCCAGGTGTAACCTGTTCAAATAATTCACTTCTAGTTAAGCAGCTTATGCTGCATTCTAAATGCAGCAACAGACATAATACCGAAGCCTGCAGCTTGTCTGACTCTAATAAATCAACCATAATCAAAATCAAATCTGAATCAATAGGAATAAATCCATATGCCTCTCTAACAAAACAGTCCTTATTGTACTTAGCAACCAGCAAGAAAATGCATTAACGGCCACACTTTTTCAAAAGTTGCTTCTGATTTATAGAATCCAGTGGGCATTCATGAACTTTTCCCGCCATGGGAAGGGCCTAATGGCAAAATGAAGCAGCTAGAGCAGTGGTCATACCACCAGGATCCTTGAGACCTCAGGGAATTGGATTGGAGACAAAGGTGCTCTCCTCCGAAAGTAGGATGGGGCCTGGTCTTGAGCAGAGGCGGGGAAGGATGCTTCCCCTACTGATCCAACTGGGTCGTAATACCTAATGAGGAGGGCATTTCATAAAATCTGAGAAGTATCAAAGGAGATGAAGGAAGGACTTCTTTTAACCCTATGCAAGTCACGAGAAAGAGGAGAATGTTGAGGAAAGCAACACTGTGGGATATGAAAATCTGGTGGCGTAACAGAGAAAGTTGACCACATTGGAGAGAATATGGAGTATTATGGTGAATTAATCCTCTGCGGTATCTGAATCCCGCATGGAGGCTAATTAAAATGGGTGGAATTAAACAAAATGAAACCAATTTATAAAGCGTGCAGCTACTCCAGTGAAGTGTCCAGGCCGTACCCTGCCCAGATCTATCAATCAATTAATCAATCAATATATTTATAGAATGCACTACATACCCGTGAGGGAATCAAGGCGCAGGAGGTGGGGAGGTGCAGCTACTGATCAAAGAGCCAGGTCTTGAGGAGTTCTGCCGTAGTTTAGTGGGGAGGGTGTTCAAGGTCTTGCGGCGAGGTGGTAGAAGGATCTGCCGCAGGCGGTCGATCTTCGGATGCGAGGGGCTGTGGCGATGCCTGTCGAGCGGAGCTGGCGGGTGGGGGTGTAGAAGTTGAGTTGTCTGTTGAGGTATGCTGGGCCGGTGTTGTGGAGGGCTATGTGTGTGTGGAGGAGGAGCTTGAAGAATACCTTCTTGTTGACGAGGAGCCAGTGCAGGTCTCTCAGGTGGGGAGTTATGTAGCTGCGGCGGGGGATGTTGAGGATCAGGCGTGCCGAGGCGTTCTGGATGAGTTGCAGCCGTCTCGGGAGCTTGGCCGACGTTCCTGCATAGAGGGCGTTTCTGTTGTCCAGCCTGCTGGTGACGAGGGCCTGGGTGACTGTTTTTCTCATTTCGGTGGGGATCCACTTGAAGATCCTGCGGAGCATTCCGTGGGTGTTGAAGCAGGATGAGGAGACGGCGCTGACCTGTTTAGTCAAGGAGAGGGTAGCGTCGAGGATGCCCCCTAGGTTGCGTGTGTGGTCGGTGGGTGTTGGTGCTGTTACTAGTGATGTCGGCCACCAGGAGTCTTCCCAGACTGAGGGGGTGGGGCCAAGGATGAGGACCTCCATCTTGTCTGAGTTCAGCTTCAGTCGGCTGTTCTTCATCCATTCAGGGAAGTCTTTCATTCCTTCGTTATTGATTTTGGCGGTGTGGGGGTTTTTGGTGAGGGAGATGATCAGCTGGGTGTCATCGGCGTAGGAGATGATGTTGAGGTCGTGCTGTCAGGCAACGTGGGCGAGGGGTGCCAAGTAGATGTTGAACAGCGTCGGGCTGAGGGAAGAGCCTTGGGTTACGCCGCAGATGATCTCGGTGGCTTTGGAGTGGAAGGGGGGGAGGCGGACGCTTACAATTAGTCCAAAAAGAAAAGATGGGTTTTTAATTTTTTCCTGAAACCGGCCTCACTATGGATCGAACAAAGAGAAATCGGAGGCTCTTGCCATGCTTTACCTGCCAACACTGAAATTTAACGTCCTCCCTATCTGACCAGCCAAAACGCAGGAATCTCGACAAGCAGATCAGTGGCCGAGCGCAGAGTTCTAGAATGAGTATAGTGGAGGGTTCTACCGAACAAGTAACTGGGGCCAGATTGTAGAAGCCACGATGAATTAAGGTTAGAGCTTTAAACACAATCCTTTTCTTATTGAGTAGCTAATGCAGTTCCCTCAAATGGGAGGAAACTGAATCTCTCCTAGGTAAGCCCAAAATAAGGCCGGCCTCTGCGTTTTGGACTTTCTGCAATTTTGTGATCTTATGATCAGGCACAGAGATATAGAGGCAGTTTGAGTAGTCCAGCCTAGATGTTATCAAAGCATGAACTACTGTTCTTCGGGCCTCAACTGATAGAAGTTCAAAAATGTGTTAATTGAATGCAGGTGACCAAAACTAGTCCCAGCTAGTGACTCAGTCTGGGTGTCCATATATAGCTTTTCATCTATTTTTGCTTCCAGATTGTTAGCTGTCAGCGTTGAGGAGAGGTGAAATGTCCCATGGCCCACTATAGTTAGTTCAAAGGCTTCTGGCCTCCCCAAACAGAAGAATCTCAATTTTTTTCGGCATTGCACTGGCGGCATCTCTTACACGTCCAATGCAGGACATCCTCTCCGATATACAGGCAAAAAAAGGAGGAATATTGATTTAGATGCTCTCATCCCAAAAGTTGAGTCATACTGGAAGCAACTCTAGAAGGAGGGCTTAAGGCTCTCTACAGAACATGCTCCGATTACCCATTTCCAGTCCACAGAAATCTTATGTAAGCGTCTGATATAATCCAATCTGCATATGTGATCACCATTCTGGAGACGACATCGGAGCAGTCAAGGTATGGCTGACTTAGTATTGCTGTGATACTGGAAGGCAAAAATCTACGTAAACCAGCATTGCTAGTCAACTGCACTCCTCCAGTGATCCACTACATTATCCCTGCCTGGGTAAAGCTCAGAGTTCTGGAGAGAATCATATGAAGACGTAACAAGAACCCACTCTTCACCTATCATTGACATATTACTTTGGCCATTATTGAGAAAGGCCTTCAATTTGACAACGGATGTTACATTACCTGAGTCTGCTACCTCGAACTGCTATTACAGAGGCTGGTAAGATTTGCTCTTTTAACTCTAGTTCTAGTACCGCAGGAGTCAGATGCAATTTAAATAGTGTCCATGGTCGAACGAATGATCAGTCTCCGTGAAGGTCAGCTGAAGTTAAAGTATCAAAATAATGGTGGGGGCTGACCCAATTGCTAGAGCTGTACAAGCATATTGTGGCAAGATGCTTAAGTCACTGCATGGTGAGAACTTTGCATCTCGGATCAACAAAACCTTTAACCTGGTCTGACAGCAGCTCTATTAACTTCTTATAGCTAAACATGTGCGGAAGGAAGTCTCCGAAGTGTACTCGCTGCATGAACTGAAAGACTCTCAAAGGCAACAGTAGCAGCTGGTCACTTTGAAACGATAGCACCTTATAATCAGATCTCCATTGATGTCCTATAATTTGTTCCCCCAAGTTGGGTCACTGAGAAAATCCTTGTAATCACAGTGCATTTCAACTGTTACACACAGCCCAGTCCATGTAAAGACTGGAAACCAGGATTATGGCAAAAACCCTGAGGGAGAAGTTTTTTAAGAATTAGGGCTGGCCAATGAGGCTGTACATCTAACAGAAAAAAAGTCAAGGAAGGTACTTTGGTCAAAGAAATGTAAATGTATGGATATTTGAAGAATAACATTTCCTACCCCTCTCCTTGGGCTCATAGGTTAATGATGAGAAAATAATTATTAATATGCTTAAAAGGGGGATAGAGAGCCCAAGAATGTTCTTCTGGAGTACAAGCCTCCACTTGCCACAAGAGAAGATGGGTCACACATGTTTGAGCCCAGGGTATTAATTCTGAAATCAAAATATATATTTTTAAATGAGACATGAACACAGACTGCATCACGTAATGATGCTGGGATAGTGTGCTGCCGGAATTACGGAAAAGATGGCAGCTCCTAATGCCTCCATTTTCCACAATGACGCTACTCATGTGACAAACAACCTATTAACCCCAAATCTTACTCCTCTTCAACCACGACACCACAGACCTAAAAAATTACTGTCATGTGATGGACCTGGACCACCTGAGTGATTATTTTATCTATCCGATTTTAAATGTACCGCCCAAGCTTACAACCCTTTGTTTTAAAATGTTGCCGTAATACCTCATTTATAAGGTCATTTACTCCATAATATGTGAAAAACATACATCTTCATTATAATTCATAAAGTAACTTTAACGCATTTTTACATTCAAATGTATGATAAGATCTAGTTTGCTACTATATTTGTATAGTTCTCACACACTCAGATTCCTACTCAGGAGTCCATACAAAATCCCCTATAGGATCACAAACCTCTGAGGTACCTGCATGTAAAACCGCGCTTATTTTTCTTAGTTCAAATTTTATATCACAAATAAGTGCATCTTGCATGACACATTATCGCTTATGTTAAGATGAGTTGCAAATATAAAGGATAACAACAGTTCACCAGATCAGAGCATTAGCTGCATTTCTTAGTTTGTATTTGATTGATGACGGCTATGATTGAATGTCTACAGATGTCTATTTTTTTTTTAATGTATACGTAGGCTTGCATCAAACATTCACTGCTTTGCAGTGACAGGTAGAAGAGCATAGATACACAGTCCTCATAATACAGTGAATCCATGCAGCATGCATATAACCTACTGTTTTGTGTTACAGATCTGACCTGTATTATGGATGGTGTATATTTACTTGTTTACATAATAATCATTCCCAAGTCTGTAACTCAATGAAAATGAGATTCTAAGAAGGTTGCATCAGCCCGTCCTATGACGAAGTGACTAAATTGCTTCTTCTAATTATCCGCCACACTTTTTTTTTTTAAAAGAGTGTCTCCTACTTTCTGGGCTCAAGGAAGATCAGAGTGGGTATCCAGTACTGGTTGTACTGGTTGGTGAAGCTAAACAAAATTAATATATAAACTGCTTCCCCATGTTTCTATTATCTGGAACACATGCTCCTTCTCTTGCCTCAATAGACCTGCTAATATTGTAATTAAGTATTGCTCACTACCCTTGATGAGGCATTGACAAACTTTTCCGTGCTTAGAATGTAATGGGGAATGTAAGGTGGCTTAGTGAAGGGTAATATAAATTGTTATTGGGAGTGGTGGACATATAAGCCTGTTAGTTGGATGAATAGGATAAAGGATGGATAAAGGATAGATAAAGGAGGGAAGAGTTTAGAAAGGATTATTTGGGATTCATGGTAGTAAAAGAGGTTTAGGAGGAGTAAGAGTGGCGGTAGGGGTATTTTGAAAGAGGAAAAGGATGAGTAACGTAGAGCTCTAGAGAGAATTATAAAACATTTTTTTTTAAAGAATCTCTGCTGAGGGAGCAAAATATATAAATAAGAAGGTACATATCAACACATTTGACCAGGTTTGGGGACCAACATTAATTTGATAATTTCCCGGCTGTTAGCACTTCTTGACAAGATGAATAAGACTCTTGTTTGTGTTGCAAACCATAAATTCCTCTACACAACACATACATCCAATCCACCCCACAGAGTTCCACATTGTGCCACATAATTTACTCCACACCATAGACTTCAACATCATGCCATATAATTCAACTCCATTACATGCCACTTCACGCCACACAATGCCACTCTACTTAAATCCACACCATGCAACATAATTACACTCCGCACCATTCCACATATTTCAATTGCACACCAAATACATCCAGTCCATAGCACATGGCTAAAAGACATGGCAAAAGAAAAGACCACTACACCAATAGCTCTCGATTGCCGAGACCTATTGGCTTTTCCAATGCTTGTTTTCTCTCTGCAGGAAAAACATTGCATCCCCTAACCACCTCCATAACCTCTCCCGTCGCCCCTCTCTTTCCCTGCACTTCAACACACCTAGTGGCTGTTCATTTTTGTGGCGGAGAATTTGGAAGAAGAAAACAATTTACGCCTGGCCTGCCAAGATTCATTTTGTGAATTCATGGCAGCGTACATGAATTGTTATCTTGGGTCGTAAAGATGTCTGCCGTTGTGAATAGGGCGCATTCGCAGCACAGAACAACGCCGTTATCGAAGGAACATTTGTGAAATCACAACGGATCAGACGTAGGAAGATATCGACGCCTGGGGACACTTTTAAATGCACACACAGGGAGAGGCAACTTGAGTCAATGAGAGAAATACCTTTGTTGCAGAACAGTCTGTTTGTGAGGGGAAATCCCCGATTAATGAGTCATCAAAGAGTCCTGCCAGCATAATGCTTTCGAAGGCATTAAGTCCAGCCTTTTCATGCTGTTTTCTGTCAAAGTGATTCTGATTGGGCAACACCCTTTCCTGGAATTTCCACCTTAGGACGCAGTTCACAAACTCCAGCCCTTTCCTTTGCTGAATTCAGTGATCGCCAACAAGTAGAGTTTGGAAATTTAGCACATATTTTTCTACGTTTGTGACAATTTATTTTCCCATGACGCTTACAACATAGCACTTCCTACCACACGTTGCCATTTCTTAGTGCTGAAAATCACATAGGTTAGTATTATGCAATTTATGCTAATTGCTAATACATCTACCGACCTCGGCCGGATGGAGAGCAGAAACCACCTTTCCTGCAAATGCTTCTCAAATTTTGGAACATAATCTACAGTTGCAGTGTGTGAATTGGATTGCAGATGCTGTTCCCACGGCTACAACCAATTGACAAAGCCAATAAGTCTCAAAGGTGAGACTTAGTGGCTTTGTCAATGCTTGTTATTTTGGGGAGTAGTTTGGGAATGAAGGCCTGTGCAAGGTGGAAATGTGCCAATAGGCTGCCATCACGGCACCAAACACCTGGGTAAACAAATAAAGTAGTGACCCCTGTTTAAAGGCCTAACATAACCCAGAGGGCTCCATGGCCTGTACAAAAGCAACAGGTGCTTCCATGCAATTACACTGGAAGCTTATGTGAAGTAAGAATATTAAGTATGCCCAAATACTGAGTGGGAGTCATTCATGGTGCTGTTAACCCCTACTTGGGGCTTCGATCAACATCAAATTATAGATATAGTTAATTGTTTGGGTTCACATAAAGATGGCAACAACAGACCTGGAGGAGGAATCGCCATAGTCTACTGGAACACCCTCAGAATCTTGACCAGCACAGCGGACACCCCCAACACCGCCGAACATCTACACTTCCAGATCCACACCGACCCCAACACCACCCTCAGAGGAACACTTGTCTACAGACCCCCGGGGCCCCGATCACAGTTCATCGGCGCCATCTCCGACATCGTCAGCACACACGCCCTTGCGTCCACAGACTACATCCTCCTCGGAGACCTGAATTTCCACCTCGAGAAAACCGACGACAGCAACTCCGCCGCCCTGCTTGACTACCTCGCCAACCTCAGACTCAAACAGCTCGTCACGGCCCCCACCCACACCGCAGGACACACGCTAGACCCCATCCTATCTGCCAGCAAACACATCACCTTCAGCCACAACGCCGAACTCCATTGGACGGACCACCACTGCGCCAGCTTCACCTTCAGGAAACCCACCACGCAGCACCACCCGTAACAAATCCTCACAGCAGCTGGAACAGGATCACCAAAGACCAGCTCACCACCACCCTCGCCCACAACCCACCCACAGACACCACCGACACAGCCGCCCGAAACCTCAAGCAATGGATCAATGACTGCGCCAACACCCTCGCCCCGATCAAAAAACCCTCAAACCGACGTACAGACAGCAAGACCAGTTGGTTCACCACCGACCTCCAGGAGTCCAAACGGAATTGCCGAAAACTCGAGAAGAAGTGGCGCTATGAGCAGACACCGTACAACCACGCTGCCCTCAAAGACGCCAGCCGCAAGCACCACCAACTCATTCGAGCCACTAAAAGGACCTCCTTCCAGGAACGTATCAACAACAATGCACACAACAGCAAAGAGCTCTTCAACGTCGTGAAGGAACTCTCCAACCCCAGTTCCAGTGCCAACGACATCCCACCATCGCAAGACCTCTGCGACTCACTAGCCTCCTTCTTTCACAGCAAGATCGCAGACATCCACAACATTTTCAAAACCCGGACCCTACCAACAGCCGCTAACACCTCTGATTCACCAACCCCCCCCAGCCTCACCAACCACCAGCTCTCCTGGACCCACGTCAACGACGACAATACCATCAAGACCATCAGCTCCGGCTCACCATCCAACCCTTGTCCACACCCCATCTTCAACAAAGCCAACGGCATCATCGCTCCCCAACTCCGGACGATCATCAACAACTCAGAGTCTGCCATATTCCCGGAAAGCTGGAATCACGCCGAGGTCAACGTACTACTCAAGAAACCCACAGCGGACCCAAAGGACCATAAGAACTTCCAGCCCATCTCCCTGCTCCTGTTCCTGGCGAAAGACATCGAAAAGATCGTCAACAAGCAACTGTCCCACTTCCTTGAACAACGTCCTGGACCCGTCCTAATCAGGATTCTGCAGCAAGCATAGCACCGAAACTGCCCTCATCGCTTCCACTAATGACATCAGGACCATGCTGGACTATGGAGAAACCACGGCCCTCATCCTCCTGGACCTCTCGGCCACCTTTGACACTGTCTGCCACCGCACCCTCCGCACTCACCTCCACGACGCAGGAATCAGCGAAAAGGCCCTGGGCTGGATCACCTCCTTCCTCACCGATAGAACCCAGAGGGTCCAGCTCCCCCATTCTGCTCGGAAGCCATCGAGATCATCTGCGGCGTGCCCCAAGGATCATCCCTCAGCCCTACCCTTTTCAACGTCTACATGGCACCACTCGCACAACCTCAACATCATCTCCTACACCAACGACACCCAGCTGATTCTCTCACTCACCAAGGACCCCACCACCGCCAAAACGAACCTCCACGAAGGACTGAAGGCCGTCGCCGACTGGATGGAGAACAGTCGCCTGAAACTGAACTCCGACAAGATGGAGGTCCTCATCCTCGGCTCCTCCCCATCCACCTGGGACGGCTCCTGGTGGACGGCCGTGCTGGGAGCCGCACTGACGCCCACCGTCCAAGCATGCAAGCTGGGATTCATCCTGGACTCATCACACTCAATGACCCAACAAGTCAACGCTGTCTCCTCCTCCTGCTTTAACACCCTCTGCATGCTTCGCAAGTTCTACAGATGGATCCCCACCGGAACCAGAAAGACGGTCACCCACGCCCTCGTCAGCAGCAGACTGGACTATGGCAACACCCTCTAAGCTGTAACCACGACCAAACTCCAGAAAAGACTGCAACGCATACAGAACGCATCGCCCTCGCCACAGTCCCACGCATACACAGAACCATCATCACCACCACCGGCGGCAGATCCTTCTCCTACCTCGTCGCCAAGACATGGAACACCCTCCCCACCCATCTGCGTCTGACCCAGGACCTGCTGACCTTCAGGAGACACCTCAAGACCAGGCTGTTCGAGCAGTAGCTGTTACCCCCCCACAGCGCCTTGAGAGACCCTCACGGGTGAGTAGTGCGCTTTACAAATGATTGATTGATTGATAAAGGCATATTTAAACTAGTTTTGTGCCCTTAATAAGTACTCACTGACTGGTCCACCCCCCTGGTCATTCTGAGATATAGTATGAGGGCTGGGTTGTCGGATTCCTCTGGTATATTTGGGGCTGGCTTGGTCTCTAAATTACGTTCAGTTTTGGTTACAAAGGACACCCCTGCCTAGTTTGGCTTATGAGCCCGGTCCGAGGCGCCTTTTTTGCCAGCGGTCTCACTACTCTAGCGGGTATTCATGTGGCCACAGAGGCTTTGGCACTTTAATGAAGAACCTCATCAGTACTGGGACAGATGACTAGCGTGCAGATGAGGTGATCACTTATCCAACACCAGGATCGTCATCTTTGATTAATATCCACGAGGAGGTGGACATTGATTGGTTGCCATTTACTAGTGGTTCAGGGTAACAGTTAATGGATGCCCGGCGCTGTTGCCTTTGCCCACTAAGGCTTGCCAGAGTTACAGGTCAATCCAACACTCTTGGTACTCAAAATCAACCAAGACAATGGGCCCAGAAGAAGACTCTTAGTGGCAATACCTCTGCAATCATTCGAAATATGCCAGGAAGAGGGGGCTTCAAGACAAAACCTCTTGAGTCATTCAGTGTGGCCTGGTGAAGGTGACGCCCCGCCTACCCTGGGACAATTGCAAGCCTGACCAGCTTGGGGTCTGGTCTGTGGTCAATCCACCTTTGGTGGGAGCTATGTTTCACTGGACTATGGTTTCCAGATGTATAGTAAACCTATTTGAAGCCGTAAGAGTAGTGCATCAGTAGTATGTTGAAGTACTGCTTGTTGTTTGTTCAGGTTGGCAGTCTGTTGTGGGTTGCGTCATCATTGGCTGCCTTTGCATTGTCTGTACGTTAACCCATTACCTTGTTTTATAAACTGCAGTATAACTTTCTTCCATCAAAACCAGTGTCCTTCTTCTTGGTATTCAGGAGTTATATCCATTCATGCAATTGCCTTAATGAGTTTGATTTTGTTGCATGGGTATGGAGATATCAATTCTATGGTTTTGGTGGCTTTGAATTTTTTAGGCAAAGATAACTAAATACAAGCATTTCCAATGCAATAGGTCTCGCATTTACATGACTTTGAGCTTTTGGCATTGTAATTGACAATGTCTTTTATTTATGTTTTTGTTTGTAAAACAAATAAAAGGCATTGTCATTTGCAATGCTAATAGCTTAAACTCTCGCAAATGCGAGACCTATTGCATTGCAAATGCTTGTTTTATTCTGCCGCTTGCCTGCTCTTAAATGTTGGTAAGTATGTATTTATGCAGCTGATAAACATGACGCTGCTTACTTAACACTTGTAGATCGCCCCTTGGCTCCGGCTGATGGTGGGGGCTCCTCTGCTACTGCGAGAGCAGACTATTACTCGCGGATGACGGGCACCTACCGAAAATATGTTACTCCTCTGCTTTGCCCTACTGTCTGCACTTTCAAGAAGCATACCTTTGCCTTGTCGCGAGAAGAACAGACAGAAGCAGCTGAGTCCTGAGAACCGTTCCTACAGTCCCTATAGCCAGGGTCCATGAAAAGCGTTGAAAGGAGTCCGTTTTTTTAGGTCTCAGCCTGCCAATGCGCTTGCGCATTGCTGGCGAGAATTATAGTAAGTGGAAAAGAAAAGTCTACCAAAACGGCTGCGGATTAGCCACAGTTCATGTGAGAAAAGCGCGTGCACGAGGCCAGCAACGTCACACACCACCATTTGTCTGTGCCTCGCATCAGACTTCAAAAGCTGCGTCCACCCCCCCAATCACACTTCAAAGGCTGCCGCTCCCCCGCCCCGCATCAGACTTCAAAGGAATGCGCTCCCGCTCCCCCGCCACAGCAATTCCAAGAGCTTGTTTCAATCCTCTGCTCCCCTTCTTTCTCTAACTCTGTTTCCGTCACTCCTCTTTCTTCAATGGTATCCACTCCCCGCTTCTGCCCCCAACACAACTCAACCTACGTAACTGCTTACTCAGTCCCCCCTTCTCATCGCCACCACCTTTCATTCATCAGATCACACCCCGACTTTCCTCCAGTCACACTCCTTTGCCGCGCTCGTGACCCACCCGTCCCCCTCCCCCCCCCCCCCCCATCACTACTACACGATCGGCACATCTGGCCTCCGCCCGGTTTCCAATTAGTGAAAAGCTGCTAGTACCTATCCTTTAACAACAATCACCAGTGTCTCTTGTAAAATGCGACAAAAAAGGGTGTCTTCACCATGGTACTCACCAGATTTAAACACTGCTAAAATCAACTGCAGACAGAAAGAGCGTGCTTGGAGAGCATACTATGATGTAGCACATAAGAAAACTTACTGTGCTGCACTAGAGGATTATAAGAATCTAATCATTCATGCTAAATCCACCTACTACTCCAGGAAGATTCAGGACGCTGCCCATTCTGGCAGAGAACTATTCTCTACTGTTAAAGTCCTACTGAGTTGCCCACGTGATGCTAATTTTCTGTCAGACAAAGCATTCACGGGCAAGTTGGCATCTTACTTTTATAATAAAGTACAATCTGTCTACAATGATCTGTCTAATGCAGAAAACAGCTTACAAATTGAGCAAGACAGGCACGATGCCACTAGCAGCACCCAGGGTGGCCTGTCACTGTTCTCTTCACTTAATGAGAACACTTTGACAGACCTGTTGTTAAAAACTAAGTCTGGCTCACCTATGCAGGCCCAGAGAGGCCGGACTCCGGGCTCCCAGGTGTATGTTGTTTATTCCGGGCGGGCCCGTTCTGTATATTAAGAGAACCTCCCGTGGATTGGATCTCGATTGCCTCAGCCTTACTGTTGGACTTTCGCCACAGTCTGCTCTGAAGAGAGACGCGCCTTATCTATGCGGTAAGCCTTTAATTCCGGGACCCCTATACTTGATTTCCTACCTTGATCCTGGTTGGGCGCCCTCCTTAACCCTCAGTGTTTTCATTTTATTTTGCAGCTACGCCTCTGGGGTACCGTGTACAAGCTCGGTCCCTTTATCTGCATTTTTTTACATCAATTCCCGGTGGTTACCTAAGAAATTGAGCGGGAATATTCTTCTTTTTAACCCTCGGTAGGTAGCGACATACTTCCCTTTTCATTTCGGAGCCCCGCCTGAATTTTGGAGGGGTAAGCTTAATCTCTTAACTATATTACTTTATCTCTCACAGGCTTTGAGGCCCTCTCCAGTTGGAGAGAATCCCGGGAACATGAGCCCTTATTATCGGTGTGACCTCCCTTGCCTGAATCGGATCTACCTGCCCTTGGTAGGTTTTGTAATTACGAGTGGGTCTCGCTCGAGTATGATTTGGACTGTTTTGGTCTCTTTTTGGGAGATTGACATTTATTATAACTTCCGGTATTTAGAGAGAAAGGAAGGCCCTGCTCTGGGGATCGTGCGTTTGAGTTATATATATATGGGAGATACGCGCTACGATGTGTTCATGAATTGCAGCAACTTGAATTGTAGGGTTGCCCAGTGTTACTCAGAAATAGAGGGAGACCTACTGTGAGATTGTCTGGACCGGGACAGGGTGTATTTAACCATTTTTTCATATTCTTTTAGAGCCAATTTTCAGCCCTTCAGTTAAGTACTAATTTTTCCATTACTTACTGCTTATGTTTCACCCCAGCTGAAAATAGGGGTATGTACGGTTTTGTTTGATCTTTCCTTCATAGGCATGAAAGGATGGTACACGGGTTGAATGTCACTCTTTGTAAATCGGCGACATGCTGGTGGTTTGTCATGTATCCTTCACGCACGTTCTAAAAATGGCCTAAATTCATCTGGCGTCGTGGGTAGGTGTTGACACTTGGTGGCACCTCCCTCCCCTTTTCATTTCTTTCTTACTCTGCTCGTGGGCCGTTTTTCTTATCTTAGCCTGAGTATTTGTGATGGTCTTTAACTTTCCTCTGGTTATTACTCCTTTTTGGTACTCCTTATTCTTGGGTTCTAATTCTTCCAGCAACATAAAATGTGTATTTATCAGGCGTTTTTCATTGTCCCCGCAAATGTTTTGTAATGTGAAGCAGTGGCCTGGATTCGATGTATAAATAGCACTGTATTTAACAAATTGACCCTCCTGGTATCTCTCCAGTGTTCTGATAAAGTACAGAAGAAATTACATGTATCCTATTGCGCCCTGAAGAAGGATTGGTGGATATCGGTCCTGTACCGAAACGCGCGTCAGCGCTTTTTGTATGATGTTGCTTCTTCTCTGTATTTTTAAACGTGTATATATATATATATGATCGGCTATTTTTTGTCAATTGGTTGTGAATTGTGTATATATTGTTGAGTGGTATGATTGAGGATGGTTTGGATGAGTGTGATTGGTGATTGTATTGAAGTTGTGTGGGGGTATGCTTCACATGTATTTTTGAAATGTAAATAAGAATTGTATATATATTTATGTTTTTTGCTTTTGGAACTACAAATGAGAAATCTCAGTAAAATAATAATAAACAGACTAATGTTTTTCAAATAATTAATTCTTGTGTGGACAATGATGATGTTTTGTATCAAAGATTAGAGTGTGTGCCTTTATTTAATTATTGTTCTAGGGGAGGTTTTTCTGTTTTTGATTACAGTTTTTTCCCTGCTCCCTTCCCCTAGCATTCATACACAGGGACCCTCGTGTGTTTTTGACTGGCTCACCTATGGACCCTTGTCCATCTCATATACTCCACCTGGCCCCAACAGAGACTAGCTCACTACTACTGCAGATCCTTAATCAGGTTCTGAGATCAGAAACCTTCCTGCTAGTATGGAAAAAGGCCTGCATTCGGCCGCTGCTAAAAAAGCCAAAGTTAGATCCCACTGATGAAAAAAACTACCGTCCTATCTCCTGTCTGTCTCTGCCAGCCAAATTAGTGGAGAAAGCCATGAACTTGGAGTTATCATCTTATCTCGAGACAAACAACATTTTCGATAATACCCAATATGGCTTCTGTGCAAATCATTCAACAGAAACAGCCCTAATCATGGCGGCTGAGGAGATCCGAAAGGGAATGGATGAGGGAGGCAGAGTTACCTTGGTCCTGTTGGACCTAACAGCGGCCTTTGATACCGTAAATCATGAGGTACTCATCCAAAGGCTCTACGACGTTGAGGTCAAGGGCTTAGCTTTGGATCTCCTCACCTCCTTTCTATCCAATAGACTCTCTCCTCTTCCATTGGCTGGAATTTTACATTCCAGCCAATGGGAAGAGGAGAGAAAGAAAAACACGCCCCCGAATCTCAAAATGACAGTGCGTTTCTCCGAGGAATTTCTGCCTCGCCTCGGAGAAAGATGGTACTGTGGGACTGCCCTCCTGACGGCTTGTTTTCTATTTCTATTAGCACACATTGTCAGAATTCCCAGAGGGAAGCAATCGAACGAGTGCCTGGTTCACTCGTTTCACTGATGCCACTCGCGATATAGTTGAAGGGGGGAGGGGACTTTTAATTTTTACAGCTACTCCTTTGCGCTTGAGTCTGCAGCACTGCCTTCTATGTTGTGCGTGTCTACGTGCCGGCACGAGACCCCTGGGTATCCAAAGTCTACAATTCCCTGTCCCCTGCCTCACGTGCTGCTGGTGCCCTGCCGGCGTCTTTCGCTGCCACAGCTAATGGACCCCTCCACTCCGGGGAGAGGTGTCCTCATCCGTGACAAACCACAAAAGGACGTTTTAAAAGCAGAGGTTCGCGGTCATTTGATTCTCAGCTCCGCCCCTCCCTTGACAAATGGATGCTTCCATACCGCCCCTTTGTAGGACTTTTCGGCTGCTAAGCTTTAGTTCTTAGAGAAGCTGAGGGAACAGGTGGGGTGGCAGCAGAGTTGAGAACCCAGAGGGTCGCCGGGGACACTGGGACACGCAGGCTGCGCATATTTATCCTTTGCCTGCTGCAGGGCGTACTTCGGCTCTTTCTGGAGCTGCTCGACTCCGCTCGCCTCCCCCTTCCCTATGCCCGCAGCCCTCCTCCGTCCCGCTCTCCCCTTCCCTCTGCCGCAGCACTCCTCCGTCCCGCTCTGCCCTCCCCCTTCCCTCTGCCCTCCTCCGTCCCGCTCTCTCCTCCCCCTTTCCCTCTGCCCGCAGCCCTCCTCCGTCCCGCTCTCGCCTCCCCCCTTCCCTCTGCCCGCAGCCATCGTTGTCCTTGCTTTTCTGCCCCCCGTTCCCTCTTTGTGCTTGCTTTTCTGCCCCCCTGTTCCCTCGTGCTTGCTTTTCTGCCCCCTGTTCACTCGTTGTGCTTACTTTTCTGCCCCCCGTTCCCTCGTTGTGCTTGCTTTTCTGCCCACCCCGTTCCCTCGTTGTGCTTACTTGCTTTTCTGCCCCCACTGTTCCCTCGTTGTGCTTGCTTTTCTGCCCCCCATTCCCTCGTTGAGCTTGCTTTTCTGCCCCCCGTTCCCTCGTTGTGCTTGCTTTTCTGCCCCCCCTGTTCCCTCGTTATGCTTGCTTTTCTGCCTCCCCTGTTCCCTCATTGTGCTTGCTTTTCTGCCCCTGTTCCCTCGTTATGCTTGCTTTTCTGCCCCGTTCCCTCGTTGTGCTTGCTTTTCTGCCCCCCTGTTCCCTCATTGTGCTAGCTTTTATGCCCCCCTGTTCCCTCATTGTGCTTGCTTTTCTGCCCCCCCGTTCCCTCCTTGTGCTTGCTTTTCTGCCCCCCCCCTGCTCCCTTGTTGGGCTTGCTTTTCTGCCCCCTGTTCCCTAGTTGTGATTGTTTTTTCTGGCCTCTGTTCCTCTGTGTGTGTGTGTGTGTGGCTCTCTGAGTGTGTTTGTGTGTGTGGCTCTGTGTGTGTGTGGCTCTGTGTGTGTGTGGCTCTGTGTGTGTGTGGCTGTGTGTGTGTGTATGTGTGTGTGTGTGTGTGTGGGGGGCTCTGTGTGTGTGTGGGGCTCTGTGTGTGTGTGGGGGGCTCTGTGTGTGTGGGGGAGCTCTGTGTGTGGGAGATCTCTGTGTGTGGGGGGGCTGTGTGTGGGGGGGGCTGTGTGTGTGGGGGGTCTGTGTGTGGGGGGCTCTGTGTGTGTGTGGGGCTCTGTGTGTGTGGGGCCCTGTGAGTGTGTGGGGGGCTCTCTGTGTGTGAGTGTGTGTGGGGGGCGCTCTGTGTGTGTGGCTCTGTGTGTGTGTGGGGGGCTCTGTGTGTGTGTGTGGCTCTGTGTGTGTGTGTGGGGCTCTGTGCGTGTGTGGGGGGCTCTGTCTGTGTGTGTGTGGCTTCCATCTGTGTGTGTGTGAGTGTGTGTGTGTGGCTCTGTCTCTGTGTGTGTGTGTGGCTCTGTCAGTGTGTGGCTCTGTCTGTGTGTGGGTGTGTGTGTATGGCTCTGTCTGTGTGTGCGTGTGTGTATGGCTGTGTGTGTGTGGCTCTGTCTGTGTGTGTGTGTGTGGCTCTGTCTGTGTGTGGCTCTGTCTGTGTGTCTGTGTGGCTCTGTGTGTGTGTGGCTCTGTGTACTACTCTGTAATGCTCACCTATTGTCATTGTAAATGACAATACCATTTATTTATGTTTAAAAAAAAACGAAAAATGAAAAAATGCCATTCGCAATGCCAATAGCTCTAACTTTAATAAAGTCGAGACCATTGCATTGTAAATGCTTGTTCTGTTGCCTCTTCAGTGTCTACATAGTACATGTGTGTGCATAATGAACCACATGTTTTTGTACGTGTTTCCCTTTTCTGTATACGTTTTACTCCTGTCTATGTGTCTTGTTACTTTGTTATGTGTCTACTACCGCGTTCCTGTGTTTTTAGGTCTCGACTAGCTCAGTGTCTCATCTGCCACCCACCCCATCAGCGCGTCTGTGCACGTGCTATTCTCTTGCCCCCCACCCTATTTCCATCTGTACAGAATCACTATCTTCGCTTCCCAGTCCCATTTGGTCTCATCATCTCCGTCCGCCCCCCCTTCTTTCTAATCACTCTGCTAGTTCGACCCTCACTTTCCACTTCTGATCGTCTCTCTCCCACCCGACCAGTCCCCCACAGTCAGCTCGCCAATTGCACGACTGTCAAACCCCCACTTCAATCTTTTTCTCACCGTCACCTTCGACCCACTTCCCTCATGGTTGTACGGAATGCATGCAAAGTCCTTACTACCCCTAAGAAGCCCTAAAGCGAATCGCAGCCCCCCTCGCCTCACCGTGCAGCAATCCCACCCTGCGGGTGCCACCTCCCTCTACATAAGCCCGGTCTTTGTAAACCTCACCCTCAAAACCCTCTCACCCTCCTTCACCCCCTGATCCTCACACCCTCGCACCCCCTCACCCACACTCACATGCTCTCACCCTCACTCACCCCCACCCACCCTCACCCCCTCACAACCCTCACCCTCACACCCCCTCACACCCTCTCACCCTCAGACTCGCTCATCCACCCTCACCCCCCTCTCACCCTCACCCCCACACACCCTCACCCTCACACCCTCTCACCCTCACACACCCTCTCACCCTCACACACCCTCTCACCCTAACTCACCCTCACACCCCACACTACCTCACCCTCACACCCCCTCACCCTCACACCCCCTCACCCTCATCCCCTCACCCTCCGACACCTCCTCACCCTCACACACCCTCCCTCTCACACCCCCTCACCCTCACCCCCTCATCCTCAACCTTACACCCCCTCATCGTCACCTCACACACCCTAACACATCCTCACCCTCACATCCCCTCACCCTCCCTCACACCCTCATCCTCACACCCCCTCACCCTCACTCACCCTCTCACCCACTCTTTCACCCTCACCCACCCTTTCACCCTCACACCACCCCATCACCCTCACTCACCCTCTCACCCTCACACACCCTCTCACCCTCAAACCCCCTCACCCTCACACACACCCTCACCCCCACACCCCCTCACCCTCACACACCCCCTCACCCCCACATCCCCTCACCCTCCCTCACCCCCTCACCCTCATACCCCCTCACCCTCACACCCCCTCAACCTCTCAACCACCCTCACCCTCTCACACTCCCCCAACCCCTCACCCTCACACCCCCCTCACCCACCCCTTCACCCTCACACACCCTCTCACCCACCTGCACCCTCACACACCCTCTCACACCCTCTCACCCACCCTCACACACCATCACACACCCCTGACCCTCACACACACCCCTCACCCTCACACCCACCCTCACCCACCCTCCCCCACCCCTTCACCCTCACCCACCCCTTCACCCACCTATTCACCCTCACACACCCTCTCACCCTCACACACCCTCACCCACACTCACCCTCACACCCTCACACCCCCACCCCCTCACACGCCCTCACCCTCCCTCACACCCCCTCACTCTCAACCACTCACACCCACTCACACCACCACACACCCTCACCCTCACACACCCCCTCACCCTTACACCACTCACTCTCATACACCCTCATCCTCACACACCCTCGCCATCTCGCCCTCACTCTACCGCCCGCACTCTACCGCCCGCACTCTACCACTCTACCGCCCTCACTCTACCACTCTACCGCCCTCACTCTACCACCCTTACTCTACCAATCTACAGCCCTCACTCTACCACTTTACCACACTCACTCTACTGCCCTCACTCTAATACTCTACCGCCCTCACTCTACCGCCCTCCCTCTACCACTCTATAGCCCTCACTCGACCGCCCTCACTCGACCGCCCTCACTCTACCACTCTACCGCCCTCACTCTACCACCCTCACTCTATCACTCTACCGCCCTCACTCTACCGCCCTCACTCTACCACTCTACCGCCCTCACTCTACCGCTCTACCGCCCTCACTCTACCACTCTACTGCCCTCACTCTACCACTCTACCGCCCTTACTCTACCAACCTCACTCTACCACTCTACCGCCCTCACTCTACCGTCCTCACGCCCTTTCTACTGCCCTCACTCTACCGCCCTCACTCTACCACTCTACCGCCCTCACTCTACCACTCTACCTGAGGTTCCGTGACAATTGTAAGTGGTGTTTTCGACTCGCACGAATATGGGCGAGTCTAGTATCTATGAACCGCAAATGACGAGTTTAGTAAGTGTGCGCAGTTTCGCTGTGCTAACTTAAACCGTTCGTTTGTTACGTGGGTTTTTCATCTGTACCCACGGGTTCCATCTTAGATACGGCATCCATTTTGTCTCTTGCCCTCAAGTAGCCAGCGAACGGACGCTGTTCGCTTCGCGACCCTGGGACTCCCATGATATTTGCGGAAGACACATGTTCTTTGAAAGTGTCTTTATGACGAGGGGGTTGCTGCTGTAAGGCAGATGACGCCGCTCGAGGCTCATCTTGCCGCACGGACTTATTGTCTCAGCCGTGCATCTCATTAGGCACGTCCCTTTGATGCCTGTATCTCGTGCTTCTCGATACCTCCCTTTTTTACACCCTTTCCGATCTCCCTACTGTCTCCGTCTTCCTCTGCACCTGTCTTCGTTCCTCTTTCGATCTACTTTACTGCTGATTGGAATTTGCTAATGGTGGGAAGATGGGTTTTTACAGTTGGGAACCGCCAAATGTTTCCGCACTTATGTTCCGGACCTTGTGTGTTTCAAAGTGACCAAAGCGACCCCTCTGAGAGCGACTTGTGGGAACCAGGTTGTAAACTATTGTGTATCATGTTATCCTATGGGTAAAAACTGTATAAAAGGAGCGATCCACAAATACAATTCGAAGCAGTCTCCCCGAACTACACTCGATGTACTTCCTGTGACTTCTGTGTTCCCTGCAGTAAATAAACCTTGACTCTTTGACGCCGAAGGAAGTGTCCCGTGTCTCTGTGACTTGTACGCCGGAGCAGGTTACCCACGAAGGTTTCAGGTGTTGTGCCCTGGCACCGCTGGGTCCAAAAGAACCCAGTCCTTCAGTTGGCGCCCAACGTGGGGCTGCATCAGTGGTACCGGTCCAAGCCCGACGATCGTGAGGAACTTCGTGTGAAATCTCCGAGGGAAGGTGCACCCCGCTTCATCGATCCTGTTGTCGAAATAAGTGGCCCGAAGACTTTTCCCGCGAAGATTCCCGCCTCCTAACGGCTGCGACGGACTGCTGCCCTGACTGTAGACCTGTTTTGGCGCCTGGCGTAGACCTTGGTATAGCGAGACGATTGACGGGCCTTCCTGAGGACGCCATTGATCTTTGAGTTAAGTATTTGTGGGTCGCTCCCAGAGTTCTTGGTTGTAGACACTTTAGCGAGTGTCTTTG
Source organism: Lissotriton vulgaris (assembly GCF_964263255.1). Taxonomy (NCBI): domain Eukaryota; kingdom Metazoa; phylum Chordata; class Amphibia; order Caudata; family Salamandridae; genus Lissotriton; species Lissotriton vulgaris. The sequence goes on along the minus strand of NC_141685.1, from coordinate 1,699,961,638 downwards.
TTGTAAACACTTTAGCGAGTGTTTTTGTTGTAGACACTTTAGCGGGTGTCTTTGTTGTACACGCTGTGTGAGTGTTTTTGTCGGTGACACTTTGCTAGCGTACTTTGTTGTTGTTGTATTTGTTTGACGACTGCAGCCGCCAAAGACCGAGGGTTTAGTTCTTTGCTGGGACTTGGTAAATCCCGAAATCCCGTAACCCTTGAAGTTTGTGAAACTCGGCTAGTGTGCAAGATGCCTGGTCGTAGTACTTTGTTCAGTTGCTTTAGACCTTGTGGTGCGGATTCCCTGCTGGAGGACTCGTGTCCGATACCTCCGGTTGGAACTCCTACTTATGATTTATATAGCAAACATGGGCTAGGCCCGATTGCTTTTAACGATTATTGGATAAAATATACAAAGAAAGACGGCGATCTTCGTTGGCCACCTCACGGTAGCTTCGAAGCGTCGATCTTAGATAATTTGGAAATAAAGTTGTTCGAACGCAAATCTAGGCCGGCCATGTTTGATGCCTTTCGGTTCTGGCGCAAAGAAGCCCGACAGAAAGAGATCAGACAAAATAAACGTAGTCAGCGAGATACTGTTGCTACTATAGTGAAGAAAGCTGAGCAGTTTCAGCGTGATAAGGAGGATAAGGATAAGGAAGTGTTTGAGAGATTACAGCGTATGTCCATAGACAAATGCTATCCTGCTTTGCCTACGGAGTCGGATAAGAAGGAAGAGGCAGTTGAGGATTCTTTAATGTCTTATCTTATGAAGTCGCCACCTCCGTACGTACAGGGTACCGCAGCTCCTGTGGTCCCTGCCGTACCTGTTCTTCCACCTGTTATTCCTCCACCAGTTCCTCAACCTGCACCCGCTCTTCCGCCTGTTCCTGCTCCTTTGCCTATTTCTATTCCTACTGCTCCTCCGCTTCCACATACTCCTGTTCCCGCTACTGCTCCTGTGTTGTTAACCCCTGTTGCTGCTAATGTCTCTACTCCTTCTCTTGTTAGTCCTGTGTCTTATTCTTCTCCCTCTACTCGTAATCGTAATTCTCCCCTTGCGACAAACTTCTTCCAGTCGCTCGGACCTGTTTTTGGGTCTGCTGGTTCTGATGGTCCTCAGAGACGTAGCCAGCTTCCTGGTAATAGAGAACGTGTTGCGCTATACAATATGGCGATGGGTTGGATGATAAACCCTGTTAGAAATCCACCTCGTGTTGTCCTCGAAACGTTTGATCAATTCAACATACCAACTCAGAGATATGTGTTTGATGAAATGTGCAAGTTCTTACATGATCAGATAGTGGTTAATGCGCCTGACGAGGTGCTGACCGCCCTGTCTGAACTTCGGCTCCAGTTCGCAACTGGACTGATAGTCGACACTAATGTTCGACGTGCTGTTGAGCACTTACTGTCTCTTCGTCCCGCTCCTATTCCTCATGCATTGTTCGTTGAGGACATTGAAAAACAAACCGAGTCTGGCCAATATCCTATGCGTGAAGTTCCGCCAGTTTGGATACCAATTGATAATACTGGTGCCCAGCCAGTTCCGGCACATTTCCAGAGAGTGTGGATACACCTCCCATGGAAACGATCGGAAGTGCTTCAGGTGAAACAAACTTTGCCCGATCCTCGCAAAAATCCTGCTGGGTATTACAAGGAATTATCGCAGCTCGTAGACGCTACGATAATGAATCTTGCCGATATCGACATGTTGTTCGGTAATATCGTACCACAACCGGTATGGGCGAAGATTCGTCACCAAGATCACGCAAATGAATTAGGTGGTGATTGGAATGCCATTACAGCGGCAGACGCTGGACAAGTGGCTGCCACAAAACCCGATCAGTTGATTGCTGAACTTCCTCAGCGAATCATTACATTAATGAAAACGCTTATGCCAGCTATGAAGGTAAATTGGGATAAGTTGTCAGCCTGTAAGCAAAAGAAAGATGAGAGTGTCTCGGACTTCTTTACGAGGTTCGAGGAAGCATTCGTTGATCATAGTGGACAGGATATGGGTACTGAGGGTGGACAGAGGTTGTTTGTGGATAAGTTTGTGTCAAACTTATTGCCCGACTTGAGCCATAAATTAAGGAATTCTGAAAGTGCGTGGGCCGTTTCTACCTCAGCTCAGATATTGGCTACGGCACAATATTACGAAAATAGAGAAAAAGAGGAAAATGACCGTGCCGATAAAAAAAGGAAAGAGCTAAAAAATAAAGTGTTGTTACAACAAGTATATCCGCCGCGTTCTAATCAGAATGCGCCTCAGCAGAATAGATCGCAGTCGCAATCGAATCGATCGCAGCCGCGTAATGATTCTTCTTTCCAAAGATCTTCATTAGGGTACAACCAATGTGCTTATTGTAGACAGGAGGGACACATTAAATTCAATTGTCCTGCTTTAAATGACCGTAGTGGTGGTAATTCGTCTAGAGGAGGCCGTGGTGGTGCACAGCACGCATCACATGGTAGAGGTCGTGGTGCTCAGAATGATCGCTCTGACCATTCATCAAATTCTAATAACTGTTTCGATCAACGTGGATCATCGCAAGGACGATCTGCGCAGTACAATGTAGACGATTATTACGTCGATCAGGGAACTGACGATAGTAATTACTAGGACAGCCAAAGACAAGGAGAGGGAGTGGTATCAGTTCCGGTTGATCAGAGAGGGCCTTACGTCGCAGTTGCTACATCGGGCGTCGTTGAGCCTTTTCTGTTGGACACTGGTGCAGCGAAAAGTTCTATCATGCATTCGAAACTCCCTGGCGCACCTTTGTCTGGCTTAACAAATGTTTCCGTTGGATTCTCTGGCGCCCCCGTTAGCAATCCAGTTTCGCGCCCTTTGCCCCTTAAAATTGGGCCTCGTGAGCTCGAAGCTCCATTGATTTTGTCTACTGGTTGTGGCGAAAATCTTTTGGGTCTGGATTTGCTTAAACGCTTGTATGCAACTTTGTATTGTTCTCCTGCGGGTGTAAAGCTTACGTTAGGAGAGAGAGTAGTCTCTCCCATGTACTTGTCTCTCGATAAGCTTCCACCGGAATTGGATTCTCTTCCTGCGTCTTTGTGGGCGACGGGTCCAAATGATGTGGGCCTACTTGATATCTCCCCTTATGTTGTTCAGTTGAAATCTAATGTGCGCTTGCCACGTATTCCCCAATACCGTATCTCCCTTGATGGTGAACGAGCTTTGTTAACGATCATCTATGATTTGATCGAGAAAGATGTCATTGAAGAAACTCGGGGAAACGTGTGTAATAGTCCTGTACTGCCCATTCTTAAACGTACTGATCCTACCAAACCGCCTGTTTATCGTTTTGTTATCGATTTACGGGAGGTAAATAAAATTGTGGTTCCTCAATTCCCTGTTGTGCCTGACATCACGGCGCTACTGACTCTGATTCCAGCTACTGCTTCATGGTTTTCGGTGATTGATTTGAAAAATGCATTTTTCAGCATCCCGATTGCCGAAGAGAGTAGGGACCTTTTCGGTTTCTCTCTTGGTGGACGTAGCTTCCGGTTCAAACGCGCTCCTCAGGGCTACTGTGAAAGTCCATCGATTTACAGTCAAGCTTTGAAGGGTCAACTAGATGCGTTTAGGTTGCCGGTTGGTGCGGCTTTAATCCAATACGTCGACGACTTATTGGTTGCTGCTGATACTCAGGACATCTGCAAAATCGCTACAGTGTCGTTGCTGCAACATCTCTGTGAGTTAAATCACAAGGTGTCACCTTCTAAACTCCAATATTGTTGTCAAGAAGTAACCTACCTAGGTCACTTATTGTCAAAGGAGGGAAGGAGATTGACCCCAGAGAGAATTGCAGCGATTGCACGCATGGCTGTGCCACAAACCCAAAGAGATGTGCGTGCCTTTTTAGGTATCACGTCGTACTGCAGGCAGTGGATTCCTAATTTTTCATTGCTAGCGAAACCATTGGTGGCTCTTACGTGCAAGGATGTTTCGACTCCTTTACCATGGACGGAAGAATGCCAGAAAAGTTTTTCTGAATTACGTGATTCATTGTGTTCGGCTCCTGTGTTAGGTACCCCTGATTACAGTAAACCGTTCACGTTATATGTTCACGAGAGGGAAGGTTGTGCTTTGAGTGTCTTAACGCAACCTTTTGGTGGTAAACAACGTCCATGTGCATATTTTTCCTCGACCTTAGACCCAGTAGCTAGGGCATTGCCGAGTTGTTTGAGAGCAACTGCGGCAGCTGCGGTCTCCATCCGACAATCAGCAGGATTGGTCATGGATAATATGCTTACGGTGATGGTTCCGCATGCAGTCGATACTCTTTTGAATCGTACGAAAACTCAGCACTTGACGAGTGCGAGGTTGTCTGGATACGAATTGACGCTTTTGGCAAGCCACATTCAGATAAAACGTTGTAATGTCCTAAATCCGGCAACTTTGTTACCAGTTAGTGCAGAGTCAGATGAAGTAGCAGAACATGACTGTTACTTGCGGACAGAAGAGGAAACAAAAGGTCGTGTGGACCTTAAAAACACCCCATTGGAAAACCCGGATGGCACCCTGTATGTGGATGGGTCATGTTTTAAGTTGCCGAATGGTGATGTGACTACTGCTTATGCTGTGGTGACATTGAATACTGTTGTTGAGACTGCGAGATTGAATCAGAATTCTGCCCAAGCTGCAGAGCTGATTGCTCTCACTAGAGCATGTGTATTAGCAAAAGGTAAACGTGTGAATGTGTACACCGATAGTCAGTATGCTTTCGGTGTAGCGCATAGTTTTGGACGGTTGTGGCGAGAGCGTGGTTTCTTGATGTCGCATGGCACGAAAATACAGCATGGCCAGCTTGTGAACGATCTTTTGGATGCATTGACTTTGCCTGCTCAAATTGCAATTATTAAGTGTAGTGCGCATCGTAAAGTGACGGATGATGTTGGTCGTGGTAATGCGTTTGCAGATGAGATTGCTAAGGAGACTGCTCGGAACCTTAGCACTCGAATGTATGTGACAAGTTCGGTTAGGTGGCCTACAGAATCAAGTATGTGTGAAAATACCATAGAGAGTGTGAAAGCTATTCAGAATGAGGCCACCGACACTGAAAAGATGAAGTGGAAAGAAAGTACGGGAAGGTTGGATGTGAATGGTTGCTGGATTGATTTGACGGATCAGAAAAGATGGATGTTGCCTGATGCATATGTACTGGCCGTTGTGCAAATGGCACATGGGTTAGCACATATTAGCGCGAAAGGTATTTGCAAGTTGCTGGCTGATGTGTGGAAGAATGATGGAATTGCTAAGTGTGCTGAACGTTTGGTGAAGAATTGTATGGTGTGTATAATGTACAATCCTGGCAAAGGAACCCCAACTCCTCCTGGCAGTTTTGCTCCTCCTTCGTATCCCTTTGAGGTGATCCAATTGGACTTCGTCCATATGGAGCGATGCAATAACCTGAAATACGTTTTGGTTGTGGTTTGCGCATTCTCCCGATGGATTGAGGCCTATCCCCTCAAAGACAATACTGCTTTGTCTACTGCGAAAATCCTACTGAAGGAATACTTTCCTCGGTATGGAATGCCTAGAGTCGTGTGGTCAGATAACGGAAGTGAGTTTGTTGGAAGTGTGATGAAGAGTGTGTGTAAGGGCCTTGGAATCAATCAGAAATTCCATAGCGCCAATCATCCTCAGTCAGCTGGATTGGTTGAAGGGTACAATGGCACCCTTAAACTAAAATTAGCGAAGATTCAAGCTACGACTGGACTTTCGTGGCCTGATGCTTTGCCCCTAGCATTACTGTCAACTAGGGCGACTGTACACTCCCGAATAGGGCTTAGTCCCTATGAAATAGTGTTCGGCCGTCCTGCGAATGTGTGGGGGGTTCCTAGGCCAGGAATATTCTCTGATCTTGAGTTTCCGATGTTGATCGATTACTTACATGACTTGACTGCTAAACTGAGGTTAATTCATCAACAGGTTTACGACGCCTTGCCGACGCAGACGGAGGGTCCAGGCCACCAGCTCCAGCCCGGGAACTGGGTGGTTACTCGTAACTTCTCACGAAAAAACAATCTGGACCCCCGATTCACCGGACCTTACCAGGTGCTCCTGGCCACGAGGACTGCCGTTCGTCTTGAGGGGCGGAAAAATTGGGTACATGCTACCCATTGTAAGCGAGTCCCTATTCCTTTGCCGGCAGACCCGTGGATAAGGAAAGGCATTGCGTCAACAGAAACAGAAACATTGCCGGCGTTTGTACCTTTTAGCGACGCACAGCTTGTTGGAGAACCCTCAGTGCAGCAGAAAGCCACTGTTGAACATTTGTCAGCAAAAGACTCAAGACCAGATCAACGAACTGATCAGCAGGACGCTGTCTCTTCAACAGATCCTTTGTTCGACGAGCAGACACGTCCAGGGAAACATCGATATTCTTTGCGATCTCACACTAAGGACAAATAAAATTTGCTTGCTTTGCTGAGATTGATAACTGCAATATCCTCGTTTCCCATGATCAATTTTGAACATTCGTATCATTGAAAGTTTTTGTATATATATCAAGCTTCTTCCTTGTATCTTTTTCCTTCCACAGCTGAGAAATATTGTGCTAAATAAATACATATTGTGTATTGAGGGCCGTAGGGCCGCGCGCGTACTTCCTTCTGGACAGTAGGTCTTGACGCTAGGTTAAAGACCGTCGGTTCCTAGGAACTCCTGGGGATTGACTATTGCTGCACAGAACGAAGTGCGTCAAGAAACGTTGCGGACGGTCGTAGGGAAATGGCATTTTCGAAGCTGAATGATTTGGAAGGAGCTCAGGCGTATAGAGTCAAGCTGCAGAAACTTAGTCGTACGAAATGTTTTGTATCCCAATTGTTTGTTTTGTTTTTGACTGCTTCTGCATTTTTGGCGGGTGGGGTGTATTACACTATGTCTTACTTTTTCCTTGCTACTCCTACTCCTACTCCTTACCCTAACCTTACTTCTACTGCTTCTCCTCATTCCTTTCATATGTTACCAGAACACGAACAGGCTAGACGTGTAGAATTCCGCAATAATTCCTTTATCCAGCTCCTCCATCAGCATCAGTTAGTGGTTAACACTACTAATTGTTGGGTGTGTGGGTTGATGCCACATACTACGGGTAAGGGAATTCCATATCTGGTGTTACCGTATAGTTCCCAAGGGTCAGCTCGAGCATTCCAAACAATGTTTCGAAGCGCACTGGGTTCCCACCCCACGCAAGAACGACGTTCCCCCAACTTTGGTCCTACCTCGTATCAGAGGCTGCTATCGATGGCTATAGAGGATATGGAAGATGAGATCCATGATCCTTTTCTTATCCCTAGAGAAGAGGTACAAGCCTATAGGGTCCTAAGTAGAGGGGAATATAGTATGTTCACTAATGAAAAGCAGCTTAAAAGCTCGTCTCCAATATGGGTCGTACCCCACACTGGTAATCTTTGTCTTGTGGGTCGTGGCTCGCAAGCCTCACTTGGAGTAAGTGCTTGCACTGAAAGTTACGTTCTGCCAATGTCCCCGTCCCCTGTGTTTCTGGCTGCCAAGGGTACATACTTTATCTGTCATGATCGTGCATACACATGGTTGCCCGCAGACTTCATGGGCTCATGTTTCGTTGCAAATCTGTTGCCTCCGACGTTTACTGTAGATGCCGATTATCATAAGACTAGAGTTGTACGAGGCGTAATTAGCGAAGAGGATACTGCCGGTCAAGAGGCAGGAGACTTTTTCAAGGGTTTCCTCCCGTTTTGGGGACCTATGGTTAATAGTAGGAACCTGAGACATTTGACTCGAGTGGTAGAATCGACAGCTAATATTACTGCCAGTGCCCTTGGTAATATCACCACAGAACTTCAGGCGGAGAGACTTATGACATTACAAAACCGTATGGTTTTAGATGTTGTCCTAGCAGATCGCGGTGGGGTGTGTAAAGTGATCCATTCGAGCTGTTGCATTTTCATTCCAGATAATGCTCCTACTGTCTATCAAGCCATCTCGAAGTTGCATAAGATCTCCGAATCCATACACGTGGATGTAGGGGATTGGACGCTACTTGGTTGGTTTTGGGGCCTGGTGTCGGCTTGGGGTTGGAAGATTCTGACGATCATCGGGGTTGTGGTAGTGTTCCTGTTCACGTGTTGCCTTTGTGTGCAGTGTGGTCCTGCCTTATGTGGCCTCTGTGCTACAACGTGTATGAGACAACCATCTGTTACCAAGGGGACTCGATCGGACAGAGCTATGCTACAACGACATCTTGATGGTCTGATGAATATCGAATATGATTCCGACTAGTGCTTGCCTACATGAGGGCAAAAGGAGCGTCTGAGGTTCCGTGACAATTGTAAGTGGTGTTTTCGACTCGCACGAATATGGGCGAGTCTAGTATCTATGAACCGCAAATGACGAGTTTAGTAAGTGTGCGCAGTTTCGCTGTGCTAACTTAAACCGTTCGTTTGTTACGTGGGTTTTTCATCTGTACCCACGGGTTCCATCTTAGATACGGCATCCATTTTGTCTCTTGCCCTCAAGTAGCCAGCGAACGGACGCTGTTCGCTTCGCGACCCTGGGACTCCCATGATATTTGCGGAAGACACATGTTCTTTGAAAGTGTCTTTATGACGAGGGGGTTGCTGCTGTAAGGCAGATGACGCCGCTCGAGGCTCATCTTGCCGCACGGACTTATTGTCTCAGCCGTGCATCTCATTAGGCACGTCCCTTTGATGCCTGTATCTCGTGCTTCTCGATACCTCCCTTTTTTACACCCTTTCCGATCTCCCTACTGTCTCCGTCTTCCTCTGCACCTGTCTTCGTTCCTCTTTCGATCTACTTTACTGCTGATTGGAATTTGCTAATGGTGGGAAGATGGGTTTTTACAGTTGGGAACCGCCAAATGTTTCCGCACTTATGTTCCGGACCTTGTGTGTTTCAAAGTGACCAAAGCGACCCCTCTGAGAGCGACTTGTGGGAACCAGGTTGTAAACTATTGTGTATCATGTTATCCTATGGGTAAAAACTGTATAAAAGGAGCGATCCACAAATACAATTCGAAGCAGTCTCCCCGAACTACACTCGATGTACTTCCTGTGACTTCTGTGTTCCCTGCAGTAAATAAACCTTGACTCTTTGACGCCGAAGGAAGTGTCCCGTGTCTCTGTGACTTGTACGCCGGAGCAGGTTACCCACGAAGGTTTCAGGTGTTGTGCCCTGGCACCGCTGGGTCCAAAAGAACCCAGTCCTTCATACCACCCTCACTCTACCACTCTACCGCCCTCACTCACTCTACCGCCTTCACTCACTCTTCTGCCCTCACTCACTCTTCCGCCCTCACTCACTCTTCCACCCTCACTCACTCTACCGCCCTCACTCACTCTACCACCCTCACTCACTCTACCGCCCTCCCTCTATCTATCACCCTCCCTCTCTTCCACCCACCTCCTTCTCTAACTCACTGTTCTCTTCTCTTCTCCCGTTCTGATCTGCTGCTCTCTTCCACCCTGCCTCCTTCTTTAACTCACTGTTTTCTTCTCCTGCGCTAATCTGCTTTTCTCTTCCACTCGCCTCTTTCCCTAACTCCCTGTTCTTTTCTCCTGTGCTGATCTGCTGCTCTCTTCAACCCGCCTCCTTCTTTAACTCCATGTACCTTTCTGCTGTGCTGTTATGCTGGTCTCTTCCACCCACCTCCTTCTCTAACTCCCTGTTCACTTCTCTTCTCCAGAGCTGATCTGCTGCTCTCTTCAACACCCCTCCTTCTCTACCTCCCTGTTCTCTTCTCCCGTGCTGTTCTGCTGCTCTCTGCAACCCCACCTCCTTCTTTAACTCCCTGTTCTCTTCTGCTGATCTGCTGCTCTCTTCCACCCACCTCCTTCTCTAACTCCCTGTTCTCTTCTTTACTCCCTCTGCTGATCTGCTGCTCTTCCACTCCGCCCCCTTCTTTAACTCCCTGTTCTCTTCTGCTGATCTGCTGCTCTCTTCCACCTCGCCTCCTTCTCTAACTCCCTGTTCTCTTCTCATGTGCTAATCTGCTGCTCTCTTCCACCCACCTCCTTCTCTAACTCCCTGTTCTCGTCTCTTCTCCTGTGCTGATGTGCTGCTCTCTTCCATCCACCTCTTTCTCTAACTCCCTGTTCTCTTCTCCTGTGCCGATCTGCTGTTCTCCTCCACCCGCCTCCTTTTAAACTCCCTGTTCTCTTCTCCTGTGCCGATCTGCTGTTCTCCTCCACCCGCCTCCTTTTAAACTCCCTGTTCTCTTCTCCTGTGCCGATCTGCTGTTCTCCTCCACCCGCCTCCTTTTTAACTCTCAGTTCTCTTCTCCTGTGCTGATCTGCTGTTCTCTTCAATCCCGCCTCCTTCTTTAACTCTGTTTTTTTCTCCTGTGCTGATCTGCTGTTCCCTACCACACATACAACCACACCGAACCACACACACACAACCACACACATCTATCTAATGCCCTCACTCTATCTATCTATCGCCCTCACTCTATCTATCGCCCTCACTCTATCTATCCCCCTCACTCTATCTATCCCCCTCACTCTATCTATCCCCCTCACTCTATCTATCTCCCTCACTCTATCTATCTTTCGCACTCCCTCTAGCTATCTATCACCCTCACTCTATCTATCTATCGCACCACCACAGCATCACTCAGGGGCACCACAGCATCACTCAGGGGCATCACATCACTATGCGCTAGCACAGCATCACTGAACGCCACAGCATCACTTGTCACCACCACAACATCACTCAGCGCCACCACATTATCAATCTGGGCGACCATTTAACAACAACTGGTTCAAATATGTTCTCTCGATGTTTCAAACTTTATTACAAATGTCACAAAAAGATGTTAATATTTCACTTCTATACTTGGATTTTCGTCACAATAAAATACACTGAACATAATCTCCACAAAAGTTATTTACAAAAGTTTAAGCTATTGCCATTATAAATTACAATAACTTTTATTTATGTATTAATTATTTAAAAAAAGTAAAAGCCATTGTTATTTGTAATATCAATACATCTAAGTCACGTAAATACAAAACATGTTGCATTACAAATGCTATAGGTGTCACATTTGCAAAAGATAAAAGTATTGGCATTGTAAATGACAAACCTATTAATTTCGCTATTTTCAAAACCAACATAAATAAAAAAAATTGTCATTTACAAGACCAATAGCTCAAACTTTCCTAATGCAAGACCTATTGCATTGCAAATGCTTGTTTTTTTTATCTTACGGTGAGCTCTGACTACTTGCACTGATAGCTACATGAACGAGGAAAATAAACAGAAACCTCGAGTGTTAAAAGAAACGTGTAAAGGAAGAGGAAAGTCCGTTTATCTATGTGGCTAGAAAGTTCAGCACCTTCAGACTAAGAATCTGGGCATTAAAAATGAAATACACCACTTCCTTGCCACACACGACCTCATACAACTCTAGGAGCAACAGACACCTCTCTCTTACATGATCTCCAGGAGCACAGTACAATAACTGGACTTTACCGACGGGCCCAGGCGTCTGCGTGAAGTGGGGCTTGTGTGAGAAGGGCTCGGGCCTGTCATGGAAATGAAACCGCATCTAGAAGAAGACCGAGACTAAAGCTGAAGTATGAAGTGCGTTCAAGATAGAAACCACGGGCTGACAGTTGCGCCATTGCCACGGGATACTGTTTAAGAATGTCTTCAATTAGAGCCTCGTCCAGGCCTCGGCCTAGCATAATCAGGCGGGGCAATCGGGGAGCAGGGGGGACTATCGGGAGGGCTTTGCGGCACGGGTAAGCCATTTAAAAGGAAATTGCCTCTGCCTGGCATAGGCAGGCAGGAGCAATCCGGGAGCAGGGGGGACTATTGGACGGGCTTAACGGCTGAATAAGAGAAAAAAGTGCTTCCACTATCGGAAGGGTTTCACGGCCGAATGGAAAAAAAAGTACTTCTCAGCTAATTAAAGGACATAGTATAGCGCCACAGGTAAAAGATCTAGTCTGGGTGGGCGGGGCCAAATGCGGACAGGGCAGTAATAAGGAGGGACTAAGAAGACTCCTTTACAATCAGAAACCACTGTTTCACATGGAAGATGACGCTACCCAATCAAAAAGATGGGCGGGGCTTCAAGTCCCCTTCCAAAAGCATATTGATTACAAAAAGCCCTCGCAGAAGCGAGGAGCGCATGCGCGCTCCAGAGCTAGGTCTGCGAGACCTAAACAGAAGGGATAAAAAGTACGGAAACAAGAAAGCATTAGCAAGGGAAAGTATCGTCCCACCTGCCACTCCTGGCACTACAGCATGCTTCTTTTTAGGCAGATGTGCAAATATGATCAAACAAATTGTTCTCACTTATAGTGCAAGTCTACCAATGGATGAATTGGGCGGACCCATTACCAGCATTATGCTATGGTGGGTAAAAGCAAAATGTAAATGACAGGTGATCACAACAATGGATATAGAGGACTGGCCAAAGTCCCTCTATGTGTGCATGCATGTATATATGTGTGCATGCATGTTTATATGTGTGCATTTTCTATATATAATTGCCTACTTTTTGATTACTACAGCTATCTGTAGACCAGGCCTAGAAAAGAATGGGTATCTAATTAGCATATGCAATTTGCAATGATGTCACATGCAGTGACACTGCAGAAATGTTTGTTGTACAAAGGGAGAGATGTGACACCACTATGATATCCTCACTTAAAAAGGAACATACCTATTTTACAGTTGCACAATAGGTGCAGTATTTGCTATATAATGAAAATATGTTTAAACAATGTATCTAAATAAGAAAATTAGTATGCAGTTCCTAATGTATAAACAAAAATATAAGTGGTTCCTGGAAAAGGAATATGCTCCAATAGGAGCAAGGGCCCTCACACACCCAAATAAGTGTCATGCTTCATCAATGGGCTATCTCCTCGTCAGGCTGGCGCTGCAATGCCCGCCATGCACCTACAAGGGGGCTATTTCCTAAGAGATTTTTTATAAGGCTAGTCGTCTGGCAATTAAATATTAATTGATGAATGCTTATATTGATTCAGAAACTGCCTGCTCTTTAAGTTGTCATTTATAACTGCAAGTAATCAAGTTTGTCTTAAACGTGATATGTCATGCATGTAGCAAACATCTGTGGTACATTGTAAAATGGACGTCCCTCTGTGCCTAAGGACCCAGGCTAGAGAATTAGATATGGAGAGGGTTTTTTCGGAGTAAACTTTATAGCAGAGATTCTAAGCATCAGTAGCATTATTGGATGTCATATAGATTCAGCCAAGAAACAATTCAGGTTACATCAATAACAATAAAACGAAACAATCTACACAAAACAACATCCAATTTTACCAGCCGGAGACAATGAACAGTATTTAATCCCAGTTTTTGAGATTTTTTACATTAAAGCATATCGAATGGAATTCTATCTTGAAGGTATTACATGCCATCCTATTGTGGAAAAGGGACTGGGCTCATGTGAATGACGCATGTAACACCACGGATTTGTTTCACAGTTGGTAAAATTAAATTCTTTTGAATTATTTACAGATTTCACTGCTTTCCAAGAAAGCACCAAATCAAAAACTAATACTAAGATACACATATGCTGTAACGTGTTGGTATTGTACAAGAATCATCTACATTTACTAGGACCTGTTTCAGAGGATGATACTTTGGCTTGAGACCAGGTAATCTGACATTTATGTTCATGGTATCAAGATGCCAATTAAGTTACTTGTCTGTCTAAGCCAAGAAGCATTTCTGACATCGCAACCATGTCATCAGCAAACGTTAGCACTAGAAGACTCAAGAAGCACATTTTGGGTGGTTACAAGTCGGCCTTAACAATAACCTGTGATAGGATGGAGCAATAGAAATTCAGCAATGTATCACCCATGTATCAACCTAATCTTCCCAGGAATATGCTTGAAATGTCAACCGAGCCGGATGTCTAACCATGTATCACTGTACAATAGTCAGATCAGCTTTTTTCTGTGGCAGACCATGACTGTAGGTGATAAAGCCATCTATTAACAAAAAGCTTTCAGGAGGAATCGAACAAAGTTCTGCTGCTAGATTATTCCTTTCACCTTTCTTAAACATGAGACACATTGTATATACGCTTAACATGTCCTGGGTACACTTTTAAACACTGCAGTCACTTTAAATATTGGAAACAGAACTTTGGAACTACTGAAAGGAGCTTCTTTTAATACAACCCAAAAAGGTTTTGACTGTCATACTGTGAGGAAGCCATAAAAAAAGAAGAGCATGAGAGGTGGGGTCGGTGCAGTGAGGGCATGAGGGAAAGGGGAGATAAAGTGAAAGGCAAAGTGAGAGGGGAAAAGAGAGATGGAAAAGAATATGTTCAGGGGAAGGAAAAGAATGAGGAAAAGGTGGAAGAAACAAAGGAAGAAAAAGGACAAAGACAAATGAGGAAATGGTGCATGGAAAAAATAAGAAAAAACATGAGGAAAAGTACAATAAAAAAATAAAGCAAATAGCAAAGAAACGGGCAAGGCAGGAAAAGTAGAACGAAAGAATGAGGAACCCTGGAAGAAAGTAAGGAGGTAAGGGGAAAAAGGGAGAAAAAAGGGGGAAGGGAAAGAATAAAGGTAGAGAAGGAAAGAAAACGGAAGGAAGGAATGGGTGTTATACAACTGACGGCCCGTAATGCAGCTAGAAGTGTTATTGGAAGTCAGAAGATACCTAAATGCTCAGCCATGTACATGTTTTAATGTATGAGTCAGGAGGTGAGGATAGGGTGCACAACGAGAGCCACCGGCTGTGGGGAAAGTACTGCGAATTGTGAAGCTCAGGCGGAGAGAAGCTAGGGCGAGAGAGAGTGCGAATTGTGAAGCTCAGGCAGAGAGAAGCTAGGGCGAGAGAGAGTGCGAATTGTGAAGCTCAGGCAGAGTGAAGCTAGGGCGAGAGAGAGAGCGCGGTGTCCATCCGGCCTCCGGGGGACCGTCTGGCTCCGTGGCTCGGAGGGTGGTCACCGGCGGGTTGCGGACACCTGCAAGTGGACGCGCCTCTCTCCTTGCTGTTTTTAAACTACCGCAGTCCATAATCAGCAGTCACTTTAGCAAGGTTCCAACAATGTCAAATGAACGCTAATGCTGACGTTAATAATACCATTACAGCAGGATGTCAGGCGATTAATTCGGGATTTAGCCCGTCTAATCCGTTTATTCTGTTTGCAGCTTCGTGCCCGGGGCTTTCGCTGTCTCTGCAGCCGTCACATTCCTAGGCACGCAGGCCCTGCCTCCTTACATCCATGCAGCGGTGTAATATCACACTCACTGTCCCAATTCTGGGTCACCAAACACCTCTCCTGACTCCGATGTGGCATCACTGTGCTAGAGCTACGGCCTCTGCTGTAAACAATGATAACGTGTTAAAGGCAAAGCACCTATTTATTTATTTTAAACGTTTTATATAGCGCTAGCTTGACCTGTAAGTATCCGAGCGCTTTACATACACACAGTAAACAGCAGAAGGATATTACATTACATAGTAGGCCGGCAGTAAGGGAGTAAACCACAGAAAAAAATACAGCATGGGAAATAAATATGCAGTGAAGTGGAGGGGAGAGAGCAATAAAAGAAAAGGCGAGAGTGACATAGTCCGGTCACCCACTCTTCTTGAATGTCTAGAGAGAGAGGAGACAACTCAGATAAAGAAGACTAGGTTAGTTGACGTTGGTCATGAAAGTATTTGTTTAGGAGATGGAGTTTCAGGTCCCTTTTGAAACAGGAGAAGGAGGGGTTGCATCTGAGGACTCTAGGGAGAGCGTTCCATATCCTGGGAGCGTTGCCAGAAAACGACCGGTATTGGGTGGTTTTCTTTTTCAATGAGCTGCTTGCAATCTGCAAGAGAGCACCCCATGCAACGCACATGTAATGTATCTGTTGCATTTCAATGGATTTTGGGGAAGGTTTGTTGATTTCTTATCCTGTAAATTGGTATTTTCACTTGTGTGATGGATGGACTTGTGGCTACTGCTTGCACGCATTCATCACCTTGGCACTACTTACGCCATTACTAGTGCATCACAATGAAAATCAAGAACACAACGAAACGTGTCACTGATTTGTTATTTTTCAATGAAAGATACCTCTTGTGTGCTGGAAAATGTTTTAGAGTTGAACATGAACAAGATGATAAAAGGTGACAAAATGTATGTGGAACAGCCATCTTAAAGGTACGTGCCAGACCAAAAGTCCCATTTCTGTGGGGGCAGGAGAGCTGTGAGCTTTCAGAATCCTACAGGGGCACGGGCTGTGGTGTAGGTGGATGCAGGGACTGGGATGGCAGGAATACAATGAGTGCAACTGGCAGTCACTGCCCTCCTCTGCATGGCTGCTGTTCTTTGATAGCCATGCTTCCTTGGCTATGATATTTATGTATTAGTTATTTTTTGCAGTTTTATATAGCACCAACTCGACCCAAAGGAATTGGAGCTATTTACGTAGGCACCAGTTACAGTACACAAGTCCAGATTCATTTTTTTCTACACCTGTGGGCACTGCATGGCTCCAGGCTTGCGGATGTTCTTTGAAGACTTAGCCCTGATTGCCAGTGTAGGTGCTATTTAGCGCAAGTGATAAATGCCAAAACCACTATGTACGTTATTTATCAGGTATAAAAAATTGGCACCTATTATGAGTTTATAGGGGATAACAAGTGGAATTTAGTGTTTAGTGCACCAAATGCACATGATATGGTAAATACTGTATGCTTTTTCCCCTGTTAAATTTTGGCACGCTTGACCTGCCAAAATTTAACAAGCCTTGGGGTAGTTAACGCACCTGTTAATGATCAGATACCTTAAATACCTTTTAACTCGTAATTCAGACCCCTCTGTAAATCTTCTAGGGGCCTCATTAGAAGTGGTTCGTTATATTCCAACCAATGCATAATCAGGGGTTTATGCACGGGTCGGAATATAACGAGCCACTCATAATCATAGGAGTGGTTCGTTATATTCCAACCAATGCATAATCAGGGGTTTATGCACGGGTCGGAATATAACGAGCCACTCATAATCAGGCCCCTAGAAGATCGGTGAGTGCGAACCAAGGCACAGCCATCAAATCTACCTACCTACAAAGTACCCGAACAGGCAATTACCAAACAACAGGTTTAGCTTCTCTACAGGCATTGCATTGCAATTAACTCAGAGAAACACAATATACATACACAAATTAGCTCTGTAGGGAATCCAACCACCTTGCTTTTCACAAGAAGCTAAAGACCTGGCTCTTCACATAAGATCACCCGGTGTTAGCACCTTGAAGAGTGCAATATTGAACTCTCACTTACTGGCAACATACAGTCAACCGGATACGGTGAAAGTCGCAAAGTACCACACAAAAAACTGCCAACTTCTGTGGAAAATTACAATAACCAAATATAGTGACTTGCAAGTGACCACACAGCCCAAATGAGTGTTAAATGGAGGAGGAAAAATACCGGACTGCCAACTCAATAAAGCGAAAACCTGGCAATGAAAATATCATGATCATGTAAACAGCACCACGCAGGATACTCGATGCAGAATAACCCAAATACCGTAAGCGAATGATCACGTACCTGTGATTTAGTACAGAATTCTGTGACTGTCTCCGAACTTATAGAGTGAACTATAAACGGGCACAAGATCAGCTGCTGCTTAAATATTTATTCTCTGCGCAACACATCACAGCTAGTCACATGATAGGGATGCTGACTATTGACAACATTGTCGGCCATTTTAGAGCAGTGCTATAAACACTCGCTGGGAAGAGAAAATAAATCCCACTCTAAGTAGTAAACGACATATGCACAATGAAGAAAAGACTGTATCGTCCATGTGTGATGAAAAAATTAAGATGATGATGATGATGATGGTGTAGGCCGAGTGAAAGTACACTGCTCTTGCCGGAATAAAACAAAAGAATCTCTATGCGGTGCACCGCAACCACGGCCAATCTCAATACAAAACACCATAGCTGTGCTGAAATACTTTTGCCTATTTTGGAAAAGGTGAATAATCGAGGAAGAGCCATACTATGAGCCCTATCTAATCAAAGCAGTGTGAAGGACTGGAAAATGGAAGGTGAACCAAAAGTGAATATGTTACAGTGTATTACTTGACTAAGTGCAAGGCGGTCACTAAAAGTGCAAGCAAAGATAGTTGTACATAATAACTGGAGACTAAGAGCGAATGATAGCAACATGACTATGAGGCCCGAGAAATATACTGAACGTGGACCCAAAAAATGGGAAAAAAGGAACTGCCACAGAAAGTTGCAAAGCGGTGAAGTGAACGGAAAGTGGTGTGGCTCACTGGTTAGAGGCGGCAGACCCGGAAGCAGAGAACGGCCCGGGACCAGGGTTCAATTCCCGACGCGGCAGGGTCATGGACCAGGGGTCAGCAGACTCGATAATTCTCGCCTCGGTGCCTACTCTAACCAGGGATCACACTCGGCAACTCTGGGCATTAGCTTGCCTCATCTCCACAACAGCCCCCCACATTCGCCGGGGATGCCTGGTTTCACCTTGGAGATACCCAGTAGGGACCATCTCACAGGGATAGCCAGGACGGGTTCCCCAGCGGTCTACAGCACCACGACGCCTCAGGGCAGCAGTGCGCTTTACAAGACACATTACAATTACATTACTTGTCTTAGTCAAATGTCAACAAGCATTTACAGCAGTATATAAACACAACTCAATGTGGCCGATGTATAAACATGAAGAAACGTATTGCAAAATAAGCCTCGCTTTTCATGGTGTAATACCAGCGTACATATAAAACAGAATCATAAGACAAGTACCATCGAACAGATACTGTTCCATAAAAACAATGACACAATACATGTACAATACCATTGATGACACTAGATGTAGATTACATTGACATGTCTCAGGAGTGTTCATGAAAATGAATGTGTATGAAACCGTTGTGGCTGGCCAGTTTGTTGTGTGATGTGTGCTAGACTGTGATACAAAACAACCTAAAAAAAACCTTACTGCGTAATGAAACTGAAATGACTAGAACATTGGTGAAATGTACCGGAATGGTCATATAAAACAGCTGAGATCTAATTTGTCATTCAACCCATGTGGCACCATGGTGTTGAATTTTTTGATCCACATCACTTCCTTCTGCGATAATACTTGGCTTGGATCAAACCCTTCTCTGGGTAGCATTTTTTTAGTACTAAATATCTGACTTGGGGAATGTTGTGGTGTTGTTCTAGACAGTGAACTACCAAATTGGAATTAGTATTCTTTGTGTGGATCATACTTTTGTGCTCCCCAAATAAGATTTAAATTTTTCTTTCGGTTTTCCCAATATATAGGAGTCCGCACGGACATTTGCTACAGTAGATCACGCTGGTGGAATTGCAATCAGATGTGTGTCTTAACATCATTCTTTCACCCGTTCTGGAGTGAGAAACAAAATATTGTTGCATGACATTATTACAATGCATGCAATTGTTGCATTTTCGCATGCCTAGAACAATTTCGCTGCCTCTGAGGCTTTTTGCTGCTAGAGTTTCTTTAAGATTGAGACTTCTTGTCAAGGCAAATAATGGACGTTCCTTAAATTAATTACCAAAGTCAGGTTCATTTTGGAAGAGTTTCCATCTCTTGATAATCACTTTTTGATATTATCTGATCTGGTAGAATATTTAGAAATAAAAACTGTTTGGTTGGTTGTGGTTTTGGATTTGTCAATGAGAAGTTTGTTAAGACTTACGTTAAGGACAGGTGTTTCTGCATTGGCTATGAATTCTGCAGGATAACCTTGTTTTAGAAATATGGTTTTGATACGACTGATGTCCATGTTGTATGTGTCTATTGTAGAGGAAATCCTTTTGATGCGAAGCATTTGCTAATATGGTAGATTCTTGATTAAATGTGGTGAATGAAAACTCTGAAACAACAGTGTATTGTTGCGGTCTATTGGTTTCACGGACACGTTGGTGTTGATCCCTTGTTAACTAATACATCCAAAAAGGACAGTTGCTATGGACTGATGTTGTACGCAAATTGAATTCTGCTGTTTTTAGCATTGAGTAACTTGATATTCTTTTCCAAAGTGTCATAAGTATGTGACCAAATTATAAAAATATATTCAATATAACAACGATACATGACAAAATGTTGGGTCCATGCGATATCTTGAAAAATATGTTGTTCTTCGAAAGCAGCCATTCAAATATTTGCGTATGTGGGGGCCCCCCAAAAACCCATAGAGGTCCCGCTGCTTTGGAGAAAGAACTCGTCATCCCAATGAAAGTAGCTGTGTTCTAGGCAAAATGAAAGAAGTTCCAGCAGAAACACCTAGTGGGCACCAATCTTTGGTTGTGATAATCAATTCAATCAATTGTTTAGTACAAAAATATAAAAATATATTGCAACCAGTGACCATAAAACTGAATGTATATCAGTGACTAATCTCATATGCAAAATGATGACTAACAACATATAACCTATGATAAAAAAATTATGTTTTGATCATTTGCACTCAGCAAAAAAATTTGCATATATTTTTCAAACTAAATTGCCCAGCCTAGCCCAATGCATTTCGGGATTCTGTTCAGCCCTTCTTCAGGGGTCACTGTGAAAAAAAAGTTAGACGCATGATCAATATGAGATGCTCATTCCAACACATGGTTATAACACAGGATAATTAACGCCCAGACAAGGCAGAAGAGAATTGGGCCACCTAAACACATTTACACACGGCAATACATCAAAGTCACCGATAGAGTGGACAAATCTGCAAATAAAAGTGAAAAGAAAGATAGCATGATTGTAGAAGGTCAAAAAAATGAACAGACAACACTGAATCCTCATCAGGAACCAAAAGTATCTGAGAAAGAATCAAATTGTACGCATAATCCAATACAAAATTTGGAAAAGCAATGAAAATGTAAAACACCCAAGTGTGTGGTTGCATACTAAAACAGTGAAATCTCAGTTATACTAAGATGAAGCTTACTCTGAACTGTGGCAACTGGGGAACACGGTCTGTGAAGATCTAAAACAGCGAAGATGGCTTCCAAACTGTATGAAATAGAGAAAACAAGAGGTGCCCAAAGTCATATTCCGCAGTCTTTAAATAATAGATTGTAACTGAAGAGCAGAGTGCTTTTGAAGAACAACATATTTTTCAAGATATCGCATGGACCCAACATCTTGTCATGTATTGTCGTTCTATCGATGATATTTTTATAATTTGGTCACATACTTACGAAGCTTTGGAAAAGAATTTCAAGTTACTCAATGCTAAAAACAGCTGGAATTCAATTTACGGACAACATCAGTCCAGACCAACTGTCCTTTTTTTGGATACATTAGTTAACAAGAACGAACAAGGGGTCAACACCAGCGAGTTCGTGAAACCAACAGACCGCAACAATACACTGTTGTTTCAGAGTTTTCATTCACCACATTTAATCAAGAATCTACCATACTTGCATATGCTTTGCATCAAAAGGATTTCCTCTACAACAGACACATACAACAAGGACATCAGTCGTATCAAAACCAGAATTCTAAAACGAGGATATCCTGCACAAATCATAGCCAATGCAGAAACACGTGTCCTTAAAGTAAGTCGTAACGACCTTCTCATTGACAAATCCAAAACCACGACCTTGTTTCTAAATATTCTACCAGAACAGATAATATCAAAAAAAGTGATTATCAAGAGATGGAAACTCTTGCAAAATGAACCCGACTTTGGTAATTCATTTAAGGAACATCCATTATTCACAAGAAGTCTCAATCTTAAAGAAACTCTAGCAGCAAAAAACATCAGACGCAGCGAAATTGGTCTAGCCATGCGAAAATGCAACAATTGCACACATTGTAATGTCATGCAACAACATTTTGTTTCTCACCCCAGAAAGGGTGAAAGAATGATGTTAAGACACACATCTGATTGCAATTCCACCAACGTGATCTACTGTATCAAATGTCCGTGCGGACTCCTATACATTGTGAAAACCAAATGAAAAATTAAAAATCAGAATTGGGGAGCACAAAAGTATGATCCACACAAAGAATGCTAATTCCAATTTGGTAGTTCACTGGCTAGAACAACACCACAACATTTCCCAAGTCAGATTTTAAGTGCTTGAAAAAATGCTACCCGGAGAAGGGTTTGATCATTATCGCAGAAAGAAGTGATGTAGATCAAAAAATTCAAAACCAAGGTGCCACATGGGTTGAATGACAAATTAGATCTCAGTTGTTTCATATGAGCATTCCGGTACATTTCACCATTGTTCTAGTCATTTCAGTTTCATTACGCAGTAAGGATTTTTTAGGTTGTTTTGTCTCACAGTCTATCACACATCACACAACAAACTGGCTAGCCACAACAGTTTCATAAGCATTCATTTTCATGAACACTCCTGAGACATGTCAATGTTATCTACATCTAGTGTCATCAATGGTATTGTACATGTTGTATTGTGTCATTGTTTTTATGGAACAGTATCTGTTCGGTGTTACTTGTCTTAACATTCTGTTTTATATGTATGCTCGTATTAAACCATGAAAAGCAAGGCTTATGTCAACTCCATTTTGCTATACGTTTCTCCATGTTTATACATCTACCATATTGAGTTGTGTTCATATAGTGCTGTAAATGCTTGTTGACATTTGACTAAGACAAGTGAGGCTTTCCGTTCACTTCACCTCTTTGCAACTTTCTGAGGAAGTTCCTTTTTTTCCATTTTTTGGGTCTGCGTTCAGTATATTTCTCTGGCCTCATAGTCATGTTGCTTTCATTCAGTCTTAGTCTCCAGTTATTATGTACAACTATCTTTGCTTGCAATGTTAGTGACCGCCTTGCACTTAGTCGAGTAATATACTGTAACATATTCACTTTTGGTTCACCTTCCGTTTTCCAGTCCTTCACACTGCTTTGATTAGATAGGGCTCAGAGTATGGCTCTTCCTCGATTATTCACCTTTTCCAAAATGGCCGACAGTATTTCAGCACAGCGTTTCGTACTGAGATTGGTCCTGGTTGTGGCGCACCGCATAGAGATTCTTTGGTTTTATCCCTGCAAGAGCAGTGTACTTTCACTCGGCCTACACCTTCATCTTCATTTTTTCATCACACATTGACGATTCAGTCTTTTCTTCATTGTGCATATGTCATTTACTACTGAGTGGGATATATTTTCTCTTCCCAGCGAGTGTTTATAGCACTGCTCTAAGATGTAGTCAGCGTCCCTATCATGTGACTAGCCGTGATGTGTTGCGCGGAGAATCGAGATTTAAGCAGCAGCTGATCTCGTGCCCGTTTATAGTTCACTCTACAAGTTCGGAGACAGTCACAGAATTCTGTACTAAATCACAGGCACGTTATCATTCGCTTACGGTATTTGGGTTTTTCTGCGCGGAGTATCCCGCGTTGTGCTGTTTGCATGATCATGATGTTATGTCCATTGGCCGGTTTTTCGCTTTATCGAGTTGGCAGTCAGGTATTTTTCGATCTCCATTTGACCCTCATTTGGGTTTGTGTGGTCACTTACAAGTCACTACGTTTGGTTATTGTAATTTTCCATGGGAGTTGGCAGCTTTTTGTGTGGTACTTTGCGACTTTCACCTTATCCGGTTGACTGCATGTTGCCAGTAAGTGCAAGTTCAATATATCACTCTTCAAGGTGCGATCACCGAGAGATCTCATTATTCTTTTATAAGTCATTTTTCTCACTCACACATGCTTTCACTCCGTGCAGAGTTTCAGTAATCACAGTAACATTGCACAGAGGATCTGTTTCTTTTCTTTTATTCCAGGGACAGTTTGATCCCCTTGGCTTCACTCTAGTTCAGATGTTGAGTTTCCGGTTTTGCATACTTTCCTGGTTGCAATGTGGATGCCTTCGGGCGGCAATGGCTTTATTTGTACTTCAGTCTATGTAATCAATAACCATTTATACAAATATAGTTCTTTGTTTTTATTATAGTGGCCCTCGAAGAAGGGACGTAATTGTCCCGAAATGCATTAGGCTTTCAAACGCAACAGTAACTCTGGTTATGCCACCACTTTTGTTTTTCTGTATTCCTGTGTCCGTGTATCAGAAAATCATAATACCAACCTATTTGTATTTACAAAACTATGTTTATACAAACTTAAATGTTTGAAATTCAGAATGAAAAGAAATTGAGACATTTCATTTGGAATTGTGTTGTTTGTATCAGTGTCTATGAGCATTTGTTAACATATTCAAAATTAATTTTGTGAAGAAAGACACAAATTAATTTTACTGTGTACTCGGTTGCGTTAGGCCATCCAGCTTGACTAAACATTTACATACATGCACCGATACCACAGACCAACAGGCGTACAACTATCAAATCACACAAATAATATTACATAGGAAAAACATCATCTCTTGGATAACACCCAGTTCGGATTTAGGAAATTCCATGGGACAGAGACAGCCCTGATTAAGGCTGCGGACGACATCAGGGTAATTAGGGACCAGGGAGGCACAGCCATTCTAGTTTTGCTAGACCTATCTGCAGCCTTCGACACGGTTGACCACACCATCTTGGTCGACCGGGTCGAGGGTTTTGGGATTTGTCACACCGCCAAAAACCTAATTGCGTCCTTCCTTGCCAAAAGAACGCAGGCTGTCATCCTAGGACCCTTTCAATCGGCCCAACTCTCAGCCCCATGCGGCGTTCCTCAAGGCTCATCCCTGAGTCCGACACTGTTTAATATCTACGTGTCGGACCTTGCTAAAACCATCAAAGCTCATGGGATGAGCCTAACCTCCTACGCCGATGATACCCAACTAGTGTTGGCAATCAAAGGGGATGGAGATCAAGTGGCCGAACAATTCAAGAAAGGACTCTTAGATATAGGAGACTGGATGTCTACTAACTGTTTAAAGTTGAATTCTGACAAGACCGAGGTACTCATTTTTGGAACACTTCTGCCAGCCTGGCCTTCTAGCTGGTGGCCTGAGACCTTCGGCACGCCTCCCACCCCTGCCACCAAAGTCAGGAACCTTGGCATCATCTTCGATGATGCCCTAAATTTCATGGACCATGCCAATAAAACAGTGTCTTCCGCACACCTGAAACTCAAGATGATCAGGAAAATACATCCTTTCCTTCCTGACTCGGCCATCAAGACTCTGGTCACCTCTCTAGTCTTGTCCTCCCTGGACTACTGCAATGGTCTCTTTCTAAACGCTCAATCTAGAGTCATCACCAAACTGCAAACTATTCAAAACGCGGCCGCCCGCCTGCTCGCTGGCAAAACCAAATTCGAATCCATCTCCAACAGCATAAAAGACTTTCACTGGCTCACTGTGCAGAAAAGAATCCAATTCAAATCCCTCTGTATTGTATTCAAGGCACTCAACAATCAAGGCCCCCAGTTTCTAAAAGATCAATTACAAATGCACAAACCCTCCAGAGCCCTAAGGTCAGCCACTCTCAATCAATTAGTCACCCCCCGCACCAAAACTGTCACCTGGGGCGATCGGCGCTTCCTGGTAGCTGCCCCCAAGCTATGGAACACCCTGCCACTCAATATCAAACTAAGCCCCACTCTTCTTCAATTCCGTAAACTCTTGAAAACCTGGTTGTTCACCCAATAATCACTCCTGCTCAGAGTCATTCACAAATAACTGGTTCATAGCGCCAAGACGCCTACGGGTATAAGCAGCGCTTTAGAAATATTAAAAATAAATAAATAAATAAAATAAATAGGCACCCATAGAACTAGTGAGCAGCCAAAAGGATGAACATTCTAGGGCCGGCATAAGAATACATGTTTACAACAGTAGTACTGAAATAATAACCATGATGTGAAGGGATAAAACATTCTTCCCATCAAAGCCAAAGGGTCCCGAGTTGAGCCGAAGCTACAGAGCACGCGCTTGGCAAATGCTTGTCGCTTTAGAGCACCTGCCAGAACAGTGGTTGTTTTATAGGCAATGCAGTGCTTAATTTGAGCGAGTGGTTTCTGCACTGGCACTTAATTCATGGTGGGCTATTTGTCTGATTTGGAGTGAGCACAACCACAGTTGTTTACTAATTCATATAGGTTAAAAATTACGATTTACCT
Source organism: Lissotriton vulgaris (assembly GCF_964263255.1). Taxonomy (NCBI): domain Eukaryota; kingdom Metazoa; phylum Chordata; class Amphibia; order Caudata; family Salamandridae; genus Lissotriton; species Lissotriton vulgaris. Next base: position 1,699,935,577 of record NC_141685.1, on the reverse strand, counting down.
GCCACACATACTAATGTTATAGTCTGAGTTGACACAGTAACAGGATTGTGATGGTTAGTAGGTGTGTTGGTACTGTCATTGGCAGCGCTGGAAGTGACAATGTGTGATGTAGGCTGCAGTGGCATCCTGATGAGGGCCCTGGCACTGAATATTTATTACAAATTAGGAACTAAGGCAATGGTATCCATGCCGGCAGGCGGGGGTGTCACAGTAGGACTAGTGGTCTTCTCTCAGGGGAGCCTAGAGGCTGTCCTTGGCGGTGGTGTGCTGCCAGCCTTACGTTAAAGGACCACCTTGGTTCTCCCACTTGTTTTCCCGCCACAGCCTTCCTTGGCCTCGCTGGACTTCCCCTTGAAGGGGAACTCCAGACCCCCCGCAGTGTCAGGGGTGCCCCGAGTCTGCATTTCTCAACCCGAACATCGGCGTTAACGCCGCCCGGAGGCGCTCGCACAGCGTGACCGCATCCAATGAGTTACAAAGGGAAGGAGGGGCTCGAAAAGATAACGAGATGAAGACAAAACACAAAAAAGTACGTCACAATAAACACAGCTAAATAATCGAAGCGGCTTCTCCTTATCAGCCCCACGAGGAGAGGCCACAGTTGCCACCCCTGCCAACCAAATTTCTTTCACAACAAACCCCGGGAAGGGGAAAACCATCAGATTGAATACGTGCTCTACGTGTATACAAACGAAGAGACGTGATTTACAACACCGGCTGTGCAACTGCCGCTGAGCGCTTTTCCGGTTACACCACGGCCTGTGGTTTTCCACGCCCAGGCACATTTAGCGGTCACTAGGTAGCGCTTGGAGGGGGTCCTGTAACAGCCGTGCACTTTGCCATCATTAGGATGTCGAGTGTGGCGTAGCTTTAATAAGGGGCGCCTCAAGCACGGCTTTTCTTGCTGTGAGCCTGGGACTCCATAGCTTATCTCTCCGGTTAACTGGACCGAACGAATGGAGGCGGCGCCGTCGCTACTGTGGCACACCCTCTCTGTACCTTTTCCCAGGTACGGAAATCAGGGGCCGCCTCATTAGGCGTTCTGTAAGCCAAATACTTCCATGGGCCTCCCAGGGCCACTACCCCGACCGCACAGAAACTAAAGATACCTAATGCCGCCCGAGGATGGGGTGGCAAAGGGTGTTCTACAGACCGAAAAAAACGTTGTCCATGGTGTGTTTTTTTGTAATGTACTGCAACAACTCCAGTTTTGCAAGACAATTTCCTTCCCGAAATTTGACTAAAAAAAGAAAAACGTTCATGGTGATAAAACATCGATGTTCTTAAATAAAAAAACATGACTATAAGAATGCAATTCCTCAAAACCGACATCAGAATTCAGCCGCTCAAAGAGCATAATGTATCACTGTTGTTAGAAGGAGATTCTGCTGCAGGGGTTCATAGATCATTACTGTGGCGCACAGCACAATCACAATGATCGTTTTCTTTTGTTATATAGCATACACCACTCCCATAATTAACTGTCTTTTGTTGTTCCAGTGCGTTGCCCCAAATGATACTCATTCCAGCTCGAACAGACCAAAGAGCTATTGGCTTTGCCAGTATGTTTTAGCCATGCTGTACACCGGAGTGGCTGCTGTTCAGCATGCCTAAAAGTAGGTAGGGTAAAGGAGAGTGGAGTTGGTTGTCATAAAGTGGAGAAGAGTGGAGTGTTATGGAGTGGCGTGGGGTGCAATAGAGATGAGTGGCATGGAGAGGAGGGAGGTGGAGTGTCATGGAGTATTGTGAAGGGAGAAGAGTGTCGTAGAGTGGAAGGGCACAGAGTTGAGTAGCATAGAGTGGATCACAGTGTCAAAGTTGAATAGAGTGTCGTAGAGTGGAGTGGTATCGTGTGGTGGAGTGGAGCAGAGTGGAATGGTGCAGGGTAGAATGCAGAGGTGTAGATCAGAGTGGTGTAGAGTGCAGTGGTGTAGAGCAGTGGTTCCCAAACTTTTGACTCATGAGGACCCCCATTGAGTCACCGCTGGAAGCCGGGGACCCCCAAGCAAGTTGTATGATTAGAATTTCAAATATTAAAACAGTAATTCGAAAAAACCACGTGTGCACACAAAACAAATACTCAAAGTACTAAGGATTTTAGGGCCAGATGTACGACCATTTGTTGCGAGTGGCAAATTCCAAGTCGCTAAATGAAATGTACAACAGTGTTTTTAACACTGTTTGGGATTGCGAGGCTCATTAATATTAATGAGCCACTCGCAATTTGCGAGCCCATTGCGAATGCCAGGCCTCCCAGGGATGGTGGCCTGCTGGGCTTAACAGACCACCATGTCTGGGACTGCTTTTAAAGAAAGCAGTTATTTTTTAAAAAATGCAGACCGTTTTCCATGCATTTAAAAAAAAAAAAGAAAAAGAAACATTTTTGTATTATTTTCTAAGGGCAGGCAGTGGTCCCTGGGATCACTGCCTGCCCGTAAAAAATAATTTTGCATGCATTTGCAAAGGGGAACGGGTCCCCTGGGGACCACTTCCCATTTACGAATGCATTACCATCTACTTGAAGTAGGTGGTAATTGTGAGTGTTTTGCGACCGCAATTGCAGTTGCAAAACATTTGTACATGGTTTTGAGACTCGCTATTTGGAAGGAAATGCTTCTTCCAAATAGCAAGTTGCAAAACCTATTTAGTCACAAAAAAACTGTGACTTACGAAATAGGCTATGTACATGGCCCAATAGACTTTTCCATGCGCAAACCGGTTTGCAAACCCGTTTGCGCAAATAAAAACGGGTCGTACATCTGGCCCTTAGTATTTTATATTGAAGGAATAGCCCCTCTGTCACATGTATTTCATTTGTTTTACAGCATCTCTCATACCATCGTAGGATGTCAGCACTTTACATCACACACATATAGAGACAATGAATCATACATGCAAATCAGTGTATAGAAAATGTTACATAAGGTAAAGGGGACTGCAAGGTGTAGTATTCACATGTCATTCATACTGGTAGGTATTTTTAAAGAGTGCTTGGTCTGGAAAGCCACAAACTCAGGATTCAGAACATAACACAGTGGCTAGCAGTGACTTTAACATTAAAAATGTATTTCCACCCAAATAATTTTTTAGATGCATCAGGATAATGAATGACTGGGAAAAAACATAAGTTACTAACTGGTACCATACAGTTTGCAAGCAGCTCTTTGATGAGAGTTTATAGGTCCCTCTGCTAGATTACGATTGTCACTTATCAAGTGCACAATAACAAAAGAATCTCTGTGACAAAAGCAGTAACCACAGACCTATGCACATAAAATACTGCTTTTGAAAATGCAAGTTACATGTTCTTTGCAGTAGGCATATTAACCCTCTGTGCTATATTAGTTAAGTCAAACATGCCACTGAACAAAATTCTCATCTCTCTCCAGCAGGTACATTAATCACTGGCATCATCTTGACACTTTTATTGTTGCTCGAAAGCTGCTAATTATACAAGAAATGTTGCTGTGCTTTTAAATCTTCTGCCTACGGACCCCCTGGGAATGTGTCACGGACCCCTGGGGGTCCGCGGACCCCAGTTTGGGAAACACTGGTGTAGAGTGCAGTAGAGTGGCATAGAGTTGAGTAATGCCGAGTAGAATGCAGTGGCGTAGAGTGCAGTCATTCAGAGTAGAGTGGCAGAGTGCAGGGTCGTAGAGTGATGCAGAGTAGTGATGCAGAGTAGAGTAGTGCAGAGAGCAGTGACGTAGAGTACAGTAGTGATATATGGATAGATGTAGCCTGATTACTGTGTTAAGTTAGCATGAGCTTTTTATGAGTTTAAACGCCATTTTTCCTTTCTGCTGCTTTTTGCACACAACACATATCTGCTGCTTTAGCTTTGAGCCTAGTAAAATGTTTTCGGTTCATACGAGAATAATATGTTGTTACACTGATATCAGCCTTGCTTGGCGAGCTGTGTCTGTACAGTGAGTGCTGAAACCTTCAAGGATATCTCAACACAGTAGTTGTTATGAGCACTGATCTTCGCACGTCCCTAGACATAACATACATGCAGCTGCAGCCAAGTTCTGGCTTTAGGCGCGTTTTATATTGCTTTGCACAAGAGCATACCAACACACTTGATGGTGCTTCGCATGCAGAGAGCTGGTTGCTGATGATGTGATCCCTTACCACTAGGATCTTGAGGTATGGGGCCGCTCTGCTAAAACTCAAAAGAGACCTTCTTAGCTATAATATAATATAATATACTAGCTAGCGAGGGTGAGAATTAGGTTTTGTTAAACCCTATTCATTTTAGCATAATACTATGCTTGCACCGTTTGTGTTCTATGGACTAGTGACTATGCTGATTACTTTGTTTCTTATAATATGTTTGCTTGTATTAGCTAAGATACTGCGCTTGAGAGCACTGCATTAGTGAATAAACATTTCAAATATGCACGTGTCCCCTTTTACTCCTGGTTCGGGATTGAAATGATTGTATAACAAAAGAGTGTTCATGTGTTCCACGATACCTGAGGTGTACTAAGTTCATGTTCTGGTTTGTCTAAGCATTGGGAGTTTATGATGACCAATGAGACACTGTTTGCTAGTCTGGTAGGGGATTTTTGGGTACTAAGGTGAGTTTTGGGACATCCTAATTCACTAAGGTTCCAAGCCTCTATTCACAGTTCTGTCTGAGCACGGAATCCCTGCGACAGTAGTTCAGAGAAGAACAGAGTGGCGTAGAGTACAGTGACGTAGAGTGCAGTGGTGGAGAGGTACGTAGCGAGCAGTGGCGTAGAGTGCAGTGGCATAGAGTAGAATGTTGTAGAGTATAATGGAATAAAGTGCAGTGGTACAAAGTAGTTGGCATCAGTGCAGTACATTCAGGTGCATTGGGTGTGCCAAAGTGGTGTAGAGTGCAGTGGTATAGAGTACAATGGCATAGCATAGACTGCAGCGGGGCAGAGTAGAGTGGCATAGAGTGCATGTGCATTGGCATAGAGTAGACTGGTTCAGAGTAGAGTGGATTGGTGTAGGGTAGAGTATAGTGGTGCAGGATGAAGCACAGTGGCATAGAGTAGAGTGGTGTTGAGTGGCACAGCTTTGATTGTAGTGGCATAGAGTGGAGTGGTGCAGAGTAGAGTGGCATAAAGTGCAGTGGCACACATTGAGTGCCGGTGTGGTAGATTAGATTGTTTCAAGGTACAGTGAAGTTGTGTAGAGTGAAGTTGTGTAGAGTGGAGTGGTGCAGGGTAGTGACATAGAGTGCACTGGCTTAGAGTGCAGTTTTGCAGAGTGGAGTGGTGCGGAGTGGAATGGCCTAGACTGGAGTGGTGTAGAGTTTAGTGTCACAGAGTGCAGTGGTGCACAGTAGGTTAGAGGGGTGTGCAGTGCATTGGCGTAGAGTTCAGTAGAGTGGTGCTAAGTAGAGTGCAGTGGTATAAAGTAAAGTGGTGCAGAGTAGAGTGACACAGAGTTTAGTGCTGCAGAGTAGAGTGTTGTAGAGTGCATTGGTGTAGAGTGGCATAGAGTGCATTGGTGTAAAGTGCAGTTGCATACAGTGGTGCAAAGTAAAGTGACAGTGCAATGGTGTTGAGTGGCATAGAGAGCAGTGTCATAGAGTATGGTGGCATACAGGGCAGTGGGGCAGAGTAGATTGGTGTAGAGTGCAGTGGTGTCGAGTGTATTGATTTTGAGGAATGTATGACGTTACAGCGCACACATTCACAACGCAGTAGTTTACATCGCGGTCATTACAAGGCAAGTATTTACAACGAATTGCGCTAGAGGCGCTGGACTTAGGAATAGTATGATTTACTATTCCAACTCTGGTGTGTGGAACAGTAGGGAAGGGGTTGGAATAGTAAATCATACTATTCCTTAGTGTAGAGCGCCCTCCAACGCAAGTCGTTGTACCGACTTGCGTTGTAATTACTGCATTGCTATGGTATTGCAGTGTAATGACCGCGTTGTAAAGGTCGTTCTCCGATTTTGAGTAAAGTGGTGTAGAGAAAATTGGTGTTGAGTGCAGTGGCATAGAATGCAGCTGTATAAAACTGAGTGGCATAGTATGGAGTGGCGGAGAGTGGATTGGCGCAGAGTGGAATAGAGTGGCTTAAACTGCAGTGGCATAGAGTAGATTGTTTGAGAGCAGTAGATTGAAGTGTAGAGTGCAGTGGTATAGCATAGATTAGAGTGGATTGGCGTAGAGTACGATTGTGAGAGTGGAGCAAGGCAGAGTAGAGAGGCATATAGTTCAGTGATGGGGAGTAGAGTGATGTAGCATGAAATGGCACAGAGTGGAGTGGTGCATAGTAGAGTGGTGTAAACCAAATTGGCATCAAGTAGAGTGGTGCAGTGGCATAGAGTGCAGTAGAGTGGCATAGAGGGCAGTAGAGTATCGTAGAGTGCAGGAGTAGTGTGCAGTCATGTAGAGTGTCGTAACGTGCAGTGTCGTAGAGTGGTGCAGATGAGAAGAAACACGTGTTGGCTGAATCATCTGTAATTTGTCACTACCACCTGAATCATCTGTAAATTGTCAATACCAGAACAACTATATTGACTATGTGATTATATTGAAAAGAAGTAAAACAATGTTACATGAAGTCTGGACTTTTAATTGTTTTAGGACTACACAAGGGTTGAAAATTGTTCTACACATTTTGTTGTAATTGCATTAAGTAGGGTGTCAGTTTTACAAGCCAATCTGTTCATATGTATAGCGAGTGCTCCACAATCAATTTGGTGCTGTAGCTTTGGCTATGATTTATATTTCTGTCCAGGATCTGACAAACACACATAGAGGCAACTGATGTGGGAATATGCTGTAAGGGTGGGGATGTGCGACACTTACACCACACGTTGCCCCTTTTTTAGGTCGAGTCTAAAAAGACCGCTTGGAATCGATCATTACTTTTCACAATTCGTGCATGTGTTTTTTGGGGGGGTTTCTTTCTATTGGTCGCAGGCCCGGTTCTAGCGGGTGGGCCGGGTGATCCAGGCCCACCCAAACATGAGCCTGGCCCACCCAAACATGAACCATGGCCCTGACGTCAGGGTGCAACAGCAAATGGCCACGGCAATTAAAACGTTCATCTGAACGTTATTTTTCTTACTTTTCTAGGAGTTTCGTGATTGGGCCTGGGCTTTTTCTCACAGGCACCCCCAATCACGCATCTCCTTTCAGGAAGGTGGGTTGTGTCCCCGCCCACTTGTGTAGGTACAGGGGCATGGCAAAGAGGAGAAATCCTCGTTGGCACCGGGTAATGTGTGCGCACTGTCCTACTGCGTGGATATTTCAGCGCTGGAGAAAAGGAGTTTGTTGATCCAGATTCACCTTTCTGACCCCTTCAGCTGTTTATGAGATCGGGCTGTGCCAGAGAGTTTGAATGGAGCAGTTAAGAGAATGTGTGGCTATTGTTCAGTTTTTTAAAAATCTGCAAAGGCCCAGCTAGATGTATGCTTTGAGGATGTGTGTATATTAGTTCTTTTTAAAAAAAAATTTATGAGGGCCCAGCACGAGACATACTTCGTGTATGCTGTGTATATTTTATATTGTTGTATCGTTATCATGACGGATGTAAGACACAACTAATAAAATGTCCAGATAACTCTGGTGATTAATGATCCTGCTGGAGAGCAATATTTTGTCTGTTCCTAATTTTTAAATGCAGATAAACTGTTTATGTGGATAGCTCAGTGGGTTACTTGCAGTACAGAAGTTACAATCCTAAAATAGGACAGTGGCCTATGAACTGACATCAAAGAGCTGCATACAAACCTGAACGGTATAATTAGAACTTATTTTTTTGGGTGTTGCAATATAGTTAGAATTTACCCTGTCTTTCATTACTCTAATGTTGCTATAAAGAGTTTGTTTTGGCAGATATACATTTTAATCAGTAAAGCCAAGTCCGCAACCACTGGGGTATGCTTTAAGTTCTGTGTTTGTGCTTCTCCAGACCAAACCCTCTTAAAACATGCTGCCCACCAGTATGGATGACATGTGATACCTACACCTTGCAATCCTCATTGCCTTATGTGACATTCCCTATAGACTGATTTACATACTTGTTGGATTCATTGTCTCTGCAATATGTAAGTACTGTGACACCCTACACTATGAGTAGCGCTATACAACAAATGAAATCGAAAATGAGAGAGGGGCTACAGAGAGATGAAGGACACTGTTGGAGGGTGACAATTAGGGAATCCGAAGAGGAGGTCATAGGGGGCTACTGAAAGATGAAGTGTACTGTTGGAGGGTGGTAGTGAGGAAGTCCGAGGAGGAGGTGATGAGGGGGAGAGGCTATGGAGCAATGAGGGGCACTGGTGGAGGGTGGCAATTAGGGAATCCGAGGAGGAGGCCAATAGGGGGAGAGGCTATGGAGCTATGAGGGGCACTGGTGGAGGGTGGCAGTGAGGGAATCCAAGGAGTATATCATGGGGGGGCTACGGAGAGATGAAGTGAACTGTTGGAGGGTGGTAGTGAGGGAGTCTGAGGAGGAGGTGATGAGGGGAGAGGCTGTGGAGCGATGAGGGGCACTGGTGGAGGGTGGCAATTAGGGAATCCGAGGAGGAGGTCAAAAAGGGGAGAGGGGCACTGGTGGAGGGTGGCAATTTGGGGATCCGAGGAGGTGGTCAGGGGGGAGAGGCTATGGAGCGATGAGGGGCACTGGTGGAGGGTGGCAATTAGTGAATCCAAGGAGGAGGTCATGGGGGAGGGTGGGAGATACGGAGAGATGAGGGGCACTGGTGTTATGTTATTTTATTTATAAAGCGCGTAGCTGCCACAGCCAAGTGGCGTCCCAGCGCCTGGTGGAGGGTAGTAGTGAGGGAGACTGAGGAGGAGGTCATGAGGGGGAGGGGCTATGGAGGGATTGCGAGGGCCACTGTTGGAGGGTTGCAAAAAACACAGTTGATGGACAGAATGCAGAACAATGTCTTACATTTACCCCAGTACAAAGATCTGGGCCTAAATCCATCGTTTTTTTGCACTCCACACCACCCTAGGTCAGACAATGGCTATATGCAAATCAGCCTTGACCCTGTGCCTCATGGGAACAGTCCAGCCGAACTACCAAGCCACTGTTGGAGGGTGGCAGTGAGGGCATGCTTGGAGGAGGTCATAAGGGGGAGGGGCTTTGGGGCGATGAGGGTCACTGTTGGAGGGTGGCAATGAGGGAATCTGCAGAGGAGGTCAATAGGGGGAGAGGCTATGGGGCGATGAGTGACACTGGTGGAGGGTGGCAATGAGGGAATCCAAGGAGGAGGTCATAAGGAGGAGGGCCTTTGGAGAGAGGAGGGTGCAGTTGGAGGGTGGTACTGAGGGGATTCGAGGACTAAGTCATGAGGGGGAGGGGCTTTGGAGAGATGAAGGGCACTGTTGGAGGGTAGCAGTGAGGGAATCCGAGAAGGAGGTCATTGGAGGAGGGTGGAAGATTCGGAGAGATGAGGGGCACTGGTGGAGGGTGGTAGTGAGGGAGTCTGAGGAGGAGGTCATTAGGGGGAGGGGCTAGAGAGAGATGGAGTGCACTGTTGGAGGATGGTAGTAAAGGTATCTACAGAGAAAGAGGTTAGTGGTGGGGCGCCAATAAATAACTCTCCACATGCTCTATATACACACAGAAGCAATCCTTGTATCTTGATGACTGTTTGCAAGTAGACATGATGTAATCTATGGCTTGTAGACTACCTCCAGAAGTGACAAATTGGACCGGTAGTGGCCCACCCGAAAGCACCCTTGCTCACCCAAATAAAAATTTCTGGAGCCGGGCCTGATTGGTCTTTGCATGCGAAGGCAGCATGCAATTGGGCAAAGTCGGGTGCATGTCCCGCCTTTACCAGGAATAGTAGCTGCCCACTGCCTACGGCTTGCAGTTACGCGTAGCATGCCATCTGTTTTTTGCGTGTAAGAACAACAGGAGAAAACCCATAGACCTCGTTGGGATGGGTGTATCGTGTAAGCAAAAACAATTCCCAACAGGTATTATGTGAAGACAGTTTTAGAAGTGTATGCAATATGCATTACAAGGAAGGAAGAACCAAGGAGTCAATTGATTTTTAAAGAAGGTAATGTTATTTACCAAGAAGCAAAGGGGGATATTTCACATGACAATACAGTTAAAACAGCACTGTACAGAACGGATCATGTGACAACCCAGTGACACTTGGTGCAAGGTGCTATATACAATTGGTGATGGTGAATGTGCAAGTGCTAAAAACAGCAGTGTAGTCGACGCATGAACCAAAGTATTTACATCGAATAATGGCTCCACAAAACAAGTTGTAATCACTTAAAATACAATTATTTGTATAGAAGCACAAAACGTGAAATGCGTCGTATAATTCAAGCTGTACAGTCGACGGCGTTTCGATCCCCTTTAGTCGGGATCGTCATCAGGACAGGGTTGTCGATGGAAACAGTGCTGTGGGCAGAAAGGGCAGTTTGAGCGGAGGACCACAAGCTGGGACTGGGATGGGGATGGTGAGGCGAGTGGAATGGTGATCAGGTTTTCATCAGGATGGTGAAAGTCAGGATGTGAATGGGGTGTGATGGGGGTGGTGGCCGGAACGGGGATTGTCACGGTGTAATGGGAGTGACTAGAAATGATTAGGACTTAAAAAGGGTCTGGCAGAGGGTATATTTACTTGTGACCAGTGATGTTAAACCAGAGTGTCAGAGAGGTAACGGCGGTAAAAACACATGAGTGGTGGGGGAGTGTCGAGCGTGAGACAAACGGGAAGAAACTTACAATTATATACCCAGGTAACTGAGCGAGGGTATCGGAAGTACGGGTGGTCGCTCAATGATAGAGGACTGCGGGGGAGCAAAGGATAAGGAATTACCAACAATTGACCAAGTTCAGTGGGTGAAAGGAACCTGGATACCCCAATAGGTCGAATTACCTGATCGTTGAATTATATCCGATCCGCGGGCGGGACTTGCTATGCCTGCGGGGAGGAAATTGAATGGGAGTAAGCACGGGCCGGTAGCGTGAGGAGGCATTCATTAATCTCACACTCCAATCGCTCAAGGCGTGTGGGGGATGTTCTTACCTGATTAAAACAGGGCGGCAGAAGGCAAACGGGGCTCATCTGGCGGTAGGGCTGCAAGCAGTGAATGCTGGAGCTACCTGTGCACGTAAGGAGCCGGCACATAAATCAGGAAGTGAATGGCTGGGGGCGGAGTCCTGGGATCGCGAGAGGCAGGATAGGGGGCGTGTCGCGGCGTTGCCGGGGTTACAATGGCAAGCAGGAAGGGGTTGGGTAGAAGAAAGTGGACGGGACAAAACTAGCAGGTCTGACACGGTGGGGGCGTGTCAAGCGATCGTATGCTCGGGTTACGGCAAGAGGCGGGGTAGTGCAAGTCGTGGTAGACGGGCCAAGGGCACAGTTAAAGGTACAAAGTTTCGCTATACAATACCTTGCAAGGCATATAAAGGTAGTGAGGTCAATCAATGGTATCGCAACATGGTATAAAAAGTTACATATTGTAGGAATTGGTTTGAAACCGGCTGGTTAGGTACATGACAAAAGTCTATAGGGGGAACGTGAATTAATACCCCAATGGGGGGTGGGACAAACAGGCCGTGATGGTAGAATCAAAGGCACAATATACGGTACATAATACACCAACTGTTCGTTTCTGGAGAGGTGCAGGAGCTTTCAATTGGTGTTATAACATCATGATATGGAAACCAATTACAATACATGGGGCTCCAAAGGAACCAAGGTTTAAAACCGGATGGTTAAGTACAAGGCAATAGTCTATTTAGGGCGATAATGGAATTAAATAGAGATGGTGTTTGTCCATTCATCAAGAGTGTTTAGCCCATGGTTGACCGAGTCAACCCGTGCAATCCATTTACATTCTGCTCTATTGAGTAGAGTGGACATGTTCCCCCCTCTGATGGGTAGTGTGGGTTTCTCAATGACCATCCATCTCAAGTCTGTATCCGTATGTGATTTTTCCATGAAATGTGTGACAAGTGGAGCAGTGAGTACTTTGCAGTTAATTCTGCTCTTATGTTGCATTATCCGTTGTTTGACCATTTGGGTGGTCTGGCCAATGTAAATAAGGTCACATGGACACCGGATAGCGTAGATAACATTTTGGGTCTTGCAGTTTGAGTGGTGGGATAGTTGATGAATATGGCCATTATACACAAATTCCTTGGTGTTAAGTGTTAGCTCACATACGCTGCATGATTGACATTTGAAGTGTCCAATAACTGGGCTCAATCCCCACGCAGCTGTGATGGTGTGTTTTTCGGTTGTAGTGGTAGGCCAAGTGATCGCCCGGACAAGATGGTTGGCAATGTTGTTGCCCCTCTGGTACGAGAAAAGTGGCGGTGCGTGGAATTGTTCATCAAATCGTAGCACTGGCCAGTTCTTTTTGATTATTTTGGCCACCTTGTTGCTGTCTGGGCTAAAGACAGAGACAAAAGGGATTCTGTCCATAGATTTTTTGTTTTGATTCGGCATTAGTAGATCCTCACGGTGGTTGTACCATGCTCGTTTCTTTGCTTGTTTAACCAGACGTCGTGGGTAGCCTCTATTGATGAGTTTCATGGCCAAGATGTCAGCCTCCCGGAAGTAATCTTTGCGCCATTTACAATTGTATATTGCATACACTTCTAAAACTGTCTTCACATAATACCTGTTGGGAATTGTTTTTGCTTATACATCTGTTTTTTCGGGCACGCGCGCGCACCACTCCTGGGCTTGTTGTTACTTTTTTGCCCCAGACGAGACACCCTACAGCCGCAATGCTGTATCCTCAACCAATACCATCCTTCCCTGTCATTAGTGCCGGCGCGTTACACACGTGTGGCTCTTGCCTATGGGAAATGCACATTAACCGCATTTGATGTTTATTTAGTGTTTTTCCCGTCGCTCCACACTCGGCCTGGCAGTGGGGCCCTGCTTCGCCGGCAGTGAAGCCCCGAGGTTTGGGCGGCAGCTAGTTGGTTGCACGCCTCCTACTGTATGATAAACGAGGAGTTCTAGTGACACTCGAGGGGGGGGGGGTGGCTTGACGTTACACCACCTGCAGTAAAGCCCTGATTTCTAAGGAGAGTGAGGCAACAGTCTCATGCCTTGTGCTAAAGATGTGCACTTGCATCACGCTGTGAAGATGCGCTACAACTTCAAGTTACACATAGTTGTAGCGCCACCTAAATAATAACCTTCATACAGTCATCGCCCTGCACCCAAGTATCCAAGAACTTGAGGCTCCGCTGCAGGTTCCCCAGGGATCCTTCCTAGCTCCACCGTCGATCAACATGTATGCTCCCGGGTGCACCTCATGGAATCACACCATCTGTGTTACGCAGTGTGTGCAGCCGGTCCCTAGGCTAGGAGTGGCATCACAGTACCAGAAAAATATATACAGGTTTATGCAACATATTCACTGCTAGATGTTGGAGGTCTGCCTAAATGGACCAAAGACTGAGGTGCTCTAATGGCCCAGTAGAGCATTGAAACTCTACCGCTGATTGGCAACAGCTACTGAGAGATGCACGAGAGCCAGAGACCAACGCCAGGAACCAGGTATTTTTGAGGGATTTGGAACAGGCTTTAGTGTTTCATGTAAATTCACTGGTCACCGCTGTGGTGGACCAGAAAAAAGTCTAAGTAATATTTCTTGAATGCAAACCATCACACTGAACTTGGAAGCATGTAAGAATGTTGTATTTGTGTGCCCCACGACCCTTCTGTTACACACACGCACACACGCACACTCTCTCGCTCTCTCCCACCTCCGTGGTATTAGGTTTATTCCACCCACAAATGAAGACTAAAGAATTTAATTTATGCTGGTGGCCCCCACAATGTTTAACTGTACTGTGATGTCATATTACCACATGTGTAGTGTTACTCTAGAGCCCAAATTGTGAGCGGCCCGATAATTCTGTTGAGGCTGTTAACAGCAGTTACTGACCCAGTGGTATTGTAAGTGTGGGGAAACACTGGAGTTCCGCGGTGTTTCACCTGAAGATTTCACCTCCTGCAAGCGTGCAGGGTCTTAGTGCAGCACCTGGGCCAAAGCGTAAAAGCGGCAAAGTAAGTCCGATTTTCTTATTTGATGTGTGTGTGATGTGATGTGATGTACATTTATATAGCGCACTACCACTCCAGGGAGCATCTTGGCGCTGGGACTCATATGCTGAAGATGGACAGGAATAAAGTTCTCAATCAGGGCGATTATACCAACGATTTGCAGACTGAGTCTGCCAGGCTATAAATCCATGTCTTAAGGAATTTCTTGAACTTTTTTTTGGGTGTGATGGTACGGAGTTGAGGAGGCAGCGTGTTCCATACCTTTGCACCTAATACTGCCAAGGACTTTCCTCCCTTTGTCATCAGTTTGAATTTTGGGACACTCATTAAGTTGGCTGTAGCGGATCTGAGTTTTCGAGTGGGGTAATATCTATTAAAGTATTTGTAGAGGTATAGTGGGCCATGCTTATGAAAAGCCCTAAAAGCAATCGTCAGGACCTTGAACAGGATGCGCTTCTGTATGGGAAGCCAGTGAAGCTCATCCAGTGCAGCAGAGGCCGAAGATTTCCTTGGCCATCTAAGCACCAGTCTTGCTGTTCCGTGCTGGACCATCTGCAGTCTATGCAGGGCAGATTTATTAGCCCCTGCATACAGGCTGTTGCAGTAATCAATTCTGGATGTAATCAGCGCCACTGCAACCGTAAGCCTGGCAGATAAGGGTAGGAGATCGAAAAATTTCCTAAGGCCCTTTATGATGTTAAAACATGATCTTGCCACTTCCTTTGCCTGCTGTTTAAACGAGAGAGTCTCGTCAAATTTTATACCCAAATTTTGAGCTGCCGCGATGGTATTGGGCGGGGCTTCTTCCTCTTTTGGCCAGCAACTCTGGGGGGAGAAAAGATTGTTGTGACCAAACGGCAACATTTCTGTTTTGGCCGAATTACATTTAAGATGGTTATTTTTCATCCAGGCAAAAGTCGCGGTTAGACACTCTTTTAGGGTCGTTTCGGCGATTACCAGGTCTTCATCAAGAGCTAGGACCAGTTGGGTATCGTCGGCAAACGCTATAGTGCTGATGCCGAAGGAGGAGATGAGTTCGATCAGAGGGACCATATACAGATTAAATAAAGTAGGACTCAAACTGGAGCCCTGCGGTACCCCAGACTGAACCACCTTCTCCTCAGAGCAAAACTGGCCT
This sequence comes from Lissotriton vulgaris, assembly GCF_964263255.1. Taxonomy (NCBI): domain Eukaryota; kingdom Metazoa; phylum Chordata; class Amphibia; order Caudata; family Salamandridae; genus Lissotriton; species Lissotriton vulgaris. The sequence goes on along the minus strand of NC_141685.1, from coordinate 1,699,920,426 downwards.
AACATTGTAATCTGCCTTCTGTCCTTCAGAAAGTTTGTAAACCACTTTGACATGGTGCCCCCTATGCCAGCACTCGTAAGGCGATGTAATAAAATAGCATGGGACACCATGTCAAACGCTGCAGAAAGATCTAACAGGATCAGGACCGCCCTCTTACCCTGATCCAGTGCAGCTCTGATGGTCTCTGTGGTATGCAGTAGTGCAGATTCTGTAGAGTGATGGGCTCTAAACCCGGCTTGGTTTGGATGAAGAATAAGATTCTCCTCCAAATAAGCCACCAGCTGCTCATTGACGCAGGCTTCTGCCAGTTTACAGACAGCCGGGAGAAGCGAGATAGGCCGTAAGTTAGATAAAACTGTCGGATCCCTTAATGCTTTTTAGGTCTCTTGACCTATCAATGCGCATGCACATTGAGAGAAGCGAGACTATAGGGCTTTAAACAGCCTTTAACTAACTGGCGATTTGGTGCTGTGCCCGTGCGCTTTTAGGTCAATGCGCAAGCGCATTGACCTAAAATGCGCGTGCACATCATCAAATCGCCATTTGTTACCCAGCAGCACTCCTCCCACACCTTTGAAGTGAAGCTTGGCTTTACTTCAAAGGCCCCTGCTGCTTCACACCCTCATCGCCGCTCTCCCCGCTCGGCCCCCTGCCCGCCGTGTCGCATTTCTCCTCCCCCCTCCCCTTCTCTGTCTTGGAAGGACTGGAACTTGTTACCTGCAATTACAACAAGAACCCCTGCTATAAACAAATTAACCCTCTGTGGTATCTTCTCTAAATTCAGTGATCGCTTCAGGTTATTCAAAACCCTCGGTATCAATCAGGCAAGTTAACTGTAAGCTGTGTCTGAGGTCTGTGGCCAGAGGTCAGGCGCGCGCATACATTTTCTCTCCTATATTGCGCGCATTAACCTCCTGAGTTATCCTGTCTGAGCTTTGCTTGATAGTTACCCATAAATGTCTTGAGCGTGTTTCTTGACCCGCAGAGGGCGCAGGCTAGAGGCGATAAGTCATGTTTCCGTTTACAGCACTAGCTGTATGATATTGATTGTATGGGGGTTTTGGTCGGTGGGCAACTGGGCCTCGGTGTGGGTGACCCAATTTTAACGTAAAAATCCACACGCAGTAAATTTGGCTTATTCCTTTATCACCCACACAATTCTCGACTGTTCATCAAATAAGCCTGGTATCTTTTCTGGGCGACCACGACTTCCGAAAAAACAAACTATTGACATGATGTATCCAAACAGGTCACCGGTCCTCCTCTGCAAACTTGTGTCGTGTCGGAATGTGCCCTGCTCAAGAACCGCTGTGGGACTGTGTAGCTCTTCTCTCTTTTTCTGCTAAAAGTAAACCGCCTCAGACTCACTTCCTGTAAACAACCCGCAATACTTCACATCTCCCATGGTGAATAAAATCAGTTTTGCGTTCACGCCTCTTATCCAGAAGATATGAATCGAGGAACTTCTTCATACAAGTTGGGCTACAAACTCCTTTTCTATCGATTGCTTGCGTTAGAAGTTCCTTTAGCGCCTGAACTATGTGGTGGGCCACACGGCACCTACTCTGGTGATTTATGAATTCCTACATACGATTAATTCATTCTGAGGCTGTTTCACATATTTTTTTATTCACGTTATAAACGTGCTGAGACTTTTAAGAAATTAGAAATTTTCAGGTAAACCATATCCCATTTTAGATGCATCGCCAACCTTGCATTTCTAAAATTATTTGCCCTTCAGCGGGCTGAGTCTTCTGTTCAGTTGTTGTTTCCTGTCATGTCCTCTTCAAATCGCTTTTGTTCTTGCCCAAGATTGATTGATTAAGCCAGGCACAGATTTTACCGATTTTGTAATTTTAACGCTTTCTTGCCCTCCATTTGGCAGCAGTTATCCAAGAATCACATTTTTACGAGCTGCTGATTATCTTCACTTTTATTGTAAATATTTTAATGCTACTGGATTTTGTTTTTAAAATTTGTTGGTGTTGCGTCTCTCCATCAGGTTTCTTGTCTCTTGAGATTATTCTATTGCAGTGATTTACTTGAATACCGAATATACATTTCCATTTGTTCAGTTTAATTCTTTGTGGTGATCCTGCTATTTTTCTTGACCTCCAGTGGTTTTACTTATATATATTAAGCTTTTCTATTTAATCTATATTCATTCTAATGCCCATTTCTCCTTTTAGGACTCTTCTGAGTTTTGAGATTTTTGAAAAACAGAGTCGATACATAAAATAATATAATCAAGGGACCCGTGCCCCACTGGCATGCACATTGAAGACAGGAGCACATAAAAACATAATAGCTTCCGTGAATTTCAGGGTGACAGTGCAATGTACAGCCTGCATATTCCATTCTACATCCCTCTCACTCTACACCCCTCTCTCTACACCCCTCTCTCTGTACACCCCTCTCTCTCTACACCCCTCTCTCTCTACACCCCTCTCTCTCTACACCCCTCTCTCTCTACACCCCTCTCTCACTACACCCCTCTCTCTACACCCCTCTCTCTACACCCCTCTTACACCCCCCTCTCTATACACCCCTCTCTCTCTCTACACCTCTCTCTCTCTACATACCCCTCTCTCTCTACATACCCCTCTCTCTACCTATCTCTACACCTCTATCGCCCTCATTCAATCTATCTATATATCTATTTATCTATTACCCTCACTCTATCTATCTATCAATTGCCCTTACTCTATCTATCGCCCTCCCTCTATCTTTCGCCCTCCCTCTATCTATCGATCTCCCTCTCTCTATCAATCAACCTCACTCTATCTATCACACTCACTCTATCTATCTGTCTATCGCATGACCACAGCATCACTCAGCACCACCACAGCATCACTCAGCACCACCACAGCATCACTCAGGGGCACCACAACATCACTATGCACTACCACAGCATCACTGAATGCCAGAGCATCACTCGTCGCCACCACAACATCACTCAGCGCCACCAGAGCACCAGTCTGTGCAACCATTCAACAACAACTGGTTCAAATATGTTCTCTCAATGTTTCAAGGTTTATTACAAATGTCACAAAAAGATGTTAATATTTCACTTCTGTTCTTGGATTTTCGTCACAATAAAATACACTGAACATAATCTTCACAAAAGTTATTTAAAAAAGTTTAAGCTATTGCCATTATAAATTACAATAACTTTTTATTTAAGTATTAATTATAAAAAAATAAAGGCCATTGTTATTTGTAATATGAATACATATAAGTCACGTAAATAAAACATATTGCATTACAAATGCTATAGGTGTCACATTTGCAAAAGTTATAACTATTGGCATTGTAAATGACAAAGCTATCAATTTAGCTATTTTAAAAACCAACACATAAATAAAATATGTGTCATTTACAAGACCAATAGCTCCAACTTTTCTAATGCGAGACCTATTGCATTTCCAATGCTTGTTTCGGTAAGGGTCTTATGGCAGCGACTTTCCAGCAGGCTGGGATCTCTCCTGTTTGAAGTGATGAATTGAGAATTGAATTAATCAAAGGGTTGACCTCATCTGTTATGGCTTTTAGCAGTGCCGGAGGACACGGATCAAATGGTGATCCTGACTTAGTTTTAGATATAGCTTTGGAAGATTCCTCCAAACTGATCGGGGTGAAGGTTTCCCACGTTACTAAGTGTGGCTTTTTTTATTTTGAGGATTGTAAAATTCCTCTGAAACCTCCGGATTACTATGGGGAACGTCTTTGGTGAGGTTCATAACCTTCTGTTCGAAGAAGGTTGCTATCTCATTACAGAATGCCTGAGATGGGGGAATTTCCTGTGAGAGTATTTTGGGGTTCCTGAAATTATTGACAATTTGTGCCCCAAACCTCCGAATTCCTGTTACTTCCCTGTCCCCTAACAACCAGGACCCCAGGCAGGTAATGGTAATTCTGATGCGGGCAAAAAAGGAAATGATCACCGGTCATTAGGGCCTAAATCTGCAGTGATTGTAAAATGTGTGATGATGCCAGTGCCACACATTTATAACTCTGCAAGGGCAGTGTACACGAGGGCCAAAGTGGAGGCGGGTTCATGTTGTTGCACAACCTGAATCTCCCCCTGTGGTTACAAGGCCACCAATGGTTTAATAAATAGCGCAAAACTTTCTTTTGCAAACAGTCGTTTGCCTACTAATGATACAATAATTAGACACCCTCACCCTCCTGCGCGCGCTTTGCTTCGGATTTCTCACTAGCAAAGCCTCGGCACTTTTCAAACTGAGCCTGTCCTGCTACCAAAGTCGGACCACCCACTTTGTCAAATACTATAATGGTACCAAATGCACTAAAGTGTAGGATGGGTTTCTACTGATTTGCCCCGCAACGGGGGCTCGACGGCTGTCCCTAATCCCACCACGGAAGACAGGGACCCGATGCAACAGCAAGACGTGTTTGTTTATATAGTTGTCCAAAGCTGCGGCTTTATAATACTCGAGACACCGAGGTCTCGGAATTAACAGCTTGGAGGAAAGTTATTCATAAGAAAAACAAAGCGTGGATTTTAGAGAAAAGGAAGAGTAAAAAGAATGCATATCATCCATCCCAAAAATAAATTGATACTATGCACCCTGCCCTCAGGTACCTTGGCACAATTTCCTTATTTCTGAAAGTGCGATGCATTGACTTTTTTGGGTAATGTCAAGTGTGCACGTTTTGTGGGTGGCCCACCCCCTTGTTTACAGATTTCACTGTGGGGTTTTGCTGACGCTCTGCAGTATCCTTTGGGCTCCGGGCACCGTTCTGTAATGCAGCCAGCGTTCCTCTTCGTGCCCTCGTTCAGGGAGGGGTCCTGTGGCAAGGGCCCCTCACACATTCAAAGTAAATGTTTATCTCATTCTGATAACAACAGGCTCGGTGAGATTAGCTGGTGTGAATGCTTTATATGGGCCCATTGTCTTCACAGAATGTGCACCGTGCATGTATTACATTTAAGCACGGGGCTTGTGCATTTTTTTTACTTGGGGAAGGACTCAGATATGAGTAATGGGTGAGCATGAGAATGCTGGGCGTTTGGGGTTTCTGTTGGCCGGCCATTGTCACTGCAGCTGTAACTTCCAGTTTCTGACGGGGCACCCCCTGCATCGCAAAATGCGATGCAGCGCGTGCTACGAAATTCGTTTTATTTATTAAATTGTTTACTTACCTGCAATTATCCATATTCCGTTGTTTACCACCCTCCACCCTACCCCACCCCCACACCACCTCCCTGCCCCACCGAACTCCCTCCATGGGCCGCGGCTGAAAGAAACCTCCGCTCAGCCAATCTCACTCTGGCAGAAACCCCACACATCTGCAGTTCCAGAGCGGGAGCAAGAGCCTTCTACGTCGCTGCCAAAGCCTGGAACAAACTCCGAGTCGACATCAGACACTCCCCCACCCTACACATCTTCAGGAGGAGCCTAAAGACCTGGTCTTCGGCTAATCCCAGAGCTGCATCTTCCTCCACCCCTCAGCGCCTTGAGACCCTCACGGGTGAGTAGTGCGCTTTAAAATTCCCCGATTGATTGATTACATTTGCACTCATATACAGTTTTACTGAAAAAGTATACAGCGCACAAATGATAATGTGCGGAAACGTATTCATCCAATGTATTGATTTGATCGTTAGCACAGTTTATTTACAGACATTGACATTGTGTTGTGTGCTAGAGAAAACAAGCATTGGCATAGCCAATATGTCTCGCTTTTGGGACCTTATAAGTGATTAGCCATGCAACACTTGATGTTGTTTAATGAAGGATTTTATGCTGGATAACTAAACACTTATAATGTCCCAAAGGCGAAACCTATTGGCAATGCATTGGGGGCCTTATAAGTGTTTAGGTAGAGCTATTGACTTTGCCAATGTTTCTAACCTGTGCTGTAGAGAAGTGTGTCCCAAAAGCGAGACCTATTGGCTATGCCAATGCTTTTTATTTTGTGCAAAAAGGTTGCTAGCAGCACCTCAATCCTCGAAATAAATATTATATATGGGAAAAATAAACACACAGAGAGTAAAGTAAGCTCGGCAAATAAACAAATTATAAATATTTCGTATTTAAAACACATTTATGGAAACTCCCCCAAAAGTAGCTTGTAATTCGGTGTTTAACTGTACTGCGTACTAATAAAGTCACTGCATGCAAGTACAACTCTCCCCATCAACAACATTAGATACAGTTGTATAATGCCCTCCTTGAACTATATACTATATATAAAGGAGAACGCAAAATTAATGTAAAAAAATGTTTTAAAAAAAAGAAGGCTCGCGGAGAAGCTAAGGCGAATTTAGCATTTTTTTTTCCAAACTGTGAAGTGGAATCCTTTGGCCTGCATTCCTCCTCAACCAGGTTGAAATCATTGCGCTCTCGACGGGGTTGGCTGGAGCACAGGGCAGAGACCAAGAAGGAGCAGCAGGAACCAACTGGGGGGAGTGGGGGCAGACTTGACAGCCGGTGGTGAGGGCCAAGGAAAGCGAGACCAGCAGAGGAGGAGAGCGACAGGGAGGGAGGCAGTCAGCTGAGCAGAAAAGGAGGGGCTGACGGCGGGCCTTTGTGCTCTGTGTCCTGGGCCTGGCCGGCAGATGCCATTGCAATATGACTCAATGCCCGGTGTTGTAACCTTCATATTAAAAATACAACACAGGCATAGTTTAGAAGGGTGCTAGACTCAATAAATATATATCCCTCCCGAAGGGCTCAACATGTATTAGACAAAATCCATCACAAATGCTGAGTTGGCAATAATTAGACTTCTCCCATGTATGATAAGGCAATTCTCATGTTAAATCAGGCAACTGCAATGCGGCTAAATACCCAATGGTATTACCTTTGTATCAAAAAATTACAGCACAGGCATAGTCAGCAGTGGACTAGGCTCAGTCAATCAGTCCCACCCAACAGGTATTAATGAAAACGAACAAAGTTGTAGTGTCAGGCTTAATGTACATGGTTAGCAGATAAAACAGCGTGTAAAATGGCAAACGCACCAAGTCTTACCTTCCTGCTGAAAACATTCCGACAGCCTGTAAGTCTGATCCTGCTCCGGCTCTGAAACTGGCAGGTCCCGTGCGTAACCAACGCACTCAACTTATAGAGTCATGTCCCGCATAACGGTGTAAAAATAAATAAATGAGGGACTGGGACTCCATTCGCCTGATGAGGCAAATACGGATGGCCATATTGGAATGGCTGACATAGGCAAGATATAAAGCTGTGAATCCGCATCACAGGGTGAGACTAATGCAGTTGGCCATATTAAGTTGTCTGACAGAAGTAGATAGCGCATTGAGCAACTGTATTTGCAGTAAACACTTACCGTGTTAGAAAACAAACCGGTGATGTTTCCACATTTGGGAACGACAGTTGTTAATAAAAATAAACAAAAATCGAACACGCAAGAGAAGTGGGATAATTTGCAATCTCGTTAACTTAGGTGGAATATAAGTTACAGTATATGTAGGACCCTATAATTCACAATGAAGTGTACATAACATTACAGGCAAGAAGCCATGTACATCGTGCAAAACAAAAGAAACACTGAAAGAAATAGAGTAGGGGGGCTCTTAATGCGAACGAGCACAAGAGGCAAGTGCATGTGCAGAATTGTAGCACCCTGGATTTCATGCAGGAGAGGGATGTATATAATCAATGTGTTATGCACAAGAGGGATGACCTGAGTTCACCCGCACAGAAAGGAGTTAGAGCACAACTGCATCGGCGAACATGGATGATTACACAAAAAGAACGTCCGTGCACCCAGGATGTTTAATAAATATTGCCTAACTCTTCACAATTTCAAAATGCACGTGCTCAATGTATTTGTTAAAAAAAAGCTGGTAATGTTTGTTTGAAGAAGATGTGCGGGCGCGAGCGGGAGTTGTGCGCGGGCGCGCGACGCAAAAGTGAAAGAGATCAGCAACAGAGCTGAAACTGATCCCGGTCCAGATGGCACCTCGGACGGTGAAAGCTGGTGGCTGCACGCGCGAGTAACCGCAAGCCCTAGGCCAGCAAAAGCATAGGGTAGCACTTTGAAAACTCCTCTTACTAAATGTCTCGCAGAGCAGCGCTTGCGCTGGTTCAGGTGAAACCTAAAAAATAACATCTGTACAGTCTTCCTCAATCAGGCCCCCTTAAGCCAGCATGATTATCACATAAATCCTCTCACTTTCAAGTTAGAGAAAGAAAAATAAACATTAAGCTCCATGGAAAACACTGCCTGGCCCTTGAAATATGTCTTTGAATGCACAGCAAATGTGACCATATAAGAACAAGATTTAACCCGTTAACTGCGGAGGTAATTCCGCCGCGGTGCGGGCGTTTCCGTGCGTGGGTGGGGCCGCGTCGGCTGTTGGACGTGTGCAGCACTATGACGGCAGTGCTCGCAACGGCAGCACGCAATGGGTTAAAGGCCTGTTTACAGACGCGTGTTTGTTGAAAATAATAGTAAACAAGGTTTGGGGAACGGGAGGGAGGGACGTACTCGAGGTGGACATTTTAAAGTAAATTAACCCAGCAAATAAAAAATTTGAAAATGTGAGTTACAAACCACAATGCCAATGGTAAGTAACGGGCGAAATGCATTCCTGGGTCAACTTTCCAAATGTCCCCAAGATGTCTTTAGCAAACCAGACAGGTGCATTGTCTGGTAGGCCTCAACCTAAAAAAAAAAATTAAAAAAAAGAGGAGTAGGAGGCGGAAATAGAAAAAGCAGGAGGAGGAACAAAAGATAAAGAAGGAAGAAATACAAAAAGGGGGGAATAGAGAAAAAGGAGGATGAGGATGAATAGAAAAAAGGAGGAGGACGTAATAGAAAAGAATGAGGTGGAGAAAGAAATAGAAAGAGGAGGAGGAGGAAACAAAAAGAACAACCATTGGCATAGCCAATAGGTCTCGCCTTTGGGACCTACAGATTTACATACAAGTAGCAACAAAAGGGAATGATCTGATCTACCGCCAAATAGGAGAGTCACTTGCTCACCTGGGGATGAACACCAGCAGGCCGAGGCACAGAGTGAAACAGGAACGTAGTGGCGGAAGGGATACATTTTTGCATGCTGACGATAGTGTAGGAGGAAGTTAAAGGCAGCTGTGCCTGTGTGGGTCACGTACTCTAAAGCAGCTGGGGGCAAGAACTAGACTGCTGAATGAAGCCAATCGGCTACTTCGGTTAACAAAGATAACGCCTTGTAGTAGCTGTAAAGAAAAGTTTTGCGATTAGGTATAAACCATATGTATATTCAAATAGTCACCATGTTGACTCTTTATTTTTAATTTGAGTACTTTTTTGCCCCAATGGCAGATTGAGCTACTTGCGGATTATTGTAAAGTCATTGGCGGTGGTAAAAAAGCTTTATTCTTCTCTCTCTTCCGAAGTGCTGGCTGTAGTAAACTCACATGAATCAATTTATGCTTTCTTGTGCATCAGCCAGCATGATTTTTGTCTGTCCGGGTCGAACACCCTCGGTGGGTGAAAATCAACTGAAACTGTTCCTACAAGTGGGAAGCGTTTGACCTTAAGTGGTACTGACTGGTCACCAACGCAACATGTTATGGATTATAGTTGGAGGCGAAGGGCTTTCAGTTGTTTAAACAAAGAAAAACAAAGGCACCACAGATAAAGTGCACAAAATAGCTTGTTCCTTCAAACCTACACATAAAATGTTTAATGAGACAATTTACCTTGGAACTTGTATACTCCAAAGGTCTTTCTCCTTATCCTCAGGTCGTTGGCGGTTTATTTTGGGGCACCATCGCCAATTGTGATCTTTTTCTGTACTGGCACAGCGAGTTGCGCTGTGCTCATGTTTGCTAAAGGTCGCGGGAGCTGTTATTTTCTGTCCCAGTTAATTAGTCTCCTCTTATTAATATGAACAGCAGGCAGGACGAAACGAACGGCATCGTATTTCGGCCTCCCCGTTGCTGCAAATTTCGCTGTGGAGTAGTGTTAGTTTTTTTTCTTGCATACTCTGCAGCATCGAATTGTTGAGAAACAGAGGCTGTGATAATGTGCTCTAGATGTCATACAACATAAAGAATGACATGCCCGCCAGTTATTAAAGCCGATATTATACCCTGGAAAAGCTCGGATGTCAGGGTTAATGAGTGTCAGCTGGAAGGTTTTCACATTGCATTGTATGTCCTACAATGAATACCTAAAGGAGGTGGGATTAAAATGACAGAACTGTCCACACGCATTTTCAGACGAATTTAAAATCTATTTCCTGTCGCCTCTTCTTCAGAGCAGTAAACCATGGCTCTCTTTTTCATTCTGCAAAATCTGTGTATTGGGAGATTACTGCACACACCACTCCATTTTATAAAACAAGCCTGGAAGTGGTGCGCACGCGAGTGCGTTTGTGCCCGCCGCTAATGGAGACCACCATCTGTTTCCAATTAACGGGCGCGATAATTGGAAACAGATGGTGCTCATGCTCGCTCCCGAGCACCCTAGGCCCCAGTAGACAGAAGACGGGACATGCACCCGCATTGGGCCAATCGCGTGCTGTCTTTCGTAGAAAGATGCATGCAAAGGCCAATAGCGAGTGGAAAAAAAAGCACAGGCACGAGCCTGTGTTTGGAGTTAAAAGGCCTTTACTTAATGTCTTGCAGAGCAGCGCATGCGAGCTGGCTCAGGCGAGACATAAAAAGGCATCAGGAACAATAAAAAAAAGATGGGGGCGTGGCTACGGCACGAATGGAGTGAGATGCATCTCTCCGGGTCTCCGCTCCACCGTGTCCAGTGATCGCTGCGGCTCCCTGCCGCCGGGCCTGCAAACCGAGGCAGGGTGCCTGGACTGCTGCAGCGAGTGAGTGGCTCCAGTCTGGTCGGTGGAGAATGGCCCTGCAGGCCGTAAGCATGTGAACTCCCCAAACGGCCGCAGTGCAGATCATTCTGGTTGCCATTTTGACGGATTCTAAGGCAGTGGCGTGTCCGCTGGGCGCCAGCTCCGGCCCAAGCACCGAGTACGGACTGCATGCAAGGGTGAGTCTCCTGTGTTGTCGTTGGGCCCCAGGCTGTGCCGTGCCTCGGGAAGACTTGTGGGGGTTCCTCGGGCTCTGGTGCTGCTCAGAGGGGCTACCTGCTGGCCCGGCTGCTCAGCCCTGCGTGCGGTCTCATGGGGAGCCGCGCTTAAGATTCACAGTGGCTTCAAGTGCACTGTGGAGTGGACTCTGCGGTGTTCGGGGAAGGCAACTGGAGAGGGGTATCTTGCCAGCCCTGACGATCTCCAGGGACATGCCAGCTCAGAGGAAATTGCCCTACAACGCCTGGACTCTTGGGGGCCTTCGGTGCTTTCTGCGGCCCATCTTGACCCAGAATCTGGAAGCAACGTCCTTAGGCCCAGTGATCAGGTGTGCGGGGGACCTCCCGGAGGGGGTTCTCCTTGCGAGTGCCTGCCCCTTATTGTACTGCCTGCCCTTGGAGGCGCCCCTTACATGCATTACAAGCGAGCGTGCCTTGGATAGAGTGCCTGAGTTCAAGGATCATGGAGCCAGCTGCAAACTGCGAAAATCACAGTGAGCGGGCGAATAGCGCCCTGCCTGCGAAGCCCTTGGGGGATGAGAAGAGACCTTGCACTGCCCCAGGGCCTGACGAGCTGTCTCCCCCTTTGATGTATGACTGTTTGCTACCAACTGGGGAGCACACGGTGCCCTAGATGCTACAGCTGCTTGCAGGAGGATTCCCCTCCCCCCTGGTGTTTGGCCTCCACTTTTTCTTTCTGCCTGAAGCCCTGCATCTTGCATGTGGACCTCCCTGCAGGCTAGTGGAAAGGGATGCATGAATACTGATTGTCCCCGCGTCTAGCGAAGACCATAGGAGAAGTCGGCTGCTCTTCCCAGGGGTGCACTGGGAGGAAGACTGAATCTGACCTGAGTGCATGCACCTTTGCCCGCCACATGTACATGGTGAGTGCCCTCCCCTTTATTTGCATCATTGCATCCTGAGCGGTGGACTGCGTTGGGGGTGATCACTTCAGACACCACTTTATTGGTGGAACCAGCGTGGGGGCCCTGAACAGAAATTCCTTGTTTGCTTGAGGGGAGACAGTGGGACGCTTTTCGTCACATTCTTCCACCTGCCTGAACAGGACCTGGATTGTTCTGCAGCTTTGATGAAGTGACTGTTACACTCACCCTCTCGGCCTTTGATTTGGTGAAGTATTTGGAGCTTCCTTGTCTGAACCCTATAGCACTCAAAACGCTCACAGCGAATGGCACTGAGCCCTCACCTCCTGTTCTCCCACTGTTTCATCCTCCAGGGCTGACCCCCCCTTCATCGCTGGGCCCACGGTCCTCCCTGTAAACGCTGTCATGCCGCCTAAGAATAGGGCCAATAAAGACACTGATTCTGCGACATCCTGTGACAATCCGGTCACGTCTCTCTGGTCCAAGACGAACTCTCAAACGCAGGAAGATCCTAATTCTACAGCTGCACCATCAGGGAAGTCCAGCTCAGAAGTGCCAATCACTCAAGCGTTCATGACACCTTTCCTACAAGAAATCAAAGATGAGATAGGCTCTCTTCAATGAGACCTTGGGGCCGGACTCCAAGACATACGTAGGGAGGACATGGAAATCGGCAGAAGGGTCGACGATCTCGAACGCACAATATGGACACCAGAACAGAGGACCACGAAAACCTCTGGAAAAGGATGACGGAAATTGAGGAACAGAAAATCACCCTACAATTGAACCAAGAAGACCTAGAAAATCGCAGTAGGCGAAACAACCTCCGTATCTGAGTAGTTCTGCTGGGAACGGAAGCGTAGGACATTCTAGCATATACAGCGGAACTCCTACAAGCTATCCAGGAGAACGAGGAAGCCTCCTCCCATATGCTTGACAGGACCCACTGGGTCTCTGACCCACGCAATCAGCCTATCCCAGACATTCTTACGAGAGTCCACTACTTTACAGACAAGGAAGCCATTTTGAACAAGCATTAGAAATGCAATAGGTCTCGCAGCATTAGAGTTAGTGCTTTTAGAATTGTTAATGGGTTTTTTTGTAAATCTTTAGCATGAGGTTGAGGGTGAGTGAGGGTGAGTGAGGGTGAGGGGTTGAGGGTGAGTGAGGGTGAGGCTGAGGGTGAGGGTGAGTGAGGGTGGGTGAGGGGTTGAGGGTGAGGGGTTGAGGGTGAGGGGTTGAGGGTGAGCGGTTGAGGGTGAGTGAGGGTGAGGGGTTGAGGGTGAGTGAGGGTGAGGGTGAGTGAGGGTGAGTGAGGGTGAGTGAGGGTGAGTGAGGGTGGGTGAGTGTGAGTGTGAGTGAGGGTGAGTGTGGGTGAGGGGTTGAGGGTGAGTGAGGGTGAGGGGTTGAGGGTGAGTGAGGGTGAGGGGTTGAGGGTGAGTGAGGGTGAGGGGTTGAGGGTGAGTGAGGGTGAGGGGTTGAGGGTGAATGAGGGTGAGGGAGGGTGAGGGGATGAGGGTGAGGGGTTGAGGGTGAGTGGGGGTGAGTGAGGGTGAGGGGTTGAGGGTGAGTGAGGGTGAAGGTGAGTGAGGGTGAGGGTGAGTGAGGGTGGGTGAGTGTGAGTGAGGGTGAGTGTGGGTGAGTGTGGGTGAGTGTGGGTGAGTGAGGGTGAGGGATTGAGGGTGAGGGGTTGAGGGTGGGTGAGGGGTTGAGGGTGAGTGAGGGTGAGGGTGAGTGAGGGGTTGAGGGTGACCCATTTTCAGAACACACACTAACAACTAAAAATGTATCGCAACTACTTGCCAAGGCACCACAGTACATGCAAAACTCCACCTGCAATGCATTCTTCCAGATGTTTAAATGTACTGAACCCAAGATATTAAAGAAGCTTGGTCATAGAAACTGTTGAACCTTTTATGAAATTATGGCCGTTGCACCAGATTAACCCAGGGGAGTTGAGGATGTTATCCAAAGGGTCCCTCGGAAAAGGAGAAATCATTTGTGAAGCTGCGGAAATTATGTTAAGTTGAATCGTATACTAGTACCAGGATACAAAACAATGCTTTTCAATTAAATATAAGGTGCAGGTTCACAACAACAGCCACACCGGAAACAGGCTCCACCAACAAACACTCTGGAACATTTAAGATAATGACCCAACGTAACACTTGTAACACAAAAGGTACGAGAAAAGAACGACGACAGGCTGCTATGGTATTAGGCGCACATACATATAAGACCATGAGCACACAAAACACGCCCATTGTGGGAGAAGACGTGCAGTAACACTTCCAGCCCACATAACCAACAGCATGAAACCATGTGCTGCCTTGCAGCACACTGCTCAATGTCAATCTTTTATGTATGCGTCTACATGCGACTCAGTCATGATACCAAGAATGAAGGAACTTCAAACAAAAGTATCAAACACATGCCCATTTATTCTTCATATAATTATTCAGCATTTAGTAATGGATTCATTTCACAACATTCGATTACCAATTCAATATTAACATACTACACTAGTCAACCACGTCATATTTAGTGAGATGTATCACCAACAAGAAAAATAACCCATGTCTTGTGAAAAACATTTTCTGGATAGCTCAGCGAAAATCTACCAGTGGATCCATTTGATCACTCTGCGGAAGGGCTACTGCACATGGGCCAAGGAACAAACACATCATGCGACGGTAGTAAATCATCTAAACGTTGAGGCCGAAGAAACGTAGCGGACACATTTGTGGCTGTAGTTGAAAACTGTTTATCAGAGCATTTGCTAACTCAAATATTTGAGCAACCCTTAAAGGATCTACCAAGCTTACTTCATTTTACATTTCGGAATTCGGGTATAATTGGTACCATTTTTGCCGTGATTAACATGCGGCATTTTTTTCTAAAGTGACACCAAATAAGACGATCACAAATCTTGACCTGTCTGGGCTGAAAAGTAAACTCACATGACGTTTGAACGAATCAGAAATAATGGCATCCGACTATGGTATCAGAGTATTCAGGAACACGTGTTAACTGCTGCGAGTTTTCATTTCTAACATGATAATTCACTACAAGCAGGGCAACAAATAAAACAAATATGTTGCGGGGCAGTAGCTCAAACATGTGTATGTACACACATGTCTAAAACTTTATCCATATGGCAATGAAGCATAGCAACCAGTATACAGATGCACTGAAGGACTGCAATATGGCGCTACCAAATGAAAAGAATGTGTGCTTCTGGTGTACTGCGTTAATCGTGTGTACTAAAGGTTCAGCGAAATTATGTATGAAAGTTTTACACATACAACTTACCTCTTTTCTGGTAAGGGTTCTTAAAAATCCGGTTGCCTGTCTGCCTTGTTTTCAACTCGGTTACTACTTCAACAAGACGGAGGGGAGGGGTAGGAGAAATGCGACACGGCGGGAAGGGGAGGGGGCGGAGCGGGTAAACAAAGACGGACGTGCACGCGCACGCGCTTTTAAGGTCAATGCGCATGCGCATTGACCTTAAAAGTCACGGGCACTGCAAGGAATCGCCACGATTCCTTGCAGTGTAGATAAAGAGTGGATAAGTCGCAATACTCTCGCTTGCTCGATGCGCATGCGCATCGACAGGCGAGACCTAAAAAGGGGCAGGGGATCAAGTTAGTTTCTTACAATGGCCTTTCGGTACATATTTTTCAGGACTTGGTCCTAGCCACGCGAAGACGGAGGAAAGATTTCAAACCTGGCACAGATAAATCGAGAGACCTTAATAATAAGTACCAGTGGGGCCACCCCTTCGCTTTAATGTTCACTTGGGAGGGCAAACCACGGGCTCTTTGTTCGCTGAGAGATGCGAAATCTGCAACTCCCTGTGGAACCTGAAGGGGAAACCTTTCTTCATCGCAGGAATGTCATGACGGGCCTCTTCGCCCGGTGTGGTCCACTGTCATTCTTCCTAGATCCAAAACGCCGCGTACAGGAACTCAAATCCTCACAAACTAAGCAAGACATCATTAGTCACATTCGCTCTCTAAGTGGCTCTTCCTCTCCAACGCATTCACCAAACCAGGTTGAGTGATATTCCGCTGGATGTGCCAGCCCCCGGTTTAGCCCCAAAGCCCCTCACGCCTAATCCTTGTGGGCTTGTCCAGTTATTTGAGATAAGGCTTGATCCTGGTTGTGTATGGTCCACGGAGTGGTCCAACGCACGCTTCGGAGAGTTATGATTGGCCCTATTAGTCGGAATAACTGTGTCTACAGAGGGCGTCACTAAAATCATTGTAACTGATCTCCTTGGAATGGTCCAGTGGTCGGAGCAACCATTGCTTTACCCTACATTGCCACAGGACGACGTAGGTGGCCAAAAACCTCCAAACTTCTATGTGTCTGCTCCCCCCTCATCAGAGTCCCTTAGGAGAGTGACTTTTCTGGAATGGCCTGCCTGAGTGAACCCGGGGTGTTCCTGATAGACTCTGATACTGTTTGGCCCGGCTGGTCATCTTATTGTCTCTTTTATTTTTTCTTCTTTTTTAGTTGTATATTTTCTTCCCTTAGATGCGCTGATTTTAGGGGCTGGGACGTTGCAATTCTCCGGGAGTGCCTCGCTGGGACCCGCTCGAATATGCTCTGTTGGATCGGAGACCGGGGATATCTTTCCAATTCTTCTAATGGGGTGGGTGACCCTTGGGGGTTGCCCAGTAGGTTTACGATGTCACTGTGCTGGTTATGGGAGAAGCACTCTCCTCTTTGTATAATTATGACCAATCTTATTACATTTCTCTACCTAAACGTAAAAGGGTTGAACTTCTCAGGCGCTGAATTGATGCGCCTACAGACAACTTCATTTTAATGACTACATCTCCCAGAATTCCAGTTGATGCAGTGGGAGGATCATTTTCAATATTACCCAGCAAGAGCGTACAGGATGTGCGCGTAATTCTGTTCATGTTGTTTGGTCGGGTGGATATTCGACTTCTGGTTTGTTCTTTTCGTGCCCCTTGGGATTGTTCTGACGCGCTGAAGGAAGCGCAGTGGTTTGTGAAGCCGCGCTGAAGGAAACGTCGATCCCCGGATATCTGCTCTCTGCCGTACGCGCTGATGAAAGTGCTGTGATCGCGCTGAAGGAAGCGCCGATCCCCGGATATCTGCTCTCTGCTGTCCGTGCTGAAGGTAGCGCTGTGGTTCGGAACGCCGCGCTGAAGGAAGCAGCGGTTGTTCTGACTTTATGCTGCAGACTAAGAACCGCGCTGAGGTAAGCGTTGCAGTTTCTGTCAGTGGTTCTTGACTTTGTTTCTTTCCCTGGAGGTCAAAAGATAACTCACTGATTTATTACGTTGTACTAGCGCTTTGGCTTCAGAAGGTATTGTTTCTTTTTTTGAAAATACATGTTCTCATTTTGACCCTTACTTTCCCTCACGGAGAGGATTCATTCACCAATGACTTTGAGTTTGTTATTTTTTCCTTCTTCATTTTGCCTGAAACAAAAGGAGTACTAGTGAACTACTGGATTCCAATCGTTATCACTGTCCCTGTTCTCAGATAACAATGGGAGGGGCAGCTTCCTGGGACTGCTGATGCTATATATCTTTTTGAGTATGAAAGTTATCACACTGGGTATGTATTGACATGTGTCATATATCTTTTGGTTGGTAGTATGTATGATTGGGAATGTAATATTTCCTGCTTTCTTGTTGTAGGTATACAACTATATAAAGGAGAGAAGTATCTCTGTTTGGATCTATGTTGGTAAACAGGAGTACAGATATCTTCCACATCAAGTCCACAGGTACTAGTCAGTCATAGGGAGAATATATGAGAGTAGAAGAACAATATCGCATTGTGTTAACCTTGTATTATTTTGTTGCAGGTCTCCCTCTCCCCGCTGTTCCTTCCCTAAATACCTTTCCCTCACCTGATTGCCTTACTACTCTGTGTTACATTATCCAGAGATGGAGACATCGGGAGGTGGTCCCCTTTGTGCATCATCCGGAATCTAAGGAGTAGACGTGGATCTCACAGAACTCCCCTAACAAGCCCCACCAGGTGTGGAGATATTTGCTTCAACAAGACCCTGATGTGTTTTTTTTTCAGGAGACTCACTTGCTTCCCGCCGACACTCGCCCCAGATTCCCCATTCTATATTGGGCATGCGTTTCTTCTAAAACGGGTGGGGTGACCATTTTTAAGCAAGGCTGGCGAGCGGTGAAATTACGTCAGATGACGGGGAGGTTTCTTAAAGTCTCACATGGCTTGGGGTCGATGATCCTCAACCTTTGTTAACATATACACTCGTAATCAAAATCAGGATGTTTATTCTTCGTTTGCACCTCAGGGGACTCCTGCAGACAATCGCAACTCCTATTGTCTTGGGGGAGGTGTGGGGGGGATTTTAATTTGGTCGGGAACCCAGGGTGGGATTGCACACCGCCGGGGCGATGTTGGCGACACTGCGGAATGCCATAACTGACTTCGGTTTAGTTGATGTCTGGAGACAACTCCACCCGGATTCTAAGGATTACTCCTTCTTTTCTCATGTGCATTGATCGTATTCTCTTCTAGATTATTTTTTCTTTCCCCCCCCTTGATACATACGCTGTGTATTGCGGAGTTCTCGGATATATCCCTATCAGATCATGCACATGCCCCGATCTCGCTGAAACCCCCTGATTCACATAGACAACCCTTACCTCGATGGAGATTGCCCCCTCAGGCCCTCCGGCATCCTGTAGATGTGGCGGATATCCATATGGGGATTGAGGCCTTCTTTCTTGCTAATACCATCTCAGATAACCCCTGAGGATGCCTTCAGAGCTACCATCCGAGGGGTCATCATGTCTATATCAATTGCCAGGACCAGAAAAGGCTCGGTTTATCAAATCAACCCTTTCTAGAGATATTAAGGCTTTAGAACACAAAGACCACATGCAACCGTCCCTTTGCAACAAGCAGTTCCCTGCCAAACTCCACAGTCAACTGCGCTTACAGCGCAACAACAAGGTGGAGCGGCTCCTACTCACCCTCAAACAAAAATTGTACATGGGGGGGGACAAGGTCGGGGCATGTTTAGCACGACGACTCCGAGCTCAGACTATACGAGCTCACATTGCTAAGTTCAAGCATCAGGATGGCACTTGGGCCATCTTGGAGGCGGACAAAAGCTTGGAGCTGGAGAATTTCCGTAGGGATCTATAGGCGAACGCTCCTTGTTCACACAACGCTGTCTCGGCCTTTCTTGCCTCTCGCCCATGGGACCCTATTGATCCTTACTTTACGAAATTGTTAGACGACCCTATTACCCGTGATGAAATTGCCAAAGCGATGAAGCAACTCCCGATAGGTAGGTCACTTTTTATCTGGTTTTCTACCCGCAACTTCGAGACCATTTGCACCATCTTTTTAATAGTTTCACTGACAGCTTAAGCCTCACCCCCACAATGAATGAGGCAGAAGTTGTGCTTATTCCCAAGTAAGGAAAAGACCATACCCTGCCTGCGTAATTTCGTCCCATTGCCGACGCCATGATCTATACGAAAATCTTGGCAAACCGCTTGGAACCCCATCTTCCGGGTCTTATTGACCCCGATCAAGTGGGGTTTATGCGTCACCGTCAGGGGGCAGACAACATCCGCCAGATAGCCCACCTTGTGGATAAAGTGAGATTCAGAAAAATTCTTGCCTGTCTGGTGTCCCTCGACGCTGTCAGGAATATCGTAGGTGCCATTACATTTGATCAAAGAAATCATCAAAACAAGAAAAGGTTTAGAACCATTGTAAAACCATGTATGGTTAACCTCTAGGAGAACCTTCATTAGGGATCTTGCACATTATAAGATGGCCACCGAGTTTACTGCATTATTAGGCACATTTTCATGACACCTGTGAGGCCACTGATTGTTAAGATGTGCGTGTGCGCTTTCCGCTGCGCACTTCAACTGACGTTTAGTCAGAGATAGTTGTGTCACCGCTCTTCCTCATATTTTTATGAGTCTAGGAGCGGTATTCCTTAGTTAGAGTTCTAGAATTTGCGGCGAGTTCCTTTAAGCGTCCAGAGTTGATTCGTCTTCACTGAGTTTAGCAAGAGAAGCTATCTTTGCGACTCCGGTCAGGTCGTTTCTAGCAGCGGTTTCCTCAACGCTTCCAGAGTGGGTTCGGCTTCACCGAGTTTTGAAAGGGAAGATATCTTGCAGCTCTGGTGAGGTAATTTTCAGCAACGGTTTCCTCAACAAATTTAGAAGGAGATTTTCGACCCTCGAGTATTTCGGCAGAGCGAGAGACATTCAAGATATTCAAGTAAGGCGTATCATTACGCGCTTTCATCTCAGCAGTCCTAGTGTTACTTGTTTGCTGCCGCGTTTTCGCACCCTGCCCAGTAAGACCTTGAGACTTACCCCTTGTGCACTTTTCCTCTTTCTACCCGTCCTTTCTTCCCTCCCTAGTTCCCTTTTGCGCGTCAATCCTTTCATGGCAGCTCTTAAGAGGTGAAGACAAGGTAAAAGACATAAAGACTTACAGAATTTATATATATATATATATATATATATATATATATATATATATGTGTATATATATATATATATATATATCTTTGGATTTGCATTAAGCAGAATTCCCTGCTTGATTAACAGGTATATAGCAAAAAAGAAGTACAACATACGCAATTCATTACAGTTTGTTTCAGTATTGTCACTTAAGGTGTTTATTTAGTTTCAGGTTCAGGGAGACAGCTTACAACTTTAGAAGCATCACATGAACAGAGGCAAACACTCCTTCCTAAACTGGTAGGAAGTATTCAGCTCACTAAATGTTAGTAATAATATAATTGTGAGGCGTTGTTGTTTATCTTTTGCCCCTCTGTGCATTCGGTACCATCTCACTCCCAGAATACTAGAATACTACCTAGGAGCAGAGAGGGAAGCAGTCATAGAAGGAGTTGCCTCTTCTTTATTCCAATTCCCCTTTCCCCCCTGTTGGCGCACCCGCTCGGTGAAAGGCAGAGCGAGGCTACTGGTAGGCGGGCATTGGGAGCTATCGCCAGTTCTGCTTCCGTGAAGATTGGTACTTTGACAGACGCGGAGAAGGAATTCAATCGAGTAGATTGGGTCTTTCTCAAGGCTGTCCTTCGGAAGGTGGGTTTGGGGCCTGGGTTGATCTCTAAACTGATGGCTCCTTATGCAAAACCCACTACCCGCATGCGATTTAATGGGCATCTTACGGGCCCTATTCCCATCCATTGCAGTACCAGACAGGGGTGCCCTCTCTCCCCACTATTATTTGCTCTAGTGGTGGAACCCCTAGCCATAGCTATACGTCGGGATCAGGTTATACTGGGTATTCCCATGGGTGATTACAAACATAAAGCTTCCCTTTTTG
Organism: Lissotriton vulgaris; assembly: GCF_964263255.1. Lineage (NCBI taxonomy): Eukaryota > Metazoa > Chordata > Amphibia > Caudata > Salamandridae > Lissotriton > Lissotriton vulgaris. Next base: position 1,699,899,163 of record NC_141685.1, on the reverse strand, counting down.
CTGATGACCTTCTCCTCTCCATGTGCTCTCCACCTACTACCCTCCCTGATGTAGCGATGCTTCTAAGGTCGTTCGAGGACGCTTCAGGATGCAGCGGCGGCTGGTGACATTTGAAAATGGTGAAGTGTAAAAGGACGGGATAAGTGTCCTGTGGCGAGCGAGCATAGCGAGTGAGCACGCCCTTTATAAGGGGGGTCCCAGGAGGATTCTCCTCCGGATTTTTGTTTGAAAGAATTGCAAGAAGGTTAAAATAGCAATTGTGAAAGTGTGTTTATGACATCAATAAAGAGCCTCTGGGTGGAATTACTTGAACTGCAGACACAGTGGCAAACTGGGGTGTTGTGGAAGTCCATTGGGTGTTCTGGACCTCCATTTCAAGGGCCCCAGGTTCTTGTAGGTACCTGTACATTGAAGAAGGTAGAGCTGTGGTACAGAGGCAAAGGGTAAGCTAGTAGACCCAGAGAAAAGTCAATCACATGTCAGGACAGTGTCTCTGAAAGGCCCGCATGGCTGTGGCAGTGTCAGTCACATGTCAAGTTGATCAACTGAAAGGCCGGGTGGGGACAGTGTGTGTCAGTCACATGTCTCACTGGTGCTTCTAACAGACCAGCTGGACTGGGCTGCTGTCAGTCGCTTAGTGGCCTGTCAGGCTGGAGCCTTTGCAATTCTTGTTAGCAGAGCACATGCTAACATCTGTAGACCTCAGAACAGTCACTGGCATAGAACATAGTAGTGACCAAGGAATTGCAGTATCTCCAAGCACTAGAGGTGTGTTAATAGGAATTTCTTAGAACCAATCCAAACCCACAAAGCACAAGAAAGGTCCAAGAGATTAACCTACTCCAAGTAGATTCCGAAATGTTCCGAATCCAATCTGCAGGTTTATTTTCATTCCAACAACTGATGGAATATCATGGATGATATGGAATGGAATGTTGTTACATTTTTATGCCTTGTCGATTAAGCTTTTTGGGCCCAATAGCACTTTATTTGGACAACTGCACTAACAAAGTCATATCATACATTTATTGCCACAGTGCAACTTCACCTATTGTCAAAAAAGAATGCTAGCCTATTTGAGAGCAACATCACAACAGGAAACAACTGGAACTACACTCAAGACTTAGCTGTTTTGATTTCACTGCACTAATTTCATCCCTTGTGCTCTGGTTTATCTTAACCCCATTCTTTGTGACAACATCAGAAAAAAACGGACTTCCTAAACAGCACATGCAGACGGCCCTGAGAGCAATGATGTTTATCATTATTGTTGAGAAGAGGGAGTAGTGGCATGAGCCACTCGAGGATTTGCCGAGTGCCATGTCGAATGGTCCCTCCCCAAATACTACACATCGACATACATACTATATGTCACATACTGGAGTAGTTAACACCTGGGGTACAACTGAAACACAATTGTCTATTAGTGTGACAGATCCTCTACAGCAGTGTTTCCCAAACTGTGGTCCGCGGACCCCAGGGGTCCGTGACACATTCCCAGGGGGTCCGTAGGCAACAGTTTTAAAAGCACAGAAACATTTCTTGTATAATTAGCAGCTTTCCAGCAACAATAAAAGTGTCAAGAGAATGCCAGTGATTAATGTAGCTGCTGGAGAGCAGTGGAGTTTTGTTCAGTGGCAGCTTTGATTTAACTAATGTAGCACAGAGGATTAATGTGCCTACTGCAAAGAACGTGTAACATGCATCTTAAAAAGCAGCATTTTATGTGCCTAGGTTCCTGGTTACTGCTTTTGTCACAGAGATTCTTTTGTTACTGTGCACTTCATAAGTGACAATCGTAATTAAGCAGAGGGACCTATAAACTGTCTTCAAAGAGCTGCTTGCAAACTGCATGGTACCAGTTAGTAACTTATATTTTGTCCCAGTTATTCATTATCCTGATGCTGCTAAAAAGATATATTTGGGTGGAAATACATTTTTAATGTTAAAGTCAATGCTAGCCACTGTGTTATGCTCTGAATCCTGAGTTTGTGCTTTTCCAGACCAAGCACTCTTTAAACATTTTATATACACACTGATTTACATGTATGATTCAATGTCTCTATATGTGTGTGATGTAAAGTGCTCTGACATCCTACAATGGTATGAGAGATGCTACAAAACAAATGAAATACACATGACAGAGGGGCTATGACTTCAATATAAAATACTAAGGGCCAGATGTACGATCTGTTTTTATATGCGCGAACGGGTTTGCGAACCCGTTTGCGCATGCAAAAACCTATTGGGCCATGTACATAGCCTATTTCGCGAGGCGCAATTTGTTTGCGACTCTCTAAATAGGTTTTGCAACTTGCTATTTGGAAGGGGCATTCCCTTCCAAATAGCGAGTCTCAAAACCATGTACAAATGTTTTGCGGTCGCAAAACAGTCAAAATTACCACCTACTTCAAGTAGATGGTAATGCATTCGCAAATGGGAAGGGGTCCCCAGGGACCCCTTACCCTTTGCAAATGCATGCTAAATTATTTTTTTAGGTCAGGCAGTGGTCCCAGGGACCTCTGCCTGCCCTTAGAAAATGAAATGAAAACATTTAATTTTCTTTTTTTTTTAAATGCATGGTAAACAGGCTGCATTTTTTTTTAAAACTGCTTTATTTAAAAGCAGTCCGAGACATGGTGGCCTGCAGAGCCCAGCAGGCCACCATCACTTGGAGGGCTGGCATTCCCAATGGGCTCGCAAATTGAGACCCCATTGGTAATCTCAAAGAGTGTCAAACACACTGTTGTACATTTCATTTAGCGAATCGCAATTTGCCACTCGCAATGTGTCGCCAATTGCGAGGCGCTAAAAGAAATGGTCGTACATCTGGCCCCAAAATCCTAAGTACTTTGAGTATTTGTTTTGTGTGCACACGTGTGTATTTTTTTCTAATAACTGTTTTAATGTTTGAAATTTAACTCATACAAATTGCTTAGGGGTCCCCGGCTTCCAGTGGTGACTCAATGGGGGTCCTCAGGAATCAAAGGTTTGGGAACCACTGCTCTACAGCACAAAGAGAAGAATGGCAGTCCACAAAGGATACGAGTTGCTCACATGTGCATCATTTCATTTTAAATTAGGTTGCCTTTTTAGATATTCAGCCCACCACGCTTTTGACTTGCTATGACAATTCACAGGCAAAACTTAATTGCACGAAAAGCTGGATTAATAATATTGTCCTTTGAAAGAACATGGCTGCGTAGGAATGCAACCAAATGCTGCTATATTATTATTAAAATTTACAAATGTCTAAAATATGTGAAAATCAGGTTGCTTGTTTTTACCCTCAAGAAGGCAAAGCTAGCCTTGGCAACCAGGATGCGATGGCCACTTTGCAAGGCAGTCCCAGCCCAATAACACCATCCAAGCAAGAGCTATATTCTAGTGATCTATAGTCAGAGGCCTGCGTGGAAAACAAACTTTTAGTCTCTTTGGTGGAAAGGACTAGTGATCAGCTAAAACATAGGTTGATATGCGAGTAGTAGATTTTGATCCAAGCCCAGAGGAAGGCTCACAATGCAATCACAGTGAGCAGGTTGGAATGAGTGAGCGCTAACCTATAGATTATCTATCACCTGGCACCCCCACCTGCAATGCAGTTGTGTATCTTTACATATGTACTGGCGTGTTAGTTACTTGCTGCCACCGCAAAACTATTTCACACTAGCAATTCGTGTATGGTCACCGTTGATGAGAAGAATGAAACTGAAAAAACACAAATGACGTGTTCAGTGTTAAGAAGGTGGCCAGTGATGCCTGAGAAAAATACACACAGCTAGGACAGTTCTGTGTGCGAGTCGAGGTAACAAAGTCTTAGGGTTTGGGCAAAGAAAAATGTTGCAAAGGTGCCTGCAGCTGATTACATTGCATGGCTTACCTATTGTTTTTTATATCAGAGCTGGCTAGAAAACCCGCAAAGTCAATCACCCTCAGAGGACTAACGCACTGCCTGGTTTATACACACACACACACACACACAGAATTTGTAAGGCATGTGCAAAGTGGGCCATGGCCCAGGGCCTCATGCTATTAGGGGGACCCCTGATAGAGAAAAGGAGTCGTTTCTGTCCTGTAACTCCAGTTCTGTAGTAGTGGTATTTCTGTTATAGTCTTAATCTAGTGAATAGTCCCGCCCATGTGCGTGGACCCCGGAGCAATCAAAAATAATCTCTTAAAGTGTCGAAAAAATGCAGAACTGCACATACACTTAAGAGAGAATTAAAGACAGATAATGCAGCCTATAAAACCAGGCTACACTGTCCAGTACTTCAACTAGAAATTCCACCAAAAATCCACAAACCGCAAAGCCTGTCCAGATTTCCCTTGCATCAACAGCAAGAACCCCTCTGGAATGATAGAGAGGAAGACCTGGACAGAAAAGCCCCATAGGCTGCCATTGTATGGCTCAGAACAGGATACTGTGCCTTTAACAGAACTTTCCAGAACTTCACAGTATCCCAGAATGCACTGCAGGTCCCTTTTACTTTCAGTTCTTTTTGAAGGCGTAACACGCCAGACCTGTAGCATTCCTTACACTAATATCTCTCTCCACCGGGGAGGAGGGCGGGTGCTTATGACTATAACAGAGATACCCCTACTACAGAACTGGAGTTACAGGTCAGAAACTACTCCTTCTGTAGTAGGGAATCTCTGTGTATAGTCATAATCTAGTGAATAGAATGGCAAGCCCATCCCCACACTAAAGCGGCGGTGGAGAAACGAGAAATAACACCACTATTGTGCGAACAGATTTCGCAGTGAAGCCTGCCCAACCTGAGCGTCTGCCCTGGCATCAGTGTCCAGGCAGTAATGCTTAGCAAAGGTATGGACCGACTTACAAGTGGCCGCCTTGCAGATTTCTGCAATAGGAACATTATGGAGCAAAGCCGTCGTGGCAGCTTTGCCCCTGGTGAAATGAGCCTTAGGTTTACCCCCTAAGGTCTTATTAGCCTTTTGGTAACACAGTTGTATGCAGGACACAATCCACCTAGAGATGGACTGTTTAGAGGTAGCAAGACCGGTCCCGACTGATCCATAATTGATAAACAATTGATCTGACCTACCAATATCCTTGGTCTTATCCAGATAAAATTTCAACACCCTCCTAACATCCAGGGAATGTAGCGACCTTTCCGCTGGAGAGGAAGGATTCTGAAAAAAAGTAGGTAAAGTTATGGTATGGTTAACATGAAAATCAGATATAACCTTTGGAAGAAATTTAGGGTGAGTTTGCATAACAACCTTAGCAGCATGAAATACAGTATAAGGTTCCTGGCAACACAACGCCTGAATTTCACTAACCCTGCGGGCCGATATAATGGCCACGAGGAACGCGTGGAGAAGTTTGGCTCACTGGTTAGAGGAGGCAGACCTGGAAGCAGAGGTCAGCCCGGGACCAGGGTTCACTTCCCGGCTCGGCGGGGTCTTGAGTCCTAATATGTCCATGGACTCGACAATTCTCGCTCCGGTGCCTACTCGATTAATGGGTTCACACTCTGCGACTCTGGGCAATAGCTTGCTTAATCTCCACAACGGCCCCTCGCGGCGGGATGCCTGGCTTTCACCTTGCGGATACCCTGCTGGGGTTATCTCGCAGGGGAATACCAGGACGGGTTCCCTAAGCAAGCGCTTAGAAACCAGTGGTGATATGCGCTATATAAATTCATGTACATTTACATTTAGATTTACAGGACAGGTGCTGCAACGAAGCCTTATGAATAGGTTCAAAAGGCTCCTTCATCAATCTGGACAGCACCACATTCAATTCCCATGAAGGCGAAGGAAGCCGGACAGGAGGGAACACTTTCTTCAAGCCTTCCAAAAAATCTTTGATCACAGGGATCTGAAAGAAGGAAGTCTGTGAAGGGCATTTCCTGTAGGCAGTCAGCGCAGCAAGATGGACCTTAATGGAATGGATATTAAGGCCAGACTGTGCCAGATGCAGAAGATATGGAAGGATGACATCTTCCTTACACGTCGTCGGGTCTTAATTCTTAGACCTGCACCAGATGCAAAACCTCTTCCACTTGTAAGCATAGGAAGTCCGAGTGGAAGGTCGCTTAGCCTCCTTCACTATGTCCATGCAATCTTCAGGTTTATTCAAATGACCATATTGCACTATCTCAGGAGCCATGCCGCCAAACTCAAAGAAGAGAGGTTGGGGTGCAACATCTGCCCCCGAACTTCGTGAGAAGGTCCGGCCTGCACGGCAGCCGTATGTGAGGAAGGAGAGACCGGTGAAGCAGGTCCGTGAACCACCACTGCCTGGGCCATTCCGGGGCAATCAGGATCATCCGTGCCCTGGACTGGGACAGCTTGAGGAACACCGTCGAAATCAGGGGAATGGGTGGAAAAGCGTACAGAAAGCTGTTCGACCAGTTGATCCATAGCGCATTCCCCAGCGTCCCCTGCTGGTAGTACCTGGAGGGGAAGTTTAGGCATTTGCTGTTTTCGGCCGTGGCGAGCAGATCTATGTCTGGAGTCCCCCACCTTGCGAAGACTTCTCCTAGTACTTCGTCATTTATGACCCATTCATGGTTTCCTGAATCAGTCTGCTCACTGCGTCCGCCTGAACATTCTGCACACCTGGTAGATGGGTAGCCGTTATCGTCAGTCCTCTTGCCAGAAGCCATTGCCAGATCGCCTGCGCCTCCTGCGACAGAGTGCGTGATCTCGAGCCCCCCTGCTTGTTGAGGTAATACATCGTGGTCGTATTGTCCGTCTGTACAAGCAGAGAGTTGGTCTGGAAGGACGGATGAAAGGCCTTCAGTGCCAAGTGAACAGCTCTGAGTTCCAGGAAGTTGATGTGATACGTGGACTCCGTCGGTGACCACGTTCCTTGAATCTTTAAGTCTCCGGAGTGCGCTCCCCGGCCCTGGAGAGAAGCATCCATCACGATAGTCTGAGTGGGAATGTCCTTGTGGAAGGGAACCCCTCTGAGGAGATTCTCCGCTGAACACCACCACTTCAGAGCCTGAAGAGCATGCAGAGACAGTTGTATCTTGTCGTCCCAAGACCCTTTCCTCTGATCCCACTGATACTCCAAGCACTCCTGCAGAGGTCTCATGTGCAGTCGTGCGTGTGGCGTTAGGAAGATACAAGAGGCCATCGATCCCAGTAGAGAACACACCGTCCTCACTGTTGTAGATGGAGTGGTCATTAGAGCCTGAGCCTTCCGAAGGAGTGATAATCTTCGCTCCTCCGAAGGAGACACGCTTGCTGACAGCGTATTGATGGTGGCTCCCAAGTACTGAATGCACTGGACCGGAGTCGGGACAGACTTGGACATGTTGATGTGCAACCCCAGCTTGTTCAAGAGAACGCACGTCTTCTGGAAATATGCCTGAGCTTCCGAGAAGGAGGAGGCCTTGATCAACCAATCGTCCAGGTACTGGTAGACAAACACCTTGTTCTTCCTTAGGTGTGCTGCTACCACTGCCATGCACTTCGAGAATGTTCTGGGCGCAGACTTCAGCCCGAATGGCAGTACTGTGTACTGATAATGATTGGTGCCGACTTGAAATCGCAGGAACTTCCTGTGTTTGTGTGCAATGGGCACATGGAAGTACGCATCCTGTAGGTCTATTGCACATAGCCAGTCTCCCAGTTGCAACTGAGGATAAATCTGATGCAAGGACAGCATGCGAAACTTTTCTCTGCGAATCCACTTGTTTGCCTGTCGCAAGTCCAGAATGGGCCTGAACTCGTTCTTGTCCTTCTTGCGAACTAAGAAGAACCGGGAGTACAGACCTCTTCCTCTTTGAGACAGAGGTACGTCTTCTATCGCCCTTTTCCTTAACAGGATATCGGCCTCCGCCTGGAGCTCAAACAGTTGAAACTGCAAGCTGACCGGAGGAATTGATGGAGGCGGGCTGGTGAACCGAAGACTGTATCCATTGCAAACAATATTCAGCACCCACTTGTCCTGAGTAATTTTTCTCCACTCTGCCAGAAAAAATTGAACGCTTCCCCCCACCGGAGCGGGTAACGGATGTAGGGGAAGTAACCGCTCAGGGTCGAGATCCGGCCGGGCCCTTGTTCGCTGTAGAGGACTGCTGTCCCCCTCTACCCTTCTGGCGCTTCTGGAAGGGTCTCCGGAACTGCTGCTGTTGTTGCTGCTGCTGGCCTGAAGACTGTCCTCGTCCTCTTCCCTGTGCACCGAACCGTCTTTGGAATGGGCGGTAGGCCTTCTTTTCTTTGGGCTTCTCCAAGCCCACAGCCGTCAGGGTCTCTGTCTCCGCCTTCATGCGGGCCATCTCATCATCGGCATGCTTTCCGAACAGGGTTTCCCCCGAGAAGGGCAGATTGGTCACCCGCTGCTGAGCCTCCGGCTTGAGTGATGTGAGCCTGAGCCAAGCATGGCGCCGCTGGTTGATCCCATGACAGTACCCATGGGCAGCCAAAAGAAAGACATCCGCAGCCACGCTGATGACCTGGTTTGAAACCAGCAATCCCCTCTTTGAGTATCTCTTGGAAGTCCTCCCTCTTGTCTCGTGGCAGAAGTTCCGCGAACTGTTGCAGGGATTCCCACAGGGCACGGTCATACCGCCCTAGCAACGCCGCATTGCTGGACGCCTTCATTGCCGTGGATGCAGTCTCACACGCCTTCCTACCAGCTGTCGATCCATCGGCTCTCCTTACCAGGCGGTACGGTTGAGGACGGGGAGGTAGAATGTAACTTCCTGGCCGCATTCACTATAACAGAGTCAGGCACCGGGTCTATCCGCAGAAAAGCCGGGTCCGAATCCGGGGCCCTGTACTTCTTCAGAAGTTGGGAGGGAGAGGCCTTCACCACCGCTGGCGTGAGATACAGCTCCTCCGCAGGCTCTACCAAACCAGGCACTAGTGGCAGTGGAGGGCGAGACAAATGCTTCTTGTGAAGCGTCTCAAATATCACGGACGTCGTGGGTGATGGAGCCGTCACCGTGATTCCCAATTTTGCCGCCCCCATCAGGATAACATCCTGGAACGTGCTGATGTCGTCCACCGGAGACACCCTTGTCCCTGGGGATTCCGACAAGGTCGGTGAATAGGTCCTGGTCCTGGACCTGGAGGAGTCCGTACGGGACCTAGATCCACGCCTCCTATGGCGACGTCTTGACCTGGTGGAGGATCTACGTCGACTCCTCGATCTCCCTCTCCGTCCAGAGCGTGATCGAGACTTCCTTGGCTTCGGCCGATCCGCCGGTTCCACCGGAGCGGGCGACTTTGGTTTGGCCGGGGCCTTCGGCTTAGGGGTCCTCTTGGGAGGGGTCGGAAGTCTGGGCAGTGAGACCGACCTCGGAGGAACCGGAGGCGGCTTGTCTGCTGGCAGCTGAGGTCGAGGTATAGGTTGAGGAAGTGGTGGTAGAGGAGGAGGAGTAGGGGCCCTCGGAGGGAGCCCCCTCGGTAATGGAGGCGGGGGTGTAACCGGCCTCTGTGACGGGGTATACACCACGGAGTACACCGAACCCGGTGATCCGCCTTCCTTTCCAACCTGGGACGTTGGCGAAACTCCCATGGTGCCAGACCTCCTTCCACGTCTCTTTGGCGTTGAAGAACGGCTACCGGACAGCGAGCGTCGGTCCCTCGATGGCGAGCGTCTTCTCCTCTGCGTCAACCGTCTCTCCCTCAACGGCGAGTGCCTTCACCTCGACGGCGACCTCGTCCGCCTCGACGGCGACCTCCTTCACCTCGATGGCTATCTCCTGCGCCTCGACGGCGACCTCCTTCGCCTCGACGGCGACCTCCTTCGCCTCGACGGCGACCTCCTTCGCCTCGACGGCGACCTGCGCCTCGACGGCGATCTTCTCTTCGACGACGAGGATCCCCTCGAAGACGATCTTCTCCTTTTCGCCGACGCCGGGCCTTTCGACGTCGATCACTCGACGATGACTCTGACGAGGACGCCTACGAAATCGTCACAGGAGACTTTGTCGGCTGTCTGTTCAGTTTCTTCGACGTCGAGCGTCGACGTTGCTTCGCCCCAGAAGACGGGGGACAGACTGTAGTAATCCCTCTCAACGCCGTAGTCGGTGCAATTGACCCAGACAGAGAATGGGGACGCTTGCTGGTCTTCCTGCCCCTGAGGAGCCCCCCAGAGGCCTCAGCACGGGCAGAGGAAGCCCCTCCGGACCCACCTTGCGCCTTCAGCCTTCTTTCCTCAAGGCCCTGAAGCCTGATCTTCTTTCTGTCCTTCAGGGTCCTGCATGAGAAGTCCTGACAAATCACACACTCCTCTGGGACATGGGAAGAGGGAAGGCAGAGGATACACACCTCATGGGGATCTGATTCGGCCTTCTTCCTGGAGCACTACGGACATTTGTCAAATAATGCAGGCATATTTGACAACAAAAGGGTGCAATAAACAAGAAGAAAGGCACCAAAGTACTTTAGAAAGCACTCAACTTGAAACAAAAGAAACAAAAGTGAAAAATCACCAATAAACCCTTGAAAAGGGAGAGCTCAATGCTCCAGGGTCCTGCTTGCAGGAGTCGGGAAAAAAGAACTGAAAGTAAAAGGTACCTGCAGTGCATTCTGGGATACTGTGAAGTTCTAGAAAGTTCTCTTAAAGGCACAGTATCCTGTTCTGAGCCATATAATGGCAGCCTATGGGTCTTGTCTGTCCAGGTCTTCCTCTCTATCATTCCAGAGGAGTTCTTGCTGTTGAGGCAAGGGAAATCTGGACGGGCTTTGCTGTTTGTGGATTTTTGGTGGAATTTCTAGTTGAAGTACTGGACAGTGTAGCCTGGTTTTATAGGCTGCATTATCTGTCTTTAATTCTCTCTGAAGTGTCTGTGCAGTTTTGCATTTTTTTGACACTTTAAGAGATTATTTTTGATTGCTCCGGGGTCCACGCACATGGGCGGGACTATTCACTAGATTATGACTATACACAGAGATCCCCTACTACAGAACTATGTTTCTTGCTCTGATGCCTTGAATAATTCTTAGATTTTTTTACATCCAGTTTTCCTTTAATTTATTACTTATGTGGGTGATGTATTGGAGTCCAGTACAGATATTTAGCAGAGAAATGTTTGTTTTTCAACACCATGCAACTTCCATAAAAACTGTTTCTTTTAGATCAAAACAGGACCTCAGAAATGAGAAATGGCAGAGGATCACAAAGATTATTTGCAATAATGTTAGTGAGGTGCTGCTGTATTATGATAATAAAGTCACACTTCACTATCCCTGAATATTTGATGTAAACACATTTAGAATTTAAACAAGATTGTCTTTACCCTTTCAGTGGTTTGGCCAAAGATGGCATGAAAGAGCTGAAATTGAATCAGAAATTCGAAGCTGTTACGAACAGAGGCCCCCAAAATACTTTTGGTTCAGGGCCCCCGAAATCTTTAAGATGTCCATGCACAAAGACACACACATACAAATACCAAGTAAACAAGCATTTACAATGCAATAGGTCTCGCAGCATTAAAGTTTGAGTTATTGGCATTGTGTATGACAATGCGTTGCATAAAATGTTTTGCAAACTTTGAATTGGTGAGCAGTGAGAGTGTGTGCAAGAGTACGCTGTTGCTCACTGCGGTTATTCACACAGCTCTGATGATGCACCTCAGGCACGGGGCTGACGCAGTTATTCACACAGCTCTGATGATGCACCTCACGCACGGGGCTGACGCAGTTATTATTCACACAGCTCTGATGATGCACCTCAGATACGGGCTCACAGCTGTTATTATTCACACAGCTCTGATAATGCACCTCAGCACGGGGCTCACAGCTGTTATTATTCACACAGCTCTGATGATGCACCTCAGGCACGGGGCTGACAGTTATTATTCACACAGCTCTGATGATGCACCTCACGCAGGGGCTAAAAGCTGTTTCACACAGCTCTGATGATGCACCTCACACAGGGGTTCACAGCTGGTATTATTCACACAGCTCTGAGGATGCACCTCACGCACGGGGCAGAAAATATAGAAAGTTTGCGGAATCACCAAGAGAAATTACAAAAGACGTCTATTGACAGTCCTTACTTATAGCTAAAGCCCATGATTTTTCGGGGTGTACTAAGTGTATGTCTCACACAGATCCTTGTATCCGCCTACCCTGATTCAGAGTTTCATGACCACACTATGTTTCAGCTCATGCCTAGTTTCATTCAAACTAGCATTGAGTTTTTTCACACATACCATTTGAAACTTGCTGGCACACATGAATACTCACTTCGACTATAAAAGCATCTCATTTCTTCTCTCAGCCCAGGGCAACAGACACATAATTAACTGGACATACAATTAGCTACCAACATCCATAAAAGAAAAAGCATTCGAGCGACAAGCTCTACTAGCCCCAGGCCAAACATAAAGGACAAACAGCATGGCAGCTCACAAGAGATCGAAATCAGAAAAAAACTCCTGCCGACCTTTTTATGAGCTATGGAGCAGAACTATATAATGCACAGAAAACCGTAGACATCACTAAGCTATCACCAGAAACCGAGAGGCACGTGCCACATTCAAGCTACAAGGTAGTTTTTCCATGCACGCAAATATCTTACCGTTCATCAAATCTAAATAGTAGTCTGATATCACACACTTTAAATAGGAACTACAAACTACATGCAGAAGCAAACGATATTCTGGAAAACTCTCTGAAAAACAGACCATTTAAATTTCTTGGGGACTATGCTAATAATACGCCAAGATGATCGACTCAACTGATGACTTCATTTATGCAGACACTCTGTCGTTGATCAAACTACACACTGTATCTCACGTTTGGGTAATCGTCATGGAATGCAGGGCAAACAGATTACGCACTGATACAACAGTGCATATAGGCACAAATTAATTGCGGTGTCAACTAGGGTGAGAAATTCATGAAGTCACACAATTTCCGAACGGCACAACAGCACCGCCTATACTTTATTATGTTGCTCCCAATGTTCATACAATTTTGCATCTGTAATGGTGAAAAGTGAAATGGAAGATGCTCGTAGAAGAGGTCATATCTACAAGAATGTGTTTAATGAACCATGTCACCTCACAGCATTGATCGCGTGCAGGGTGGCGAAAGTGCGTCTCGTCCCTGCGTTTCATGCACATTCTGTTACCTGCATACCCGGCGCCCCAGGGTCCACGCCAGTGTCCAGCACAGCAATAACCATCCCGCGGCCGTCGTACTCTGGGAATCGGGCAAGGAAGCACCCCCCTCGTCACTGGCTCTACTGTCTGCTCTGCTTCCTTAGTCCCTTTAGCTCATGCCGGGCAGAGGCACTGTTGCTGTGCGCAGCGAGCGCACCCTGCCTGGCTCACGGTGTCAACCTGTCTGTGCACGGGCGTAGTGAACGTCCCCTGCCTGACGTACATGCCCTGTTATACTTCCGCAGTCCCTTCTTTGGCTCATGCCGGCCTGCGGGAGCCGTTAGTGTGCGCAGGCGCGGTGAGCCTGAGTCGGAGCTTGCAACCCTCTCGTTCCTTTCACCCGTGTCTGGGCGAAGCAGCCTAGGGTCCGCCGAGGGCACAGAGGTGAGTGTGGGGGCCGGGACGGCAGTGGGGACAATCGGCCAGGTCCTGGAGCTGGGCTCGGGGGGAGGCATGGGGCTCTCTGGTAGTTTCCAGGGTGTGGGGGGTGGAGGGTCCTCCAGCACCCGGCGGATGCCATATCTGAGTTCGAAACTTATCGTGGGGCGGGACTTCCGTTTTGTGAAGCCCGCGCCCACGGAGTGCCTGGAGGAGCAGTGGTGACGCGGGGCTCCCATGCCCGGAGAGCCCCGCAGTTGGAGGCTGCACAAGTCCGGAGTGCCGGTGAGCGGGGAGCGGGGAGGGGGGGGAGGGGTTGGTGCCTGTATCTGTGCGAGTGTCTGTGTGTGGGAGGGGGAGGGGGGGAGATGTCTCTCCGTGCGTGTGTGTGTGCTTGTGTATGTGTGTGCGCATGCGTGCAGGGGGGGTGTGTGCCTGTGTATGTATGCGCTTCCCAGGAGACAGACACGGCGAGCGCGTGGCCTGCGCCGATCGCATTTTGAGAGAAGCGCGCGGCCTGCGCTGTCTCCTGGGAAGCAGAGTCAGTAACAATAGATCTCGGCGAGTACAGTGCTTACGCACTGTATCGCTACGAGACCTAAAAATGCATCTCGTCACTGTTGCTTAAACAACTGCTCTTCACTCCTAACCGTATCAGGTTAAAACCAAAGACCTCGCAGGAGATGGCAAATTCAATATCTGAGCGCACACAAATAGTTACTCATTCATTACCTATGGAACGTCCATTCCCCTCCTGAAATTCTTTACCACTCACACTGATAACTTCACATGGCAGGAATGTTCATCCTTCTATCATGTCAAGAAGTAGAAGGGAAATGCTGAGGTGCCGCTTGACTCCGCTTTCTTTTCTGTCCTGTGTTGCTCAGTTACAAGTAACCCGGACCCGGACACGAAAGCGAAATCACGGCATGAATGCTGATTTTCTTAAATAATCCCATTACAAGAAAAATAGAGAGAGGAGGAAATAAGGAACGCGAAGGGAGAAAAGAAAAAGAAGGAATTAAAATCGGTAAGACTGGAGGAAAGAAATGAAGAAAAGGTAGTTTCCCTCAATCACCGCCGGGACGATACAGTGCTCATGCACGGTGAAGCACTAAAAGTGCAACTTTACTCACGAGTACAATGCCAGATGGTACCCTGACTATGTATGTATGTATGTATAAATTATTTTATAGTGCGCTCCGTTACTGGAGAGTATCCTGGCGCGGCATGGAGCATACAAACTTAGTCTGCATGTGAAAAAGGAAAACATCTATGACTCTGCTCTGAATATTGAAAAAAACGATGGCTCGCTCAAACGAGTCCAAAAAGTGTTTACCTTCTGGCAGACCAATGCGCTATCTTATGCGGAGGGGGAAAAAAGCGTGCGTTCAATGCCCAAATGCTAAGTCACCAGTACGGTAAAATGCTGAAAGTGAAAAGTAAAAAGCGCAGTGGTTAGACTGCTGTCTAAAAAGTATATGTGGAAAACGGTGGCTAAGAATATTTGCAGGGGAGGAATACCTTACTCTAGGACATCATAAACATTCAACAGAAACCCTGCCACCAACACAGAGAGCACAGCTCGGAACCATGCAGCTGGCTTTTGCCACCACAGTAACACATGTGGATCAATCAATCTCATACTTTTCATGACACCAATAGCATCATCAGGCACCCAAGACAGATCCACGTCAGGGGCTATGTATTGACATCTCAACAACATATTGTTATGCTCACGTCAATACTTCAGAAGAAGTAGATGTGAATTAACCACACCTACAGACAGACAGAATTGCATCAAAGCCATATAATGGTCAAAGATGCCTAGGCACATAGCAGCCACTCAGATCTAAGCAATAGAAACCGTACACCCCAGCAGAGTATACGTAGAATCAGTATCCTTCAGAATACACATCTGTGCACATAACACTCCACTCAGATCACAGCAGGGGCTAACCGGCCACCATGCAATATAATTCAGCAGGACACAGTGGCGTAATGCAACACGATGGGACCCAGGGCAGAGTGTGATATGAGGACTCGGAGCCTTCCATACCTCACAGACAGTCATCTGTCTTAGGCTGTATGGCAACCCCCTGAAGGGTTGGGGGACTTTTTACGTTATACCTGTGTCAGTAAACAATATATTAGTCTAGTCTAACTTTGCTGCCCGCTGTTCAATGAGTCACCCACCTGAAAACAATATGGAGCGCATAGAATGAATATACCATATGTTAACAGAGCCTTGACTTCTGGTCAACAGCGAGTACCGTAGAACCTTACAGGTTGTTATGGCACTATCAAGCAACACAAATGGTAATAAAAACTATGCAACACACATAACACCACAATAGCTAATAATAATAATGCAAATAAACGACATTTACTAAGACTCAAACAGGGTTTGGTACTTTTTCTGATCAGAACACATGTTGTGTTGCACAGGGGCAGATTTAAGTGGTGCTACCTGATTTAATTTGATCAATTCGTTGGGGGAGGAGGGGGGATGGAAGATAAACTTGCATTGACCTTCTTGAATACAGTACAGCGCTGTTTGTCAACCTATAAATTCTGTTTCCAGCCGGTGACGGGCGCCTGAGCTGTTTACTCTCTGCTTGGCACAGGTCCGCGCGCCCAGTGTTCTTGGAAGTCCTGCGGTGGCCCCGAGCGCCCGCGCGAGGCACCCGGAGCCCATTCGCTGTGCACGTGCGCACTTAGAGCAGATGCTGCTGAGCAGTGCTGTACTGAAGCCTGGTGTCACTTTCACGCACGCCTGGCCTAGAGGACTCTCTACAAACAAGGAGCCCCCCTCCCCCTGCGCGCAACGGCGAAGGGCTCCTTCTCTCCCGGGAGATGTGCTGGGCCTACCTTCCTCCTATTACAATTATTGTATGTGGCAAAAGCATAGGTACTACCTGCTCGTGTTAAAATATTCCCGTCTGTGGTAAAAAGCAGGTACTACTACCCTAATTGAATCGAATCAAATATGTTGGTCGAGCGTTCAACGCCCTAAGGCGTCGAGGCGCTAGCGTCGTCAGAAAATAAGACCAGATCTATAGCCAGAGATGATCGTATTAAGGAATCTCCTTTTCTAAAAAGAACCATGTAGTTGTTTCCTAAAAGGCAGGAGAGCGTATTCCATAACGTGATGGTGACATCTTTAAAACGTCTTCCTCCCCAGCCGGCTCTATTAATTTTTGGACATGCCATTCATCCTGATATAACTGGAACGGAGAAATCTGCTCGAAGCCACTCTGTTTCCCAAGGGCAGCCTGTGCAGCTGCTTGATAATTTGCGAAACTGAAGTGTTAAGGATTTTTCATCAGCAACCGAGCGGCGGCAGCACCGCCTGTAATTTGCTCAAGTGTATTTTTTGGATGTCGAAGTAAACATCGTTACAGTAATCAATCCTAAACAGCTCTAAGGAGGTGATTATTGTTTTTTGTAAGTCGAAAGAGATGAACTGCAATATATTTTTCAGTGTTCTTAGGAGGTAGAAACATACAGAAGTAGTTTGGTTTGGTAGTAGTTTGGAAATGGGCCACAGCACAAGTTGCAGTGTAAATGAGCAGTGCACACAGTGCATGGATGAGAGTGGGGGCACTACATATGCCCCCTGTAGTGGCGGCTGCTATTTACCGGGGGTGTCGGGGCAGGCTTGGAGATGGGGAGGGTTCAAAATGACAAAAAACCCCACTAGACTTCAGGCCGGCCACCCGGCCGCCGCCTCTCGGTCTGCTCGGCGCCTCTCGGACCTGGAAGCTGGAACAGGAAGCACCCTGGCTCCTGACTCCCCTAGCCAATCACAGCGCTGCAATGTAGCGCTGTGATTGGTCTTAGTGCTGTGGATCGGCGCTCAGGCAGGGAATGGGAGCCTGGGGCATGTTCTGCATCCAGGCTGTTAGGCAGCCTGGGTGGTGCAGAACATGCAAAGTGCGCATGATTGGTTTGGGCGGCCAGAGAGGGCCCATCAAAGCATCATTGCGCACTTGGAGTGGGCAAACCACTCCTCCCCTGCCCTGGTCTGGCAGCCCAGCCCGCCCCGCTAACCACCAGGACAGGAAAACTGAAATAATAATAACGCTAGTTATTATCCTTTTTGTTTTCTTTAACTACTGCTCACAGAGCAGTGGGGGAGACGCTCCTCTGCATTAGCGGAGGAGCTGCCACTGAACCCCCAGGACTACTTTGGAGTGGCCCACGAGGGAAGGGGTCTTTTTTGGGGCCCTCAAAGTACCTTTCCGGCAGCCTTTTCATGGCAGTCGGATGATTAGGTATATGAATGAGTGTATAAGTCTCTCCGTGCATCTATGAGTGAGTGCTGGAGTCTCTGAGTGGGTCTTGAGTGGGTGTGTGGGTCTGTGAGTGGGTGTGTGGGTCTGTGAGTGGGTGCATGAGTGTCTGTGTGGGTGCATGAGTGTCTGTGTGGGGGCATGAATCTCTGAGTGGGTCTGTGAGTGAGTGGATGAGTCTATGAGTGGGTCTATCAGTGGGTCCATGAGTGGACATGAGCCTGAGTGGGTGTGTGAGTCTCTGAATGGGCGCGTCTGTGAGTGGGTGTATGAGTTTCTGAGTGTGTGTGTGAGCCTCTAAGAGCTCTCTGTTTTCCTCTCTTCAGCTCTGTTTTCCCTTTTTTGGTTATTTTCCTGCACTTTGTTCTGTTTTTCCTGCTTGTTTTTTCTGCCATCGGTTTTGCCCTCTTCTGCTGTGTTTTGCCTTTGCTGCTCGTTTATCTACCCTCTGTTTTGCCTCTTGCTTGTTTTTCTGCCCTCTCTTTTGCCTTTTTTGCTCAGTTTTCTGCCCTCTGTTTCGCCTTTTCTGGTATTTTTTTTGCTTTTTTGTTTTATTATTTTGTTTAATTTCTCCCTCTATAATATGGGAGGGGGCCCGTCATAATTTCAATGGGGAGGGGGGCAGCCTGTCCTCCCTCCCTGGGCAGATTTCAGTGCCGGGGACCCTATCTCCCAGGGCGCATCATAATACAACAGGGAGGAGGGCTGCACGGCCCCCTTTCCCGGGCCAATTTTAGCCCCAGGGACCCCATCTCCACCAGGGCCTGGCCTGGAGCCCACCCAGTCACCACCGTTGGGGTACGCGGGAGAAGCCTGAATGCCCCCGCAGTCCCTGCCAACTCCCCACCTCCTGCAGGAGCCAGCATTGCTTGCACAGATAGGGAGCTGCTAAACATGCATCTCCCTTTGTGTGAGAGCAATAGTTTTGTCTGTTTACCTGCCCTCTTGACAGCAGGCAGAGAAACAGGAAAAAACACTGCTCTCAACAAGCAGGAGCGGTTTCACAGCTCTCACTTGCTGAGAGCAGAGTTCGTCTTTGCTCTAACTTGGCTGGAGCTGTCAGAGCTCCCGCTAAGTCACAGCAAACAGCAATGTCCCGGGGGTGGGCACCCTGGGACATAGCAGTAGCCGGCCCAGGGGAGTGGCAGTCCCCAGGGCCATATACAGCTCAAGGAGCAGGGGTTGCGTGATCCCCCCTCCTTTGCTGTTCACAGGCGAGTGCCGGGAGGTGTCGGTCCCTGTTGCCGAATATGGCCCCCTCCCACTTTGAAAAGTTATTTTGGCCCAGAGAGGTGGTGGTCCCGGGCCATGGAGGTCCACAGTGCTCCCCCGTTACTTTCAATTTAGACCCGGGCAAGTGGTGGTCCCTGGAGCATGGGAGTCCACGAGGCCCCCCCATTTCTTTCTATATGGCACCGGGGAGGTGGTGGGCCTCAGGTCTTGTGGGTCTGTGGGGCTCCCCTGTACAATTTATTACTTTAAAGCCCTGGGGAGGTGGTGGTCCCAGGGGCAGAAAAAATGCCATAGGAGGGGGCCCTGTGCTCCTCCCTCCTTATTTTTATTATACATGCATTCCCCTGGGGCCTGGCCCACCTCTGGGTTTTATTATAAACAAGAAACAAGCGCGGAAGACCGCACTTGTTTTATTTCTCCATTTTGCTTTTGCTGCAAATTCACAAATTTGTTGCGATTTAATGGCAATTTGTTTTAGATAGTGCCTTTTTGCACTGATGGTGTCTCTCTGGGACCGAGACCAAGGCTTGGGGGTCAGAGTATTTTTTCAGCATTTTTTCTGAGGGACTCACCTGAAACCGAGTCCCAAGATGGCTGCCAACACTTCCTAATGAACAGATTCACATCACAATCTGCGGACCAAAAGCTAGCTTTCTGCCAAAATTCTGTCCAGCAGTTCGGGCTGCAGGCATGTCTAAAGAGTCTATGGGAAATAACATGGGAAGCACATTTTTTTACCCCCTTTTTCTCAGCCCCCAGTCGAAGAATCGCCCTGAAACTTTGCATGCACAGCAAGATTCACTGGCGCACATTTTTGGAAAATTTTATGAAGATTCGTCAAAAGGCACCAAAGATATAGGCTAGTAAAAAATGCTTTTCCTATGGAAATATGGTCCTAACTATAACTTCCTACGGGAGACCGCCAGTAAAAAAAAAAATAGTATATATATATATATATATTTTATTTTTTTTCTTACTGAAAAAGGTTAGGTTCAGAATTTACACACACAAAACCATAGCCATCCAGAAGTTATAGTTATCTTAAGTAACTGTAACTCGTGCCCTAAAGTAACTATAATTAGCGCCCCCACCATGCAGTTTATTCATCAATATTGTCACTGCAAATGTTGCATGATATTATCAATGATGTCATTGAAGATGTCATGAGTGATGTAATATGTAGGTAATTTGCAGTGAATGGCAAGGGCGCCAGTTATAGTATGCCCATTAAGGGTTTCTCACACATCCCTCCATCACTCCCAGGGGTCAGGGTATCTCTACCCTGAACTCTTTTATCACTTTCAAATGTTATTTCCCCCACTGGGAGCAGAGTTGCAATGAACAAAATGGTGGCCGCAAATTTTCTCTCAGGTTGAGACCAGCTAATCACAGCTTTGCTGTTATTGTGTGGATCCGCAAATCTGTCCAGAGCAGCATCTCTAGATATCCATAAATCTTTTTACTTTAATGGCTCCAAAACTACTAAACAGATTTACACCAAATTACAACAAGCACTCTTTCAGGACCAAGATCTACATTTCTGCAAATGTGGTGCAATTCTGTTCAGCAATTTGGGCTGTAGTTTTGTATAAAATCTCTATGGGAAATTGCATGGTGGAAAATGCTTTTTAGGACCCACCCTTTCTCATTACCCCCGCTTTACGGATCACACCGAAACTTTACAGACAGCAGCTGAAGTAACTGGCAAATTAGTTTTGAAAAGTTTGTGAAGATTCGTCAAACGGCAGAAAAGTTATTAGCAAAACATAAAACACTTTTCCTATGGATACTAGGTCCTAACTATAACTAACTACTGGCGACCGCCAGTAGGTAATATATATAAATATAAATATATATATAAAAAACCAAAGTTGCCCTTGTGGGAAGCCACACACTGTCGGACTCGCACCAACATCGCAGGCGGCAGTGTTAACAGCAGGCGCCACGCATTCCAATTGCCATACGCGTTTCGAGCTGTCAATCGCTCTTGTTCACTGGCACGAGTAAGCAGGAAGCAGGTTTTGAAGAACTATTTATTTAAATGATATGAGTCCCGCCCCAGTGGGCGTGTTAACGGTATGCTGGTCATGGGAGTCTGTGGGCACCCCGCTATTCAACACCGCCAATATCTCCACAAGTGAGGCTCCAACAGTTCCTGTTACCATTTAAATAAATAGTTCTTCAAAACCTGCTTCCTGCTTACTCGTGCCAGTGAACAAGAGCGATTGACAGCTCGAAACGCGTATGGCAATTGGAATGCGTGGCGCCTGCTGTTAACACTGCCGCCTGCGATGTTGGTGCGAGACCCACAGTGTGTGGCTTCCCACAAGGGCAACTTTGGTTTTTTGTATTTAGCGGTCTGCTCTGCCGCGGGAAGCCCTGAAGCCGGATGGCTTTTCCTGAAGGCTGGTAAACACCGGCACTCCTTGGAACTGTTGGAGCCTCACTTGTGGAGATATTGGCGGTGTTGAGTAGCGGGGTGCCCACAGACTTCCTCCCTACAGGGATTACTTATTACATTGAGTTGCAGGACTGGGGCCACTTGGGGAGAGAACTCAGAGTCTTTGGCAGCATAATAGGACAACCATGACCAGCATGCCGTTAACACGCCCACTGGGGCAAGACTCGTATCATTTAAATAAATAGTTCTTCAAAACCTGCTTCCTGCGTACTCGTGCCAGTGAACAAGAGCGATTGACAGCTCGAAACGCGTATGGCAATTGGAATGCGTGGCGCCTGCTGTTAACACTGCCGCCTGCGATGTTGGTGAGAGTCCGACAGTGTGTGGCTTCCCACAAGGGCAACTTTGGTTTTTTCTATTTAGCGGTCTGCTCGACCGAGGGAAGCCCTGACGCCGGATGGCGTTTCCTGAAGGCTGGTAAACACCGGCACTCCTTGGAACTGTTGGAGCCTCACTTGTGGAGATATTGGCGGTGTTGAGTAGCGGGGTGCCCACAGACTTCCTCCCTACAGGGATTACTTATTACATTGAGTGGCAGGACTGGGGCCACTTGGGGAGAGAACTCAGAGTCTTTGGCAGCATAATAGGACTACCATGACCAGCATGCCGTTAACACGCCCACTGGGGCGGGACTCGTATCATTTAAATAAATAGTTCTTCAAAACCTGCTTCCTGCTTACTCGTGCCAGTGAACAAGAGCGATTGACAGCTCGAAACGCGTATGGCAATTGGAATGAGTGGCGCCTGCTGTTAACACTGCCGCCTGCGATGTTCGTGCGAGTCCGACAGTGTGTGGCTTCCCACAAGGGCAACTTTGTTTTTTTGTATTTAGCGGTCTGCTCGGCTGCGGGAAGCCCTGACGCCGGATGGCGTTTCCTGAAGGCTGGTAAACACCGGAACTCCTTGGAACTGTTGGAGCCTCACTTGTGGAGATATTGGAGGTGTTGAGTAGCGGGGTGCCCACAGACTTCCTCCCTACAGGGATTACTTATTATATTGAGTGGCAGGACTGGGGCCACTTGGGGAGAGAACTCAGAGTCTTTGGCAGCATAATAGGACTACCATGACCAGCATGCCGTTAACACACCCACTGGGGCGGGACTCGTATCATTTAAATAAATAGTTCTTCAAAACCTGCTTCCTGCGTACTTGTGCCAGTGAGCAAGAGCGATTGACAGCTCGAAACGCGTATGGCAATTGGAATGCGTGGCGCCTGCTGTTAACACTGCCGTTTGCGATGTTGGTGCGAGTCCGACAGTGTGTGGCTTCCCACAAGGGCAACTTTGTTTTTTATAAATATATATATATATGTATATATATATATATATATATATATATATATAAATATCACCCCTGCGAGTACAGCAAAGATCCACACGAACCGTAAGTGTTAATAAAGTTTATTTAATTCAGGCAGATAAAGATATATATATATATATATATATATATATATATATATATATATATATATATATTATTTAATTTAAAGTGCTAAATAAAACAACTTGTAATATGTTTATTCTAATATTTAAAATCAGCAATGTACAGTATACATTTATCAAAAAGTCGATATTCTTACCTTGTTTCCGATGATATTCCCTTCTACAATTTGTTTGACACAATATTTTTGACATTCACGTTATAAGCACAGAAAGATAATGTTAATGTTAATGATATTTTTGGCACAATATTTTTGTGTGTCAATATTTATTTTAAGTTAATATTTTGTCATGGAACCGGTGACAGAAAGGTACGTTTCTGGGAGTAGACAAAGCCCACTCTATTAATATTTTAAAGAACAGGTAATAATTGGTGTTCAGATCGCTGTCATGCTCAGCCAGACTTAAAATGTTCACATTTGTTTTTCCTACTACCAAATACTTATTTCAAAGCTATATTTTAGGTGGGACTACTCTCATAACAGGTGGACCTTACACCTCCCTCAAAGCGTTAAATTAGCTACTCAGCATATTGTTGGTTAGAGGAAAGGAGTGACTGTTACCATAGTTTTAGAAAAATAAGAGACGAATAACAAAGGAAATCTCAGTGTATGAAGTTCACAAGGACACCATTTTCCGTTTTTTTTTTCAAAAGAATGGGAGATCCCAAAATGGAAAGACGGACAGGTAGGTCTCCTTCCATAGGAAAGAAAAGTCATTAGAGAGTGCTGCAGCCAAGAGCTAAATTGAGGATTTTATCCGATTAGAACAGCTTCTGTAACGATGAGAGCCCCTGAGGCGATAGGTGTAAGTCTTAATCAGTGATGGATGGTGTCTCGCCTCCTGCCTGGCCTGGCTGCCTCCATGGCTCCTTCTGTTTCTCTACTCACAGCAGAAACCACTGTAAAGCTAAGTGTCCATGTCTGGTTTGGAAATCAAATTCACTGAATGGATTAGGGAGATCCTGTTTGGTTACGTCTTCTGGACTACCCTGCTTCTAGCAGGTCAGCCTGTAGCCTGGAAGGAAGAGCACATGAACAATTACCTTTGCCCACGGCATGGAAAAAATGCACACTTAGACGAATGAGGTGGGCTGCCCACCATACAACCCTGCATCCTGTCTCCTTGTCTGCTGGTGAGGTAAGAGCCAAGCAACAGCAACTGATTGGCCACAAGATCTTCTGGACTAAAATCGACTGACCGTTAGAATGACAGTTTCTTAGCAGCTGGGTTGCCACTGATCTGTGAAATACCTGAAATAAATGGGATATTGAAGGAGTAGCTTGGTTCAAAAGATGGGACACAGTTTTTAATTTGAGGAACCAGCTGGAGGGCAACTTCCACTGTCCTGGAAAAAAGGGGACCTCTTTGGCTTTAAGGTCTTCACATTTTACTAAGACATGTTCTTCTTGCCTGGGTGGTGGAGGACTACAGCCAGTGGCATTAATCTTTACTCTTCACTGGAGGCATAGGAGAATATAACCCAGAACCAAAGAGAAGACGGTGCTGCTGTCCTCGAGGAAGACAAGGAGACAGAATGCAAGGTGTGTAGAGAACCTGCTTTTCTCTGGACTAGAGCCAGACTCCGGTGTCCAGCTCACTGTTGTTAGTTTGGCCTGCAGCCACCGCCCATCAGAAAATGCAATGTCTTTGAGAGCCCATACATGTGAATGCATCCTGCGCTGGGGGTAGATCTGTCTCCATGCGTCACGGTGACCGCAAAAGTGTAAGTAAGCATGCATGAGTGCCCAGTACCATTGCAACCATAGCATTTCTTTAACAAATGTGTCTACTAGCAATTCTAACCTAGAGAGAGAGGGCCCTTGAATCACTCTGCTCACTCAGCACCCTGAAAGTGTCCATAAGAAACCCCCAACCGAAAGAGAAACCGGTGTGCTTCCATATTTGCCAATACCCTTACAGTCTCTGTGAGAGGCCACAAATCAGAGATAGTGGGCTTGGGTGCCCTCTTGTTCAGCAGCACCCCTAGGAGTATGAAGAAATGCCCACGACCTATAGTGAGGGTCTGTGTGGCTCTACATTCTGTGGCACACCCGAAGGCCTCTTTGACAGAGACGACTCTGTTCTGCAATGTCGGCTTAATGATATATACAAGCTGTGTTGATTCATTCACTCAGCATGGAGGCCGAGGAGCATCAGGCCATGCCGCTGCTTCTCTGGTGCCCCGACATTCAGTAGCATCCCCCCCCACCGACAAGAAGGTCCAAGTACATCTGTCCTTGCTTCACATACCTTTATTACTATTTATTAAGATTGTGACGGAGTACGATATATGCAGGTGGGATCACAGATACATCTGTAAAGTGCTGCACTTGGCTGGTATCGAAACGGTAACCCTCCTCCTTATATGTTCGTACGTCCTTGAGACATGGTATTAGTTCTAGGGCAATAGTAATATTTATTTGAGTAAGGCATGTTCTACAAGACTTCCAGAAGTTACGAAGCATAGTATCATTACTTGGGTAATATATTTATTGTGTGTGATAACATCTGCTAGCTAACTTTTGAATTTCTCACAACACTACTTCTCCAACAGCATATCCGTCAACACACTCTCATTTACCGGCTGTCACCATGTTTTTTTACTTCTATTCATTTGTCTGAAAACCAAATGCCTACATTGACACTACTGTCATCATCCACTTTTCACAACCAGATCAATCTCTAAAAAAGTATTAACTCCCCAATCCCCTTAACTGTGTCTTCCACTTGAAAGACTGGCTTCATTTGCACTTTATGCCTTGCCTACCAGAAAGCGCATGCGCTGTTGCACGACATATTGTTAGCGAGCCCCTGTGTATCATGTGCACCCCATTGGTTTTACCCTCATATTGCTCCCATCTTTCCACCTAAACATGCTTTCAAGGTTCTGTTTCTATGTAGTTACTGATCCTACATGGGTTGGTAACTGAAAAGAAAAACAAAGCACTCACTTCATTTTGTGATCGTGTGCATGCATATAATTCCTTTAGCCATGCTGTGCATCATGGCTAGAGACTATTGGCAAAGCCAATAGGTCTAAAAGAGAGACCAGTTGCCTTTGCCAAGGCTTGTTGAGTGAAGAGGTTGACCACTAAGCTACAATAAGCTGCTGCACCCTCAAAGTTAAAGTGTGAACTGAAGATACCTGGCATTTCTGTGAGCTTGCAGTGTTTCCTTCGCTCCTTGGTTCGAAGGACAACAGCAGTATTTTCACAAGGATCGCCTAACTCCCACCGGGTCCCACAAACCCTAGAGAAGTGCCTGGCAGTGACCAGGAATGACGGGTGGCAAGGAGCGTTTATGATTTCAAATGGTTGAGAAGCTCAGACTCGAGGCTTCAGTGATCTAGTAGCAACATTCCCAACAGGCCAGCCACTTCCTCTGAAGAGATGTGACGAATGACCAGGAGTCAGCCATATGCAGACGAGCTTTAGACCAGCCTGTTTCTGATTGGGAAAGCAATCAACGCTCTATAACTATTTTGGAGACTCCTGGGGCGGGCGTGAGGTCATCGGTATGACGAAGACTGCTTTAGACGTTAGGAAGGATCTCGGACTGACTTAAAGGGAAAATGGGAGGGTGAATTCTTGTATCCGACGGTCGCTAAAAAAGAGGCTATATTAAAGTGCAAACACCTCCTTGCATGACACAGCTATTGATCGCCTTTCCAAACTATCCCTTGCAAATAACCCAGTGAGACCCCCAAGAACGACCTGCTACAGCGTCACACAATGCCTCCTCTGAGATGCAACTTGTATAGGGCAGATCTCTGTACCACCAAGGCTGCTGTCTGTGTAACTATTTTCCACTGCCTCTCCCCCATGAACCTAACATCAGGTCATTTCACTAATAACTGAACCCCACCTCTTCCACTAAGTTCTTCCCTGTTTGGACAAGAAAGGCTCTCCAGCCCACTTGTAGTTTCTCCTCCCTGCCTGCCTGGCACTCTCTAACCTGCAGAGGTCAAATGTGATCATTAAAAAACACAATGCACAAAATATAACAAAACATTTAGGATAGTTCTAATAAATTAGCAAAAAAGGAGAATATTGTTCTTAAAAGTCTATATACTGCACATTTAGGAAAGTAGTGGTACTGAGAAATCTACAGAAATCTGCTCTGCAGAATCTGCCAACAGCACAAAAGGGTGGATAAGCATAGGAGGCAGCGGGAGATGATCAGAATGGCTGTTTTAGGCTAGGAGCAGATAATTAGATATAGGACCTGATTAAGAGTTTGGCGGTTTGGGAACGGGCTGCCCCGCTCCCACACCGCCAACTCGCCCGCCATTCACCTGCCAGATTGCGAGTTTCATCGTGGTCTTGCTGGCGGCCCTTTAGCGGTCCCACAGCGGTGCCTATTAGAAAGGCACTGCAATGGGAGTGCCTAAGTCCGTTCCAGCATGACATGGACTGTGCAGTCCATGCTGTTCAGGAAAGGGGGTGCCTAGACACAGGGAGCACACCATGTGCCCCCCTGCAGGCCCAGAGGCAACATGGAGCCCTGTAGGGCCCCCTTAGTTTCCACAGTGCTGCAGAGACGCCGCCAAGCATATTGTGGCCTCACACTACCGCTCCCCGCCAGGGATTGCAGTCCCCCGGCGGTTGCGGCGGTCCCATGGCGGTTCGACAGGCAGAGTTGTAATACGGTGGTCAGACTGCCCGTACGGCGGTAGCCGCACTGCAACCGCTGTGCAACTATGGCAAACTCATAATCAGGCACATGATCTTTACATCAAAAGTCAGTTATAGCTAATTATATTTAGAAAACCACTAACATTCTTCTACACATCTAGACGTCATGCTCACCACTGTCATTCCTTAAAGGAGGTTGTAAGGGGTAGGACAACCCCATAATAATTTCTTAGGTCATAACCTAACAATCAAACTCGGGTCAGCAGTCTGCAGCAAAAGTGACATTAACGCACTGTTTCTGCAGACTGGCCCTGGGATAGTAGCATGGTCTCTGAACATATGTGTGAGTATTGGGCAGGCCCCAAGGTATTGGATCTGACCGGGCAGGAATTCAAAACTGGTTTTGAAAGGGGTACCTAGTGGGCTCTAAATTCATGTCAGGGAAAAACAATTCTTAACAACTGTAGAAAGAGGTAATCCATAACAATGATGCAGTTCCTGTTTACATTTCATTTTTATTTCATCTTGCATTTCAAGTGTTTTTTTTAATATACTGAATTTCTGTACTTTTTCATGCAACATATGACTCTTTTTGTGATCCGAGTCACACCAACAGTTAGAGTGAGTCCTGGTTGTGGGTGAGTGTCAGTGCTTCATTTGAGCCAATGGTTGCAGGTAGGGTCCACCGGCACTCTTTTTTGGGGACCAGGACTTATTTTTCACTATCAGAATTTGACCAAGAACAAGACAAAGAAAGGCAGCAAAGCAGAAAAGGAGGGGGAATTAAACGACAGAAAAACTATGATAAAGGGAGAACGCAGGGATGGAAAGGGACCTGCAACAGTGAGAAACAAACATTTGCAATGCAATAGGTCTCGCATTTACACAACTTTGAGCTATTGGTATTGTAAATGACAATGCCTTTTATTTATGTTTTGTTTTTTAAAACATAAATAAAGGGCATTGTAATTTTCAATGCCAATAGCTCAAACTCACGTAATGCGAGACCTATTGCATTGCAAATGCTTGTTTCCTATTTCTTTACATGCTGAAAGCGGCCACCAGCCATTTCCTTTCATTTTCATTACTTTTGTTACAATAGCATCAACTGCACAGGTGCCGCGCTTGCATAAAGAGTAAAGAAATAGAAAAGCATTTTTTTTTCTATTTCTTACTTTTGATGCAATCGTGGTACCCGCGCGGGTGATGCGATTGTAACAACAGTAATGAAATCGAAAGTAAATGGCAGGCGGACGCTTTTCGCATGTAAAGAAATAGGACTTTTGAAACTTGTGCAGCAGTGGAGGGAAAATATAAATAAACTAGGAACTTTTGAAAGGTGCGAGGCTGGGAAGACACAAAGCTGATGCGTTCGCGGCATGAGTTCAAATGAGTGAAAAAATAGTGCAGCAAACACAGGAAATACAATCAAAATGTAAGGGGTCGTGTAAGATGGGTGGTTGTTACAAAGTGAAAAACACACCCAAAGGCGGGCCAAAGAGCACTTCTTGCCAATTAGATCAAAGGAATTAAGAAAGGCACAAGAAGGAACAAATGGAAAGCTGTGGGCGTGGCCTAACCAACCTGTTCAAATACTACATGCCTCACATGTGCGCTGCAAGGCTCGACCTAAAAAGCATTGACAATGCCAATAGGTTTGGTTTAAAGGAATGGTGTGTGGTAATATGAAGCACTACAAATAAATAGAATGGGAATTAATATGTATTTGTGTGGAAGCAAAGAACTGCATAGTAATGTCAGTGTAAGTTAAAAAGTTGGGCGGTCGTTTCACTATCAAGCCAGGCCTAAAAATCTGTGTAGGTTAATGACTGTGCTGCTGCCAGAGAAAGACAAACACTATGAACTATCTAGTTATCCAAGACACTTTTACAGCATTCCAATGTCATGTGTGTCCCCCTGAAAGTTTAAGCTTCACCAGCTGGATAAATGATCAAAATGATTACAACTGCGTGGAGAGCAAACACTTTGTTTTGGGGAAGTTCACAACTTCTGCCCAATCAAAACATGTACTCCAGGCTCCAAACATGTGGGCAGAGCCAAAGCCCCTCTCTAGTAATGATCGCATAATTGTATGGCGGTCGCTGTACTGTCAAGTCAGACCATGAAAAGGAAAGGATGTGTAGGGTGGTGGGCCCATGAGGCATGAGGTAAAATTCAAGACTAGGCAGCTTTGGTATTCGGTACACCAACATTCAACAGTTGCTGTTTGGCTTCTGAGGAAAACTTTAGGCCCTATGGCCTATTCATTTCAAGTTAAGCACCGGTGTAGAGGTATAAATGACAGCTCTGGAGAGGAGTCTGAAGCTAGTGTGAATTTCTCACACAGTGCCTGTCAGTATGTCATTAAGGTGTACAGACTTCATGCACGTGCAACTCTCGGCTTTTCTACAGAATGCACAGACTGATGCTCACATATGTGTCAATTGTAATTGTTATTCTATGGAACAGTATGTGAAGGAGGTGAACAGCTGTTGAAATACTAACAGTGCCATAGGAAAAATGCAGTGCGTAAAGATGAGTTGTGGCAGAGGTCGAAATGGGCAAGACCTGTGGGTCACAAAGTGCCCTTCCTTTTTTAATTTAACAAAAACAGTTCCCCTACTTTTTGGTAAAAGACCACCTTTCTAGGTTTGGTTAATTCTGACACAGCTTTATTGGAAGGGAGGGAGTCTACTGTGCTGTGAAGAGAGGGAGGGACAGACTGCAAAACAAGAAATAAGCCTTTTTGCTAGGATGATTGGTGCCTGAAAGAAAGGTAAATGCGTGCAGTTGCTTAAACTCCAAGGGCCTTATTGATGAGGCCGTGCGTCACTTTTACGCCGCCGGTGCGTCACTTTAGTGACGCACCAGCAGCGTAGAAAATGTGCTTTGTTGCATCATATTTACAAAGTGACGCATCTAGGTAGATGCATCACTTTGTAAACCCCTGCGCCACATTATACCTGCGCCAGGTATAAGGTATGCAGGGGGGGGGCGTTCTGATGAAAGAAAGGGTCATAGAAGTGACGCAGTGAAATCTATACCACTTCTAGGACGCAAATGCGTCAATATCTTATGCCTGCCTCACAGCAGGCGTAAGACTGATGCAGGCCCTTTCACATGGGGCTTGCCCTATGTGAAAGGACACATTGCTGGAGGTGCGTCACTTTTGTGGCACACTCCAGCAATGTGTCACTTTTGCGCCATACAGATACGTCAGAAATACTGGCGTATCTGTAACTCCTTGTGACATGATGCGTCATACAGTAAATATGACGCATCAATCATGTTGCAAGGAGGTCGCACTGAGAAGTGACGCATCGCTGCTTTCACGCAGCGATGCGTCACTTCTCATAAATGAGGCCCCAAATGTACAGGCTGCTAGGAAGCTGGAATTGGGTTGAATTGATGTTATCACTTGAAGCTTCGTAATAACAAATGTTTATTATTATTGAGAGGTATTGTAAGGGTGTTATCCGCCGAGCTGCGAAGTGTTTGCTTTTAGTGAAATTTAACAAAAATGTGTGCAATAGGTACACAGTCTGTGTATGCTAGAATGTATTTTTTGTTTTATCTTAAACCTAAATCTTTTTGTGCATTTTGTGGCAGCCTAAGCTACACTGAGCGTCATGCAAGTTTAAAATAATGACTTAAATACTCCTAGTGCTTTCTGTCACATGCTGGGACCTCGTAGCACTAAAAATGCACATGTTACTATTCCCCACTGCACCAACCAGGATTCAGTTTTGTGGGTCTCAGGTTACGCACACAGACATTGTCAGTGATGGCATTAACCTGTAGAGGTTTCATAACATGAAATACTGCATTTCCCACTAATTACTTTAACTTGCATTTATTATTACTTTAAGATGTGCAGTATTTTAGAAGCCAGTTACCTGAAGGTGAAAGACCAACAAAATAGTTACAGAATATGTTTTTAGCCATGCCCTTTGTCCGTGCCCCACGCTCACTGACTTAACTCCCTTTGCACTCAGGATCACCGTTCCCATACATTTTTTAATGCACTTCGACCACTGGTTGGTAGGCTGTGTAGGGGTGGCGATAAAGTGGATGGCAGAAGAAGAAAGTGGCAAGAGGTTGTGCAGATGAAAATTATCTAAACTATGCCAGATAATTCTTGTAAATTGGGGAACTTCATGTTACGCGTGTTATAAAATTCCTGAAATTACATTATTGCACCAGGTTCGTAATTACACAGCCATTCGCTGTAAAAATGTGTTGCAGGAACAATGCAAACAACCAGAACTCGAGCAGTTGTTGTGTGCAGCAATTGTGTTTTTCGTTTTTTTTAGGGTGGAATGTGTCCTTACATGATAAAGTGGCACGAGGACACATTTCACTTTAAAATATGGCGCTGGGGCGTGGCCAAGATGGCGGGCTGAGCGGTCGCACTCGCTGTGAG
This sequence comes from Lissotriton vulgaris, assembly GCF_964263255.1. Taxonomy (NCBI): domain Eukaryota; kingdom Metazoa; phylum Chordata; class Amphibia; order Caudata; family Salamandridae; genus Lissotriton; species Lissotriton vulgaris. Next base: position 1,699,867,197 of record NC_141685.1, on the reverse strand, counting down.
CTCCGCCGGACCTGAGCCCTTAACCTACTAATTTAGCACTGGTCTCCCCCCCGGAACCGTGCATTTGGCGAGATAAAGGCGCTGGATGTCGGAGTGGAGGCTGTGAGGGCGGAAATCGCCGGCATTAGAAGCTGAACGGTCCCGGAGTCCTGGCCGGGTGCGAAGAGGGCCTTTGGTCCGGAGCGGAAGTGGAGCTGAGGCTTGGTTTGTGAGACCGCCCGCCTTGGTGGCTGCGGAGGAGCCGCCGTTGCTTCTCGTCGGGCCCCGACCTTCACCACAGCACCCTACCCTGCGGCGAACCCCGAGGAGTTGAGCGGCTTGGCGCCCGGAGGCGGGGGAGCCGCGGGGCTGGTCATCACGCGAGGCCGTGACTTTGGCCTATTCCTCCGGACGGCGGAGGTACCAGGAATCGCGAGGCGCTGCACTCGCCCGACAACCCAGCGGAGGTACCCTCTGGGTATGGAACAGCGTCCCCGGAACCGCAAGTACTGAGAAGGAGGATCTTGTACGTGGCGCCGAAACTGCGGCCTACTTCTCCGGGAGCCCCGGAGGCGCACTTGTGGAGGGATTTACCTGAGATTGGATACCTGTCCCCCCCCCCGGAAAGACCCCTCGGCCGACGCTGATTCATCGCCTTTGAGAGACTGGGGAAGAGGCGTTGGGTGTGAAAGGTCCGGTACAGACTTGGAGGTACGGTGGTGGTACATTTGGAATCAGCCCCATGCTGTGGCGCCTGAGAGGACTTTGCCAGACCGATTCGTGCGGGGCCATCTGAAGAGGAGTCGGGGAGTTCGCCGGCGGTGTCGGCGGTGGTGGACCGGACGGGTCGGGCCTGGAGACTCGGGTGGGACGCCGGTCCCCGGGTTGAACGGATCGTGGGCCGCTCCATTGCTGGACGAGACCTGCCGGAGGTGTGGACAGAGACCCCCACGGCAGTTGGTAGTGGGGCACGTGGCAGTAGCGGCTGGCCGGAGAATCGACTAGCGGCCTTGTCGAGGCCTGCCGAACATTCCGGAAGGCGCCCTAGTAGACTCAATGGCGAACAACAAAGGGTCCAAGAAGGGGGATCGCACCCTGCCGGACATGTTGGGCAGAAATGCCGCGAGACAGGATAGGGGGCAGCCGTCTCCGAGTCTTCCGGGCGGCTCCCACGGAGCGAGTGGAGGGGAGCCCCCGGTCACGAGATCCTTCCTTGAGTCCCTCTTCGGCACCTTGCGGGACGACTTCCAAACCCTCAAGCAGGAGGTGGCGGGTGAGGTCCGGGAGATACAACGGGAGGTGGATGGCCTGGGAGAGAGAGTGGCTACGGTGGAGGGCGCTGGCCATGCCAGGGACGAGGAGATCACGCAGTTGCAGAAAGAGGTTATAAGGCTCCGGGACCAGAATCTTGATCTTCAGTCACATACCGAGGACCTTGAAAACCGTTCCCGGAGGAACAACATCCGAGTCTGGGGTGTTCCGTCCCGAGAAGAAGGGGAGGATGTGGCTGCATACCTGCGGGACCTATTCAGAGAGGTGCTGGGTAAATCGGATGATTTCCCTATTCGTATCGATAGGGCGCACAGAGTAGGCCTACAGCGCAGGGCCTCGGCGCCCCCACCGGACATCTTGGCCTTCCTGCCGGACTATCCCCTGAAAGAACGAATACATCGCGAAGCACGGAAGAGATCGTCCATGGACTTTAGGGGTCACCGTGTGGCACTCTACCAGGATCTTGCGGTGTCCACCCTGCAGAAACGCAAGGCCTTTAAAATTGTGACGGATTTTCTACGGGAGCTTGGCACTCAATACTCCTGGGGGCACCCTTTCCGCCTTATTTTCCGGTGGAATGGGACTCTACACCAGCTGCGGTCCCTGCAGGATACATGTGGGGTGCTGGGTATCACTGCTACGGACGATGGAACTTTCACACCTCGCCAGCGCCGTATCACCAGGGATGGCTGGCAGACGATCCCCGGCCGGCGGTCGTCGGCCTCCTCAACGCGACCGGGTTCGCCTACTGCAGCTGCGGACCTGGATGACGCACCACGAGCTATAGTCACCGACGCTGCGACAAATGAAGTTGCGCTAACAGCTTGAATGAACTCCGGGGGGAGATTGACATCGCCATGTCTGTAACCCAGGTTTGGGGGTTCGGGGGGGCGGGGGGACGGGGGAGTGCGTGGTGGCTGGACGTCCACTTTTTTGACTTTCCACAGGCCTGTCCGTCATGGACCGGGCTTGGACAATGGTTTCTGGTGGGATGTTGGGGGATCCGGGGGGTGGGGTCGGGGTTGTTGAGACAGTTCCAGTTGCGGGTGGGAACTGGGGACCGTTTGGGAGTTGGAGGGGGGGGAAACAGTTCTTGGGGGGATTGGGAGGGGGGGACAGGCAAGGGGGAGGGATCCGGGTGTTGGCGGGGTGGGGGAGGGTCGTCCAGTGCACACTGGGGTTCCTTGTCATTCAGACAATGTATATGCTTCTTGGTTTGCTCAGACTTGAATGCCCCACTTACAGTTTTGCCTTTCTATTTGATTTGCTGAAGAGAGGGAGGGGGACGGGGTGGGCTGTCCGGTGCTTGTTGTTGCCTATGGATATCCGGACATTGGCTGGGCCTCTGGTTTTGATCGATCACTTCTGCCTCACACGTGATAGTGCTCTATTCCCTATTATGTCACCTCTATCACACGGCAGCGGTTGTGCTCCTGCTGCCCTGGTACTGTGGGGCCCCATTGCTTTCTGCTACACCCCTTTACATGCCTCCTGACACTTGCAAGGTAGTGACTCTGAATGTCCGGGGGCTGAATAATCCAGTCAAGAGACGGGCTGTGCTCTCACTTCTGGAGAATACCCAGGCGGACATTTGTCTTCTCCAGGAGACGCACCTCCTATCGCAAGACACGCACAGACTCCGTTCTCATAAGTTCCCTTCACAGTTCTTCTCCTCTTGTACTACTAAAACGGCTGGGGTGGCGATACTAGTAGCCAGACACTTTAGGGGTGAGGTCCTCCACAAGTTTACCGAACAAAAGGGCAGGCACCTTGCATATCGGTTCAAGATAGGGGGCCTCCTGTTTACGATCGGGTCCCTATATAGCCCTAATGAAAGGCAGGACCGCTTCCTGCAGACCGCAATCGAGGATATCACTTCCTCCCAGGACCGTCATATTATTCTCGGCGGTGATTTCAACATGGTCTTTAACTCTGCAATGGATAGATCGGCGCAACGCTCCCCGCAGGTAGGGGAACTTTCTGCGGACCGTAAGGCTCAGCTGGAGGAGGTTGACCTCCTTGATTTGTGGCGACACATGCACCCTATGGCAAGGGACTACTCATACTATTCCTATGCGCACAAGACGTACGCGAGATTGGACCATCTTTTGGTTACCTCCCCGGTGCAGGCGCTGACCTCGGGGTCAGAGATAGGTGTGATCTCCCTTTCAGACCACGCCCCAGTTGAGGCTACGTTATGTTTGCCGCCGGCCGTCTCTCGGCCCAGAACGTGGCGTCTACGTGACACGCTGTTACACAGGAAGGAGGTGGTGGTCCGTATTGAGGAGGCGATCCGGGAATATCAGTCCCGTAATGATAACGCCGACACTAGCCGGGCCACGCAATGGGCAGCGCTAAAGGCGGTGATTCGAGGAGAATTCTTGGCAATTTCTGCGGTTGACAACAAAGAACGGCAGGCCAAGAGAGATGAACTCACAGGTCGGGTTAGAGAGTTGGAGCAGATACATCGTAGGACTGGGGCTCCCCGGATTTGGAGGCGGCTTAAGGAAGCAAGGAAGCTCCTGGCGGCCCTGGATCTCGATCGGGCGGAGTATGCGGCACTTCGGCTGCGTCACACCTTCTATACTGGAGGAGACCGCTGTGGCAAATTGCTGGCCCACAAGCTTCGGGCGACACGTCAGAATCAGCTAGTTAAGGAAATTTCTGATCAGGCAGGGAACGTGGAGACGGAGGACGCTCGGATCGCGGCCGTTTTCCGCGAGTTTTATAAGGACCTCTACACTGGAGAGCCCCCGGATGAGATAGCTATGACTGCCTATTTGGATTCGGTTATGTTGCCATCCCTGGATCCTTTGCAGGCGGAGTATTTCGATAGAGACATCCGGATAGAGGAGGTGATCTCTGCTATTGCCAGACTTAAACATGGCAAGGCGCCTGGTCCAGATGGCTTCACGGCCCTCTATTATAAAACCTTCTGCACATCTTTAGCCCCTGTACTCACACATCTCTTCAATTCCTTTGCTGACCCCGGAGCTATTACACCTGATCTACTCCGGGCCTCTGTTACGGTTATCCCTAAGCCTGGGAAGGATCCGAAATACTGTGGGTCCTACCGACCGATTTCTCTTTTAAACATTGATTTGAAGCTATACACTGAGATTTTGGCCGCGCGCCTCGCTCTTCACTTGCCCGGTCTCATCGACCCTGACCAAGCAGGGTTTGTCCCTGGGAGACAGACAGTGGACAATACGAAACGGATTGCCCACCTTTTAGAGAAAGCTTCCCGGATTCCGGGAGAACGAATGATGCTGGCGGTAGACGCCGAGAAGGCTTCCGGCGTGTATAGAGGAAGTGGACTCCTTCGGCATGGTAGTGGGGTTTAAAATGAATATGGGGAAGTCGGTGGCTTTAGACATCTCCCTCAAGCCGGCTACCAGAGCCGATTTACAACACAGGTTTCCTATGCTTTGGTCTTCGGGTGCAGTACCTTATCTGGAGATTCAAATTGCGCCCACTCTGCCGGCCATGGTTTCGGCCAATTACCAAGCCCTAGGAGCAAAAATTAGGGAGGAATTAGGGCGATGGAGTCGCGGGACACTCTCTTGGCTGGGCAGGATAGCTGCTGTCAAAATGACGATTTTGCCACAAGTACTTTATCTTTTCCGGGCCCTGCCGCTCCAACCGCCGGTTGGGTGGATACCGCAACTACAGGCAGATGTTTCACGCTTTGTTTGGCAGGGTAAGAAGCCTAGAATGCGCAGAGCCCTCTCGCTGCTGACCCCCGAGGGGGGCGGTTTGGGGATACCAGATTTCCACAAATACTTCCAGGCTGCGCAGCTCCGTTATCTAGTGGAATGGAGTAGATGGGAGTCCGATAAACATTGGCTCTTCCAGGACCAGGCAGTGGCGGGGAGACCTTTACAGGAGATTCCTTTCTTGCGTCGTCCCCATAGGCCTAAAAACCTCTACGCTTCCTTTATTACGAGGGTCCCCCTACGGGTGTGGGACGCTACTAACCTTCCATACGGTCTCACCACGTTCCCGTCCCCGCTCACACCGCTAGTAGACAACCCAGATTTCACACCAGGAGTAGAGAGAGGGGCGTTCACGCATTGGAGGCAGGCGGGGTGTCGAGCCCTTTGCCATTTGTATGGCCCTGAAGGGGTTGTCCCCTTCTCCCAACTCCGTCAGGAGTTCTCACTACCGGAGAGCGACCGACACCGCTATATGCAGGCTCGCCACTGGGCCCTTCAGCCGCAAGTGAGAGAGTCAGCGGATAGGCTTTTTCTTCCTTACGAAAAGTGGCTCTTATCGCACACATCGGATGCCAAATCGATCACAGATCTCTACAAGCTTCTGCAACCACCTGCAACACACAGTTATCACCCCGGGAGGGAGCGCTGGGAAAGGGAATTGGGGAGGACACTAAGCCCTAGGGAATGGGAGCACATATCTTATAGGGCACGGCACTCGGCATACCACATGGGACTCACTGATACTCTATCCAAGGTCTCCACCTACTGGTATTACACACCTGAACGAGTCCACGAATTTGATCATGACAAGGAGGACACATGTTGGAGGGGGTGCGGGCACCGGGGGACACTCACGCACATTCTATGGGAATGCCCGTTGCTGGAGCCTTACTGGAAGGAAGTGTTGGATAATATTGACACACACTTCAACATCGAATTACCACGCTTCCCTGCTTACACCTTGTTGGGGCTTCCGAACTGCTTGATGTACCCCCTCAGATCCCGTAGGGGCAGACAGATAGCGATAGCTCTAGGCTCTGCAGTCCAAAACATTTTAATACACTGGCACACTGCTACGATACCGTCCACCACAGGTTGGCTCCATAGGCTGTGGCATGTGTTGGGGATGGAGAGAATGTCCCTCACTGTGGCGGGGGATGTGGAACAATTCAGAGAGCTCTGGCAGCCATTTCATTCCCTATTGCTCACTGAATTTAGAGAACTCACCTGCCCTAGGTACCTCCGCCTTCTGCGGCTTCCGAGCCCGATGGGGCCTGCCCAGTGATTTGTTATTGAAATTTTTCTCCAAGTGAGGCATAGCTTGATGTATTTTCCTTCTGGTTGGGGACTGTGCACTGGACGAGGGGTTGGGAGCGAAGGGGAAGGGGAGTTGAGGGAAGGGAGTTGGGTAGTTGGGGTTCGGGGTGGGGTTGTGCGGGGAAAGTCATTTCATGCTGTGACGGAACATGATGTATATTTCAATGGGGGCGTAACCCGTCAAGATGATCTTGGCTGAGGGTGCACTTGAGCTTTGTGGGTTATTTCCGCCCTGCCGTATTGCTCTTTGAAGATATGTTTTGTCCCAACATGTTATGTCAAATAAAATACTTTAAACCTAAAATATGGCGCTAAATCATAGATTTTCATTATGTGCAACTAAGTGAAAGCAAATTCCACACAACTCTTAAAAATTATGATGTGTGAGATAAGCAGATGGAGAAGAAAACGTTCAAAATTACCGAGAGACGGCAGAGGAAAGTGACATAAGGGAAGCAGAAGTGATTGAAACACTTTGGAGAGCACCTCCCCTCCCACAGATCTAAGCAATGTTTATTTCAGGCTCACAGTTTCAGAATTGAAACAGTTTCACTTTTAATTATTTCCAACAAAATCATTGTTGTTACCCATTTATTTCATACTTCTAACAAGCATTGGCAAAGTCAATAGGTGTCGCTCGATTAATTTGTATGCTGTGTTAAGTGTTTGGATGCCGTAACAAAATTCAAAGAAAGGCATCCAAATACTAGTCAGGTGTGTCATACTTTGCAAAGCACAGGATTTTAGTATTTCACGTTTTAAGTCACATCCTTAATTACGTAGGCCATGCCTCTTGAAAGGACCTCCTAGTTACATTCACCCCTCTTAAAGCACTGGTCACAAGGGATGATGACAGCAGATATGTGACCAAGGAACTACGTTGGAGCTTCACACCCCTCTCATGTTGTTGTGGAGTGCTTCAACAACTGAAGTTGGCTTTTAAATTAGGTGCTCCCTGCAGCAGCATCAGTATTCCTCTGCTTGAAACCCTGGTGTATATGAGAAGTGCCAAACATAGGATCTGCATGCCAGTGATTGTATCTGGTGCTGTTTGATCCTAACAAAATCTGATTTTGTTTCTTTTCACCAGCTTCAAGTCTGGTCTTCCGAACCCTCAGTGCTGCACCGCCTGTTTCCCTTAGGCTCTGTCTGGACCATCCCCCATCTCTACAGTGTGTGCTAGTGAGTTAATAATACCATGTCGCTCTTGAGTTGACACCGTCCAATACTCACTGGTGGCTAAAGAGTGCCTGCAGCAGGGTTGGTATTCTGTTACTCCCAGGAGGGTTCCATATAGTGCTCCCTTGGTAGATGAATCGTGCCGCTCATCAGTTGGGTCTTGGCTACTGGAATTCATTGATGCACATCCACAACACTTTCCACATATACTGTCTGTCCACCCATAGAGATGGTAAGTACTTGCTGGGGGACTGCATCACTTCCCACACTCCCCGCAGCATGCCATGGTTATTTGCAGTGGCATGCAACTCACACACTTGCACCACTTTGTTAATCCTCCCGTGCCTCATCCAACATGTCCCGTATTATGCCAAACTACAATGAACACCATTCGCACCAAGTACTCTGAAGGACTTCTGGGAATGGGATGCAAAACGCAGCTCTTCATGGCCTTGACTGGAGTATAAAGCATTATGTAAATGATACAACTGCACAATCTAACAAGCATTGGCATAGCCAATAGGTCTCGCCTTTGGGACACTATAAGTGTTTAGCCATGCAACAGTTGATGTTGCACCAAGGATATTGTACTGCATTATTAAATACTTATACGGTCCCAAAGGCGAGACCTATTGGCTATGCCAATGCTTGTTAAATTAGTGTTTGATGTATCAATCCGGTCTAACCCCGTTGGCTGTTACTACGTCGAGAGAGTTTGCGTTTTTCTGTGGCTCTCTGCAGAACAGCAAATAATCCTGCTGACATCTGTTAATTGCCACTCAGAAGAAACCCACAAGACACGAGGCTGCATTAAGAAAACAAACCTGTCCCTTCACATTGATATGTGGGGATTCACCACAGATGTATATACGTTGAAATATGCACTAGAAGAGGGACCCCCTCCCTTGCTGATGAAGCTGGAACTAAGCTGTAATATGGTGATCGCACGAGCATAGCAGATTGTTGCCAAGGTGAAAGGCGGCCTGAGGTTGCATGCTCCTGGGGACTCATCTGGGTGCAGAGATACCAGGAGGAGGCTGAGGTGAGCACTGGGGCGCCTTTCACCTGTGCCTCGCAGAGCAATTGAAGTGTGCAGGGAGTGCGTGCGGCCCTATTCTGGGTCCCTGCGGTGCTGTGCAGGCCGCATACATTGCAGATTGCCTGCTCCACTACGGAGAAAGTTGGCTCAATGACCCCACACTGCCTGAGGGCCCCAGCGAGTGCTTTGAAACACACAGGAAGCATGAAGGTGAGCGCAGCCTGCACCTCTGTTTTACATTCCGCAGGATGGTTGTAGCGTCCGGAAGTGGCTTTTCTCTGGCACTGAGCAGCACCCGCATTGTGGTGTATGGAACCATAGTACAGGGCTTCTCAAACTTTTTAGAATAACAACCCAATTCTTAGAACGACGAATGTTCGAGACAACCTAGCTTTATTGGACATCAGGATAGGCAGGCAGCAGACAACGCGCACCCCAACAGGCTCAGGCATGCAGCAGAACAGGAGGTGGGCACCCGATCACAGTGTTTGCTATCCAGGGCCTACACATGCAGTCTGTCAGGTGAAGAGGCGTTTCTTAAAGGGACAGCCGTCTACAGGAGGCACGGGAAATCCTGAACACCTGTTATGTCATCAGATCAGAGCTTTCAATGAGATCATCTTTATTTCATTATAATAACACATTCGGTTTGCCAACGTGACATTCAAACCTGTGCCGCAAGCAGTTGCTGGAGCGCGAGGAGGAGATCTCGGAGCTGAAGGTCGAGCGGAACAAAACGAGGGTGAGTCACAAGGAGATCACAGGCGCGCGCTGGGCTGCTTGGAGACAAGACAAGAGTAAGTGCATGCACAACGTTGACCTTACGGGATCTAACAGCGGCAGGCGCGATAATTACAAACAGATGGCGCCGCTGTTCACTCCCGCAAGGTAAACCCCACACATGCACAAGGGCTCATTGGGAGCAGTGCAGTACATGCATGAGTTTGCCAAAAAGTCCTGAGCGATTCCAAGAGGTCCCATCTAAGCAGCGCTTGCGCGCTGCATAAGCGAGACCTAAAAAGTGCTTTGGGCCTCACATGGGATAAAAAACGACTTAATAATCAATACAGTGCCATTCAATTCAATACAACACCCTAAACATGTTTTCATATTATACGGCAAATACGGCCTGCAGAGGAATGTAGAAGAGTGTGTAAAGCCCACAGCTGACTGTATGGATCCGTATTCTTATCTTATCTTATCTTAAGTGAAATTTATAAAGCGCACTGACACCATAAGTTTCCTGGCGCTATAAAACAGAGTGCGTGGGATGTGAAGAGGCAAGGCTAACCGGATTGGGTGAATAGAAGGGTTTTAAGAAGCTTCCTGAAAATAAGTAGAGAACAGCTAGACTTAATGGACAGGGGAAGAGGATTCCATAGTTTGGGGACCAGGTGGGCGAATCTGCGGCCACCAAACTTGTTTGTTTTAATTTTGGGGGCGGCCAGCAGGTGGAGGTGAGCTGACCGGAGATTGCGTGCTGGTCGGTGCTGCGTGATCAGTGTTTTGAGGAAAACAGGGCTGGTGCAGTGATGAGACTTGAAAGTCAGGCAGCCAATCTTGAAGGCTGCCCTTCGTTCAACTGGCAGCCAATGCAATTTGCGCAGCAGGGGTTTCGCAGACTTCCACTTTGGCGTTTTGTGGAAAAGTCTGGCCGCCTGGTTCTGCACGGTTTGAAGACGGCAAAGCAGCGATTGTGGGAGTCCATGATATAAAGAGTTTGAGAAGTCGAGGCGGGATAGTACCAGGGCGATGACAACCTGGACCAGTGCCGCATGCAGCAGTAGATGGACTATTTTTCAAATTTTACAAAGCTGAAATATGCATGCGGAAATCACAGCCCCTACTTGAGCCTTGAGAGAGAGCTCAGCATCAATGGTCACCCCTAGACTCTTCACGGAGCTGACAACGGCGGGAGGGGGACCTAACTCGTTAGGCCAGAACTGAGGACCCCAGTGTACTGAACTGTACCCCGGGAGGAGAAGCTCCGTTTTTCCGGTATTTAGTTTCAGTTGATTGTGGTTCATCCACTGCTAAATGTGGATCATGACTGAATGGAAATTGTTGGCGGCATCAGGAGAGTCAAGAGGGAAGATGATCTGCAGATCGACAGCGTAATTAAACACTGTGATGTCCCACCTCTTGAGCGAATGGATCAGTGGCCGAAGGTATAGGTTGAACAAGAGGGGCGAGAGGGATGAGCCCTGAGGGACTCCGCAAGTCGTGGGAGTCTTGGCAGCCGTTTAAGGTCCCAGGCGCACGGCTTGTGTTCTGCCGACGAGGAAAGACTCGATCCACTCGAGGGCAAGGCCCTGGATGCCGGCCTGTTCGACACGGTGGAGAAGGATGTCGTGGTCCACCGTGTCAAACGAGGCCGACAGATCCAGGAGCACGAGGGCCTGGGGAGTCCCTGCATCAGCGTTCCCCCTCAGGGCGTCCAATACTGCCAAGATGACGGCCTCTGTGGAGTGGGCCGGCCTGAAGCTGGCCTGGTTAGGCTCAAGATAGCAGGAGCTCTCAACAAAGTTTGAAAGGCACCGAGTGACGCGGGCCTCGATGAGCTTGGACAAGTAAGGCAGGAGGGATATAGGACGATATTTGGTGAGGTCTGCAGGGTCCGCACCAGGTTTCTTCAAAAGAGGCACTAAAATGGCCTCCTTGAAGGAACTGGGAACCGTGCCAGTGTTAAGAGAAGCGTTCAGCAAGGGTAGTATATGATCCAGTAGTTTAAGGCAGACATCCCGAAAGACCGAGGGAGGGCAGCAGTCGTTGGGAGATCCTGATTTGACCCGGGCCACAAGCTCAGCTAAGGTGTTGGGGTCGAGGGCAGGAAACTGGGTGAGAGATAATGGGTTATTGAGAGAGGTGTCTGAGGGCCGCACATGAGTGAGGGGGGGATGGAGTCCTTAATTGATGTATTGATGGTGAATGTGCTCTATTGATAACAGTAAATACTTGCGCCCTAAAAATCATACACATTACCATCCCACTGATCCTCAAAGCAATGGTTGGTTCAACAACACACTCAATTCTCAAATGCAAAGTGTCTGAAATGCTGAAATCCACCAGAGGATGTAGGTCGCCACGCAAAGAAATCTTACACTCCATAGCCATTTTTTCTGAACAACACAACAATACTTTCAAGGCTTAAGAAGTCCACGTTCTTTGTAGCAGTTTTCGAGTGTAAACAAATACAATAATAATAATAATAATATAATAATAATATATAATGCTCCTGAAATACATCAACATAATCCCACAATCTGTAAATCCACCTTCCCCTTACACACAGCAAATTATTCCAGAGGAATCTCTGGCGACCTCTGCTACTGCAAAACAAACAATACTACCAAAACCCACAAGGACTACTGATAGGAAAAACTGCCTTAAGTTATTGCCGTCATCCAGCATCTGCTCAAACAGATCATTCAAAAATTAAAGAAAAGTATCATCATTTACTCTGAAGGCTACATGACTAAATTACTCCAACAAACATATTTAGCAAATTCTTCAAATAGAGCACAGGTATCTTAGGGGGTTATTTCCAATAAATGGCGCAGTGTGATGCTACATGTAATTTAACAGAGCCACACCATTTAAAAACGCAGGGATGCGCTATATTTACACCTCTGTGTTTTCCTTTGCGCTGTTGCTAAAAAAAGCTGCCTAGTGCCAACACAGACACCCTAGTGCAAGGGTGCTTGCGTTGCAGAGATGATTGTTTATGTGCAGGAAGGTACACCTTCCTGCACATAAACAATCTTTAAAGGTGATTTGCTTTTACTATGTGTGCTGCATAATGCAGAGCACAAAGAAAGAGCAAAAATGAGGAGAAGTAAAACTATTTCTCCCTGTTGCTCAAATCTTACGACTGCTATTCAGTGGCATTCGTTTTTGGAGCTGCGTCAGATATACAGATCCTTGTAAATCTGGGGCAGCGCCAAAAAGCATTGGGTGTTGCGGTGGAACGCCTACAGCAACACCCATTGCACTTCACTTTCACACAGATCTGTGTGAAAGGGGACAATAAATACAAGGTGGCGTTAAGCCACGCAAAGTGGCTTTACGCCGCTTTGTAAATATGGAGCAAGGCATTGCAGCACAGAAACGTTGGAAAAAGTGATGTTCCGAACGTCGGAAAAAGTGATGTTCCGAACGTCAGAAAAAGTGATGTTCCGGTGGCGCAATGCCCTTGTAAATATGCCCCTTAGTTCCAGATATCACGCAATCAAACCATTTTTGAAAGAAATAGCAACAGGATACCCTCAGGCAAGCGCTACCTAATAATTAAACATAATTACGTCCGAAAACTACCCATCTATGAATTCAGACATAATTGCGAATTTCTCTTTTACAACTATGGCTGTTTTTCTGCATTTATTTAACTAGCCCACAGTATCCGAGAATCCAGATTTCACAACTTTCTGCCTCACTAAGAGGAGGGTAGAAAGCAGATCGTGGCATACATGCTGCGCAGTAGGAGTATCAAATCAGGTAAGAAGCAATTGTCAGCGAGGACCGATATGAAAGCAAATTAAAAAGAAAAGACTCATAAAAGAGAACACCCAGAATCAGATGCCAAAGCCGCAAACTAGCCAGTTTTATAATTTTATTTTGCACAGTGTGTGCTGCCATGCCTGCCATGTGATTTGCTGTGATTGACTCCTACACCTGCCTTGGTTATTGATTTTGTGCCATTTTGTCACGTGTGCATGTAACGTGTCTACTTATTAGTTGCTATGCCCGGAGACACAAACCAATGTGCAGTGACACTGTACTGAACATGTGTACTGTACACCGCTCCATTCTACCTAATGCCACTCCAGGCCACACTACTCTACGCCAGTCTATGCACTATACTTCACTTTAATTCACACCACTCTACTCCACTCTCCTCTATGTCACTCTACTCTACACCATTATCTTTTAGCCATGCTGAACAGCAGCCACGCTGTTGTACAACGTGTTTAAAAGACACAGGCAAAGCCAATAGCTCTCACGTAGGTGACACAGTTATTGACTTTGCCAGTCCGTGTTTATTTAGTATTAGAAGGCTTTAATTGCCAGTGCCTTTATTTGGGCACATCTGTAGACATGATTTTTCATAGGCGTTTTTATAGGGCATGGAAGGAGTGGAGAAACACACAGGGGCCACAGATAAAAATGGCGAGGACACCTATTAAATGCGGATGCGTATGTGCAGTGGCATATATTTAGTAGCAGTCATGTGATGGGCACTGGAGAGCGCACAGTGAACAGGAGTAATGTAGCTGGGGCACAGGACCCCTTGTACCCATTCCCCAGCATCAGCATTTTCACCCTTACAAGAAAAAAAGAAGAGTGATGGCCGGGTATAGCATTCCAGACCACAGCACTATTGGATCCCGAACATACAGTGCTGCACACCAGTGTCCAAACTCTATTTATCATTGCACAAAATACAGTTGTATTGCTTCAATGTCCCAATAATACATATAAAGTGGGTGTAACTGGGCTGATGCACTGCAAGGTGTTGATATCACTAACAGCAAGTGAAATGTACTAATGTCATATTTACTACTACACAGCGCACGTGGACATAGCACCACATCGTTGCACCAGCCATTAGTAGGTGCAACCAATGGACAATGATGAGGCCCATATAAAAGATGAAAATATTGTGTAGATAAGGGTCTAGGGGGAATTGATTAAAGACTGAAAACACCTCCGCTCCCCAATCACAGTTTACACACTAATAAAGAGAAGGAAGCCCCGCTCTGTCCGTCGGTGCTCCAAACAAGACTTGTTTGGAGCACCGACGGACAGAGCGGGGCTTCCTTCTCCGAGCAGTCAGCCGGGTGAGGTGAGGCTTTCCTCCCATATAAAGCTGGGAAAGAAGAGGTAGCTCTTATCTGCAAACACGTATTTTGCATGTCGGGTAGGGTGGCGAGGGCCACAACTTTACCTTAATATCTTGATTCTTAAACACATTTTTTGCACTTGTTACAATTCCTTCCTGCAGTAGCTTATATTACGTAGCATCTAGGTCCTGAAGAAAGCCGGGTCAGTTGACCATCACAGCTGAAACATGTTGACCGCACTAGTTTATAGCCAGGAGATAGTTAATATTTTCCATACTATCATGTTATTTTAAGCATGGCACTTGGATAATCCTTAATAAACATATTTTTTGTACAAGTAGTCATTTTTAAACCTTCACACACTTGAGCACTGCACCGCACTAGAGCACATACGGTTTGAACATTCACCTTGGCATGAGTCATTTAGGAGCATGAGGTCAGGTACCCAGCGGGGCAAGTTGGCTCAGGGCTGTGGTCCTAGACCCGAATCTCCTTGAGCTCCAGATGACGATGTTCCGCCAGCAAGGGTGGGCCGATGGACTCTTGAATCTAGCCAGGTGGTGGGCAAACAATTAGAATCGGTCTTCCACATCTTTGCAGCATATCAGTTGTTTCCAGTTCCTTTCAGATTTGACTGGCCATATAAAAGACACCCCGCCATCAATGAGTGAGATGCACTGGAGGGTGTAATGCACCAACAGAGAGACCTAAACTGCTGCAACTGGAACCAAATGAACCCAGGGGAAGGCTTCCTGGGGACCAAAGATGAGTCATATCCGAGGGCATTACAGGGCAAAGACATAGACTAAGAAGTAAAATGATATCAAACAATACAATGATATTAAACCTCCTTGAACAAGCTATCTTATCTCTCAGCCTACAACAGGTAGGCCACATGCACTACCAGTGCACGTAAAAGTAACTGTAATCCACTGAAGTCCTCTGGATACTTCCAGAGCAAAAGTGCAGCTGTAGCTTGTGGTGTTGGGCTCTAGGCCCGCATTACGCAAATCAGGGAGACACGAACACCAGGATAGTGGGCTGGCTAATGGGCCACGAACATGTGCGCTTTGCCCCCTTTATTGACCAGGTGACCTGACTCGTGACGCCGGTGGTGGGTGGGTGTATAGTGTGGGTACAGTTACCAAAAAGACTAGACCGTGTCCAGCAGGACACTACATTCCTCCCAAACTTTAATAAAAATTAAAGGAACAAAGTCCGAACCTGCGGGAGGAAATAAACACACAATATACTGTTGTCACAATTTTACAAAAGTCTCTTCAGCTGCTTGACGGATGACGACGGTGGAAACTTCCAGCTGGAACTACTAGTTCACATGGGCATGACGTCCCGATGCTCCGTGGATGTGCCTTTCTGGACTTTCAGCCTCACTCTTGTGGTGACGACAGACAGATGCCAAGATGGTAGATCTGATGGATGTTGTTCTCTACCAGTCCGTCTGGTTTCTTCACTGGAGGCAGCATGGCTTCACTTTGCAAAGCAGAAGTAGTTGAAATGTTAATGTTAATGTTAATGTTAATGTTATGGGGATTTGTATAGCGCTCAGCTGCCACAGCCAAGGGGCGTCCCGGCGCTGTATGGAAGACTGGAGGCAGAAGGGAAGGACACAGAAGAGGGAAAAGAGAAAGGTCATTGAAAGAGGTGAGTTTTGATGGCTTTCCTGAAGGCCAGAAGGTCCTGCATGCCACGGATGGTTTCCGGTAGGCTGTTCCAGAGTTTGACGGCCAGCAGGCTGAAGGCTCGGCCGCCCATCCTGGCTAGTTTAGTGCGGGGAATGACCGCAAGATGTTGTCCTTCTGAACGAAGTGACCTCCTGGGAATGTACTCTGTCAGGAGGGGGCATAGCATAGGGGGGGAGGCGGTTTTAAGGATTTTGAAGGCCAGACAGAGTGCCTTGAACTGAATCCTCTTGCCCACCGGGAGCCAATGTAGCTTCTTCAGGACTCCAGCCACTGAGGAGTGGCGGGGAAGGCCAACCAGAGCCCTGGTGGCAGCATTCTGCACTCTCTGAAGTCTAGTAATCTCTGCTAGGTTGGCACCTAGCAAGAGGGAACTCGCGTAATCCAGCCTAGAAAGGGTGGTAGCTTGAACAATTAGCTGGCGTGTGTGGCAATCAAAAAACTTCAGGATGGGTCTTAGGTTGCGCAGGATGCCAAAACAGGTGGCTGCCACTTTTTTGGTGTGGTGGATGTATTTCAGTGTCGAGTCCACCCAAACTCCCAGATTTTTGACACATTCTTTGGGCTTAGGGGGTTGGCCTAAAGTTTCAGGCCACCAGCTGTCACCCCAGGATTCTGTGTTTTTACCCAGGAGCAGTATCTCTGTTTTCCCGGCATTGAGTTGGAGGAAGTTGGTCGTCATCCAGTTGGTGATCTCAGTGAGGGTCTGTTTGAAATGATGGGCCTTCAGACCGTTGTTACCATTGAGAGCTACCACCAACTGGGTGTCGTCTGCGTAGGATACTAGTGCCAGCCCATTCTTTTTGGCCACCTCTGCTAGCGGCCGAACATAAACATTGAACAGGGTGGGGCTCAGTGCTGACCCCTGGGGCACCCCCTGTCCAATATTATGTTCTTTAGAGAGGTAAGGAGGGGTGGAGACTTTAAAGGATCTGTTGGAGAGGAAGTCTCTGAACCATCCCAGGGCAGTTCCTGAGATTCCAATTTCCTCTAATCTAGTCAGAAGGACCTTGTGTGACACCGTGTCGAAGGCAGCACTGAGATCCAGCAGGATCAGTGCTGCCGTTCCGCCGGTGTCAAGAATAGCACGGAGGTCCTCTGTAACACTGAGCAGAGCTGTCTCAGTGCTGTGTCCAGCTCTAAACCCGTGTTGGGAGTTGTCCAAGATGGTGTTAGTTAAAAGGAAATTGGTAAGTATGGTATTGACATGTGTCTCTATTATTTTGGCTGGCCAAGGAAGAAGTGAAATAGACCTGAAGTTTTCAGGAAGAGTTGGGTCCAAGGTGGGCTTTTTTAAGATAGGGGATACCCATGCCTGCTTCCACCTGGAGGGTATTTTAGCTGAGGAGAGGGACAAGTTAATAATGTTCCGTAGGGGTTCAGTGACCAGGTCACTAGCGTTGCTAAAGGTTTCAGGTTTAAGGGGATCAGCCGAGGAGCCAGATTTGATTTTATTACCAATTTTTTGGAAGCTCTCACGGTCAAGTGTTGGGAAGGAAGAGAGGGTCTGGTAGGGTCCATTATAACAGAGATCTGGGGAGAGTTGGGGAATGTATCATAAATTATCTTTATTTTGTCGGTGAAGAAATTAACCATGTTATTGCATAGATCAGAGGAGGTGTCGGCGGTGACTGCCGTTTTTTTTGCAGTTAGTTCTTTTAAGATTTTAAAAACTGCTTTAGAGGTATTGGTACTGCTGTTAATTTCGGCAGCATAGTACGCTGCCCGGGTTCTGCAGACATGGCGGTGATAGGGTTTTTGGGATTGGACATATATCTGCTTAAGGTTGGTGTCATAGTTCTTTCTCCAGCCTCTTTCCGCTTTTTTACATTCTTTTTTCAGAGTGGCTAATTCTGAATTGTACCAGGGGCTTGCAACGTGGGCGCGGGCCTTAGTCCATTTAAGTGGGATCAGGGTGTCCAATGCTTGGGGGATCCAGTGACAGAACTGGTCGTACCCTAAGTCGGGATCGTCGCTAGGAGGAGGAGGGTTAGATACCAGGAGATTGTAGAGGTCTTCTAGGCGGAGTTTCCTCCACGGACGTTTTTGTACTTGAGGGGTGGGCGCAGGAGTGGGGGCAAAGCTGCAAGGGATAGTCATGATCACCAAATGGTGGTCCGTCCATGCGATGGGGGTGGGAGTTCCTACCACTCCGTTTGTTAGGTTAGAGAAAATGGGATCTAGAAGGTGTCCCGCTCTATGGGTGGGGCCACTCACGAGTTGATTAAACTGGAGAGCAGCGAGATCTGCTAAGAAGGCAGAAATTTTAGGCTCCGTGTCCCGGTCGAGATGTATATTTAGGTCACCTATGATTGTAAAGTTGGAGGTTTTGGTTATGTTGGTGCCCAGGTACTGTAAGAGTGAATTAATAAATGGAGTGTCGGTGCCGGGGGGTCTATAGATTAAGAGGCCTGTCACACAAAATTGGGAATTGGCTTTAATGGAGAATCGTGCGCTTTCGCTGCCCTTAATATCAACTTTAGTTAACTGGCAGGCAAGGTGTGCTTTGGCTAGAAGCGCTAGTCCGCCTCCTCTGGAATTTCTGTTCAGGGTGTGTGTAGTGAATCCCATAGGGGTGGCCAGGTTGATAACCGATTCCATGTCCTCGTGGAGCCATGTCTCAGACATAAACAGGACATCAAGAGAGTGATCAGCCAGGAGATCGTGTATGTCTAGGTGATGCTTCTGCATCGATCTGACATTAAGATGTCCCATCCTGAGGGCGGTCTGAGGGGATTGAGGTGCTATAGGCTTTAAGTTGAAACGGTTGCAGAGTTGGGAAGGGTGAGGCAGTGGATTGGAGATGTGTGCTGGGTTCCTCCTGGTGCATGTACAGTTGTGTTGTCGAAGCCTCAGCAATTCTGGCTTCGAGTAGGATATCTTACCGCTCATGGTATGGCCACGTGTCGGCAGGGGTTCTGGCGCCTGGCGCTGCCTTAGCGCGGACGGGCGCAGACGGGCTTCTCTTAGGCGCGTCTTCGGTGCGCCCTTCGTGCGCCCGCTGTGCTCGTCCGCTGCGCTCCCTCTCCCCTGCCGGTAAATATACTTCCGGCTGTCTAGGTTGGGGCGGAGCAGCTAGACCGCTCACCCAACCAAGATGGCGGTTCAGATCGGGGAAGTCAGGAAGTGAGTGAGAGGCTCTGTAAAAACGGGCTGTCCCCGGAGTCTCCCTCCACTTCGAACAGTCAGCTGACTGGCGGTGGAACGAGGAGTCTGCGGGTGCCGAGTCACTCAGGGTAAGGTGTGCACAGTTTTAAAATCACTGCAGAACACAAACACAAGTATACTCAAATCTATACAAATGTTTTAAAAAATATTCACCAAGTCAATTCATCCCCTGAGATGGATTAAAGTGCTGAGTGCAAATTAAAAGGTTAAAATACACAGCAGCAAGTCGGGCCGGAGAGCGAGAGAGTATGTCCCACTCCTCCGCCTAGTCATCCTAGATGTCCATGAAAGACATCCTTCTCACTAGGACGCCCCTCTCGCGGGTATTCTTCTGCCACAATATATTCCGGAGGCCCTCTTCATCAGGTTTCCACTGGGCCGGGTGTTCTCCGCAGCGTTGCTCCAACTCCACAGTTTGCGTGTGAATGGAGGAGACGATGAGAGTGTCACCACGAAGTCCGTAGCTCCACCTGGAGGGTGGTTGTTGACTCCTGCCTTTGCGCACAAGTTCCTCTTCTTCCCGGGATGTACAAGGTAGATGGCGATGGATCCATCTCTCTTGTCGGGACCCGCTGCCACCGGTGTCCCTGAGGTCTTTGCCCCTTGGATATCCACGGGCTGGTGTGGAGTGGTCAGTTCTCCTTCTGCCGGACGTCTGAGCGCTCTCTCCATCCAGACTTCCGCTCAATCCCAAAGGTTGGTGTTGCCAATGGTCCAGCCTGTTCATTCCTGCAGCCGACAGGTTGTCAGAGGACTTGTAAGTAGGCGCTTCCATCCGGGGTGCTCCTTCGGCAGGACGGCTCACCACGGGCATGAGAGGTGCGGAGTAGGCTCCCGGTTACCTTGTGTCTTGAAGTAGGCCCGGGGCTCGGCACATGCCCCGCGGGCCTCCTGGAGGCTGGCGCCGTTCACAGGGGGTGCCCTCTGCACGGGCAGCTCTCTCCTTTTTCCACCTGCAAGCAGTGGACACAAACGCGGGAAAGACCCGCCTCGTCGCCAATGCGGTGTTGGGCTCTAGGCCCGCATTACGCAAATCAGAGAGACACGAACACCAGGATAGTGGGCTGGTTAATGGGCCACGAGCACGTGCGCTCGAGCCCCTTTATTGACCGGGTTACCTGACTCGTGACGCCAATGGTGGGTGGGTGTATAGTGTGGGTACAGTTACCAAAAAGACTAGAATGTGTCCAGCAGGACACTACATAGCTGAGATCTCAAAAACTGCTCATCTTTGTGCCATGTGCTTTGGAGCAGTCTAGGCCCTCACACAAAACCTGTTAATGTTCTCCAAACCAGAATTAAATATGCTAATGCTAAATTCCCTTGTGCCATATGTGGCACACACATCACAAGAATACAACCTGCTGATATGTTATATGGTTAAAGAAAGAAACAGGACACATGCACTCCATAAACGCAGGCACTTTGCGATACAAAATACTGCTTCCAAAACTTGCCAGCCAAGTTTCCAGGGAATACACATGCTTCTTACATTTGAGGCATGCTACCATTTTGAAAGTGGAGCTTACTGAAAGGTATGTACAGCACACACGAGCACATGAAAACAACATATGTAATCAATTCTAAACTCCATAACACGGGGCAGGGACATGCTTTGAAACTAGGTCTCAAGCATCCATAGCACTATCCATTTGCTGAACCTGATGGACCACAGAGTGCCGCAGTCAGGAAGACACACAGTATTATAAAGTTCTACAGACAGGTATTTTACCATGAAAATCCAAATGCCTGGACCTTTCTGGTGATACTGCTGAATGGACCAACAATAGTATGCAGTATCATTGTGGTCTATTGCACTTAGCAGTATGAGGGGGAATGTCCCTCCATGACTATCCAGAAAATGACAAACCATTTGAATGATGACGTCCACACATAACTGTGGAAGATAAAGTGTTGCCTTTTGTTCTACATAATGCAACAGTGGATGGCAAAGTGAGAAGACACAAGATCACACAGGTCCTCTTCACTTGTAAACCTATGCACAGATGGTGAACAAACTGTTGCACAGCTACACTCCTGCACCTGGTGGCACAGGCTTAGATTTCCAGAGCTTCCAGAGTTTTGGATGTATTCATTCTATGTTATAGTAAGGTTAGAGAACTTTGCATACATGTAGCAACAGCATGGCAGTAAATGCATCATGCTTAGAATTTAGAGGCATGTAGTCAGTATATTTTACTTGTCTGTTTTTGTCCTGGATCAGGTTCTATATTAGTCATCCATGGAGTGAAAAGTAGTAACTAATATGAAATAAATATGTGCTAGAGATGAATTATTAGTTCAGATGTTGATTTAAGTAGATTCCTAGTGTGGCTGTATTATATAAGTAGTGTTTCAAAGCTCAAGCTTGATGGCAGTTATTTACTGGAATGCCCGAATAAGCAGATATGTTGACTAGGGATCATGCATTTATTCTGATCTATAGATATGTCCATTCCTCTGGAAGATAACCGCTGTAACTGCTCACCTACATTCTAGTGGGTCTTCGTCCTCTTATTGAGAGGTTTCCTGTTTTTATTACCTTTTGCAGTAAGTTGGGCGAGAGCTGGGCGAAATTTGTTCATAACATCATTTGTTTTTCTGTAGAACATATGTAGGTTTTATTATGTTCAAGTAGGGAAGAGACATGTATTTTCTTCTCTCCCCTTTTACAGGTGATTTTTACGGTGATCATTTATGATGGAAAGCATTTCCATATTTTAATGGCTTGAATGGAAAACGGACGTGCCCTCAATGACTTTTTCTTGTATGCAAGGACTATAAATGGTGGGGCTAATCTACAGAATAGTGGTCTATTGTGGGAATATTTATTGATCTTTGTAGGATGACTGCTGCTTTTGAATTTATTTTTAAACAAAAAAATGTTTGGGTGTGGAAGTTAGATGAATAGCATTTGGGTAAAAACCACTTTGACAACTAGAGTGGTTTTGGTGTCTTTATTACATCATCATTGTTCAATGAATTTTGAAAATACACAGTCAACATTTAAATCATGTCAAACAAAGAAGAACAATACATTTGCTAATTCGTCAGAACATCAATAACAAAAAAACATTTAACAATTGACAGTTACAAAACCAACAAAATGGCAACAAATGACAATACAAAAATGACCAGTCCTTAAGTTGTGAAAGAAACAATGGCGGCACAGATTATTTAGTGTTCAAAGCTGCAGCCTGCCACAACAAGCTAGTCAAAACAATACAATCACAACAGGTTAATTGCCCTGTTTGTGCACTGATTTACTCTGTAGTTCAACGAGAGTTGCGACTAGCTGGATCAGGTTGACGCGTTTCGGAACCCTTATTTTCTTTGGGGGTTGTCCTCAGGACCAGGACTTGGCCAGGCACATTCATGAATATAGAAAGAACATGGTGGCAGTTACCAATTAATGGACCTTAAGACCACGTGAGTAATGAAGTTTTCTCATGTGTGGCGGAGTGACACTCTGATGAGCATGTGTTGTTTCTGTACCATGGTGACTTTTGTTCGTTTAAATAATGGGCCCCTTTAGAGATGGGGAGCTGATCAGTTCCCGTTCTGTTCAGAAAAATCTTATGTTTGTGTCAATGATGGGTGCCTCAAGCGACGGGGAGCTGATTGGTTCCCGTGCTGCTTTGGGAAATCCTCTGTTTGGCAGCTTCTGAAGTTACGGTGTCCTTCGCAGTCTTTGCATCCACGGCATTTCAAAGAAAGTTTGGGGTTTTATCGATTTCCAAGCAGCAAGAGACTGTCCCGTTTCAGAACTTTTGACAACAAAGTCTGGGCTGCAACTTGTATCACAACTGCCTAGCAAGGATGCTATGGGTCATGAAGAACTGTATACATTCAGGATGGCTGCCACCATTTCCAAGTCTCATGAGAGTCCTGCGGCTCCAAGGGACATCTAATCCTTCTTGTCTGCACACGTGTTTACCATAGAGCATCCCTCAGGATGAGCAGCTTCTTTCTAGGCCAGACCCACACACGAGGCTCTGGGCACTGCATCACTGTGCGAGACTGGTGCCCAAAAGATACATGCATCCCATGGATCAGAACATGGGTCTCTGTTTTTGAGGCATTTATTTTGTTTTTATCATCCAAAGGGCAATACCTCTCAGGCAGTCACTCAGGTTTGAAGTTTCTCTATCATTATGTTTCCCAGATTTAAGAATTATCTGTCTATAGTACCCATATTTGTAGCAGGTTGAAAGAATTTGAGGAGTTCTAAGCTGAGGAAGAGCAGTGAGACTTTTCCTGTAAGGTCTGGATCTGGATGGTGGTGTGGAAATAGCACTTGGCTTGTTTGCAAGGACATGTAATGTCCTTCTGCTTGGTACCTATGTCATTAGCAATCTATTGGATATCATAGGTGTTCTATACAAAGGTTCCAAGCCAGAGAGTTAGACTGGGCACAGCCGTATGTAGAGTAGGTGGTCTTTGAACTCCTTCTTCTCTACTGTATTAAACTCTTGGAACAACAGTGTCTCCCTTGGTGCTTCTTTAGGAATAACTTCAACAGATTTATAATACCCTAAACTATTACAGAAAATAGGGATTGTGATTATAATACAAAACCAGAGCAAAAAGGATAAAAACACCAAACATTATGGCTCACCTGTGAGAATCTTAGCCTATATATGTTCTCAGACTTCCCAGGCTATTCAACCATTCAAAACATATATGTATATACTTTGGTATGACCAGGAGAACTGGGCCACGGGCTCATCGCCAGTAATGTCCTTGAGATGGGAATGGCTTGCGCTTTTGTAGTTGGACCTTACCCTTCTCATAAAAAAAGACAGGTTTATGTAGACTTTGTGCCTGTAAACAGTGTCTGCTTGGTAAATATGGCAAGGAAACCCTTTGCTGGGGGCTGCACTCAGTAACACTTAGATGTAATTAGTGAAAGTAATAAGCTACAATTTACTGGGCTAATCACTTGGAGACCTGCAGTTGGGCATGGTGGAATGGCAGCCACTTATTATAGAGAGCACTCAACATAAAAGCCTTTAGTGAATTGCACACATTTTTATTATGGCTGTACACAAGCTGTTTATATAGTTTTCGTTAAAAGCATTGTGTTAGGCGAATCATTGCATCATAACAATAGGAACCGAGGCATCATTAAGACAACAAGCGATCCATGACGACTCAGGTCAACTCTGTCTCCTCCTCCTGC
Organism: Lissotriton vulgaris; assembly: GCF_964263255.1. Classification (NCBI taxonomy): domain Eukaryota; kingdom Metazoa; phylum Chordata; class Amphibia; order Caudata; family Salamandridae; genus Lissotriton; species Lissotriton vulgaris. The sequence continues at coordinate 1,699,842,805 of NC_141685.1, read as the reverse complement.
TTCTTCATCCTCTGCATGCTTTGTAAGATATTCAACTAGCTACCCCAAAGCTCGAGTCGCACCATCACCCAGACCCTAATCTCCAGCCCACTGGACTACAGTGATGCTCTCTATGCAGGGATAGCAACTCATCCTCCTCAAACGACTACAGACCATACAGAACACAGCAGTCAGACACCTCCTGGATCTCCCTAGACGTACCCACATACCTCAGGGAACTCTACCGGCTCCCTGTACAGAAAAGATGCCAGTTCAAGCAAATGATCCATGCATATAAGGCCCTGCACAACTGCGGACCCACCTGCTTGAACCAACACCTGAATGTCCATCAACCCACCAGACACCTCCGCTCCCCGTTCCTTACTCTAACTCTTCCCCCACGCATTCGTCGTAGCATAGCAAATGCGGAAGTCGCTCCTTCTCCTTCCTAGCAGTGAAAACATGGGACAAGCTACCCTTTCATCTATGACCTCCCCATCTCGTCCAGAGTTCCGAAAGTTACTGAATACCTGGCTATTCAGCTAATCGAATGGACGCTGCCAGCACCTGGATACCCTCACAGGTGACAAGAAGCGTTCTACAAATGTACTGATTGATTGATTGACAAAACACACATAACAAAATATTGTTAGACCTTATAGGCTTACACCTTATGGTTAATATGGGTAATTTGTAACGCACTATACCGTATAAAGTGAGTGATCATGTTCCATGTATAAATGGTGCAATGAAAAACATGGTGGCGAAAGTAATCGCTCCTAGAGGATGAAATCCACACCACAAAATGTTGACTTAAGCCAAAAGTCCCAAATACATACTGGTTTTTGCTGAATACACAGCTGTACCTCCAAAATGATGTTTGTTTTATCACCTCTAGCAAAGTCAATAAACAATGGCAAATCAAATAGGTCTCACCTATGCGGGCGCTATTGGTTTGTCAAAGTGTTTTATCCACAATGCACAGCAGCGCAACTGCTGTCCAGCAAGGCTAAAAGTTAGAAAAAAAAGTTATTACGTGGCAAAACTGGCAGTGTTGTATCACCTTTTCTTTCAGGCAGGAGGGAACAAGGAAAGGGGCAAGCAATAATGGTGGAGGGTGTCAGGGTGCGTGGCAAACAAAGATGAGTGGAGGGGAAGGAGTGGCATGGTACGTGGCAAGCAATGACTGGGGAGAGGTATATCGGGAGACGGGGCAAGAAATGACATAGGAAAGGGTGACGGGACAAGGGAAGCAAAGATGCCGCGCAGGAGGGGGTTAACCATAAAGAAGCAACAAAATGAGAGTGAAGATGAAGCGAAACAATAATAAGCAATGGGCAGGCTCTAGGCCCCCAAAATGTCCCACAAGTAATAGCGCATTTGGTGTTTTATATATTTTTACACACACATATACACACTATTAAGCACTGTGTGGGCCACTAAGGCATATTTGATGCCAAACTGGGTATCCTTTATTTAAGTGTTGTGATGCTTTGATAAGACTTTTGGGGGTTGCATGTTATTTTGGATTGCTTCCAAGTCCACAGGAAAGCACACAAAGACATGTTCTACAATGGTTGTGAGACTCTGATACTGTATGATCCCGTAGTCAATGTTCAAAAACCTCCTGTCCCAGTACCTACACTTAATTTGACGTTTAACAGTATGTGTTGCTACATGCCTAGCTATCAATCAAATATGATTTGTATAGCGCTGCTTTTCAAGTGTGAGGGTATCCAGGCTTTGCAGTGTTTTTTTGCTGCTGAGTGTAGTCAATCGAACAGCCAGGTTTTCAGACTCTTTCTGAATTCCTGCAGGGAGGGGGCGGTTCAGAGATAGAGGTAGAGGTCATTCCAGGTCTTGGCAGCTAGGTCAGAGAAGGAGCGACTGCCACACTTGCTTCAGTAGATCCAGGTAGCCTGGGCAAGAGAGGCAGAGCACAGTTGTCGGGGGCTGGTTGGTGGAACTTCACCCAGTGATTAATGTACCCTGGTGCCTGATTGTGAAGGGCATTTTAGGGATGGGTAAGCATATTGAACTGGCATTTCTTGAGAACGGGTAGCCAGTGAAGCTTTCTGAGGTGAAGGGTGATGTGGCCTATCGTGGGAGGTCGAGGACGAGTCTGGCGGCTGAGTTCTGAATGGTGTTTAGTGTTTTTAGCAAGTGTGAGGTGCTTCCTACATAGATGGTGCTGCTGTAGTCCAGGCAGCTGGTGACGAGGACTGGGGTGATGTTGGGTCTAGCCTCTGGATTCTTTTTCGGAGAGTGAGGAAGCAGGCTTAGGATTCTACGTTGATCTGGTTTTTCATGGCGAGTGTGCTGTCCAGTATGATGCCTTGGTTTTTGGAGTGTTCTGTTGGTGTGGGTGAGAGTCCCAGTTCTGTTAGCCACCAGGAGGCCACCAGGAGGTATCCCAAGGGCTCCCGAAGAGAAGTACTTCTGTTTTCTTGGTGTTGAGTTTGAGGCAGTTATTTTGCATCCAGAGAGACGCTGATCATACACAGGTGGAAGGGGGCACTGGTGGTGGCGGGTACTGGGGCTAGAGAGAAGATGAGCCAGTGGCGGCTGGTGACATTTGAAAGTGGTGCGGCATAAAATTATTGTCATACTGTACTTTGCGAGCGAGCGTAGCGAGCGAGCCTGAATAACCTATGGAGGGTTCGGGTGGTTGTCCCCCTGAGAAAATTTTGAAAAAAGAATGGACAAATGGTGCATTTTCCAGCAATTTTCTAAATGCCATAAAGTGTTAAATCATGCTCCGGAGCTTTTGAATTGCACTTTGGTTACCAGTTAGTTTTGACATCAAACCCCGATGATTGCTATATTCTGAAATCACATAACTGCACTGCATTTCTGTTTGAGATACTCTTCAATACCCAACTTAAAGTGCAGACACACGCACTTGCTCAGGATTAAACTGAATATCACTAGTGAGGTTTCAATTAAACCTAGATTCTCAAGAGTATATCGTCAAGTCGCTAAGTGTCAGCCTGTGGCAGTCGTAGATAGTATAACTGGAATAAATAAGTTCTAATCCTGGCTCCCTTTCCATCACATTGTGTAACTAGTTTTCTTATGTATTTACTTTGGGAATACCCACACAACCTTTTTGTGTTAAAGAAAAGCTTTACTTACACAGCGCTATATAATTACAATACAATGCAATACAATGGTGCCTTCTGCCCAAGGACAGTTATACCCCTCCACTGTCATGCGGCAGCCTTGCACTTTGTGCTGTACGTGGTAAAATTCAGGGGTGTCCTCTCAATGAGCCTATCCGTGGCTCTCAGCTGATAGGCTGGAGATTCTGATCATTCTGAGACTAAACTTGGCAAAGCCTATACTTCTGAAAGCGAGTCTGTCAAAGACAAAGTAACTTTAAAAATCCTGTCTTTCAGGCTCCGGTGCTTAGGACGCGTATCCTTCCAACAGCGACCTCAGTGGACCCAGCCCTTGCCCATGAGCACCGCAATACCTGTCCCTCTGGCAGCGAGGGTCGTGCCGCCAATCCTTCTGATACAGAGTCCGACGGGGCTTATCCCGCGGACTTTGGGCATGGAGCTGCATATCGCTTCGACAGCAAGCCTATTAGTACTGCCCGCGCTCCCTTTATGATAAATCTTTCCCAAACAGTGAGTGTGGAGAACGAGTGAGCCTGGCTCTGGACACTTGAATAGAAAGCAGTTTATATTTAGCTCAGTCGGAGGCAGTGAAGACGAGGCCAAGCCTCTACCTTTAGAGTTGTGTTGTTCGCTTCAGTCTGCACAAGGAGCGAGCTGGAACCTGCGTCTACCATTTCACAAGTTTTCTCGCTCTCAGTCCCAGCGCCCCATCAACTAGAACTCCCCTCCCCTCCCCTCCCCTCCTCCAACTCCCTCCCTCACCTGACTCCCAATGCAAGCAATCTCTCTTCTCCCAGGTCCTGCAGCCTTCTCACGAACCCGGCCTCCAACTCCCTCTACATACAACCGCACCTCAGTCCTCGCTCCCTGAAGAGACCTCTTCTTCCCTCGCACACTGTCCGTCATTTCAGTTCACCGGTAGTGGGGGCCTCTGTGGTTTACAGTGCATAAAGCTGGTGCACTAGCATCTGCTGTAGTCCAATGACAGCCATGTTATTTATATGCGCAGACTATCAACTTCACTCTGTTTTTCTGCTGCCACTGGCATGCTTTAGCAGACTGTTGATTTAGATACAGAACCACTGCCCACCAAAATTTACCACACTCTATATACACCAACAGCACAGCTTTTTAACTCAGCACAAATTCAGAAAGGCTCTTCAATTGAGCAGCACATACATTCAACATTATCAAAGCAGTCTGAACAGCGAGGTTGAGTTGAATGTAAAGTACACCATTCAAATGAAAGCACCTTGTCAGAAGTCTTTAAAGCACAACAGATCCCCGGCTAAAACTAGTACCCTTATCTTTACAACTCCATTGGAGATTTCAGTGGAAACATTGTTAAAAGTTCAGGCCCGTGCCAGGCCGGCGGTGGAACACTGAGTCCGGATGATGTCCAGGTCTAATAGCTGTTGCTGATGTCAGGTGAGGGCGTGAAACCAGAGGTCCGGGCACCCTTCAAGAAGGGCGGCCAGTCTCTCAGGTTTCCCACAGCCTCTCCCAGGCTGTCCGTGAGGCAGGACACGCAGCTCCGGCTCACTTACTGTATATGCGCACCTACGCAGTGCACACACACAAACGTCGATTTTACAAGAGGGAACTGCCGCACACAGCTGTATGGTCATGTAATTTGCGTGCATTGATTGCAATGAACACCCACTCACAGTATGAATGATGCACCGTATATTTGTTAGGCCTTAACAGCATCTAGCCGAACCCAATATTTCTGCAGAATTAAACTTTTGCACATTGAATAAAACCTACCTTACCGCCGGCGCCGCCTCAGCTCCTGGCCGGTGTGGCGATGGTGCAGCCGGGTCCACGCGTTCCTGCTACTTTACTTCAGGAACAGGAAGCGGCAGCCTCCTTCCCCGGCCCTAAGCCAATCACAACGCTGCAATGGCAGCATTGTGACTGGTGAGGCGCAGCGTAGAGGGCCACAGCCCGGCCATTTTCTCTATGTAGGTTGCTGCATGCACCCTACATAGAGAAAAAGGGGGACTGCGCATGACTGGGTAGGTCGGCCCTGGGGCCGACCAAACAGTCAGTACCCTCAACAGTGGGCAAAGCCATTCCCCCCCTGCCCTTGTGCAGGACTGCCCACCGGCCCGCCGACAACCAGGCACCAGGCACTTCTGCTTTCTCTCAGTGCGAGAAGCAGAAACATTTTATGCTTCTGCCTTCTCACACTGCGAGTAAGCTGTAGGGCGACGCCCCCACGCCCCTATGGGGGAGTCACCACTGGGATGAGCTGAGTGTTAACATCACATAATATAATGTTCATTCCATAGGTCCTTACCAAAATGGCCAGTGGGGTCATATTAGTGTTGAACAGGGTAGGCCTGAGTGAGGCCCTTTAGGGGACACTGCAGATGATATCTTTGGGGTCCAAAGTGTAGGGTGGAAGGCGGGCGCTCTGGATTCTTCCTGTGAGAAAGGATGCCATCAACTTGAGGGCGTTGCCTTGAATCCCCATCTGATGGAGCCTTTTCAGTAGGGTGTAGTGGGATACAATGTTGGAAGCTGCCGAGAGGCCCAGGAGGATCAGGGCGGCAATTTCTCCCTCGACTAGGAGAGTCCTGATGCAGCCAGTGACTGCATTTAGGGCAGTTTCTGTGTTGTGATTTGAGCTGAACCAAGATTGGGATGGATCCAGGAGGTTGTTCTCTAGGTAGTTGGTGGTTGATGGCTTTACCAGAGTTTTGGCAAGGGAGCAAGTTCTGTTTTCCTAAGGCAACACTACCACCTAAAATTGTTCAACATTCTGCAGTTGTCGTTTTAGATGGAATGTGATGAAGTCACCAGGGTGTATTGACATACTCTAGTGTCCCATGCCTCTGCCAGTAAGTGGGCCACAGAGTCCGTCTTTTAATGGGATTCCGTAAATATTATGTAGTTGGGCCTATGAAGTCTTCTCCTGGACTCTGCAACTTTGGGTCCTTGACATAGTTGCTTTATAATATTATATACTTATATTATAATTGGCACTGACAATCCATATACCACATCATCATCAAAATACAGCTGCCTCTTTGTACCAGCTAACAGTTTTTCTGAAGCAGGAAGCACAATTGTGAATACTTGCTGGTCAAATTGTGTGATCGCTGATAAGTCGCTTTTATGCCACGTGATCCAGGATCCTTTTCTTACAAATCTGGGAAAATCTAGAGTTGATCAGTTTACAGTAAATATTCATTCAACTTAATGCTACTTTGTATATCAACTTCAGGAGGCGAAGGTCTGCAACAGCTCAGCCGGAGTTCAACCTGTGATTTTCTGGTTGGGCACAAACTTCCCCAGCGTATTAACTGACCAGCTCGGTTACTGTACCGGAATGTGTCCAGGAAGTTGATTCTGTCTGCATCAGCAGGACATCCTTTGGATCTTTTGAAAACATTGATGAACGTCTGTGCCCAGTCAGCACTGCAGAGCTAGTACAGAAATGTGCTGTTGATGCCAGCACCACATGCCAGACATGCCTGAGGACATGCAGAGCGACCGGAAGAGCAGAACTCCTATTCTCATACACTTGCATACCAGGTCCTGCTAAATGTGTGATCTGTGACAACATTCAAAGTACTTATGCAAACAAAAAGAAGGAGTATCCCCAACGTCAGGTTTTTTGAGGAAAAAACTTTCGGAGGGTGAGTTGTTTGGCAAAAAAAGGAAAAAAGTCAACCTTTTTTGATAGGAAACCCCTCACTCACCACCTAGTGGTGACTTGCTTCATCATCGGGGTCCACCCTGGTGACCTAGCGTCACCAGGATGTGCTTCGACACCTGGGTTACAGTGGAGCAGGTTGTGACTGTCTGTGCAAAAAAAGTGCTAAAAATTGTCCTGGTTTAACTTAAAATCAATCTTTATTATAAAGTAATCAGAACAATGTTAAAAATTACTGGCGAGATACTCCTTGGTGAGTTACGGCCAAGGTATCTCTATATGTGTCTGAGTGGTTTGGTCGACATGTTTCTACCATCAGGGCAGTAGCCCGGTATTCTTCAGGACCAAAAACAGGTGGATGGGAGGTGTGTGCCCCCTAAAAGGTACACCCTCTCCTGATCCCCTGTGAACCAACTGGAAAAATTACCAGTGGTGGATGTGCTCTTTTAGAATAAAGAGAGCCGTCTGGTTGCAAAAAAAGAAAAAGAGACCTGAAGGGAAAAGCAAAAGAGTACTGATTTCAGTAGAATTTCTATACTTTCCTGTAACGTCGTGAAGTGTCTCTGTGATATGATTAATCATGCCAAGGGACGTGCCCTCCGAGTGATCAAGTATTGTGTTCAATACGGGTGATTGGCAGGGGAGTATTATCCGAGCGTGCACTCTTATCAATAGGTGCTCGTGTTTGTCATGCAGTACATAATAGTTGCCTTCATAGAGATATATACGGGCATGCACTTCATTTCAAATGCATACATACTCGATTTGTCATTCGTCTCGTTCAACCATCTAATGTCTATTGTGCCCAGTGAGTTTCTGTGGGCGTCTCTAGGTAGGTGTGGCAGGTTGTGGCGTGTCCTCGTATGTACATTAATACTAGGTAGTGCCAAGATTTATACTAAGTTGTGCCAAGAAATTGTACCTAATTACAAACAAAACACACAAACGTATAACATGTAGGAGTACGCGTAGATTCCATGGTTCAAACATAGGGCTTACTTGTTATAAGCCTCTAGATTACTTCAACGGGCAGGGGGTAGGTTCTTCTAACCGCCAAACCTAGTTCTAAAATGGCGCGAAAGATAATAGTGGAGTGAGTGAATCGAGCGAAGAGCCCGGTAGGGATCGTAATGGTTCTAGATAATCGATTCCATTTCTGTAGGAAATGCGAGGTGCATTCTACTTACAGTTTGCGGGAGAATTAAACGGCCATTCACCTACTCCTATCCTCCTCTGCTCGGCTAGTGGTGCCGTGCGGGAGTTCTTCCGTTAAATGAGATAATCTCTTCCGGGAAGGGCGTGGTGCCGTGCGCCGGAGGGGGAGGAGTTACGGGGCGGGACCTGATGACGCGGAGTACGCGTGTTTTGGTAAACAAAGCGCGTCCCGGTTACTAAGCATCGAACGGGATGGTTTAGGTGATTAGGGTTATGGGATACTTTTATTTTGATGGGCATTGGTGTCTTGATGTCAAGCCCAGGGTCTGGTGACGCGGTAAGCGCGTATGTTGTAAATAAAGGCGCTTTGGATACTGTTATTTTGATGGGCATTGGTGTAAAGCCCAGGACCTGGTGACGCGGTAAACGCGTATGTTGTAAATAAAGGCGCTTAAAAAGTGTAAAGCGCATGAAAAAAGGGGGGGGGGCACTAATAGCGGGTGGAACTAGATGTGGGAAACCACCTTAAATTATGCAGATTTTTAATGTGGACGTCATTTTATATTCATCTCAAGAGACAAGTGCGTGGGATCTTTACTGCACTTTGGAAAGAAGGGATGAATTGGCCCCATTGATAGTGGGTGAAGCTAGATGTAGGAACATAACTACAGTTGTGCATGTTTTCATCGTGTGATGCAGGAACAAGGTTCATGGGTCATTTGAGCACACTGGCCCATGGAATGTTATCATTGAGTCCAACTTGGTGCGTAGAAAGTCTATAAATCCACCTCTGTTCTTTCTCATAGAGGCGTGACTGTATGTTGGGACCCTGCTGTATTTGCTCAATCACAGTCCACCACATGTCGTTTGGGGTGTGTCCCATTGTCAAAAAATGGTCCGTGAGTCTTGTGTTGTTTTTCTTGCACCTGATTGTGCTACGGTGTTCAGATATCCGTTGTTTCACTTTACGTGTGGTCATTCCAATGTATGGTATATCACAGGAACATTTAATCAAGTATACAACATTTTGGCTATTGCAGTTTGTGTGTGCCCTCTGTTCCCAAGTTTTGCCTTCCTCAAGGTTCAATGTTTTAGTGTTGGTGGTCAAATGGCAGACACTACAATCCCCACATCTAGAATGTCCTGTGACACGTGGGAGCCCCCATATTTCCGTGATTGTGGGGTTAGTAATGGTCAAGGTGGGTTTAGGTCTAGTATTCACCAGAGTGTCTTTTAGACTGCGTGCCTTTTTGTAAGAAAACAGAGGTTTTTCCCATTTGTAGTTTCCTGTATGGAGTATGGACCAGTGTTTCTTTATGCTTTTGCTCACCTGATTGGATATAGCATTGTATGTCGTGACACAGGCTAGTGGAACCTCAACCTCGTTTTTGGTTGTGTCTTCCAATAGAGCTTGTCGTGGCTGGTTACGAGCTCTCTTCTGGCATTTGTTAGTAATTTTCTTTGGATAGCCACGTGAGGAAAGTTTTTGTGTTAGGTCATCTGCCTGGCTCTTGTAATCAGATAATTTACTGCAATTCCTTCTGAGGCGGAGATACTGTCCATAGGGAAGGTTTTCCCGTAGGGGGCGAGGATGGAAACTCTCGTATCTAAGCAAGTTGTTCTTAGCCGTTGGTTTGAAATGCGTTTTAGTAATTAGATTCTCATTTTCCCTTTGTATTTCGATGTCCAAGAAGACCATCTTGTTCCTGTCTATGCAGTGGGTGAATCGTAGATTCCTGTCACGGGTGTTCAGCCAAGTTATGAATTCCATAAGGGTTTCTTCTGAGCCTTGCCATATGGAGAAGACGTCATCTATGTATCGCCGCCAAAATTTTATGTGGCTGCCAAATGGGTTATCCTCTGCCAGGATGTGTTTCAGTTCGAAGTCATATACGTAGAGCCCCGCCACACTAGGGGCAAAAACACTGCCCATAGATGTACCCCCTACTTGTAGGTACAGGGTGCCCTCATATTCAAAGTAGTTCCTTTTAAGGGCCAGGGTGGCACATTGCATGACGAACTGTTTAGGTGTGTGGTAGTTCCAGGTGGTGTTTTCCAGGGTTCTCTCCAACACATTGATGGTGGCGTCTTGTGGGATGTTCGTGTAAAGGCTTTCGATGTCAAAGCTGAGGAGAATATAGTATGGTTCCATTTTGATGTCCTCCAGCATTCTCAGTAGGCTTTTGGTGTCACGTAAGTACGTGGATGTTCCCTGTACAACAGGTTTCAGAAAGAAGTCACTGAATCTTGATAATGGTTCAAGAAGTGAGCCGATGCCTGAGACTATAGGTCTGCCTGGTGGGGGGATCTTGCCCTTGTGCATTTTAGGCACCACATAGAAGTAAGGAATCTTATTGTCGGTTTTGCTCAGATAGTCTGCTTCTTGTTTTGAGATGTTACCTCGGGCTTCAGCTGTCTCCACCATGTTGGTGATTTCAATTCTCAGATCTTCAGTTGGATCTCTGGGTAGTATTTTATAGTTTTTAGTGTCGCCTAGTAGGCGTCTGCATTCTGCATCGTAGTCATCCTTATTCATCACTACAAGTCCTCCGCCTTTATCTGCCGGTTTTATGATTATGGTTTCATCATTTTTCAGGTCAGATATGGCTTTATTTTCAGCTCTGGTGTTGTTATGGAACTGGCCTTTTGCCTCCAATTTTTCCACATCATTAAATACTGCCTGTTCAAAAGTGTTAATCTCGACTGGAACCGAGTGTGGTGGAGGTATGAAGGTTGACCGTAGCCTGAGACCTCAGGTCTCAGGTTACGGTCAACCTTCATACCTCCACCACACTCGGTTCCAGTCGAGATTAACACTTTTGAACAGGCAGTATTTAAGGTATGAAGGTTGACCGTAGCCTGAGACCTCAGGTCTCAGGTTACGGTCAACCTTCATACCTCCACCACACTCGGTTCCAGTCGAGATTAACACTTTTGAACAGGCAGTATTTAATGATGTGGAAAAATTGGAGGCAAAAGGCCAGTTCCATAACAACACCAGAGCTGAAAATAAAGCCATATCTGACCTGAAAAATGATGAAACCATAATCATAAAACCGGCAGATAAAGGCGGAGGACTTGTAGTGATGAATAAGGATGACTACGATGCAGAATGCAGACGCCTACTAGGCGACACTAAAAACTATAAAATACTACCCAGAGATCCAACTGAAGATCTGAGAATTGAAATCACCAACATGGTGGAGACAGCTGAAGCCCGAGGTAACATCTCAAAACAAGAAGCAGACTATCTGAGCAAAACCGACAATAAGATTCCTTACTTCTATGTGGTGCCTAAAATGCACAAGGGCAAGATCCCCCCACCAGGCAGACCTATAGTCTCAGGCATCGGCTCACTTCTTGAACCATTATCAAGATTCAGTGACTTCTTTCTGAAACCTGTTGTACAGGGAACATCCACGTACTTACGTGACACCAAAAGCCTACTGAGAATGCTGGAGGACATCAAAATGGAACCAGACTATATTCTCCTCAGCTTTGACATCGAAAGCCTTTACACGAACATCCCACAAGACGCCACCATCAATGTGTTGGAGAGAACCCTGGAAAACACCACCTGGAACTACCACACACCTAAACAGTTCGTCATGCAATGTGCCACCCTGGCCCTTAAAAGGAACTACTTTGAATATGAGGGCACCCTGTACCTACAAGTAGGGGGTACATCTATGGGCAGTGTTTTTGCCCCTAGTGTGGCGGGGCTCTACGTATATGACTTCGAACTGAAACACATCCTGGCAGAGGATAACCCATTTGGCAGCCACATAAAATTTTGGCGGCGATACATAGATGACGTCTTCTCCATATGGCAAGGCTCAGAAGAAACCCTTATGGAATTCATAACTTGGCTGAACACCCGTGACAGGAATCTACGATTCACCCACTGCATAGACAGGAACAAGATGGTCTTCTTGGACATCGAAATACAAAGGGAAAATGAGAATCTAATTACTAAAACGCATTTCAAACCAACGGCTAAGAACAACTTGCTTAGATACGAGAGTTTCCATCCTCGCCCCCTACGGGAAAACCTTCCCTATGGACAGTATCTCCGCCTCAGAAGGAATTGCAGTAAATTATCTGATTACAAGAGCCAGGCAGATGACCTAACACAAAAACTTTCCTCACGTGGCTATCCAAAGAAAATTACTAACAAATGCCAGAAGAGAGCTCGTAACCAGCCACGACAAGCTCTATTGGAAGACACAACCAAAAACGAGGTTGAGGTTCCACTAGCCTGTGTCACGACATACAATGCTATATCCAATCAGGTGAGCAAAAGCATAAAGAAACACTGGTCCATACTCCATACAGGAAACTACAAATGGGAAAAACCTCTGTTTTCTTACAAAAAGGCACGCAGTCTAAAAGACACTCTGGTGAATACTAGACCTAAACCCACCTTGACCATTACTAACCCCACAATCACGGAAATATGGGGGCTCCCACGTGTCACAGGACATTCTAGATGTGGGGATTGTAGTGTCTGCCATTTGACCACCAACACTAAAACATTGAACCTTGAGGAAGGCAAAACTTGGGAACAGAGGGCACACACAAACTGCAATAGCCAAAATGTTGTATACTTGATTAAATGTTCCTGTGATATACCATACATTGGAATGACCACACGTAAAGTGAAACAACGGATATCTGAACACCGTAGCACAATCAGGTGCAAGAAAAACAACACAAGACTCACGGACCATTTTTTGACAATGGGACACACCCCAAACGACATGTGGTGGACTGTGATTGAGCAAATACAGCAGGGTCCCAACATACAGTCACGCCTCTATGAGAAAGAACAGAGGTGGATTTATAGACTTTGGACTCAATGATAACATTCCATGGGCCAGTGTGCTCAAATGACCCATGAACCTTGTTCCTGCATCACACGATGAAAACATGCACAACTGTAGTTATGTTCCTACATCTAGCTTCACCCACTATCAATGGGGCCAATTCATCCCTTCTTTCCAAAGTGCAGTAAAGATCCCACGCACTTGTCTCTTGAGATGAATATAAAATGACGTCCACATTAAAAATCTGCATAATTTAAGGTGGTTTCCCACATCTAGTTCCACCCGCTATTAGTGCCCCCCCCCTTTTTTCATGCGCTTTACACTTTTTAAGCGCCTTTATTTACAACATACGCGTTTACCGCGTCACCAGGTCCTGGGCTTTACACCAATGCCCATCAAAATAACAGTATCCAAAGCGCCTTTATTTACAACATACGCGCTTACCGCGTCACCAGACCCTGGGCTTGACATCAAGACACCAATGCCCATCAAAATAAAAGTATCCCATAACCCTAATCACCTAAACCATCCCGTTCGATGCTTAGTAACCGGGACGCGCTTTGTTTACCAAAACACGCGTACTCCGCGTCATCAGGTCCCGCCCCGTAACTCCTCCCCCTCCGGCGCACGGCACCACGCCCTTCCCGGAAGAGATTATCTCATTTAACGGAAGAACTCCCGCACGGCACCACTAGCCGAGCAGAGGAGGATAGGAGTAGGTGAATGGCCGTTTAATTCTCCCGCAAACTGTAAGTAGAATGCACCTCGCATTTCCTACAGAAATGGAATCGATTATCTAGAACCATTACGATCCCTACCGGGCTCTTCGCTCGATTCACTCACTCCACTATTATCTTTCGCGCCATTTTAGAACTAGGTTTGGCGGTTAGAAGAACCTACCCCCTGCCCGTTGAAGTAATCTAGAGGCTTATAACAAGTAAGCCCTATGTTTGAACCATGGAATCTACGCGTACTCCTACATGTTATACGTTTGTGTGTTTTGTTTGTAATTAGGTACAATTTCTTGGCACAACTTAGTATAAATCTTGGCACTACCTAGTATTAATGTACATACGAGGACACGCCACAACCTGCCACACCTACCTAGAGACGCCCACAGAAACTCACTGGGCACAATAGACATTAGATGGTTGAACGAGACGAATGACAAATCGAGTATGTATGCATTTGAAATTTTGAAATGAAGTGCATGCCCGTATATATCTCTATGAAGGCAACTATTATGTACTGCATGACAAACACGAGCACCTATTGATAAGAGTGCACGCTCGGATAATACTCCCCTGCCAATCACCCGTATTGAACACAATACTTGATCACTCGGAGGGCACGTCCCTTGGCATGATTAATCATATCACAGAGACACTTCACGACGTTACAGGAAAGTATAGAAATTCTACTGAAATCAGTACTCTTTTGCTTTTCCCTACAGGTCTCTTTTTCTTTTTTTGCAACCAGACGGCTCTCTTTATTCTAAAAGAGCACATCCACCACTGGTAATTTTTCCAGTTGGTTCACAGGGGATCAGGAGAGGGTGTACCTTTTAGGGGGCACACACCTCCCATCCACCTGTTTTTGGTCCTGAAGAATACCGGGCTACTGCCCTGATGGTAGAAACATGTCGACCAAACCACTCAGACACATATAGAGATACCTTGGCCGTAACTCACCAAGGAGTATCTCGCCAGTAATTTTTAACATTGTTCTGATTACTTTATAATAAAGATTGATTTTAAGTTAAACCAGGACAATTTTTAACACTTTTTTTGCACAGACAGTCACAACCTGCTCCACTGTAACCCAGGTGTCGAAGCACATCCTGGTGACGCTAGGTCACCAGGGTGGACCCCGATGATGAAGCAAGTCACCACTAGGTGGTGAGTGAGGGGTTTCCTATCAAAAAAGGTTGACTTTTTTCCTTTTTTTGCCAAACAACTCACCCTCCGAAAGTTTTTTCCTCAAAAAACCTGACGTTGGGGATACTCCTTCTTTTTGTTTGCATAAATATTCCTATCAGGGGAATAGGAGGTATCTCTTGTCACTTCCTAGTGACAATATCCCTTGCTCTCTCCTTTGATTTCAAAAACATTCAAAGTACGACAAGAGCTGCGCTCACTCGAATGGATACTGCAACAGAAAAATAGCCTCCGCTACAGCCTCATCTTCTGCTCTTGCCTGCTCTTGTTTCCCACTTTTCAGTATTTAACAAGGAGACCCCTGCTTAAGACGATGGAGCCACCGGCAAACTTGTTTTAAAGATTGATAGATGGCGGTTGCCACCTTGTTTCATCACCAGGAATTGTGTTTTGCTGGGTGTGCACCATTTTCCTCCTTGGTGTAAACATACTCCGGTGGCTCATTTGATACATGTTTTAGTTTGCAACCTGGTACTTGTAGGGCTCAGCTACTAATAGTACAAGACATATTACAGGATGCAAAAGCGGAGGCAACAGAAGAAAACAACTCGAACTACATGCATTGGACTTCTAGAGCTGCTATCGCGTCAGATGCTGAAGTTACGTCCTTGTAGATATTTAACATAGCACATAGATCACACTGTGAACGTTAGGAATCCTACAGGTTACATGAATCGCACAGACGCGCAGTAGGAGGTACACACCAGCAATAGTGCTATATCTCTACTTGTACAAGAAAGTTGAGTATTGTGATGTTCTGAAGTAGTAGCACACCACCTTTATCACCAATGATGCATGTAATGATTGGGAAATTGGACCAAACCTTGACAATAAAACCACTGAGGCGGTGAGGTTATTGTCCTTTGCAGTGCCTCATGCATTGAAGCTGCCTTTTCAAGTATATCCTATGGGGTACACTGACTGCAGCATGTAACACGTTACAATGATGCCTCTCCATGTGCTGTTCGAAATACATATTTGGTTGAGATATATTCAACATGGAGTATAAAGGTACACCACCACTCAGTAGTTTTTTTAGGTTTCGCCTATTATCATTCACTTGCGAATGTAATAGGCGAGAATTCAAGTGCTTGATCGACTCGTCAAACCACTGCGGTTTCTTCACAGTGCATGTGAGTCACGTGACCACAAAAGCGGGTCACGTGACCACACAAGCACGCGCATCTCCCTAATCCTTTTGCCACACTTCTCCTCCCCTCGCTCGCATTCCCGCCCCCTCACCAGGCTCTCCCGCCCCCATCCGGCTTCCCTCCGCGCATCTGCCTGCCACACTTCTACTCCCCGGCTCTCCCGCCCCCATCCGGCTTCCCTACGACCATTTCCATGTCTGAAGGAAATCAGCCGGGCTTCCCAATGCGATGTCTGCTCTCCTTAATGTGCATTTAAATCTACAGTTGCGGTGATCTGGGCCTCATGATCCGGCAGGCCACCCACTGACGGTGGGGGGATGGAGTGGTCACACAGTCCTGTTCAGTTTGGCAGCGCCCAGTAGCGGCCGCCGTTCCTGTTTGCTGTGATGCGTTCAGTCAGTCCAGGAAGTGCGGGGAGGAACCAGCAGTCGTGGCACCACCGCTGCACTGCTTTTTATGTCGCCATGTTAACAGTCCGCATTTTTCTTATGACCGGTTCTGGATGTGGCGGGCACCTTGATGCACTGCTTGGGCATTCACGAGTAGCTCACCGCAAGCCACAACCCCTTGACCCGCTTTCGAGAAGTAATGTGCCAGCATGAAGACGATGTCTGCAGGATAGTGTGGGCGGCTGTCTGAGCTCGCTCGAGCTGTGGCTATCTTGCAGTCCGGCAAGCTCTACCCCCTTTATATTACATATTTATTGCACTCTTGCTTTTTGACGCCCCAGCTTATTTTTCATTTTTAGTTACCAATTCAGGCATGGCTATCGTCCATGCTTCAATTGGTAAAGTAAAACATGACTGCCAGACACCCACACACGCGGCGGTCCTTTTGAAATGATTTATACGATGTCTGCTTTGTGCACATTTGTCGTGTTGCACCAGGAAATCTTGAGCGTGGTATACAACGTTTAAAACGAAGTTTTTACCACGCACTACCACTACAACGCAGGCATTACCACGCATACCATTACAACGCATTGCGCTGGGAGGCGCTCTAGGATAGGGAATAAGTATAATTTTATATCCAACACCTTCCCTAGTGTCCACGGGGACTGGAGTTGGAATATAAAATTATACTTACCACTATCCAGCACCTCTAAGCGCTATGCGTTGTAACGGTATGCGTTGTAAATACCGCGTTGTAATGGTATGCGTGGTAAAAGTATGCGTTGTAACGTCATACATCCCTTGAGCGTCCATGACATTGTGTACCTTTTTAATTACTTTTTTCACTGTTGTTTGTTTCTTTTTACCCTGTTGACATGCGTGCCTTTCTCACTAGTGTTGCTCCGACATGTAATTTCTTGAGATTCATTCATGTTTTACAACCAATGGGACCAGTATGCACAAGAATAGCTCTGTTGCAGTACATTGATCTTTGATGGGAGCTAAACCCCATTAAATCCTATAATGATCCCAGTGCAGAATGTGTACAGGACAGTTGATTCTCATAGGCAAGCGATCAATGCCCATCAAATGATTTTGACTCAAAACAGTCACCTTGAGCGTCTGCCCAGCCGACCCATTCAAAACGGTGGCCTTGACTTTCACCATCGTTTTTACCAACCGATTCTTTTTATTTTCCAACCTTTTATTATTTATACATGGGTACAAAAAACATAAAATGCAATTAGGTAGCCATACTCTAATATTAGAATAGTACCCAGTTCATTGGACATTAGTAAGCGGCCTCTACTGACAAGTTTTTGAGAGAAAATAAAATAACTTTATAAACCTAAAATTATCCTCCTTCCTTTGCACAAATGCATAAGGAATGCAACCTACCCAGTGTGTATTTTTATGAATTCCTAAATTAAAGCACACTTTATTAAAACTTAAACTTTCCCATTCACAGAGCAACTGATTTAAGATGCTAATTCCCCCACATGCAAGGGTCACATGGAATCCAACTTATGACGATTCCTTAATTATCCTTAGTCGCCGTTTATAAATATAATTAAAAACAAGCACTGGCGTTGCCAATAAGTTTCGCATTTGGAAAGTTGGAGCTATCGGTTTTGTAAATGACATTTTATATCTATACTAGCAGCCCGTCCCGACGTTGTCTGGGTATGAATTGCTGCCGGCCAGTAGTATATTGTTTTGTAGGACTCCGTTTTGATAGCATTTCTTATCTGTGACCGGTCTGTGAAACGCTCCGATTCACAGTGCACTGCTGATGCACTTAAGAGTGCGCGTTCAGTAGTGTGTGAACTCGAGTTTCCCTACTTTATTTTTCCTTGCAATATTATATAGCGCGAACTCGACAACATGGCCTGAGTACATTACAGAAGAATACATTCATTTGTGGTAGGCAAGGGGAGACAAAGCGATTTGCCTGGAATCACAGGATACTGAGCTGATACCGAGATTCGAAAGTAGCTCCCCAGCTCTAAAGTTCGCAATTCTAGAACTTGTGGCGGGAGGTGTGTCTAAAAGTGTATGTCGGTACTGGCAATCAATGAGAGAGACCTGTGCATTTTTCAAATCGGTGGTGAAAAAATATGAGTATGTTGCTGGAGATGTGGGCCGCCGTGCCACCAATTTACTTACCGGGGGAGGGTAAACACCCATTATTCCGCAACTTTCTTTCTGCATACCATCACTCCGCATACTTTCATTACGAAAGTACCAGGACTCCGCAATGCCATTATAACGCATGGCATTACATTTTATATGCTTTTACCACGCATACATTTACAACGAAATTCGTTGTAAATGCATGAATGGTAAAAGCATGTTTTTTTAAAAATGTTTGGATAAGGTAAGTATGGGTATAGGGGTATATGTTTTGGGGTACTGAGGTATATGTTTTGGGGTGTTTGGGTATTTTAAGGGTTCAGATATAGTTTTGGGTTATGGGGTACACGGGTAGTTTTAGGGTTCAGGGCTAGGTTTTGGGGTACAGGGGTATTTTAGGGTTCAGGGGTAGGTTTGGGTTTTGGGGTACAGGGTTATTTTTACGGTTCAGGGCTACGTTTGGGTTTTGGGGTACAGGGGTATTTTTAGGGTTCAGGGGTATGTTTGGGTTTTGAGGTACAGGGGTATTTTAAGGGTTCGGGGCTAGGTTTGGGTTTTGAGGTACAGGGGGTATTTTAGGGTTCAGGGGTAGGTTTGGGTTTTGGGGTACAGGGGTATTTTTAGGGTTCAGGGTTAGGTTTGTGTTTTGGGGTACAGGGGTATTTTTAGGGTTCAAGGGTAGGTTTGGGTTTTGAGGTACAGGGGTATTTATAGGGTTCAGGGCTAGGTTTGGGTTTTGGGGTACAGGGTTATTTTTAAGG
This sequence comes from Lissotriton vulgaris, assembly GCF_964263255.1. Classification (NCBI taxonomy): domain Eukaryota; kingdom Metazoa; phylum Chordata; class Amphibia; order Caudata; family Salamandridae; genus Lissotriton; species Lissotriton vulgaris. The sequence goes on along the minus strand of NC_141685.1, from coordinate 1,699,823,685 downwards.
TTTAGGGATAGGTTTGGGTTTTGGGGTACAGGGTATATTTATAGGGTTAAGATGGGTTAGTGTTTAAGGGTGTTGGGGTATTTTAAGGCGTAAGGGTGGGTTAGGATTATGGGGTGCAGGGGTATTTAAAAGGAGCAGGGTGGACACCCGGAGCTGGAATGTATGCTTTTTTTTTCGTAATCCCACGCCCGCACACGCCCACGCCCAAGCACACGCCCACAGCACACGATATGAGATATGGCATGAAGGGCAGAACGTACCACACGCCCCCAGCGTTCGTCACGCCCCCAGCACACGCCCACAGCACAACGCAGACACGCCCACAACGGACTACTTTGCTGGCACGGTTCTTTTACCTTTTAAATGTATATGGTGGGCGTCTGCATAGCCTATGACCTTCTGCTGAAGCTGCCCTTTCCAACGCTGTATTGGGTGTTGTGATTGGTGCTGTGGTTCCTAAGATTACCCTCCTCAAAGGTTTGGGCTCTCTCTTTATTATATTAGTATGGATATTGTTATTGACAATGCCAATAACGATATATAAATATAAAATGTCATTTACAAAACCAATAGCTCCAACTTTCCAAATGCGAAACCTATTGGCAACGCCAGTGCTTGTTTTATTCCTGGTTGAAACGACTACACTCACTTCTTTCCACGTGTGCTTTTCACGTGTAAGTATTCACTCACTTTTCTCTTCCGTTCAGCACTGGGTCATCTTCATTCTTCACTCGTCCTTGCCACTTATGATGATATGATTGTATTTTGCTGATACACGAATGGCAGTTATGTCATGGCATTTGTTTACGGAAATAGTGTTGTTTATTTTGCTCCTTCTGGCTCCGCTATATTTGCTCTAGCTTCCAGTGTTTCTAATTAGATTTTGTAATATCTGATGTAGGCCTTGATTATTCTGTCTGCCAAGAGCTATTCAATGTTAAAATATCCCCGCTGGCACCCACACTTCAAATGAATGCACGAGTCACACAATCTTTTCCATAATATGCTCCTGAAATGGTGCCAAATTCCGGTGGCACCGACTATAAAGTGTATACTACTCCAACCCAACCATAAACATAAGTCAGGACATCTTATGTAATAATGTATAAGATATCCTTTGCAATTGGACAATCATGGTTAGCATTTCTAGAGTCATAACTCATACATTGTCATATGCAAACTACCACAGAAAAAAGCATACATTGGTGGTGCTCAAGGGTGGAGATAGGCATAACAACCCATTTGCAGAGATTTTTAGGTCTTATGTCACAACCATAACATTCCTTACCATATATTTTTCCAGTGCTTAAATTGTGCCGGTGCTTTATTACATAACGATTCCCTTAAAAACTAAAATGTTGGGGAAGTTAAAGTTGGTGGATCGCAATGCTGGGTACAACACAAGAAGTAAGGAGACTGCAAATTCCCCAGTGCGAGTGCTAAATCATCTTACACCACCCTCACCGTCATTACAACAAATGTGCCGTGACATGTGAATGAGAGACCGATTATGTTGACGGGTGTGCAAGAAACGGTGTGATTGCCTCAAAGTCCCTAGAGTGCGACTGAATTTCAGTAGCAGTAGAACAAACTGCCATCTCCTCAAAACCTCTGACATGGCTTGCTTGGGTCATGAAGTGCAGGGAGGAGGGGTGCACTCCAAGACCTGGGAGAGGAGGGAGGTATCCCCTGAAACGGGTCTCTGTGAGGAGAACTGTAGGGAAATGTCCAGGATGGGAGCTTCGCGAGGGGACTCTACAGCCACTGCCCTACCCGCTCCATGCAGCAGTGAGAACTGTTCCCGCTACCACAAAGTGCCTCCTTCACAAGCACGAGCTTTGCACGTAATGAAGCGCTTCATTTATTATTACAATTTGCAAAGTTCCAAGCCCATGGACGTTGCAACTTCACAAACCTTTACAAATCAAAACACGCTAAACATGCCAGGGTGAGCGACAACCTGCTTCCTCTGCTATCTTCAGCACACGCTGTCTGTACTTAATTGGTGGGTCTTCTTTCCAACCTTGTACAGCTGTTACTCTGTAGAATATTTCAAAAACTGGGTGTACGGTGGGAACCATTTGTCCAGTCGGCTGAACTTTCCATCGTGTCCTGCAGTCCACCCCTCGATTTGCTGCTCACAACTAGCCCCATCGTTTGGTGACAAATAAACAAACAGGTTGTCCTGCAGCGCGTAAGATTCACTTGTACACGTGGCCTCGAGATGTCTCCGTTGGCTCGTCCAATAGAATAACGAAAACACCGCGTGTGCGCTCATGTCTTGTTCAGGCCATTCTTGGAACTGGAGCTCAGATCGCGATTCACAACAACGTGAAGCAGATCAGCCTTTACTTGGCCTCAAGTTATTCCTGGCTGCTCGAGGAGTTTTACATTCCTGGCGAGTTCTACAAGCCAGAGACGAAAACATGTTTGCTGCCTCTGCAGTTACAGGGCAGCGACATCCGCTCTCCCAGAGAAACAACATAAGGAGGAGTGGCAAAACACGCTGGAGAACAGGTAGTCACGGATCTTACTAAATGCACCCCGGCTCCGATATTTTGACGTGTGGGAATGTAGCAAGACTCGAGTTACACTCTTACACACAACTGGGACGGAAGTGTGTGTTCCTAGAACAGCTTGGATTTTTTTCACTGTAACATAGTAACCACTACACTTTCTGGCCGTCGAAAATGGCCGTATAAGATTGATAAACCACTGTCCCAGTCAGGAAATTCGAGTCTATTAAAGTTAAGGTACGTTTGGTATGCTTATCCCTCACCTTTAATTAAAAAAAAAGGCCCATATGTACAAGGACTGGCAAAAACTACCGCTAACGCTGATTAGCTGCAGTTTCTCACCTCTGTGTACCGCTGACAACTATCGCCTTGTTAGCGACATATGTACAAGATGTCGCTACATGGTGATAGCTTCAGGGATCAGCAGTGAAAACTGGCACTAACATTAGCGTGATGGCGATAGGAATTCCGGCGTTAGCGGATGAAAACCAACGAAAGGGCCATTAGTGGCAAAAAATCGCACATTACGTCAGTCCAATGTGAGCTTTTTTGCCTCTATTGAAAAAAAATAGCCTATCTGTCGACCTCTAATAGAAAATAGGCAAAAAAAAACAATGAATCACTGGACCTGCGCCTGGAGCCTATTGCCTCACTGGACCTGCGTCTGGAGCCTGGATGCGTTGCTAGACCTGCGTCTGGAGCCTGGATGCCTCACTGGACCTGCGTCTGGAGCCTGGATGCGTCGCTGCACCTGCGTCTGGAGCCTGGATGCGTCGCTGCACCTGCGTCTGGAGCCTGGATGCCTCACTGGACCTGCGTCTAGAGCCTGGATCCCTCGCTAGATCTCCGTCTGGAGCCTGAATTCATCACTGGACCTGCATCTGGAGCCTGGATGCCTCACTGGACCTGCATCTGGAGCCTGGATGCGTCGCTGGACCTGCGTCAGGAGCCTGAATGCCTCACTGGACCTGCGTCTGCAGCCTGGATCACTCGCTGGACCTCCATCTGGAGCCTTGATGCGTCGCTGGACCTGCTTCTAGAGCCTGCATGCGTCGCTGGACCTGCGTCTGGAGCCTTGATGCGTAGCTGAACCTGCATCTGGAGCCTGGATGCCTCACTGGACCTGCGTCTGGAGCCTGGATGCCTCACTGGACCTGCGTCTGGAGCCTGGATGCCTCGCTGGACCTGTGTCTGGAGCCTGGAGTGGGATGCAGAGGAGATGTGGAGTCAATGAGCCGTGGCGGTAGACATTGAGGCACAGCGATCGCCCTATCTGGTGGTGATGTCTGGCAGGTCGAATGAAGACACACTGCTGACCTGTGTGAGAAGACCTCCTTGAGCCCCTTGGAGCTGTGAATGGTAGAGGCGTTCCTGCGCACCAATGTAGGGAGGTCGGCATCGCATACTACGATCCGCCACTGCACCAGGATGCACGGAGGAGATTACCAACGGTGGGCGGCACCTCTCTGCATCACAGGCCGGATGAAGTTGCGCTGGCCAGATTCTGTGGAGGGTGAGGCCCCTGAGCTACGCCAAATTTGTGTGTGGAAGCACTGCAACTTCACAACTAAGGGGGCCCTGTTGCATCAACTGTATCGGGAGGTTCACCAGCGGACTTGTCGGCGACTGCTGTACCCAGGCTTGTGAAATCCCACCAGAAGAGCAGAGGCAGCGAAGATACAGGACCCGGCCTCGAGGTAAGATTTCTCTAATTTAAATATTTAAACACCCTCTCACACACACCCCCGCGTCCATGCCCCATCCAGTGTCCTTTCCGGCGTTTTTCCACCTTCAAATTGTCCAGTCACCCCGCAGCATTTCTCAATGGTGGCAGCTGTGCGGTCATGCACAGCGGGTGTACCACTGGTGTGCCAAAGATATATATGAAGTTACAACGTCTACCATTACATCGCATTCAATTACAATGCATACCCAATTCTAAGCATATTGCAACAGTAGGGAAGGTTTTGGATAGCGGGGATGTAAATATTACTATTCCACTGCAGTGAGTGCAACCCTAAAACTAACCCTTGCATGACAAAGCAAACCCTAACCCCTAAAATTCTTCTTTGAGCCCCAAAAACACGCCACTCCTGTATTTAATACGAGGTAAATTACCAACACTTCTTCTTCTTTTCATTGACGGTCCATGTTAATGTCTATGTCTGAAATCATAGTGGCAAGATAGACTACCGTTTACCTCCATTTCTTACAGTGAAATTTGGGCACAAAAGATTCACTTCTTTGCCTCACATCTACGCTACAATTGAAAGTGCTGCTGCCGTCTTGAATTTAAATTGACGTGCTTTCTAACTAAGTAAAAGTGAGTTCAAGTTACTACTGATTGCATCTCTTTTGATCTTTAATCATCAATTGCCTTAGAGAATGCTTTCTTTGGATCTATGACCATTATTTTACCTTTAAATTTGTTTTGCCTATATTCTCCAGTCGCCACACCGACTTTTTAAAAAAAACATTATTAGGCATATAAAAATGTAAAAATAAACATGTAAATATGTATAGGTTTGTACTAAAAATAAAAATTGTGCTTAGATTTGTAAACCAGGTATTAGAACATATATGTACATATTGTAACACAATGTTGTTTTCTTTACAGAGGGTCATCAATTGTATATACAACTAATTTTGTCCTGATGATGGTCTTATGAAAACTTCAAAAAAGACCGAAACGTCGACTATTTTAGTCCAACTCTGCACTTTTGATCTTATGTCATCTTTTGATTTTCTTCTGATTTTGAGTTGAAATCAATGAACTATTGTGCTTAAGCAGTCTGGACTTAATATTTGGATATGTCAAAGGAGGAAACAACTAATACCTTGAATATCTAAATAATATCCATGTATGTACCCTATTCTACATGAATGCTCATCTTTTTTGTATATAAATATATTTTTCTGTCTTGAAAACAAATAATGACTTTCAGACAACACAAAATCCTGTTTTTTCGTATTTTATTGATCGTTTATTGTATATATGGTGTTAGTGTGGTAACACTTTTTGTTCTGACTTTGTGGGACTTTTCCTAAAAATTAATAATACAGGACAGCCACTGATTAATCTCAGGTTTAGGTACTTTGATTATTTAAAACAGGTCCTAATAGTGCTGAGAAATAGGAAAACAACAAAACCCCTAGCTGGCTAACAGAGGTTAGCGACAGCTTGTACATATGGCGATATGAATACTGTCGGAAAGGTGCAGCTAAGGCGGCATTAGCCATATGTACATATGCCCCTAAGTGTATGTGCCACCAAGAGGAAGCTATTCTACCTACCACATCGCTTTAAAAGCAAACTGGTTGCGCTAGAAACTGGGGGCATATTTACAATAAAGTGGCGAAGCGTGTCATTAAGCCAAGAAGGCTATCGACATGCTTTGTCACTTTAGAAACGCCAGGCTGCACCATATTTTCTGAAATATGGTGCAGTCTTGCCTTTCCCCCTGTGCTTGCGCTAACTTTAGCTGCCTAGTGCCAACGCAGGCACCCTTCCACCATAGTGCAAGGGTGCCTATGTTGAAGGGAAGATTGTTTATATGCAGAAATGTCCCCCTTCCTGCACAACCTTTAAATGCTGTTTTTGTAACTTCTAAGTGTGCTGCTTAATGCAATACATAGAGAAGTTGCAAAACGGCATTAAAAAAATGCACAAGGCAGCACACACGGAAACAGCAAAGATAAGGAGAAATAAAGCATTTCTACTTGTTTTTAAGGCAAGGTTTTCCCTGGTCTTTATTTTGACGCTGCCTTCCATTGACATTGCCCTTGTAAGTAGGAGGCAGCGTCAAAATCAATGGGTGTTGCGGTGGAACGCACACCGCAACACCATTGCCCTCCACTTTCACGCTAAATACAGCTTGAAAGGGTGCCTTATTTACAAGGCAGTGTTAAGCCACGTTAATTGGCTTAATGTGCCTTGTAAATAAGGTGAGGCCCCTATCGCCATGACAACGTTACATAAAGTGGCGTTGTGGTGGTGATAGGGGCTTGTACATATGCCCCTAAGCGTCTCATTTAGAGGTGGCCAGCCACAAATTGGGAGAAAGGTTTATCACTTTTTAATAATTATTAGTTCCTTAATCTTAAAAAAAGGACTAGGAGTCACAGCATTGTTTACTGTGTGACAGGAGGCACAGGGGGTATAGGAGAAGAGGCAACACAGAGGAAGGAAAGTCACTTTTTCTCCACACCCGCTCTTGTCCATGTTGCCTCCCCTCGCACCCACCCTCCGTTCCTTTTGTGCCCACCCAGTCCACCAAGCCACTAATAAAACAGGTATTGGTAAATGCAATAGGTTTCGCCTATGTGATTAATAATATCTATTTATTGTTACGTTTTAGCTTGGTGAGTAGTTGTGCAATATAATTTAAAGGAACTCTGTAAAAGTGTTATGACTTGTTTATTGAGAAAGGCAATACATTGTGCATAACAGGTGGCTAGGCACCTGTGTACATGATACTGTAAAAAACCCAGCATTCCCACATCCCCAACCACGGACGTACCAAATATACTTAACATTCACGATAAATAGCATCTTTCGGGGGGAAGGGCTGTTTTCGATAATAATTATTTGATCCCTCCAGCTGGGAACAATTAAGGGTTTATGTTACAGTATTCAAAGGGGGCAGGTAACTGGTGTAACTTGTCCCACTGGAATTCAGAGACTACTTGTAATGAGGAACATGGTCGGTAGCAACATCCTGCAGCAGGAAGTTTTTAAATAACCGAATAAACTGAAAGAGCAGGCCTCAAGGAGGCTTTATACGGACTGCCTGCTGTGATGACGCAATATGCAGAGTGACACCAGGTACAGACAACCCACTCCCCATGCATGCCATCTCACGTACCTTCTACAGTCACTGCAAGTGAAGCCTGAACAGAGAACAGGGCCCGAGAAGAACAGGCAGAGCGCAAGAGTCATGGCCCGCGGCACAGCTACGAGACTTGGGGCTAGATAGAGCAAAATATGGGTTACTTTTTTTTTAACCTTGCCATAAATTCACTTCAGTTATGTTTTTAAAGAGTGTTGTCTTCAGTAAGAAATCTGGTGTGGCGTCTACGCTGTCTATTATAGAACCAGAGCTGTAACGCCAGGTTTTCACTTCGTTACTTTGTGAGATATTGAGCAAATTGTATCTCCCGGTGCCTCAGCGTCCAGACAAAATAAAGTACGACATGTGTACAAAAAAGTTAACCTTTGCAAACAAATGCCTGATGGTACTGGAAGCTCAATACTCATGGGCCTTTGACCCACTGACCTTAAATTCATTCAGAGAAAAAAAAGAGTAAGGTGCCAGCATGCAAACTAATGCTTGCTGACGCAAACAAACTCGTAAAGTGACTATATGCAGGCCAACCAAAACAAGCCACCCGCAAAGGAGAGCCGAATTGTCCGTCCTCTAGTAATTATTCTTCGAGCGCACACGATATTTGCTTAGGCTAGAGTTACGACCAAGCAAAAAGCAACAGCCCTGTCATTTTCACCTGTTTGCAGGGACAGGCAGGAGAGGAGCCCCAAACTAAACCTTTCAGGAATTTAACAGAAACACACGACAGCCGCAAGTGTTAAAACAAATGTGAGGGTATGGGACCGTTTTTGAAGTTCCCACACCACAATAAAACATGAATGGAGTAGAAATGTTGATTCGTGCAAGGAAGGACATCTAAGCCTCACCTTTTGAGATTTCTCTGCCCAGTCGTCAACAACACTTCTTTTGATCTTGGGCACACAATTAATTCCTCAGATATTACAGAGAAGATTTGCCCTACGATATACCATATATCAGGATGTTCTAACCAAAATGTACTCATTTGATTTCACCTCAACGTCATAACAAGGAATCAATGGGTTCAGCGCGTCCTGTGTGTGCTGCTCAGAACACTACAAAATACAGTAATTAGTGAAAGAGGCCTCTTTTAAGACTGCACAACAAAATGTCTTCAAAGTGGAACAAGCCCTCCTGTGCCACTCAACCCAGTACCAGATCTCAGTGCAAAGAACTGCGCTAATTGAGTACAAACCGAGCAGCATCAGCGGGTCCAAGAGCTTCATCTGTGTTAAAAGGGCTCATATGGCACGGTGTGTCCATGCTTTCCCTCTCCCTTCCCAGCACTGGGTCCTACTTGCTGGGGCCTGAGCCACCACCAAAAGCACAGCTTTGATATAAAGGGTTCACACAGCACACAAACAACAGTCATTGACTACCAACTACTAAAGAAGACAGGGAAGATTCAGTGTAGACCATAAGAAGTATTCGCGCAAGAAATCATTGTCCACCTCTTTCTTTTAGGAGCAAAAAAGGCCACTTTATTTTAGGACAGGTGCATCATCATTTCACGAAACACATTTCATTATTTATTTATTTACAAATTCCAACTGTACAATGATCTTGCGAAACTGAATCCCAAAACCCAGAACGAAAACTCCTACCTACTACCCCTAACCTACCCACGCTACCCTTCAGGATGGCCAACCCGCTCCAGGCTGCCCACCCCCCTACAAAAACCCCGCCTCTAGTTAGCACACCTGCACCCATCCTAACTGTGGCAAACTAAGGAAAGGAGCAGCACCTAAAGTACCGCAAAAGAAGAAAAAAGGACCCCCACCCAAATGTAAAAGAAAAAGAGGGAGGGTGGGTGGGGCAAAACAAACCTCCCTGATAGCCACCCGCTACGCAGTTCCCAACCGTCAGCCTGACCCCTTTATATCTGTTCCCTAATCAGTCCCACCTGATTTCCTGATTCTCGCGCGAACCTACCCAGGAAGAGACCGGCTCGTGCCTGGCTCTCCCTGGGTCCCCCCTCGCGCAAGAAATCATTGTCCACCTCTTTCTTTTAGGAGCAAAAAAGGCCACTTTATTTTAGGACAGGTGCATCATCATTTCACGAAACACATTTCATTATTTATTTATTTACAAATTCCAACTGTACAATGATCTTGCGAAACTGAATCCCAAAACCCAGAACGAAAACTCCTACCTACTACCCCTAACCTACCCACGCTACCCTTCAGGATGGCCAACCCGCTCCAGGCTGCCCACCCCCCTACAAAAACCCCGCCACCCAGGAAAACCTTTAGTGTTTTCCTGCCCCACCAAAAGAACAGGAAGGGGCACACCATAACTGAACTTGAAGAACTTTACTAATCAAATCCCTGAGCTCCAACAGGTAAAAAGAAAGACCCAAAGCTGAAAGATGCACTCCGTCCTCACAAAATAAATGATGTTCCGAGACCTGTAAATGATAATGATTCAAACAATATATACCCAAATTATGACAAAAAGGTCGCATCGTCCGGTTCACTTTTCTCCGGGCCTTTTCGAGAGCAGAATGGTTCCTGGCTCCACGCCATTGTAGACGAGGTACAAATTCAGTCCAGATCAACACGGTGTTCACCCATGTGGTTCTTATAATTTCCAGGTCTTGCTTCATGAGTTTCAACAAAGTCAACCCCGATAAAGTAACCAGGTCATTCTCTCCCAGATGTAACACCAGGAGATCCGGAGGGCCCCCCAAACACTGGGAAACCAAAGCTGCCAAGGCGGGAAAAAGCCCGCCCCAGCGCATGCCCCCAGTTCCATACCAGGAGACCTCGTGTGACGTGCTGTTGAGACCCAACGATCTCCCACAGAGCTGATTGCAGCGGCTAAAGCTGCACGTTTAATAAAAGAGTGCCCCAGTATCCACACCCGCCGTTTGCCTCCGGCGACCGACGGCCAAGGACCTAGGAGAAAAAGAAATGTTAGACAAGCCAAAAATGCACTACTTTCGTACATATTTCTCACAGCATTTGGAACGCCAGCGCCCAATGCGCCGGATCTGGGACCAGTCCCACCCCAAACGAGCGGCCTCCGTTGCCGCACCAATTCTAAAGGAATGTGTACCAAACAGAACCGGGTCCTTCCCCAGGCGCAACAACACCTTGCGCAATACAGCCAACAATTGGGATGCCACAATGGGACTCCCATCCACGTGACAAAATATAGACCCTTGTACAAAATGCGGAGAGGAGACAAACCCTTCCCATTCCCCAACCGGGCAACATGCAGAAACTCCACTCCTGCCAAGGAACACCCACTTACCCCGGCCCAACTGATCAGTTTTGGAGGCCCGCAGCCACAGCCGCAACCGCTCACTTTCCAACACCACCTCACTACTAGTCATGCCTACCCTACCCCGTAACCCCAACAATTCAGATGCCCGAAATGCCCCAAAGAACAACCAAATGAAACACAAACGGAATTTGGCACACTCAAAGGCATCATGACAACACGCCTCCAACCCTGGTAACAACAACTGAAGCAGCTCAAAAGTAACAGGCTGCCGGAGCTGGGGACCACCAGCCCGAAGCCTGGCCAAACCTTTCAACATTTTACGAACCAACACCCCCCCAACCGGATCCCTTCCCCACCAAAGCTGCCCATAAAAAGAAATCCCAGCCAATTTGCCCGAAATGGTAGTGGGCGATAAACCTTTGTCAGCCAAATGCAACACAAACTGCAAGATGCCCTGTTCGTCAGACCAAACAGCCCCAGGCGATCCCACCCAATCCTTACCGAACTGCAGAAATTCACTCCAAGCCTTCACATACCCCCGCCTCGTGGAGGCAGCCACCGACTGTTCGACCAGTTGGTGAACCCTCAATCCCCCAGGTCCCATACGTACTGTGGGATCGCTGTCGGTTCCAGGTCCGCCCCAGGAGCTAACTTGCGGAACTCTGCCCACTGAAATCGAGACAAAGAGTCAGCGATGCAGTTAGAGGTACCGGGAACATGCCGTGCTTTAAACACAATATTCAATTGCAGACACCGTAACATGAATGCGCGCAGTAAGCGCAACACCCTTAAATCACGAGCCTTCTGGTGATTGACAAGATGTACAACTGCCAAGTTGTCCACATGAAACAGAACTGATCTATTCCGGAACTCATCCCCCCACAGATACAATGCAACCAGTAGTGGGAAGAGCTCCAGAAAGGCGATGCTACGGCCTTGTTCCTGCCAGTGTGCCGGCCATCCGGCCGCACACCACCGACCGTCCCAAAAGATCCCGAAGCCGTGAGCCCCAGAAGCATCAGTGAACAACTGTACTTGCCACACCATGTCCTCATCCGCAAAAAACAAGGACACGCCATTGAAATCCTGCAGAAACTGAAGCCAAACTGTCAGATCGGAACGGACAGCGGCGGTAATGCGAACCCGATGATGGGGAAGGGTCGCACCGGACATGGACAACCCCAGACGCCTGCAGAAAGTCCTACCCGCCCGCACAACCCGACAAGCAAAATTGAGGTAACCCAACAGCTTTTGTACCATTTTCAAAGCAACTTTCCGTTCCCCCAAGACCAGTTGTATGAAATCTGACATTTCTTGCACTTTAGGGGCAGGCAATCTCGCCATCATAGATAGCGTATCAATTTCAATCCCCAAGAAAACCAGGGACGTACAGGGGCCTTCAGTCTTGTCAGGCGCCAAAGGAACGCCCAATTCCTCCGCCAGTGCCTGAAAGCTGTTCAACGCCGACTGACACTGCCCGGAGCGACCTTCCCCAATGAAAAGAAAATCATCCAAGTAATGACAGACCAGGGAGTGGCCAGTGACAAAAGTGAATCTCCACTGCAAGAAAGTACTGAAAGCTTCAAAAAGGGAGCAGGACACGGAACAGCCCATTGGTAATACTCGATCCACGTAGAAACAACCCTCAAACTGCATTCCCAAAAGACTGAAATCCCAAGGATGGATGGGCAGTAGCCGAAAAGCCGACTGAATGTCGCTCTTGGCCAGCAACGCCCCAACACCTGCCAGGCGCACGAGCCGAAAGGCATCGTCCACTGAGGCATAAGTAACGGTTGAGTCAGCTGGATCGATGAAGTCATTAATGGAGGTACCCTCTGGCCAGGATAGATGATGGATAAGACGAAACTCCCCTGCCGCCTTTTTGGGCACCACGCCCAGGGGCGAAACAATCAAATCAGGCAGAGGACACGACACAAAAGGACCAGCAATTCGACCAGCCGCAAGTTCGGCGTCCAGCTTTTTTCTCACCACCTGTGGACTCTCCTTCACAGACTTCAAATTGTCCGACCACCTACCCACCCTGGGCCCCTGGTATCCGATCCGAAAACCCAGTTTGAAACCCCAAGACAAAATCTTAGCGGCTTCAAAATCCGGATAATCCACTAGCCAGAGATCGAGAACCGTCTGTCTAATAGGAGTAGGAGCCCTTGTGAAAAGACTGCTGCGGCTGGCCCCTACCCCCTGAACCTCGTCCCTGGTCGCCCACTCTTTGTCCAGGAAAACAGTGGGTGAGGGGGTGCTTCCCTCCACACTGAGAACACTCATGCTTGTACCGACAGGCTGGCCTGTTGCAGGAACCCCGGTTAAAGTGCCAGCAAGTGCCAGTGGCGGCTGATTGACCTCTACCCCAAACCCCCGCCCCAGACTGAGCGGGGCGAGCTGGAAAGGGCCGATAATACACTGGCTGTCCGCTAGCCGTGTGGGTCGTAGCAGACGGATTAGCCGATGCCATCCACTGTAACCATAGTTCAGAATCAACCTCACCCCATGAACGCTCGGGAAAGGCGCTCATGCGGGCCCTGAATTCATCATCATAAGACAACCAGGCAAAACCACCAAAATAACTGTGGGCCTTGCGGACAATATCAGCATATTTAAACATATCAATAGCTTTGTCAGGATGACGTTGACAATAAACACTGGCATAAATCAAAAAGGCTGAAGTCCAGTTCTCTATAGATTTCGGAACCCGAGGCCTCCGAGCCAGTTCCAACTCTTCCTCCTTCGACCCCTCTTTTGCCTGAACATCTCTATGGAGGAGACGAAAAACATCCACAAAAGCCCCAGACCAAATCAGATTCTTCGTTTTTTCGGACAAATGAGAACCCAAAGGCATCCCCACCCCAGAATAAGGTAACTTTTTCGGTAGGATACTATCCTCCGCAACCTGTGTGGCAACCTTTCCCCCAGTCCCCACAGTAGAAACTTCATTGGCAACTTGCCCCACAGGAAAATTTGAAATTACCGGCCGCTCAAGCCTTGGTGCCAGAGCGACTCGCTCAACCACAACCCCATCCCCAGTAGAAACATTCGAAAATACCGGCCGCTCAAGCCTTGGTGCCAGAGCGACTCGCTCAACCACAACCCCATCAGCAGCATTTGAAAATACCGGCCGCTCAAGCCTCTGTGCCAGAGCGCCTCGCTCAGCCGTAGCCCCAACCCCAGTAGAAACATTCGAAAATACCGGCCTCTCAGGCCTTGATTCCAGAGCGACTCGCTCAGCCATAACCCCAACCCCAGTAGAAACATTCGAAAATACCGGCCTCTCAGGCCTTGATTCCAGAGCGACTCGCTCAGCCATAACCCCAACCCCAGTAGAAACATTCGAAAATACCGGCCTCTCAGGCCTTGATTCCAGAGCGACTCGCTCAGCCATAACCCCAACCCCAGTAGAAACATTCGAAAATACCGGCCTCTCAGGCCTTGATTCCAGAGCGACTCGCTCAACAACCCCAACTTCCGTACCAACAGACCTTGTACTTTTCACAGGGAGACTCTCCCTAGGTTGCCACACAGACCACCACCCATCCTTACCTTTGGGCAACTGCTCGGACGGCAGCGTGACAGCCCCACGATCTTTCTGCGAAGGTCCAGACCTCACTGCCCCTCGTACACCTGCATGGTCCGCTCGAGACACCTGCAAAACACGAGAAACAGTGGGTTGCCCCATCCCACCCCCTTGGGCCCGTGCTGCCAAAAGCCCACAAGTTGAGTCTCTCAATTCCCCCTCCTCCAAATCCTCAGCATGAAAATTCCCGCAGAAAGCTTGATCAGAAAAGAAAACTTGGTCACTGCCACTGGGCATAGCCCCATCACCAATACCCCCGTCATAACTCTGCCAATCAATAGGCTGAAAGCTGTTTACATTGAAAGCTGTAGAAGAGCTATCCGCTCCAGACAGCCCCCCGTGAAGCCCACCACTGGAAACAGCCGTGTGGACAGTTCCCGGGCCCGCAGATACAGCCGACAGCCGCCCAGCCGACGGCGCAGCATGAAAACCGCGGCCGCTCAAGCCAGACAAAGAAGAAGATCCCGTAACTTGGTCCCCGAAAACGAAGACGCCATCCTCCCCCGAGGAACGAACCCCCGACGCCAAACCATGATGACCCATTGACCCATACTCAAGGCCACCCGCACTGGCACCCGGCCGACCCCTGGGGACCGGGAACAGGGAGGGACCCGCGCCTGTGTGCGCCCCCCGGGGCAACGGACCCCCCCCACGCGGAGCCGAGGGGGTGGAAACGGCGGGTCCCAGGTCAGACACCCCGGAGTCCAAGGACTGGGCCGCCGGGGGTGGCAGCCCGAAAACTGCAGCACCCGCAGCATGAACAACTTCAGCAGGGGGCGGGTCGTCATTTAGGGAGCAAGCCGGCAACTCGCCCGACAGGAACCGGGCATCAGCCCCACCCTGGGGAGTGGGGACAAAAGAGGGGTGGGGGGCAGTACCGGGCCCTGGGACAGCGGGAGAGAGCAGGAAACATTGACCGTTCAGCCACAGGTAAGGCGAGGCCCCGGCCGACAATTGGGGAACCTCAGAGGCGGGGGCGGGGGGTACCCCCAAAGGGGGGGGAAAAGGCACACGCCCAGGCACATCCAAGCTCCGCCCACGCTTGGGCTTGGGGCCCGCCTGAGGCTTCCCTGACTTCCCTCGTACCAGCCCGCTGGGGCTCGGAGCCTGCCGGCCCGCCGAGCGACCCCTCCTCCCCCCGGGCGCCCCACGTGTGCCAGCACTAAAATATGGTAACGCACATACCTGCTGGGAGGCGCCCGGGGCATCCGGCGGGGGTTCCACATCAACGGCGGGCAATACTAGCCCAGGCCCGTCAGCCGGCATAGCCGCATCTCCGTCGTCCTCCTCCTCACCCAGGTCCTGCGATAAACAAGCCTCCACCGCCCGGGATACACCCTCAGAAGCCTTGCGAGGTGGGCGAGCCATGCCGACCCACGCCTCCGCCGGGACACCCGGCCGCAGCAAGTCTTCACGCCCTGCCTCACAAAGGATTTGCACCGCCCTCCGGACCTCAGCCGCTGCCTCCATGACCCAGGATACAAGGGAAACCACGAGCGTCGCAAAACAAACCTCCCTGATAGCCACCCGCTACGCAGTTCCCAACCGTCAGCCTGACCCCTTTATATCTGTTCCCTAATCAGTCCCACCTGATTTCCTGATTCTCGCGCGAACCTACCCAGGAAGAGACCGGCTCGTGCCTGGCTCTCCCTGGGTCCCCCCTTCTAAACTGTGTTACTAGCCTGTATCAGTCCAAACAACACACCTCTTATTTGTAAAGTTCACATTTTCTAAAAACTCCATTTGCTTCTGCTAACAACATATTGATTGGTACAGTGAATGATACCACTCCATCGACAACATATATATGGTCTGCAGGCCTCGGGTCAGATTTCAGGACAAGGCACAAGTCCCAAAGTAAATCAGGGAGGACTAAGCATAGGCAGCGTGCAATGTGGAGTGAGGTCACAGTAAGCTATGTAACCCCCTTATAGCCCTCATTTTAAAAAATATAGATGTATCCTGCAGTTAAAGCTAAGATAAAGGGTGGCTAAGTAGGAACTTTTAATGTAAATATGCGTATTCAGGGTACTTGCTAGTAACAGTTATAAACTGCCGTTCCGTAGAGTAAACAAAAGGAAAGGTGCTTGGTGTACTTTTAGCATTTCTTTCCCGCAGTTGTGTTTAACCAGCACATAAGAACAAATACGTCTCCCTTTCACATTTTGAAGGAACGATGGTGGGTAGTTCGCTGCTTGTGACAACTGTGGCCATGCGCATGACTAAAAAGGTTGTTGTCTTTGGGTTAAATGTGCTAGGCGAAGCCCAGGGGTGTAGCTTAGTCGGTAAGATAGGGGGCGTGAGAGCGTCAGCTTTCCGAACAATCACGTTGGCATAGAATACTAAAATACATTATACAAGCAGGCTGCTTGAGAGGAACTTAAGGGGCAGTGGAAAGGGAAAGAATTGTAGAATAATAGGAGTGCTATTTGAGAAAAAAACACACTCTTTTGTAAAATAACCAACATTTTGAGAAATTTTAAAACAGAGAGGAGAGAAAGTGTGTATGTGTTTTTGTCAGTGGGTGCATGCACAAATCCTAGGTGAAATCCGACAGGCTCTTCACCATACCCGACTGGAAGCACCTGTACCCAACTATTCATCAGAGAACACATTTATTAGGAGGGTGTCAAACCCCAAACACCTCCCCTGAAGCTACGCCCCTGACAAAGCCATGTTGCAAGCCAATGCTCGAACCAGAGCCACTGGAGTTATGCGTTTTTGCGTCTGCAGCATTTTGCTCATAATTACAGATTTGCTGCATTCCCCAAATAACCCATCAACTGCGGACTTCAACAACAATAAAAAATATAGTTCCCACAAAACAAAAGTAACCAAAAATACATGCAACAGATAAGTATCCTTCCTAAAGTGTAACTGGTCACCTTTCTGTTGCTTATTTTTGGGTATCAAATTGATACTAATTAGGTAAATCATTTGACCAGAAACAGTTTACATGTGTTAAAAAAAGCCAAAATAATAAGGTGATGCCAACACAATGTGCCGCATTATTTGTCTTTTGCTGCCTCATAATTTAGCATAAAGTAGTTGAGAGTCCGCACACACACCGGATGGCAGTAGTACTTACAGGACGCAGGAGGTGCACACGAAGTTGCCCTCACTGATATCCACGTAGGTGACACCATGGAAGTGCATAGCCAGGTCTGGGGTGCTGCGGCAAGCAGCTCGCACACTCGTTGGCCCCACAACTTGTTCTGCACCACCCGGAACCCTTCTTCACCATGGAAGTCCCTACTGTGGGACCAAGTGGCGTGCGCACAAGGGGCCAACTGGCTCACTTGGATCACTGGGCAAGGGAGCACACCCCAAAGCCCGCCTGCGAGATGGAGAGCATGCACAGCAACGTCCCTCATGGGAGAAAAAGTAATGCATGCACAGCCGAGAGTGGATGAGGGTGGGACTCAGGAATGCAGATGGTGTGAAGGCGTCGGACAATCAAACCCAAAAAAAGCGCTGTGCATGCAAAACATTTAAAAAATAGTTCCACAAAAGCGGATGGAAACAGTACTTGGACGCTGGGAAACTGATAAGAGAAGCATACAAGGAATAACAGGAAACAGTATGCTACAGCCAATAGAAATGGAGGAAAAGTAAGTGGCAAGCATAGGGATGGGGTGTAAGCTTCTTTTAAGATTTATATTAAATACAATAAATTACAAAAGCACAGTGCAAGTACTGTGCAGGCAAAAACTAAAAAAGTGCAATGAGGTTGCCAGAGCTCGGACCCTTTTGGCTTTGGCAGGTTTTGATTTGCACAGTTTGGCTAAATACGGGCACTAGACTTCCTGAGTCTTAATAAAACAAGGTAGGTACTTTCCCGCACTGCAGGTGGAAACGGCTATTTGCACTTCAAAGTGGCTGGCACTCCAAAGTGACTGCTATTATTGCCCAACAGTTATTTGTGCTTCTTTAACCATCCTCCGAAGGATGAAAGGCAAACAGGCCCTTATGATAAACCTGTGTGTGGATCGCAGGCAGGGGCGGATTGGCAAGGCGGGCATTCGGGAATGGGCCGAAGGGCCGGTGCCTCAGTGCCCTCTGTGGGCCGTTTTTTTTCTCCCCTGTCCCAGTCCACAGAGAGTGGACTAGGAAAGGGGAGAAAAAAAACCGGCCCACAGAGTGCACGGAGACAGAGACTGAGAAAATGAAAGCAGCCTCGCTGTGCGGCCAGACAGTGATTGTCAGCTGTGGGCTCTCCTTCACCCCTACCCTGCCAAGCAATCAAGCTGAGGCTGGGCTGTGGAGGGGTGATTGTTTGCAATAATCAGCCTCCCTGGGGGCCAGGTGTTTCTCAGGCCTTTGAGCCATTTGCACCTCGGCCCCCTGGCGCTCATGCAGCCCAGAAACGGTGTTAGTCTTAACACCTCGCCCACAGCCCTTCACATTCAGGGCGTAGTGGGCGAGGAAGAATGGGTCTTGCTGTGGGGGCCTGGTGATGTTTGGATTTTTTTTGTTTTATTTATTTATTTATGTGATTTTATATAGCGTGGACTTTACCCGAAGGTGTCAGAGCGCTTCACACTAGGAACAGCAATAATACATGAGGAGAAAATTATAAGTGGACAGATTACAAAAGCAAACGTTAAGTTACATGAATCAAAAGTGACAATAGTGAGCAACCAAAATACAAGAGGAGCAAACGATACATTACAGGAGGAAAAAGAGATATGTGTGCAGGTTACAAAAGCGTACAAAATACAAGTAGAGGTATAATACTGCAATTAATGGCAGACACTCCAGCACAAGAACAAACGTCACGTAGGCAATGGTGGCACTTGTGCAAGTATCTAAAGCAAACAAAAGTGAGAGTTAGCAAACAGTGTATTACAAGAGAAAAGTGACTTGTGCAAGTTATAAAAGGGTACCATACACAGGTACAAGGGTAATACTACAGATAAATGGTAAACACTCAAACTGCCAGAACACACTGGGAAGGCACTTCCCATGCACCAGCTTCACCTCAGCCTCCCCCCTGGCTACCTGGCTACCTTGAATGACCCAGAAAGCTGTGTTTTGTGCGCCCCTGCCCAGACATTTTCCCAAGGCCTGGAGGGTTGAATAATTTACTAATTGCAGGGGCCTTACCTCTGTTCATGTGCTCCTGAGCTGAAGGTCTGGGGAGGGCTGAGTAGGTTAGTAATAGCAGGGGCTTTGCTGCTTTTCAGGTGCTCCTGTGCTGGAGGGCTGGAATAATTTTGTGACAAAAAGGGGCCTTGCTATTTTTTTTAGTTGCTCAGCATGTAGGCCATTGTCACCTTGGCCCTGTGTCGTGTGCAAGAACAGTATCCTCCCACTTTCATTCCTTGTCTGTGCAAATGGTGTTTCATGAAAGGGCACGCCCCTTGAATGTTGGCCACGCCCCTTAAATATGGGCCACGCCTCTTGAATGTGGGCCACTTTTTTCGTCAGTGCCCGGGCCGAATTGTGATCCCAATCCGACCCTGATCGCAGGGTCTTCAGGTAAAAAAAGCTCTGTGTCGTTGCCAGCAGAGGCCGCGTCATGGCGCTCTTTTTTTTATTTGCAGCTCTGTGGCAAAGCATCCAAGCTGCTGTACAAGGTGTCTAAAAACATCAATAAATACAATAGCTCTCTCGTAGTTGAGACTTACTGGCATTGCCGTTGCTTGTTTTTTTTATTGCTGGAGGGAGGGAGGGTAGGGCATGAGGCAACACAGAAGAAGGGAAGGTGTAAGGGGAAAACAATGACAAGGGCAAGTGCATCATAGCACTTTTTTGTATTGCGGGGTCGGTGAAGGCAGGAGTCAACATGAACAAGGGAGGGAGGGGCTGGGAGCAAGCACAAGCAAATGGACAGCAGAGGAATGGTGGGAGGGGCTGGCAGCAAGAACGCCGGATGGGGCAAGCAGACAGACAATGGAGGGTTGGGTGGCAGGGCTGAGGACAGGCAGATGGACAATGGCAGGAAAGAAGAGCTGGAGGCAAACAAAGGGAAGGGAGATAAATACATGAAGGGGCAGCTGAGAACCACATACACTCATAGGATGCGCGCGTGTGTTTGTGTGTGTGCGCGTGCGTGTGTCTGTGTGTGTGCCTGTGTGTGTGTGTGTGTGTGAGTGTGTGCACGTGTGCCGCGTGTGTCTGTGTGCCTGTCACAACGGAGCAATGGAGTGCGTGTACACGCGCACGACCTGATCCGATTCCGGCATGCTGCGCGTGACCATCTCCTGTCTATTTGAAAGCATAGCCGATGACTATAGGTCTCGCAGGCGAGACAGCGTTTCACGCTGCATCGCCAGTGCGATACCTAAAAAGCACCTATAAAACCCACAGTAGACGGACAGAAGTAATGTGTACATGCTCCAAGGGAGGGACAAACATATGAAGTGGAAGGACGCCAACAGCAGCTGGCCAATAAGAAGCAAAGAAATACTAGTAACAATGAAGTCAACCAATGGGTAAGCTCAAATTCAACTGTTTAAAAAAAATGTCTCAAAGAGACAATGCATGTACTGTCTAGGTGAGATCTCAAAAGAAACAAACATTGCAACCCACCAGGGTAGGCCTTTTTTGGCATTTGTTCCTTTGGCAGACATATGTGATGTGCAAAAAAAAGAAAAAACAGGCAGAAATATGAAAACAATATGAATAGAAAGAACCTCCCCAGTGCTGTCTGGACAGGGGGTGTGGCGCCTCGAGGGCTCCAGTGTCTTGTCTTGGTGCAAAGATGGGAACAGTAAAGGCCAGCCAGTCCCTGTCCAAGCAGCGATCCCTCCCAAGGAATGAGGGTGCAGGCTGCCACCCCAAGAGGGAATGAGGGTGCAGGCTGCCACCCCAGACTCCTCTCACTGCATTGAAATCTTAATATCCCTATTGGTGCTTGCTCTGTTTGCATACATTTTATTCTGTTTTTTGAGCTCGGAGTCACACCAGTACGGATGGGCTCTCCTGAATACACTGCACTTTCTATAGTCTTTATGTCGACTAAAAACAAAAGAAGAGGGGGAAAAAAAGAATGAAACCGATCTTTTTGATGGCAGTGACTTGGGGGGTGCAGATTGATAGTCTCTGTTGCGGTCCCCCACCCCTACAGTCCTGTGTCTTTATCCGTGCAGCTTTGTTGAACTTTTATTGGTTGCCTGAACAGCAAAGCACAAGTGAAGTCCTTATTTAGCTACAGGGAAAAGCAAATTTCTTTTGCCACACTTTATTTCACTACAACTAGATAATTTCCTCAAAGTACTATTGTTTACGCAGTTATCTTAGTACATAGTGAGGCATGTTTTAGTGATTATACACTGTTAAATGTCACTGCCAGAAAAAAATTGCCCCCCTTTTATTTCCCTTTCAACATAAAAGTACAGTCCATTTACACAAAAGACTTGTCCCTGTGGCCAGCTGTTGAGGCAGAGACCTGTGTTCATGCGTTTCATTTACTTTTCCCTGTAGCGCTCAATCTCTTTCTATGTAGTTATGTAACTATATATTCATTACTTTACTCCTACTGTAGAAAAAATAATAAAAGAAACCTTTGAGATTCTCAAATGCACTACTCTATCTCACCAATTACCTCGCTCAATTTATCCCTTACCTCCGCTCTCTGACTCATTCCAAACCTCATTCTACTTCTATAATCTGCAAAATAACAATTTCTAGACTCTTCCCTCCTCTCTCCCTCCTTGACGCACCCCAAACCTCATTGTAATACTATGATATCCCAAAGAACTCTTTCTAAATTCTTCCGTTATGAATCCCTCCTTTTACTCATCTCAGACCTCATTTTACTACTATGATCCCCTTAATCCGTTTCTAGAGACTCTTCCCTCCTCCATCTCTCCTTTTACTCATCCAAAACCTCATCTTACTACTATGATCACCCAAATAAGACTTTCTGGACTCTTCCCTCTTCCACCCGCCATTAACATACTCAATCAAACTAACAGACTAGCATGTCCGCTACTCAAATGAACTCATATTTCCCTATACTAATCCATCACTAATCCTTTTTCGATTCCGGCGTATTGTGCTACTCGCCGAAAAGCCCTTTGACACCTCGTTAGGGGTAGTAAGCGCTATATAAATACAATTGCAATTGCAATATGTAGCCTTGGAAAATGTTTTAATGTAGGTCACATATTGCACCCAGCAAGTAATGATTGTGAATATGTTGGTTACTTTCCTTGCTGTGTGACTACATTTTATATATTTTCAGGTGATCCCTAACTTAAGGGCCCACGCAAACACAGACCTCAATAGAAATAGATAGGGCTCCTGCTCGGATAAGCGAACAGTCAAAAGTGCATCCTGCAATGAGTTATCAAGAAGCCATTTTTCATCTCAACACCATTAGTCTGTAGTTACTGGAAAGTGGCATTGTTTGTTTTTGGAGGTACAGCACAGCTGCTCCACAGGAGTGAGGTATACCAATCATCCCATGTAAAGTAGCCTCTGTATGCGAGACCAGTTTCCTTTTATACAGTGTGTGACAGTCCTGAGTATTTGGTTGGCATTTGCTTTATAAATGTGGGCTGTTTGTGAAAGATGGTCGATAAGTGCCTTCCAGCACAACAGCCAGTTTCATACGGATGTATAACGTTACAACGCATGCTTTTACCACGAATGCTGTTACAACGCAGGTTTTACCACGCATACCATTACAACGCATTACACTTGGGGGTGCTGGATAGTGAATAGTTAAATTTACTTTTCCAACTCCAGTCCCCGTGGACACTAGGGATGGTGTTGGATAGTAAATTAAACGTATTCCTTATCCTATAGCGCCCCCAAGTGTAATGCCTTGTAATGGTTTTCGTTATAAAACCAGCGTTGTAACAGCACTGCGTGGTAAAAGTTGCGTTGTAAAGGATGTTCCCCGTTTCATACACTACGCCTTCCTATTTTCATTTCATTCAGGAATCCCCAAATATTCCACTCCGCAATCTACCTTGAAAAGGTACCCATGGAATATGGAATTCCTCACTCAGGGGCAGTACCAGTGATGTGCTAGGAGCACAGCCCTGCTTAGAATGTTTGTGCCTCTACAAAACCCTAGAAGAATGCCTATGAAGACGAAGTTTCATCGGAAAACAACAAAGCCTTGCACCCAACTTGACTGGCAGTGTGGTGATGCACAAATGCCAAGAATTTAGAATATAACCAGGCGATCCACTACAACAATCCAAATAATGAATGAAAGTTATTTACATAGCACAGCTACTCCAAGAGTGTCCCGCCGCTTAAGCATCAAAACAAAAACAAAGAACAGAACCTAGTCGGTGGGCCCAATACCCTAACTACGAAAAAGGTACGTCGTTAGCTCTTTATTAAAACGGATTTCCTCAATCATTAACCTCAGATGTGTAGGCAACTGGTTCCACAGGCTCGTGGCCCTGACCATAAAGGAGAAGAGCCCTCTATGCTGCTTTTTAAAGCAGGGTACTGTTAACAGCCCGGCCCTACTGGAGTGCAGCATTCTCCTAGTTCTGTATGCCTTGATGGTTTCGTTGAGATGGTAACGGGCTCTGTCATAGAGGGCTTGGTGTGTCAAGGTTAATGCTTTGAACATTACTCGCTTGCCCACTGGAAGCCAATGAAGCTTCTCACAAAAAAGCGAGTGTACAGTAAGCGGACCGCCATATTTTGCACTACCTGTAGATGCTGGATTAAATATTCTGGGATGCCCACATACAAAACATTGATATAATCCAGCCATGATAGTATCAACAGCCTAACCACTGCGACCTGTGCTTCCTGAGGGATCCGGGGCAAAAGTTCCTGAGCAGACCTAGAAGAATCGAGAGACAGGATTTCACCACCGATGAGACCTGGGCCTTAAAGGATAGACTTGAATTGAACAGAACATCCAGGTCTCTTGTCACCTCCGTGGGGAGCAGCAAAGGCGGTACATCATACAGCCCGGCTCTTGTCCATCCTGGTAGGGGGGTTATCTGGGTTACACTGAAGTTTGTTCTTCCTGAGCCAGTCAAGCAGCGTTAATAAGCAGAGAGCAAAATTTTCTTTGGTGCTAACTGAGTCTCCTTTGTAGGTTAGTAGTAGCTGTGTATCATCCACGTAAGAAATATTCTTAATGCCGAACCATTCCACTATGTATGACAGAGGGGACAGGTAAATGTTGAAAAGAGTAGGGCTCAGGCCAGAACCCCGAAAGAGTCAGTCTTGAAGAAGACCTGTGATAACCTCTTAGTGCTGTATGAACTAGAGCTGTTCAAAGCCTATCTTTTTAATGCTGTGGTCAATTCTGAAGCTTTGCCCATGACTACTGCTGTCTGTTTGATTGCTGGAAGTGCTCGCCTAGAGTAGGCCCCTGGTCAGCCACAGGAGACTTGAGGACCTTCCCAGGCCCTGCTGAAATCCATCAGATCACACTTACTAGAGATGACGATAAAGTTCAAGTGAGTGGATCTACTGGTGTGATTATTCTGCATGCTGAATAAGCTACTCTGAATGACAAGGAGATTCCGCTCCACGCTTTGCTATGCCCCCGCCCCAAAATCCCTCTAGCCCATATGCGGTATGGCATAGGAACAAGCTTAGACCAGCCTTGGTCCTAGGTGTATCCCTGACCCCGACTAGCGGTTCCCCAGCTTGGCTGTAGAGGTCTAGCCCTATCTGGCTCCTCCACCCTAAACCCTAGTTGCGTGAATTGAACTACAAAGCACTTTTTGTGACAATGCCCCCTCCTGGATTTTATTACAATATTTGATTGAACTTGCAGTCAGTCCTAACTCACTTTATTACCCAGAGTGACGCATCTGAACCAAGGGCCACTGACCCAGTGTGGCACGGGTCTTTGGAAACCTAACACCACTCTGCCAATTTCTTAAGCGTCCCAGCTCATAACAAGTGGACAGTCTCATCACCATGCAACACAAAACAAGCACTGGCGTTGCCAATAGGTCTCGCAGTAGGAAAGTTTGAGCTATTGGTTGTGTAAATGACAAAGCCCTTTATGTATTCAAAATGATAACAACAGTGAAAGGCATTGTTATTTGCCATTGTAATAGTTCCACCTGTCGTACTGCGAGATCTATTGGCAACGTGAGTGTTTTTCGTGTGTGAGTGGCGTTGTGTGTGTGAGTGGCGTTGCGTGTGTGAGTGGCGTTGCGTGTGTGTGTGGCGTTGCGTGTGTGTGTGGCGTTGCGTGTGTGAGTGGGGTTGCGTGTGTGAGTGGGGTTGCCTGTGTGAGTGGTGTTGCCTGTGTGAGTGGCGTTGCCTGTGTGAGAGGTGTTGCCTGTGTGAGAGGTGTTGCCTGTGTGATTTGTGTTGCCTGTGTGAGTGGCGTTGCCTGTGTAAGTGGCGTTGGCTGTGTGAGTGTGGTTGGCAGTGTGAGTGGTGTTGCATGTGGCAGTGGCGTTGCATGTGTGCGTAGTTGAGTGGCGTTGCGTAGTTGAGTGGCGTTGCATGTGTGAGTGGCGTTGCATGTGTGAGTGGCGTTGCATGTGTGAGTGGCGTTGCATGTGTGAGTGGCGTTGCATGTGTGAGTGGCGTTGCGTAGTTGAGTGGCGTTGCGTAGTTGAGTGGCGTTGCGTAGTTGAGTATCTATTTAAAACAACAAGGGGACCCCAATTAGTATCAGCGAGGGACCTCGGGGAACTTATCGTACAGACACAACAATGGTCCCTAGCAAGGAGACAATAATAACCAACATAAATATAGACCCAGTCAGTTCTATATTGTAGAAGACATGCCCAGCCGGACAGAGGTCTTCAAGTTTTATATTTCAATAAACGTTTTGCGAAACAATAATGCACCTTCAACAATTCACTTTCGTGGGGCACAAGCCTGTACCAACCCACGACAATACATAGACACAGACAACATACACAGAAGGGCTTACAAGGCAAGGTCAAAAAAGTCTCTGTAAAGTTTCAAAATTAAACAGAGAGATTCCAGTAGGTACCATTACATACTTTCATGTAGTAAATCATTGTACTGGTATATGGTACACAAGGTCGACGACGTTTCGGACCCCCTTACTAAATGCTGGGGTCCATCATCAGGACAGAACAGTAGTTGCCTTATTAAAATTTGAGCCTCTTTAGCCTAAAGGGAGGAAGGGGAACACAAAATACAATAAGTTGGAGTTTAACCACACACATAAGGTTGGTGACATTGTGTGGTGGTTAATAACCATATTTACCAAGTCAAGTGAATTTTACATTCTAGTGTCAGCAAGCACGTGACTGAGTGTTATAAAACTATGTTCATAGTGTCTAGGTGAGTGACAAATACCCATTTGTGGAGGGTGAAAGATTCGCAATTTTAAGATCAGGTGGGTGACTATGTAGTCAGATTAAAAACGGCGCATTGGTGCCTCAGGATTGTGAGGTGAAGTTTATAGACGGCGCAGTGCAACAATTCAATTGCAGGTAAGGTGAAGGTGAAGTTCTCAGGAAAAAACGGCGCAGTGAAATAGTTCAGTTGAAAGTAAGGGTATATAGAGCTTACCAAAAGGCATAAGGTTAAAGACCTCACAGGCGAGCTTGAGTTAAAAATGATGGGACAGGATCGGTAATGACTTGGTGAATCTGAAAAATGGGGGGAAAAAGGCAGCAGTTATAGAAAGGAACGGACAACCTCGGTGCCGGTATTCATTGCAGGGTTTAGGGGCTTACCGGGATTACAAGAATAGTGTGTCAAGGTCCGGGGGCGGAGCGGGCAGATTACCACAATACCGCTTGTACCTATGAAATGTTCGATAAATCAGAACAGGGGAACGAAAGCAGGAATTTACACAACGCATGTCTGTTAACGCCTGGCGGCGGCTTACCTTGCGGTCCCGGAGATACTGGCAGCGCAGAGTCGCGCTTAGGTCCTGGATCCAGGGGGTGGCCTGCGGGGGAAGGGAGGGGTGATGGCCCGGTTAGGCAGGTTGGGCAGGATAAATACAAAAGGGGCATCAGAGCGAGAAAGTGCGCGACTGGTCTTACCGGGTTAGTCGGCTGCACCGGGTTTCCTGGTCGAAGGTATCACGTGACCGGAGTCATTTTAAAAGAGGCTTGCCATTGGATGGGTGGGGGGCATGAAAATGAATGACGGACCAACCGCGGTCGGCCATCTTAAGTGGGGCCATAGACAGAAGAATAAATAAGGAGTAGAAAGGAAGTGAAAAAAGTGACTGTTGTGAACAAGTAATAATTTGTGCAAAAACATTATTTACATAGAGTACATTAATTCAACCAGGGCATTTCAAAAGACTCCTTTCAGAGGGAATATAAAGTTCATTCATTTCAGTTCTTTAAAGAGAGGGATCAGATTAGAGTAGTCCAATCCTCTTGCTGGTTAAGGCCAGAGTTCAAACTGTCTGTCCTTATGATCCATTTGAGCTCCTCCTTATTAAGCAGAAGATTGAGGTCTCCGCCTCTCGGGGGCAATGTTACTTGGTTAATCACCGTCCAGCGAATGTCATTTTCGGAGTGCTGTTTGTCAATGAAGTGCTCCACCAATGGGGCATTGGGAGTCCTGCAGCGTATCCTGCTCCGGTGTTGGGCGATACGTAACTTGATTTTTTGTTTTGTTTGCCCCACATAGATGAGGTCACAGGGGCAGAAAATTGCATATACAATATTACAGCTGTTACAGTTTGTAAATGTTCTTAACACATTTTTAGTTTCCTTATACACAAATTCTTTGCCTTCAATAGTAAGATCACATACCACACACGTTCCACATTTAACATGACCCTTAAGAGGTGTAGTGGCCCAATGGTCATCTAGCGTTCTTTTTGGTGGGGTGGTGGATGGCAGGGCTGCCCTCACAAGGTGGTCTTTAATGTTTTTGCTTTTTTTGAAAGCAAAAAGGGGTCGTTCCCAGTTTAGTTGCCCCGAGTTAAGAATATGCCAGTTTTTTTTTATAGTTTTCGTGATTTTATTGGAGATATTCGAGAAGGTCGTGACACAAACCAACTTATTTGTGGCGGGTTTGGGGTTTTGTACCAGAAGGGTCTCTCGTGGGCAGTACCAAGCACGTTTCATAGAGTTTTTTATGAGGCGGCGGGGGTAGCCTCTTTGTTGTAATTTAGTGGCTAGAATGCTCGCTTCAGAAAAGTAATCTTTTTTGTAAAAGTTATTCCTTCTCAGGCGGAGGAACTGCGAGTATGGTAAGCTATCTTTCAACGCCCTAGGGTGGCAGCTATTGTAGCTCAGAAGCGTGTTTCTGTCTGTAGGCTTACGGTATAGTGAGGTATATAGTAGTCCATCCTGGTGTTGGATGTTTAGATCCAGGAAGGCGATGGATGTCTTGCTATGAGTAAGGGTGAATGTCAAGCCACTGCAGTTGTTATTAAGCCAATGTAGTAGGGCTGGAAAGGTGTCAGTGTTATTACCCCATATCATGAAGACATCGTCTATATAACGTCTCCATGTAAGAATGCCTTGGTGGAAAGGATTGCTGTCGACAAGGATTGTGTTGCATTCCAGCCAATCCATGTACAGGATCGCCAGGGTGGGAGCAAAAATAGCTCCCATGGACGTGCCACGGACCTGCTGGTAATACTCATTATCATATGTAAAAAAGTTTTGAGTAAGGCAGATTTCGAGAAGCTGAATTATGAACAGAGTAGGTACTCTGTGTGGACGGGTTCTTTGATCAAGGATGCTTTGCATTACAAGCAATGCCTCTCTCTGGGGAATGTTTGTATATAACGATTCGACATCGAGAGTGCACAGGGTCTGAGTGTTATGATTAAAAGGATAGTTCTCAACAAGATTTATCATGTGAGTGCTATCTTTTATGTAGCACCTAGTCGCTGGGACAAAGTCTTTTAAGACCTTGCCTTGTAAGCCCTTCTGTGTATGTTGTCTGTGTCTATGTATTGTCGTGGGTTGGTACAGGCTTGTGCCCCACGAAAGTGAATTGTTGAAGGTGCATTATTGTTTCGCAAAACGTTTATTGAAATATAAAACTTGAAGACCTCTGTCCGGCTGGGCATGTCTTCTACAATATAGAACTGACTGGGTCTATATTTATGTTGGTTATTATTGTCTCCTTGCTAGGGACCATTGTTGCGTAGTTGAGTGGCATTGCGTAGTTGAGTGGCATTGCGTAGTTGAGTGGCGTTGCGTAGTTGAGTGGCGTTGCGTTTTCTATTACTTTATATTTACATCGGAAGGATGAACCGCCCAGCTGACATTACTTGAATTCAGAATTCTAACTGCAGAACGCATGTTGGTCAGTAGCAGCGTTTAACTTTAGCTCGTTGACCAATCTGGGTATTGAAATTATCAACACATTGTCAGCTTGTTGCAGTTTTGGCAATTCCGCCATGCCTTCCTTATAAGCCACCCCCGTACTATTCACATTTATTAATGTTTTAATTGTGTGCATTTTTTTTTTTTATAGCAGCTCAGGTTGGAAGTATTTAGAACTGGATAAATAACGCACAGCTCTACAAATTGCGGCCACTTGAGCGTACATTAGGAGCTGTTAGGAGTGGCGCTGATGACTTCCTTCTCTGCTTGCATGTGCCGTTTCTTTTTTGAGCCCTCATAAAAACTAATCTGCGGTCGGAAGTAGCTCTGAAGTTTTAGGTGTGTGCACATGGGCAGGCAGTGTGCTAGCTTGGGGCACCTTGAAAGACACTGCAAGGAGCTAATTGCATAAGACAAGAAGTTATGAATTGCTGTGGGTACATGATAGGCCACGGTGAGGTAATTGAGCAAAATGATAGAGAATGTGAGGAGTTTGCAGTGCCACGATCAAGGAATTGGCCTGTAACTCACTGCAACTAGCACTTTTCACAAGTAGCCCCAGGTGACTTTTCTACACGAGTGTAATCTCACGTAAATCATTATTGTGTTTAGTGTGTCTCTTAGATTTCGGGTGCGGGTGCTTGGCTCTCAAATGTAACAAGAAGCCAACATTTTAGAAGGGAGCGGCCGCGCTCGTAAAAAAAAAAGAGCTGAGGCTGGAAGGGGTTAATATACCACAATGGCTGCATAAAGGTGAGAGGAAGACGGAGCCTCGTGGGTCCGTAAAGTGCTGGGAGGGCGCTGGAGCAACAAAGCAGCAGGGCGTGTGGTTTGAGGAGGCCTGAGGCAGTATGGGGAGGCAGGGACATCAGACGCTGGGGCTGCCCATTCATACCTGGGTGAGAGGAGCCACAAGGCTGCATCAAACTCTGATTACCACTGAAACTGTTGGAGAGGAAGTAGAAAGCGGCACACACGAGTTTGGTGGGGGGGGGGGGGGTGAATCAGATGTTGAACATGCATTGGCGGCCGCAAAATTAAATTAAAAGCTTGCAGGCATGTGTGACTTTCTACGTCATGAGCTGGAGCAGTGCGTTCCTGCGGGGTGCAGAATCAAATCATGTTGCAGAGCCTAGGAAAGCTAATTATGTAACATGTTATGCAAGTGCATTCTCTGTTGTGGAACATTCTGTGGGATTACTTTGTAGTGCGATTTAGTGCATGGGGAGGGGGCATATTTACAAGGCCAGGAGAGAAAATAAAGAGAAACAAGCGGAAAACGAAAGCCGCCGGGAGAGCCTGGGTCGGGAATGCGAGCGAGGGGAGGCAGGCAGATTACGAGGGAAGCCGGATGGGGGCGGGAGAGCCTGGTGGGGGAGCCTGAGGGGGGAGGAGAGAGTGCGATGCGAGCAGCAGCACGGAAGGCAATCAAGCGGAAAACGAAAGCCGCCGGGAGAGCCTGGGTCGGGAATGCGAGCGAGGGGAGGCAGGCGGATTGGGAGGGAAGCCTGATGGGGGCGGGAGAGCCTGGTGGGTGGGCGTGAATGCGAGAGAGGGGAGGTGAGCACACAGGAAGGTACCAATGTAAAAAGTAAAAATTAAACAGACAAGCGGAAAACGAAAGCCGTGAAAAACTAGATGGGCCGGCCAGCAGTGAAAAAAAAGTAATGTTTCGGGAGAGCCTGGGGCGGGAATGCGAGCGAGGGGAGGCAGGCAGATTACGAGGGAAGCCGGATGGGGGCGGGAAAGCCTGGTGGGAGGCGTGAACGCCGGATGGGGGCGGGAAAGCCTGGTGGGAGGCGTGAATGCGCGAGGGGAGGCAGGCGGATTGGGAGAGAAGCCTGATGGGGGCGGAAAATAGCAAAGGAAACAAGTAAGGGTAAAAAAGGTTAAAAAACTTGAAAATTGTTACAGAGCACACAGGAAGGTACCAATGTAAAAAGTAAAAATTAAACAGACAAGCGGAAAACGAAAGCCGTGCAAAACTAGATGGGCCGGCCAGCAGTGAAAAAAGTAATGTTTCGGGAGAGCCTGGTGCGGGAATGCGAGCGAGGGGAGGCAGGCAGATTACGAGGGAAGCCGGATGGGGGCGGGAAAGCCTGGTGGGAGGCGTGAACGCCGGATGGGGGCGGGAAAGCCTGGTGGGAGGCGTGAATGCGCGAGGGGAGGCAGGCGGGAGGCAGGCGGATTGGGAGAGAAGCCTGATGGGGGCGGGAGAGCCTGGTGGGTGGGCGTGAATGAGGGGAGGACTGGGCTGGGCTTGCATGCGATGCGCGTGCATGTACACGGGCACTGCATGAAACCGCGGGGCTGAAAGCCCTTTGGTTTGAAGATGTTTTCGCCACATGAATTCTCGCTACGCTCGATGCGCTTGCGCGCATCGATAGGTCGCGAGACCTAAAAAGCTTTCATTTTCAGTGAATCTCATTAGTAATGCCCATTAGGATTTACTCCGACCTTGGAAAGCAGAGACTACCTTCATTACACCTCAATTACATTACACTACCATTCTAAGGTTTCAATAAAGCGGTATTTCTTTAAGTAACAACCCCGACAAGAATGAAAAGGAAAGAAAACGAGAAAGTGAGTTAGCCCTTCACTACCTGCCCAAGCTCCCCAAGAGAGTGAAGGAGGTAGGAGGTAAAACTAAGCCAGTGCTTAATTTGTAAACAAATAGGTGCCAGGGCTCTCGTCAGGAAGCCACTGCAGCTTGCACCACCACACATTGCCTCTGCCAGCCATGTCAATGATAGTACTAGTACAGTTACTAACCATCACACTCCTCCAAGTGTGCCTATCCGGAATATTTCAGGTCCGCAATACTATACGGAAGGCTTGGGCAGCAGGTAACAATCATTTTTAATGTATATTGAATGTATGATTAACTGATGTTGTGGTCCTCTCTAAATGTGCCAGACAGCGCCACCTTTTGGCAGACTCTCACAAGCGCCAGTGCTCACAATTAAGTGCCTAGCACCGGAAAACACTGGCTCAAATTAAGCAGTGCTCAAACCAAATACATAGCATATTTCTCACAAGAGTCTCACATTTTATACTGTCAGGTGGTCCATAAAATGTCAAAAGCTGGACAAAGGCCTGACTTGCACACTTGTATAGAGGAGTAATGATGATTCAAATGAGTGGGTGGCGTGGTGTCGGACCCGTTCAGGGGGTTACAGGGCACACAGAGACCCTGGGCTCCAACTGTGTGGTTGATGCTGCTTCTCACTGGTGACCTTGAGTCACCATACTATACCTCTCAAACTAGAACAATTACAGCCTTTGCACACTTGACTCTCCAGGTAGCAAGGGAGAGCAGTCGCAAGCTCCTCAGCAAGGGGATGGGGACAAGAGCTCAGATCTCAACAGTCAACCAGCAGACACATTGACCAGCCCAGTACTTATCATTATCATTAACTAATCAAAAGAAAGTACTTTACTGTCACAGCAAAACAAAATAGCACATGGTTCAAAAGGGCTCGTAGTTACAGGGTTGTAATCTTATTTGCGATCCTCAGCAAAGCAAACACTCCTTTCGGTATCCTCTACTCACTATTGAAGTTTCCTAGTGTCTACTGGCCATGGTGTATAGTTTGGCCATAGGCATTAATTAGGCAAAAGTGCTGTTCACTCAAAGGTGCCCTGCTGCCTAGATGCACAAACCAGTTCAGTTAACTTTCACCAATTTGTTTTCACTTGGCAAGTCTTACGTTCGTACCGCAGAGTTCTTCTGTACTTTCAGTCACTCATTCTACTCATAGTTAGGACTTTGGGCCGATCATGGCTTCCACATCTATGGCATCAAATGATCTCTGCCTTTATTGCTGGCAGTTTAGCACCGGTCTCTCAGGCACACAGTAGGATAACTTACAACACAGTGATGCTTGGCACTTAAAGGTTTTGGCACAGTTCACAGCAAGAAACACTCATGTAGAAAGCTGCCCCCTTCACAACTCAGGTTGCTCCTGGCTTCTCCCTTTTGAGAAAGTCTACTTCCTCTGTGTGTTCTTCATGACAGAAAGATGCTGGGCTTCTCTGCCTGAGCAGTTTCTACTCCTGCAGGGTGAGGCTCTATTCTTCCCTCACTCAGCATGCATGCCAGGTTCTACGCTCAAGGCAGACCATCAGTTCCTCCAGCAGAAAATGCAGACATCAGTGATGTCACATCTCCTCTGGGAGATTGTCAATCATGCCTACACCAGACCTAGGATCACAGCAGGCCTTCGAGTACTCTGTGGAGAACTTCCTTGATAGGTCAAGAACAACTTGGAACTGGAATGAAGTGGGGTAGTCTGGATCTGACTTTTACACCTATGTTCCAGACAGAAGGGTGTGGATAAATTACCAAAGGTTAAAGAACTAGTTAGCGATGGATTTTTCTTTAAATATAATTTTCTGGCTTACTCACTGACACAACCTTTGTGCAAGGTGATGGCTCTCACAACAGGTACTAATGATGCTACTACAAATAGGAGTATACAAAACAAGAACATACTAAAGTGTACCATCTCTGAATCATCCTTGTGCAGAAGTAATCAGGGAAAATCAAACCACCAGGCCCTTAACAGAAACTGTAGTTCCAACAATCACACCTAACATTTACCAAATGGTAGTGTTCAGGAACAACTACTTCGCAGCACGTTGCTAACAAGGTCCTCATTGAAATTAATGTTGTCCCTGTTTCCATCCTCATCACATCAGTGTCTGGGTCTCCACCCTCCCATCACAGGAGTGCAGTCACACTTCCACTGTCTGGGCTAGCTGTACCCACCCTCCATCTTGTGGAATGCTAAACTAGGGCCATCCAAAATGGATCCCACTGTTCTCTGTACACTCACTGCACATACACACACCCAGCACACACACAGAAGGACAGCACGTGATCCTGTTTTCACATTAAAGCTGAACTTTAGATGAGTGGGGTTAGTTCACTACGCTCTGTCCTAACAAGAGAAAAAGGTCTACTCATGCTAAACATTCACAAAAAACTCAGTAAGCTGCCGCCACCATATTATGCAAGTTACCCAGCACATGGGCAGTTGACATATGCCCTCTACGAAGGCATGCTTTCTTTGCACCGGCACGTCACAGAACATGTTCTGGACCTCGCATTACCAGACACAAGCCTAGGCCTTTGAGCATGCCAGATTCAAATGATGCCAGAGCCAAATAAAAAGTCAGCAAAGCACTTTCGCATGCAGTCAACCAATCAAGGACGGGGTACTCACCGTTCACCATGCAGGGGCATTCCAATCCCTCCGTATGGCCTAGTCCTAGTGATTCAGGTTGTCAGGTGCTTACTGCATCACGTGGAATTTGATATAAAGTTACTGCTGGATTTCGTACAATCGGACAACATGGGACAACGATCTTATGAACCTTTCTAAGGTCTTGTACAATCCTAAATGTTCCGTTGGGCTTTTTCAATCCCATTATGGGTGAATTACAAGGACTGCTTTATATCTCTCGTAAAATGCCTTGTTCAATCATTTTGTTTATTACTGGTGTTATTCCTTCAATTATTTCTGCTGTCATTTTATATTGGGGAATGTTGGGGTAGCTTACTTCTTCTTTTACAGAAACTTTTACAGGATCTACACTTTTCATCAATCCAATATCTTCGCTGTAAAATCCCACACTTGCTCTTTTACTGCTTCTTTCATCTCAACAGGTATCTTGTCTCGATCAAACACAGGAAACAATTCATTCTTTTCTGACTCTATCATTGCCATGGTCATTTTATATAGGCTATCTTCATCTGGAGTTTGAAGTTCAATGCCATCTGGTGAGCAATATATGGCACAGTTCATCTTACATAGAATATCCCTATCTAACAGGTTAACTGAACTGCTATCACACACCACAAATTGGTGCATGTCTTTGAAATTTCCGATTTCTACTTCTACTGGTTTCGTTAAGGAGGTTTGAATTTGTCTATTAGCTACACCTACAACCTGGATTTTCTCACTCGAGAGAGGAAGATTTTGGGCTTCTACTGATTTAACAGTAATACGGGTAGCACCAGTGTCCACTAGGAAAGTTACTTTTACATCATTCACTTTTCCATTCACAAACGGACCAGACTGATCTACCTCAAGAGTGGTTCCAAGCACACGCTCTTCTTCCTCTCTCAGGCACCGTCAGAAACTATCATCCGACTCACTCCCGCCATCCTCTTGTAACCAATACTGGGGACTCACATTCACTCTGGGCGATCGGTTTACCTGCTCTCCTCCGCTGAATCCTTTCTCTGTACTGTATCTCTGGAGATTTACATTGTGTGGTAGTGGCGGTTGTGGCACCTGACTTTGCTGAGTAACTACCTGCTGCTGTTGCGACAGTTGTTGAATTATTTCAATCTGCACCTGCGGATTCAATGATGTATTTTCGGGGTTAACTCTTGGTGGACACTTACACTCTTTCTTCCAATGCCCTATCCTGCCGCAATTATGACAAGGATACTTTTTCTTAAGCTCTTCTATGTTCCCTACTAATTTAGGTTTATTGAAATTTCCCTTCATTTTTCCTTGATTCACGTCAGTACTTTTATTTTCCAATTGTGCCACTTGATGTTCTGCTACCTTCACTTGTGCCCATATGGCTTTCTCTTTAAGCTTTCTCTGTTTAACTTCAATCTCATCACTGCAGTATTTCGTATATCTCAATACCTCATCCACGGAGCACGATTGCCATCCCATTAAATTATGCTTTATCATGTCTCCTATTTCTGGTCTTAACCCAAACACAAATCGATACACAAAATGACTAATATCTTTTTCATTTAGTTCCTCATATCCACTATATTGTTTGAACACTAACAACAGCGTCTCATAGAATGCATGTAGAGACTCTTTCGGTTCTTGCAAAGTCCTGTCAATTTTTTCCCAATCTGTCTCTTTTGGTGGAATTTTATTTTTCAAAAACACTATTACTTGTTCATAATTCCTCATCACTTCAAGTGAAGGAGCACCCGTCACTTTGTCTCGGTGATATTCAGTTTTCAGCCAATTCACTGTTATCTTGCACTCAGACCATAGGTCTGATGGTACTACTATGTCAATCAATCCATCTAAATCTTCCCATAGCACCTTTGAAACCTTTACAAATCGATCCACTTGTCGATACCATTCTACTGGTTTGTCTCTTAATATGGGGAAATCATTAGTAAATTATAATATGTCCTGTCTAGTCCAGGGAACATGTACATATCCTCCTCCAGGTATTTCTCTCATAGGGAATTCACTTACTACTGTCTCTTTTTCTCTCACAGGGAATGCTAACGTAGATTTATTACTAGCTTTCTCTCTTTTCTTTGCCCATTTCACTTTCCATTTATTCACATCTCCCCATCTTCTTAGTAAAACAATTAGCTCTTTTATTTGTGCAATCTTCCCGCAGTATTCATGTTTTCAATGTCTTTTTCTGTAAAATCTACTCTGTAGGGTTTCTGTAACGTTTTATTTTTCGCAAAATCTACATCTAATTCACTTGCTAATCCTTCCAATT
This sequence comes from Lissotriton vulgaris, assembly GCF_964263255.1. Classification (NCBI taxonomy): domain Eukaryota; kingdom Metazoa; phylum Chordata; class Amphibia; order Caudata; family Salamandridae; genus Lissotriton; species Lissotriton vulgaris. The sequence goes on along the minus strand of NC_141685.1, from coordinate 1,699,786,814 downwards.
GATCATGTATATATTTCGCTTTCCAGGTAATACTTTTACACATGAAGATTAATTTATCGTCTTGATATGTTTTTAATCTATCTGTACCAATCGTCCCAATAATTAATTCTTCCATGTCAACTTTTAGTCTAGCGACATCTAATACTTTTGGTTCATGTTCTTTTACTTTCAGAGTTTTAAGCCAATCACTTAATTCTTGTTCTGATGGTCCTACTGGGGTTCGTGTTAAATCTATTTTCTCTACATTTCTTTCAGGAGTTACAGAATCAGATTCTGCTCCAGTTGGAAACTTGTATGGTAAACTCTGATTAAAAGTCAAATCAGGCGGTGTTACGTTACTTGTTCGCCTAATCTCATACAAATCTGGATACATTTTTTTCTTTTACTTTTTGCAAACTCTGGTTTAAAGGAATCGTCAAAGTTGGTTCTTTTATTTTCTGATTTTCAAACACTGGAATTACAGGTCCTATTGTTACTGGAACTGTTACGGCTTCTATATTTTTTATTAAGTCCCTGTATCTTTTCAGTTAATTCATTTGTAGAACGTATTTATTCAGAAGTACTTGAGTGTTCTTCATTTTGTCTCTCTACTCTTGCTACACTCTTCCTAATCTCATCATTTTGTTTAGGAGTACTGGTTTCTATCACTGGGATGTTTGAATCATATCTAATTTCTACTCTTTCCGGAAGGTCTCTAAAATTTGAAAATCGTTTCGGGGTTTCAGTAAATCTATCCTCTATCGGTGGAGCATTTCGAGTGGTCCATATAGAACCTGGTTGATATGATGGTGGTCTCCTATTCAATATCTCTTCCAGCACCGTATCCTCTGATTCACTTTCTCCATAATTTTCCTTTTCTCTGACTCCACATTATTCCTCTTCTCTGTACATTTTCGCCCTTCCATTTCATCTACCAATCTAACCGGATATGTTCCATCCCACATGCCAGCATTTCACCACCTTCGCATCCTACTTTCACGTGTTTCTCCCCATAATCCACGTAATCTACCTCTTGGTCCTCGATGATTTTCCAACTCATGCATCTCATCTTCCCACTCAGCTAGTGCTTCAAATTGAGTTGGTTTAGGTCTCGGTTCAAGCTTCATCATCTTTTCTCTCAGATTCCGTAAAATTGCCAACTTAAAAGATCCTACTTCTGGGTTTGCTAGTGCGCCATCATTTTTGGTATATCTAGCCCAATTTTCTAACCAAATGCATGTATGATAGCCATATTTCGTCATCATGTACGAAGCAGGTGTTTTTGGCGGAGGAAGTAATCTTCCCTCTCTCGTTACTATTGCCTTGTCTTTCTTGAATATATTTTTCAATTTCTTAAACCATGAAGCTTTCTCCTTTTCTTCTCCATAATAAAAGTACATTTTTCTGATAATTTCCTGTCTTTCGAAAGATCGCGCACTCTTCTGTATACTGCTTCGTAACACCAGTCTATCACAGCGCGGTTCACACTATCGTACCAATTAGAACAAGATACATTGTCTTAGTGCTTAACCAATAGTCTTGCTGCTTTACTGATGCACTAATCAGCCCTCACTGTGTTTTGGTCACGAGGACCAATCCCTGCGCAACACTTTTTACGTCAGCAGTGTTTCGGCTTCTGCAGCGCCGACTGACACCTCCTTTACAAGGTTTGTCGAGAAGCCGTATTTACAATTTTATACAACTGAATCAATTAGTAACTACAGAAAACAACTCCATTCGTCTGTTTCGCTAGACCAAAGTGATAGTTTTCTCAATCGCACAAGTATTCTCTATTTCCAGTAGACAGCACTTACCTCTTCTCTGCCACAGAATTTTAGACTCGCCGATAAAGTAGCACTTCCCTCTACCTTACCCTTCTCTCAAGCTCGGGTTAAGCTCTATTACTCTCCCAGCAGTAAGTTTTAAATCAGGATACACAATGATCCCTGTACTTGAAGGCTAAGATTTTATAGGCTGTCCTCGCTATGCATTTATCCTTTCACACGTAAAGTCCCTAAACTTATGATGTACGACGACACCACTGTGATATGCGACAATACCACTACTTTGAAACAGACTATGCGATATGCAACTTTATTTGCCACACTTCATCTGCCTGCAGACAGAGTAACCAGCTTCCCACACTTTCCGGAAGCCTTTTCGGACTACATATAACGTAATACAAACTCAACAGAGGTTAGTCATAATTCTGTACATCAAATCCTGTATACATCACCCTATACATTATCCTAGCTAATTCTATAGCAACCTATGCTCTGCTACCAAGTTAATTACGGATGCAGCGCTACTCTGGAAATAATTTCTAAAACTTCATCACCTTTTCCCTGAAGTATTAAATCATTCATTTACTCATCAGTGGTGCCCATAACACTGCAAGTCATTCATATACACATTCTCTCTACTTCATGAATTGGTGTGAATCAAAGGAGAGCTTCTGGGTCATAGCGGAGTGTCTAAAATTTTAACTATCTATTTCTAATGTATACATCTGCAGTTTAAATTGTTTACCATGGTTTACCAATTCGACAAAATATTCAGACACACCACCATTGATTGTCGATAGATCTGCTAGTAAAAATTGGGCTAAGGATGAAAAAGACCAGCTTAATTCTTCATTTATCTCATTTTTATTTAAAGAGAAATCTTCTAGCATGACTTGTATTTATCTACTTGTTTATTCATTTCAATGCAAATAGTTTTTAAGAAAAATAAAATTTAACTCATACATTATTATTTCATTTAATTCAAAGTTTAGAAATAAACACATTATTAATTGGATTATTGGACGTGAATATTAGTAAAAGACATAATAGTTCCCAAAGCTTGCCTCCCTATTCTCTCTAGCTATTAACCTCATCTAAGGACTCCGTACCTATTCAAGAAAATTAAAAGTTTAGAAAATATCAAAGTTCTTACGCCTCAGAAAAGTTCAGCATTGGGACAGCATGTCGCAATACACAGCTGGAAATCAAAGAAGAGAGAGTTTTTCTTAAGTCCGGACGTACTCTTTTTCGCTAGCTAATCTATCTAAACTATGAAACATTTGGGGTCTTCAACAGTTCTGATTGGATAGTCTAAGGGGTGGATGAGCATAACCTCATCATCTCGTTGTCTTATTTCGGCATGATCATCGAAAATTGAAAAAGTTCTTTGTTCTCTTCATTCCGGTCCTTTAAATGGCAATATTGGTCTGCTTTCTCACACTTTCACATAACAGACGTCTATTTTGTTGGCACTCAACTGGTTTTTCAGGGCACACTGTCCTTGAACCATTCCACTCGAGCACAAGCAGCTCATACTTGACTTGCAGCTTTTTCAAACACGCACATGCGTACTGCATCTCAATTTTGGAGTTTATTGAAACGTCCATCTTTGCACTAGGCCTCACAGGCCAGAACAGGAACTATTATAGAAAAAAACACAATTAAACGTTAATTATTGAATTATAACCCTTCTGTATGCCTCCCCTTTACTAAGGTATCCCTGTTAGTTATTACCTAGCAAATAAAGCAACATATATGCACTTTTATTCTCACTTGTCTTCATGTTTTTGCCACAAATACATAAACAGAAAGCACATTCATGCCACTTTTAGTTAATTTATAACGAATGCATTAGTGTTAGACGTAACAAGATCACTCAGTTAGTCAATTATGGTTGCAACATAAGCATATTGGTTTTCCCACGTGTACTTGTGTGTGTGCATTCTATTCTACGTTGATTCATTTTTAAAACCACACAATTAATTCATATTATTGTTATGAGGAAGTGACTTCACGAGGGGTATACAAAATGTGTTTTTTCCTCCTCGCTACATCACACCTACAGCCATTTCAATGCGAAAGGGTCAACTGGAAAGAAAATTAGTTCATTGTACATGCGAGAGCAGTTGTCTCTCAACATTGTCTGTCCACTTTGTATATAACTGAAAAGCGCCGTTGACGTCAGCCCCTCCACTCTGTGGTTGTCTGCGGGGTCGATCCTTTGAAGCGGAGTTTTGAGAGCCTGTGACAGCCAATAGCACGTTTTGCGGGTCACGATAAGGGAGCAGAGGACCGTACTTAGGGGCACATTAGGATCGCGGACGGACTTGCGTCCGTCCGCGACCCCAGAGCAGGAGGGAACCTCCGCATGGCATGCGGAGTTCCCTCCTGTGCAATTAGGATGTGACCGCCACCCTGGCGGTCACATCCTCTATTTTTAACATTGCGGCGGGTGCAGCTTCAAGCTGCACCCGCGGCAATGTTAAAAATACACGCATTGCTTTTGCATGCAGAAAGAGGCAGGCACCGCGCGGTGCCTGCCCCTTTCTGCATGCAAATGCAGGGGGGTACCATAGGTACCCCCCATGTGCACCCCCCACCCCCCCTTCACCTAGGGGGCCCGCAACGGGCCCCCGCAGTGAAGTTCCGTATGCTTTTCCACGGCGGAAAACCCGCCGCGGAAAAGCATAATTTACTGCCCATCCTAATATGGTGGACGGTGTCTGGAAGACACTGTCACCATATTAGAGCTTTTCCGCCACGGTTGTAAGCCGACCGCGGCAGAAAAGCTGCGGACGGAAACCAGGACCCACCAGCCATCCTAATGTGGCGGTGGGTCCTTGGTCAGTCCGCTGCGGTTTTTCCGCATCCTCGGGGCCGGCGGTGGCTTCCGCCGGCCCTGAGGATGCGGAAAAACCGCAATCCTAATGACCCCTTTAATGCTGCATGTAATAAGCCAAATGATAAAACATGTTTGACTGGCCCCACCTCATGTTTTTGATGGTAGGTTAAGGCAGTTCTTGCTCTAAACACCTTTTACTAACATATTATGAAAACACTATTCGAAAAGTTGTAACGCCTTTAAGAACGTTTGAGCGCAGTGGTTGTTTGACCATTTGTTGTGGTGGTGAAGTGTCCTGTTGTTCTTTGTGCACCTGTGCTTTTGTGCTCTATTACAATTTATGATTTTGTTTTATTGTACTGCGGTTGTTGTGTTATATTCGGTTTTGACTGTTGTGTTTAGCCCGGTTATGTTTTGATTGTGTTCCTATATTGCTTTGTGAAAGTTATTGCTTTATGTTTACCAGTTTACTTTAGCCATGTGAAAAATACTACAATACTTCCAGGAAAATATAAGCGCATGGATGTTACTTGCACGCGCCATTATTACCACTGTTTAACTTAGACCCCATAGAATACTGCGGCATGGATTTGCAAATTTTGTGGCACAAAAAAGGACACATAATTGTACCATATAATTACACGTCACATAATTACACTTTACTCAATGCAATATAAATACACTCCACATAATACCACTCAGTGCCACATAATTATACTCTACTCAATGCAACATAAATACACTCCACATAATACCACTCAGTACCAAATAATTACACGTCACATAATTACACTCTGTTCAATGAAACATAAATGCACTCCACATAATACCACTGTGCCTCATAATGACATGCCACATAATTACTCTACTCAATGCAACATAAATACACTCCACATAATACCACTCAGTGCCACATAATTACACTACTCAATGCAACATAAATACACTCCATATAATACCACTCAGTGCCACATAATTACACGCCACATATTTACACTCAACTCAATGCAACATAAATACACTCAACATAATACCACTCAGTACCAAATAATTAACGTTACATATTTATAATCTATTCAATGCAACAGAAATACACTCCACATAATACTACTATGCCACATAATTACACGCCACATAATTACACTCCACTCAATGCAACATAAATACACTCCACAAAATACCACTCAGTGCGATATAGTTACACGCCACATTACACTCTACTCAATGCAACATAAATGCACTCCACATACCACTCAGTACCAGATAATTACATGCCATATAATTACACTACTCAATGCAACATGAATACACTCAGTGCCACATAATAATTAAACGGCACATAATTACACTGCACTCAATACAACATGCACTCCACATACCAATCAGTGCCACATAATTACACTCTACTAAATTCAACATAAATACATTTCACATGCCACTCATTGCCACATAATTACACTCTACTCAATGCAACATAAATACACTCCACATCATACGCCTCAGTGCCACATAAATATATGCTACTTAACTACACTGCACTCAATGAAACATACACTCCAAATACCACTCAGTGCCACATAATTATACTCTACTCAATGTAACATAAATACACTACATAATACCACTCAGTACCACATAATTACACATCACATTACACTCTACTAAATGCAACATAAATACACTCCACATAATACCACTTTGCCACATAATTACATGCCACATAATTGCACTCTACTCAATGCAACATAAATACACTCCACATAAATGCACTCTATGCCATATACCACCAATCAACATAAATGCACTCCACACATGACACAATTTCACTAAGTATAATTTCACTCAACACCACAGTTCCAGGCCACACAATTCAACTCCACATATTTCCAATACACACCACATAATTACACACCAAACAGCAGATTTCAACTCCACAATCCACAACGTACCTCCAAACCACACCAAATAGTGGCACCACATGAGCACCAAACATCACTTACCACCACCATTTTGCATCAGCGCACCACCTAAGCATCACCTAAACATCACCTAAGCATCACGTCAGTCTGCCCTCGGAATCTGGCATCTGTTGATTCTACCCTAGTGTCCGTCCGCTGCTCTTCTTCTAATTTAATTACTGTTTTCCAACCTCCACTCTCCCGTTATTTATGTCCTGCTCCCCCATAACAATTTTTTTTTATAACAAACATGCATGAGGACAGGCAGTAAGAAATTGCCAGCTGTGCAAGTACAAAAAAACTAGAAGACATTTTTTGTGTTAAAATCTTTTTTTTAATCAGGTTCTTCAGTTGTATATAATGTCGTCTTTGTTTGTATAAAAGTTACAAAAAATGCTTAACACTTTTTATTATAACTTTTCAACATGATGCACAGCAGCCACAATGCTCTACAACACGGGTACTCATAGTACGGCCCGCGGGCCAACAGCGGCCCGGCAAGCCTTCCCTGGCGGCCCGCGGACCTTGCACATATCGTACCGGTGTTTTATTTTTTTATTTTTTTATAGAGTGTCTGCCAACACAAGTTGCACCAGCGCGACTTGGAGACTGCTGCTCTGTGGGGGCTGGCCGGGCGATTCCTGCCATAGTGGAGCTGCAGGGGCCTAAGAGGTGAACAACACAGCCTCATTAACATATTAATGGTCTTTTAAAGACCTGTTAATGCGCTCGTTGCGGCTGTGTGTGTGTGCTCCGAAGCTGTCTCCACCCGGGCGGGCGATGGAACTTCACCACAATCTAATTTGCACCTCATCTTTTTTTGTAAATCTTATACGGTGTATCACAAAAACTACATCCTCCCGCTTATGGAGAAATATAAATTCACACCATGTCGCACTGCCTTATACTTCCTTCAAATGTTGTCTGAATATTATGTGTGCTATTGCCTTGCGTCCTACCTTTGTTTGCCATTAATGAGCAGGAGAAATCTCTTAATGATATTAATCATCAGTTGTATAGATTGCCCCAAGACATCTAATGCTACCATGCGCCCGACAAACATTTAAACATATCACCTACAGGAGCGTTGTGAACCCCCGCTTTTGCAGTTACACTGGGAGTGGGATTTTTGGGGGGTTTCTTCTGCCTGAAACTCAGCAGACAAATGCTCATAAATAACGCAAGCAGGAGTAAGGAAACAAGAAAGATGAGTAAATGCAAGAAGGAAGGAATATTGAAAGGTGGATGAATAAATGGATGAATGACTGGGTAGATGTATGGGTGAAAGGTTGAGTGAATTGATCGGTGGGTGGATATGTGAAAGAATGGCAGATGGATGGATGAATGAGTCACTAGATAGGTAAATGGATAGGTGGACGGACAGGTGAAAGGCGGGGAGAGTAAAGGGTTGGATGGGTGAATGTATAGGTGAGTTAATGGATAAGTGAATGAACAGGTGGAAGGATGGCAGAGTAAAGGGGTGGATGAATAGATGGATGGACAGGTGAAAGATGAGAGAATGAAGGGATTAATATGTGGATGGACATGAGATGGGATGGCATAGCAAGGTGGTGGATGAGTTGGTGAAAGGATGAGTGACTAGATGGCAGAGTGGAGGGATGGGTGGATAGAAAAGTAGATGGATGGATGGGTGGATGGAAGAGTGGATAGATGAATGAATTAAAGATGGATGGCAGAGTGGATGGATGGATAGATGGACAGACAGAAGGATGGATGAGTAGGTAGATGGATTAGTGGCAGAGTGGATGAATGAATGGAATGGCTAAAGATGGAATGATGGATTATGAGTAACTGGGTTGTTGGTTAAATGTGGGTGGCCCCTGTTCGAGTAGGCGGATAAAGTTATCATGGAGCATTACGAATTTTAAAATGCTTATCTTTATTCATATTTAACCATGTGAAGTTTAGGAGGGTGCCATGTGCTTTACTGCAGAGTCCCTTGCACTTGAGTCTACTGCATTCAAGACCCTATTAGCTTTGATTCAAGAATAGTTTCTGCCTAATACTAATACACTGGTAATAAATGTGAATTCTTCTTACTGCAGGCAAATTATGGAACAAATCAAGGAGTGCGGAATCCCTGAAGTTGAGACAAAGTGTGGGAGGGAAAGGGAGACTGGGTGAGGGAGTGAGAGGGAAGGAGGGAAAGGGAAAGGGAGGAAGGGGAGGGTGAGGGAGGGAAAGAGTGACAGTGAGGGAGTGAGAAAGGGAAGGAAAGGGAGTGACAGAGTGAGGGAGTGAGAGAGGGAAAGGGAGACATAGTGAGGGAGCGAGAGAGGGAAAGGGAGGGAGGGAAAGGGGGTGAGGGAGTGAAAGAGGGAAAGGGAGACAGAGTGAAGGAGTGAGAGAGGGAAAGGGAAACAGAGTGAGAGGGAGAGGGAGGGAAAGGGAGTGACAGAGTGAGGGAGTGAGAGAGGGAAAGGGAGACAGAGTGAGGGAGTGAGAGAGGGAAAGGGAGACAGAGTGAGGGAGTGAGAGAGGGAAAGAGAGGGAGGGAAAGGAAGGGAGGGAAAGGGGGTGAGGGAGTGAGAGAGGGAAAGGGAGACAGAGTGAGGGAGTGAGAGAGGGAAAGGGAGGGAGGAAAGGGAGTGACAGAGTGAGAGAGGGAAAGGGAGACAGAGTGAGGGAGTGAGAGAAGGAAAGGGAGACAGAGTGAGGGAGTGAGAGAGGGTAAGGGAGACAGAGGGAGGGAGACAGAGGGAGGGAGACAGAGGGAGGGGGACAGAGTAAGGGAGAGTGAGAGAGGGAGGAAGAGGGAGGGAGACAGAGAAAGAGAGCTAGAGAGAAAGGTGGGTATGCCGGGTCTGGTGGCTCAGTGGACGAAGGTGTCCGCTGCAGAAACCAGTGATCAACCTCATGGTCAGTTTTTTTTGGTTGGTCTAGCCCCGCCCCCTCCCCCACTGGCCCCGCCCCCACTGGTGCGGCCCTCAGACACAAACCACACTGTAAATTTGGCCCCCGAGAGACAGAGGGAGGGAGACAGAGGGAGGGAGACAGAGGGAGGGGGACAGAGTAAGGGAGAGTGAGAGAGGGAGGGAGAGGGAGGGAGACAGAGAAAGAGAGCTAGAGAGAAAGGTGGGTATGCCGGGTCTGGTGGCTCAGTGGACGAAGGTGTCCGCTGCAGAAACCAGTGATCAACCTCATGGTCAGTTTTTTTTGGTTGGTCTAGCCCCGCCCCCTCCCCCACTGGCCCCGCCCCCACTGGTGCGGCCCTCAGACACAAACCACACTGTAAATTTGGCCCCCGAGAGAAAGTTTGTGAGTACCCATGCTCTACAACATACCTAAAAGTTTTGGCTAGACACATAAGGTGCCAAAGGCGAGACCTATTGGCTATGCCAATGCTTGTTGTATCCTTGCCTGTCTCCCTGCTCTCCTATCTTTCCACTCATTTCCTCCTTGCTTCTCTCCCTTCCCCCACCTTCCTTTCAATCCCTCCCTTTCTTTCTATGCTTGCCCAACAAATAAAGACCCCATACATTCCTTCTAAACCCAATCTTCATTTGCTTTCGCGCCTGTGCCAGTGAAACAAATGAAGTGGGGGCGCGCCGACGCGGGGACGTTCTGCTGGCCTGCCCTGGACAGAAAAGTGAAAGCTCAGCTGTAGAACGCATCACCCTTATTACCTCCTCATCAGCACTCCTCGGCCCTGTCATAATGATTTACGGAGGTGACCCTGCCCCCAGGCAGCCATTTTGCATGTCAGTTTGATGATGTAAGCGTTAGTCCTACTAGTATTTCGGGCTTCCCCATAAGACCTTTTCCTCCCGCTGACATTTCCCGCTGGTTTCTGTCCAACACCCAACATGAAGTTCAGTATGTGTGTTTAAGACGTTAATTTGTTATTGTATTTATGCTGATATCATGGCAGGGGGCATACCTGGTGACAAAGTGTCTGTCGCGCTCCATGCTCATGTGCTGGGGAGGGTGACAGAGCAGGAGATGGGGGACTTCTGTGCCCAGTGAGAGCGACGTCCATGTCGACGTCGTCTTCCACGCTGGCTGCTCAAATTGAACGAGTGTAGTGATTAAGGTAAATAGCCAGGGGGCTGTAATGATAGTTAATTAGCACTCATAAGAAACATTCTTAAATAATTCGCACGTATTTAACTAGTCAAGATAGCAGCTCAGTTGACAACCAATGACCTTGCTGGTAACTGTTGTATATAGAAAGAAGACTCCAAATCCGGTAAGGTTGCAGGTAAGCAGTTTAATACAGCAGACAGAAAAGTAACAGGACCGTAACCTCATCTGGCCAGGTAGTAACTGCCACAGAATGGAATGGCAGACAGTGACACAGAGAGAACTATGCAAGCAGTCTAGAAGGTTGGAGCCAGAGCATGCAGGGAGAGGACAGATAGGGAAAAGCTATGTACAACACATCTCCCTCCTTTGGGAACAAAATGAAAACAAGGGAAAGAAAGAGCAAAATAACAATAACAGCTGTTAATGAACATAGTCACTCAAGTAAGCTGGAGGATGACGGGAACGTGGACACCTTGAGGAGACATTGGAAGAAGAAACACCAGAGGTAGTATCAGAACACTCATGCATATCATCACACGCAGATGAAGGAGCATCGCCACCACCCACCTCCCCCCGTACAGCAGGTGAGTCACGCGACTCGGAGTCTTGTCGAGCAGACAACATATAGCCACTGCAGCCTGTCTCAGAAGGAATAAGATCGGAATCATGGGTATTGGAGACCTCCTTCTGATATAAGGCAACCCTTCTGTAGTTCCACTTAGCACCATTCTCAAGAAGAACAAAATGGGGAAAAGCTTTCTTAACCCGGAAGGGACCAGTGAACTTAGAAAGGCCCTTGGAGCAGCGACCCGGCTTAACCTTGACCAAATCGCCAGTGGAGATGGGAAGAGGGGAAATATTTGAAGGGGAAGAAAGCTTGTTATCATCCCTCAACCAGGAAGGAGTTAGCTTGGACACAGGGGAACGCCCTCGCATCAGTTCAAAAGGGGATTTTCCAGCCTGCCCATGGGGTGTTGAGCGGTAAGCCCAAACCAGCTCTTGTACACGCTCATCAGAAAAACACCCGCTAGCAACTGACATCTGTATAACACCCTTGACTAGTCGGTTGACCCTTTCACACAGACCATTGCTTTCGGGATTATAAAGACAGGTGCGGTGATGAGATATACCACATTCACGCAAGAAACAAGCCATTTTGGTAGAGGTGAGCTGGGTGCCGTTATCTGTAATGAGAACTGAAGGATAACCCTCATTCACAAAAACAGACTTGAGGAAAAGAATGGTGGAGTCAGTTGTAATCTCCTTCATGAAACGTACAGTCAACCACTTTGAGAAACAGTCAACAACAACCACCGCAAAACGTTGATTTACGGGCAATTCGCACATAGGGCCAATGAAATCTAAACATATTGTGTGCCAAGGCAAGCTTTTAAAGGAAATGCTGCCAACAGATTGAGAACCAATGACCTTGAGACGCTTCTCTCCTTCCACGCACAAGGAGCATTTGACAACACAATCCACAGCATCACTGTTGATTGAGGGCCACCAGAAATTTTCTTTTACACGCCGCTGAGTAAAAGTTTGACCCAAATGGCCCTCATGAGCTAAACCAAGAATCCTGCCCCTCAAAGAGCTTGGAGGAACATAACGATCACCCCTCATGAGAACATTTTTCCCACACACAGACAACTCATTGACAACCTTAAGAAAGGGTCTGACAGCTGGTTCCAAGGCACTTTCTCTTCTCGCCCCCTTGAGAACAAGATCAACTACAGCTTTCAAAACATGATCATCATCCATGCCTTTGGACCACTCCTCAGCTGAAAAGGAACTCTCACACAAAGACACGACATCATGTAAGGAGGCAACAGCCTTGTCATCGCCCTGTTCACACAAGGAATCCCCGGGGTTGGGAAAAGAAACCGGGAGACGCGATAAACAGTCGGCTTGTACATTCCTCCAGCCGTGAACAAATTCAACTTCAAACTGGTAATCCTGAAGGCGAGAAGCTAACCTGGCCAGCCTAGGGGAGCCCTTGCCTGTACCACCAGGTGCCAAAACATTTACTAGGGGTTTGTGATCCGTGCGAAGAACAAACCGAGAACCCCATAGATATGTTCTAAAGTAGTTAACGCCCCATGCAGCCGCAAGAGCCTCTCGCTCGATAACAGAATAGTTGACCTCAGAGGTCGACAGAGGCCTCGAGGCAAAAGCGACAGTTTTCTCACCACACTTATGTTTCTGGAGGAGAACAGCTCCGAGACCAACACCACTGGCATCAACCATCAAAATAGAAGGACGTCTAATGTCAAAGGGTGTGAGAACACCTGAAGACTTAAGTTCAGTTTTGATACAGTTAAAGCAAGACTCTTGCTCACTCGTCCAAGAGAACTTGACCCCTTTCTTTAGTAAAACTCTTAAGGGAGCAGTCTTTGAGGAAAAATCTTTGATAAACTTAGAATAAAACTCAATTAGCCCCATGAAGGACCTGAGTTGTTCTTTATCTACAGGAGGAGGAGCCAGCTCTATCGCTTCTAAGAGATTTTTCTTAGGCCTTACACCCTCAGCAGAGAGACAGAAACCCAGATATTCAACCTCTTCAACCAAGAACGCACACTTCTCTCGGCGCAACGTGAGACCCGCATCCACAATTCTACCTAAGGCATTGCGTAAAACATCATTGTGCTCCTCCAAGGTATTGCCAAAGATGAGAATGTCATCTTGGAAGAAGATAATTTTATCTAGCCCCTTGAACACTTCAGAAACCATGCGCTGGAAAACACTGGCAGCAGAGATTAGACCAAACGGTAAGCGAGTAAACTGGAAAGTTCCCTCACCCGTGATAAAAGCTGTAAGATGCTTTGAGGCATCATCCAGACGAATCTGGTGATAGGCATGCTTGAGGTCTAGCTTGCTGAAAAACCTAGCTCCCTTAAGGGTGGAAACTAATTCGCCTATATTAGGTAAAGGGAATACATCGGCCACCACACATCTGTTCAAGGAGCGTAGATCCACACAGAAACGAATCTTGTTGTCAGGTTTGAGCGAGATGACAACAGGAGAAACCCATGGGGAGGCTTCAATCGGTTCGATAATACCCCCCTGTAACATCTCATCTAAAACAGCCTTGACCTCAGCCCGCAAGGCAAAAGGAACACGCCGCGCTTTGTGCTGTACGGGAATACTGCCCTCTTTTAACAGTATCCTGTGTGTGTACCCCTGTAGCTCACCCAGTTCCTCACGAAAAACCTGACTGTGACTGGCAAGTATGTCATCCACGTAACAATCATCCACAACAAGAACGGGATCATCAGCTCTGGGATTGACAATAATGTGTAGATCGTACTGGTGAGAACGACCCAGTATTGCGGGACCATCCACAGACACATAAATCTTGCCCTGGGTTGACCTGTTCTTGAAAACAATCATTGCATTGAAGTAACCAAGGAGGTTAATTTTTTCCCCTTGGTAACCGGATGGAAAGATGTCACAGACCTCCAAATGTTTGTTACCCCAAACCTCATACAACATAGACGAGGGAATGATAGTCCACTTGGACCCAGTGTCAACCATCAAGTCAACGTTTTTTCCATCAACTAAGAACTTTGCTTTAATAATACGCTCCCTCTTCTCATCACACGCGCACACTGAATCATACAAAATCAGTATTTTGTTAACATCACGCTTCAGTTCATTGTAATCACACACCACAGTAACCCTCTGATTGGCTCTATTCTTACACACTTTTGCAAAGTGGCCTATTTTACCACATTTTAAACATTCTTTGTTATTAGCGAAACAAAATTTTGCATCAGAAGAATGAGAATAACTCCCACATCTAGAGCACATTTTAGACACAAACTTGTTACTAGGTTGCGACTGTGATCTACTGAATGGCTGTTGAGACATATTTTTCTTTTGTAATACATAACCTTTCTTTCTGACAATCGCAACAGCAGCAGCTTCATCATCACTGATATCGCTATTAGTTAATTTATAAGATACTTCCGCAACCTTGGTATCCGAACTAGATTTTGATAACTCTTTAATACATTTTTCGCTCTCCTCGACCACCTTAGCAAGTTCGATTGCTACCTTCAGAGTAGGGTTCTTAGCGGCCCACAAGCGCTCCTGAATTTTTCTATTGTTGACCTGTACCACCAACTGATCCCTAATATGCTCGTCAGCCATTTGACCGAAGTTGCATTTGACTGACAACTCACGAAGGCGAGCAACAAAGTCATCAATACTTTCGCCCTCAAGTTGTTTATTTTTGTAAAACCTATAACGTTGAAGAATTAGGTTTTCTTCCCTTCCAAATCTGTTCTCCAGTCTGGCAATGGCCTCTTCAAATTCATCCAAAGGTTGTGACGTGGCGGAAAGAACTTGAGGTAAATATTTAAAAAGTCTTTGCCCTTCCTTGCCTAATGTGGTCATCAGGATGGCCTTCTTACGTTTGGCAGAGAAGCCCTCACCATCCAAGGCTTCAATGTAGTCATTAAACATAATGACCCAGTCTTCCCAAGGAGTGGAAGGATTGCCAGGTTCAGTTAGAAACTGAGGAGGAAGAGCGATGTTTATAGATTGCGCCATTACAGACCAGCAGCCAAAACAATATGAATACCAAGCACAGGGAGTTCAGTGTCGCAACGAAAGTACAATTCTTTTGAACTTTGACCAGTAAAAAGATTCAGCGCTGCACTTCCTAGCGTTAGGAGTAATCACCAAATGTTAATAAATAACGTATCATTCTTATGAACTTTGACCAGTAAAAAGATTCAGCGCTGCACTTCCTAGCGTTAGGAGTAATCACCAAATGTTAATGAATAACGTGCTTACTTGTGTGGAAACCTTGCGTGCCAACGACTTTAACTTGAAATGAACCACTCGAGCGAACTGCTCGCATCGGACTGATGAACTGCACAGAGCGGACTGAGGAAGTAAACAAAGATGGCCGCCAGCGTATGTCGTCACGAAGGTCACGTTAATGACCTTGCGTAGACACCACGCAGCAACCGGAGGTCCGTGCAGTAGTGCGCAGTCAATGCGCGAGACTCAGCTCGAGACTCCGCTCGTGGAAGCAGATCCAGCAAGACCGTTGCTATGGCCACGCGGGACACACACAAGTGACGTTCAACTCCGTTGCTACGCACCTCAGGCTTGTGACGCTGTGGGTAGCAACCACGGAGGCAAAGAACAAAAACGCTGTTTTAGGAAGTTGAATCCATAAAATCTCGACATCAGACGGTTGCAGAAGGAGAAGACATCGAGAACTCAAAGCGCTGACACTCGTGGATTCGTCGAGGAACGGATCGCTGTTGTAGGATAATCTTTTCTTAGGCTGTAGCAAAAATTTGGCCAGATGCTCCCATCCTGAAGTCGCCAAAATGTTGTATATAGAAAGAAGACTCCAAATCCGGTAAGGTTGCAGGTAAGCAGTTTAATACAGCAGACAGAAAAGTAACAGGACCGTAACCTCATCTGGCCAGGTAGTAACTGCCACAGAATGGAATGGCAGACAGTGACACAGAGAGAACTATGCAAGCAGTCTAGAAGGTTGGAGCCAGAGCATGCAGGGAGAGGACAGATAGGGAAAAGCTATGTACAACAGTAACACTTCCTCGGTTTATGAAGGAATCGATTCAGGTCCTGGTGAAACAGAGCATGGAAAGAGTTCACAGAAAATAAACAACCAGGAACTCCCGGTCCCAGCAACAGACCCAGGGCAGGAAGAGGTGGTTTCAATCTCTAAGGAGGCGGCGAACACAACCTGGTGCAACCCCAGATAAGAGGCAGTGCATGGGTGCAGATAATGAGCGGCTTAATGGCCCAAAGGAACATTCATTCAAGGGAGACAGTTGCTCGTGGTTACAGCACATATAAGAGAGGTGCTAAATCCCAATAAAACCCTAGAGGGGAAGGGGTTATTTGTACAGGACTGTGCAACTCTAGCTGAAGCCCTACCCTTTCATAACGTTGTAAAATACATGGTGCTAAAGGTGTGAAAAGAACCGAAAAAGGCATAATGCCCGAGGTTTGTTATGGGAAGATATCTGTTGGAGCAGTTTGAGGACAGTTATCCCCAAGGTGAGTACCATACTGACACCGATGGCACCAACATCCTTTCTAGAATCAGAGGAGCAATCCCTTCTGAATATGGTGGGCAGGAAGTATATGCCTTTAAAATCGGATATTCAGCGCGCATTTTGCTTTGAGGGCCCACACTTACACAGTATATGCCTCGCAGGCAATCTTAAAAAAAACTGAAAAACAAATTAAATCCTTGGGTCTATTACGTGTTAAGTATCAAAAATTACCAAGTGTTTGAAGCCATAGACTAACCCACACAGATCTAACTGTGGGAGAATCCCTTTTCAGGACGAAATCCCTCACCCACCTATGGTGACATGCTTCATCATTTAGGATTCTCCTCTCAAAGGAAAAACCTAGTTCCTTTGAGGGCTACAGCCCCCTCTCTGAGAGGGAGGAGCTCAGGGATGTTTCTAGACACAATAAGGATATTCTAAATCCTCATGTGATGAGCAGCTTATGTCCTTATGTCGCTGGTGCACTGCTTTTAATCCGGGCAGAGGGTGTCATGAATAATTTGACGCCCCTAGCTAGTTTTATCTACACTCCCCTCACATTTTGCATTTTCTTTGCGCTGCGCCCTCGCTCACACTATTCTGCTCATCACATGAGGATTTAGAATATCCTAATTATATCGAAGTTGCAATTGACAATAAGGCTAGTAGAAAGCCGTCAATGCTTGCAACTTTTTCAAGACATGGTAAATTGTTGAGATTTAATGCCAAGATAAATGGTTTGAAGCGAAGTCATGCAAACAGTTCCACATATTGGATTTTCTGAGGGATATTTTTTTCATTGGCATTACCCCCTTCTACCTGGAACCCATGAGTGGCAATTAAAGGTTTCAGAGAGGCATCTGGGGATATTTCCAAGGTCGTTCTGCTAATTTTCAAACATTTGAAAAGCTTCAGGTTAAAAATGCCAGTAGTTCATACTCCTACTGCTAGCTGGGATTTGTCTGTTGTGCTTAAGAGTTTACAGAAGAAACCATTTGAACCCTGGGATAAGACAGGTATTTTGTGGTTATCGTGAAAAATGGAATATTGCCTCAAATATTACTCAAGCTGGGCTCTTGTATGATAGAGTCTCTCTGTCTAAAATTCCTTCCAGACAGGATAGACTTTAGGTTGGGTCCTAAGTTTAGGCCAAAGGTCCAAAAACATTTTCATTGTACACAGAAAATGATACTACATTAACTTCAGAAACAGTTTCCTCCGTCATTAGAAAATAAAAGGCCATTACTGATCTATTTACAAAGAGCAAGCCATGTTTGTTCTAATGCTCTGTTTGTAGCATACAGCGATGGGAATAAAGGAAAGACGGTCACAATTGCCACATTGATTAGACAGGTCAAGCAGGCTATCTCAGAGGCTTCCATCTCAGCTCGGGGTGTAGTTCTGGAGAATTTGCTAGGTCGTTCTACCAGATCCTTTTCCACTTCATTGACAGAATCAGGTGGGGTTTCCTTATCCATGCAGTTGATACTTGGTCCTCACTTTACATTTTTGAGTTGTATTACAGGTTAGAGCTATATAAAGATGACTCACAAAATGTTGCTCAAGATGTGCTACAAGCTGTAGTGAAGTAATTGTATGCAAGCAAAAAAGAAAACAGTATTTAGTAAACAAATGTCTTTGGAAAAGGTTATCAGTGCCTGGAGGCTTTTTTATATATGTACTTTATGTATAAGACGATTTCAAACCAAAGCATCTTAAACCAACTCACGCAAAGACTCCAGACCATCCAAAACACTACTGTCAGACTCATCTAGACATCCCTTGAAGCCCCCACATCACTCCCCATCTCGCCGAACTACACTGGCTACCCATTCAGAAATTCTGCAATCCAAGCTGCTCATCCACGCCTACTAGGCCCTCCACAACACAGGACCAGCCTACCTCAACAACTGACTCCAACTGTACCGACCCTCCAGACAACTACGCTCCACCTCTCCCTCCCTTGCACGAATCTCCCACGCCCACAGAAGCAAGACAGGAGGGCACGCTTTCTCCTTCATTGCCAGCAAAAACTGGAACGAACTTCAACAGAACCACAACTCCACTTCTCAACTTCCCAAAAAACCGAAGACCTGGCTATTCAATTAGGAGCACTGCCAGGCCTCGCTCCTCCAGTGCCTGGATTCCCTCACGGGTGATAAGCTGCGCCATACAAATCTACATAACATAAATAGCTCCTGAATGAATGTATTAGATATACAAAGGAATAGCCCTGCTTACTCCTGAATCTGCAGAGATTTCAATGGAGACTGACTCCAGTGACCCTTACTGACACCATACTCTTGAAAGGAGTCTCACCCCTGCACCGGACCTGGCGCAGAGGTGAGACTCTATTCAGGTCTGAAAGGTCTGAGATTGGTACAAGAGACTCCATTCAATTCTAAGCAGACATTTGGGAGGGGAAGACGTCAAGAGTTGGCAGTGATAAACCTTCATTTAAAGAACACATTAATTCAGAAACGGTTGCCTATTGGCAATATTCTTATTTGTTCTGATGCAACTTGGAGGACAATTGTAATCCTTTTGGGGGCTTCATTTTCCTCTAAGAGGTTCTTTGGATTAGGAAAGAACTTCCCTTCTTGAGTACCTCTAAATGTCAACCAACATCCAATCCCGCTCCCATTGCAGGTAGCATGAGCAGATTATAGTAAACGCTTCACAATTGTCACCTGACCCCATGTGAAGAAAAGGAGCTTGTCTGTCGCTTTACTGGTATGCATTGATGTTGGACAGGCCACGTGTAAGGCTCGCTCCCCCCCCGCACGACCAGGCCCGAGCCCGGCTCTTCAGGTGTTACACGCAACAACCACCCGTTTCCCGTCTCATATGGGACCCCTGCCCCTGAACATCTCCACATCATGGGCCCGATTCCCTACCGGCCCTCTCGCCCGGCCTGGGCGCCATCTTGGACACAGCACCACGAGGCCGCGTGGCCTCCGATCGACCCTAACCCTGGGCCTGGCCAGGCCCCGACATCCTGGCACCACCATCCACCCAGGAGGTGAGCGGACTACTTGGCAGGTCAATGGGAGAAAGAGGTGTCGATGGCTCTCCCCCGCCAGGTGCCGATCGCCCCCAGCTCCCCCAGGCTCTGGCTCCACCCCCCCGCTGGGTGTCTGGACTCCCTCATCCCGGACCTCCCGACCTCCAAGTGCGAGGGTCCGGACATCAAAGGGCGCCAGACCTATAACTGGGGCAGCTCCAGAGCAGGAAGGCAGTTGTATCCTGGAGTCGAGAGACGCAGTGAAGAACTCATCCTTGACAGACTACTGGCGCTGCCGTAGCCCTGCCTTGCGAACTATCGACCTGCCTGCTGGCGCTGCCGCAACCTTCTGAAACCTTCATCGTCGTCGGGACCTGCTGGCGTGGCCGCGGACCGTTTGTAACCACCACCTTCATCGGGACCTGCTGGCGTGGCCGCGGACCGTTTGTAACCACCACCTTCATCGGGACCTGCTGGCTTCGCCGCGGACCGTCGCTACCTTCAACCATCTCGGGACCTGCTGGCTCCACCGCGGCCCGACCATCTAGAACGCCGAGCTCGAGGGTTGTGAGCTATTTCATCTACCAGATTGGTAACAAGACTGTCCCGCTACCCTTTCCCCAACCAAGAGACTAGAATAGAGGGGACCCCTGAGTCCAGACCTCCTTGTACCATTTCACCGTACTTGAAGTTTTGCTTATAAAGAACGTTGAACCTTATCCTTGTGTGGTGTACGTCTGTGGGGGGGAAGTTACTTGTCTGTACGATCGCTGGAGACGGCTCTCCCCGGAGACCTCTCCCCTTATCCTCGGCCGACCCTCCCGGTCCGTCTAACATTGGTGGCCAGCGGCGCGATCCGAATCAACGCATAATCGTACAGAGAGTAGCTCACCCCACGACAAAACCACAATGTCAACCAAAGAAAGCGGATCCACCGAAAAATTCCAGATGGAGAAATTGGAAGAATACAGCCATCGTGAGTTGAAACAATTCTGCATTGAATTAGGTATCGCTACCACCGGTCTGAGTACTAAAGACGATTTCAAGCACGCCATTGAGTCATGGGCAGAAACCGGGGCCGTCAGACCCCCGGACCAAAATGTCGCAGCAGCGGAGAAAGACACCACGGCTCCCGAGGAGCGAAGAACGGGTCTCTCGCAAGATGAGATCCAAGAACGAGAAAGAAACAGACTACATGAACTAGAAATGGCCCGGCTCAAAATGGATGGCGAACTCAAATTAGCCGAACAAAAACTGAACCTGGAACATCTGCGGCTCCGAGAAGAACGGGAAGAGAAACAGAGACAAAGAGAGCTCGAAGAGAAGAGACTGGCGTATGAACACGAGCGCAAATTAGCTGAGATAGACTTACGCAAGCAGAACAAAGAATTAGGGGTGCCCGAGCAACCGCGCACCCCGGAGGCAACAGAAAAGAAGGTACACATCCCCAAGGATGTCGTTCGAGAATATTTCCGAGATGACGACATACAGCAATGGTTCAAGGCCTACGAGATCGCTATGACCTCCCACCGGATCGATCGAAACGACTGGGGAGCCGGTCTATGGGGGAGGTTCGTCAATGAGGGCCGCGATGCCCTGCTACAGTTCCCAGACCATCTAATGACCTCCTATGACCACATGAAAGCTACCCTCCTCACCCGCTATGGGCTCTCACCCGAAATGTACCGCCAGAGGTTCCGAGACTGCACCCGGATCCCGGGTACAACTTGGGTGGAATACGTGAACTATTTCAGCCGAGCCTTCGAGGGTTGGATCAAGGGAAGCAACGTAACGACTTACGAGCAACTCTTCAATCTCATGGTATGGGAGCATCTATCAAACAACTGCTTCGTCGAGCTCAGGCAGCACCTCCTCGACAGTAAATTGACTGATCCACGGCAGCTCGCCGCCGAGGCTGACCAGTGGGAAATTACCCGAGTGGGCCGAAATGGGTCACATGAACAGAACCGGAACAACCACGGTCAGCACCGTCCCCGAGGAGGAGGAGGGGGCCAGGGACGAGGAAGAGACAACGCCCCGGCCGCTCCCGCTACCAGCACCCCACCCCCGGCCAACCGGGGCAACACCCCGGCGCGACCGGGATACAGAGCCAATGTCACGTGTCACCGATGCCAGCGAGTCGGCCACTACGCAAACGACCCGAATTGTCCGCAGAGCCAGACTCCGAGACCCCGCCAGATGGCTGCCGCCGCCCTGGGGGAAGAACAAATCTCCGAAGAACACGAGGAATGTGAGCAAGAACACCAAGAATGGGAACCAGCCGCCATGGTTCTAGCGTGCCTAGGGGGAAAAGACATGGTCCCGCGGGTCCCCCTACCCGCCAACACCCGGAAGTACAGTCAGTGGGTGAACATTAATGGACGCCGGGCCGAAGCTCTACGTGACACCGGGGCCAGTGTAACGGCCGTCCGATGTCACCTGGTGACCCCAGAACAGATCCTGCCGAACGTCCTCTGCCCTGTCCGTTCAGCCGACAATTCGGAGAGTCTATGTCGGATGGCCTGCGTCCCCTTCGAGTGGGGAGGAGTCTCCGGCATGTTGAAAGTGACGGTCCGGGATGATGCCCCCGTAGACTGTCTCCTGGGAAATGATCTTGAGAGTTCCCCGTGGGCCGCCGTAGAGAGAAGAGAGCACCTGGGGATGTTGGGCATCCCGGACTGGGCGTGCGTAACCACCCGGTCCATGGCTGCCCGTGCCATCCCCCGACCTGAAGAACCTGAATGGCCGGCACCTCCTCCCCCGGTCGCTCCAGTAGAAGACACCGACCGTGCCGTCCCCCCAGAACAAACTTCCGAGGGGCTCGTTCAGCCTCAGGACCTTCCCGGCCTGGATCAGTGGCGTCAGGAGGGGGGGCCCACTCAGGAACAGTTCCGCCACGAGCAGAAGACCTGTCCCTCCCTCGAGGGACTTCGCCAACAAGCCCTCGCCCAGAGTGCAGGGGATACCTCCGGAACCCATTGGGTCTATTGGGACAATGACCTGTTGTACAGCGAACAGAGAATCGCGGAGTTAGGGGCCAGTCGAGTGCTAGTGGTGCCCCTCCGCTTTAGAGACTTCTTGCTAAACCTGGCCCACGATGTCCCCCTGGCTGGCCACCTGGGTCAGGATAAAACCTACAGTCGCCTGGTGACCCACTTTTTCTGGCCCAAGATGAGGAACGACGTACTCCAGCACTGCCGATCTTGCCCCACGTGCCAGGCCAGCGGGAAGAGCGGCCGCAAGCTTAAAGCACCTCTGCAACCTTTCCCAGTGGTCACCACCCCGTTCGAGAGGGTGGGGATAGACATTGTGGGGCCCCTGGACCCCCGTACAGCCCAAGGACATCGGTTCATCCTAGTACTGGTGGACCACGCCACCCGCTACCCCGAGGCTGTTCCCCTGCGAACTGTGACCGCCCCGGTAGTCGGCCGGGCCTTGATGGGGATCTTCTCCCGGGTGGGCTTCCCCCGAGAAGTCGTCAGCGACCGGGGCACAAACTTTGTTGCCAGAGGGACTTCATGTATTTGGAAATAGTGTGGGGTCACCTACCGATTCACGACCCCCTATCACCCTCAAGGAAACGGACTAGTTGAGCGGTTCAACCGCACGCTCAAAGGGATGATTGGGGGGTTGGAAGAGCCCCTCCGTCGCCAGTGGGATGTGCTACTACCGTGCCTCCTCTTTGCCTACCGAGAAGTCCCCCAGAAGTCCCTCGGCTTCAGCCCGTTCGAACTCTTGTATGGACACCCTGTGCGAGGGCCGCTCAGCCTAGTCAAAGAAGGCTGGGAAATGCCCCCTCTAAAGAACCCTCCAGATGTTTTCAAGTACCTCCTAACCCTCCGCAACCAGACCAGACGGTTCAGAGAGATGGCAAAAGCAAACCTGGAGGCCAGTCAGGAAGACATGAAAAGGTGGTACGATCAAAATGCCTCCTCCATCGAATTTGAACCCGGCCAACAAGTGTGGGTAATGTCTCCCACCGAACCATGCGCCCTGCAAGACAAATGGACGGGGCCCTTCAAAGTAGTCGAGCGCAAGAGCCCTGTCACCTATCTCATCGATATGGAATCTTCACGGAACCCCCTCCGGGTCCTCCACGCCAATAGACTGAAACCCCACTTTGTGCGCTCAGAGCTCAGCCTCCTGATGGCCACAGACAATGGAGCCGAGGAGGACTCCGAACCACTCCCTGACCTCCTACGGACTCGGGAGAAGGACGGCTCCGTGGACGGGGTCCAACTCTCGGAGGCCCTCACCCTGGAACAGCGCCAAGGCTGCCGAGACCTCCTGCTGCAGTTCGCCACCCTGTTCTCCCTCACCCCAGGGGTCACCCCCTGGTGCTTACACGGCGTGGACACTGGAGACAGTCCCCCTATCCGCCATCGGGCCTACCGCGTACCAGATCGGGTACGGGCCTGCATCCAAGAGGAGGTGTCCAAGATGCTCACGCTCGGGGTCATCGAGCCCTCAGACAGCCCCTGGGCCAGCCCAGTGGTACTGGTCCCCAAAGCGGCCGCCCCCGGCACCACGCCTGAGCTCCGGTTCTGCGTCGACTACCGGGGCTTGAATGCGGTCACCAGAACAGACGCGCACCCCATTCCCCGAGCAGATGAACTAATCGACTGCATGGGAGCTGCCCGCTGTCTCAGCATCTTCGACCTGACAGCGGGCTACTGGCAGATCGGTCTCACACCCCGGGCCCAAGAACGATCTGCATTCTCCACCCCTGATGGCCACTACCACTTCAAGGTCATGCCATTCGGCATGAAGAATGCCCCAGCAACATTTCAGCGGCTAGTAAACCAGGTCCTGGCGGGACTCGAAGAATTCTGCGCCGCCTACCTGGACGATATCGCTGTGTACAGCCGCCACTGGTCCGACCTCCACCACCACCTCCGAGAGGTGCTACAGGCCCTCCAACGAGCTGGCCTCACGATCAAGGCCAGCAAATGCCAAATTGGCCAGGGGTCCGTGACCTATCTCGGGCACCAGGTGGGAAGCGGTCTGGTGGCCCCTCTGCAACTCAAGATCGCTGCCATCCAGTCTTGGCAGCCCCCCATCACCCAGACCGAGGTCCGCGCCTTCTTGGGACTCACAGGCTACTACCGGCGGTTCGTGAGGGACTATGGCAGCATTGTGGGGCCCCTCACGGAACTCACATCCAAAAACCAACCAAAGAAGGTCAACTGGACCCCAGACTGTCAAGCGGCCTTCGAGAAGCTGAAGGCCGCCATGTGCTCCGCCCCTGTGCTCCAAGCCCCCGACTACAGTCGGGAATTTATCGTCCAAACGGATGCCTCCGACCATGGCATTGGGGCAGTCCTTTCCCAGCTGAACCCCGAAGGACTTGACCAGCCAGTGGCTTTCATCAGTAGACGGCTCCTGGCCCGAGAACAACGCTGGAGCACCATCGAGAGGGAGGCCTTCGCCGTGGTGTGGGCCCTCAAAAAGCTCCGGCCTTACCTCTTCGGCACCCACTTCCGGGTACAGACCGATCATCGGCCCCTGCAGTGGCTAATGCAGATGCGGGGGGAAAACCCGAAACTACTGCGTTGGTCCATCTCCCTGCAGGGGATGGACTTCACTGTGGAACATCGACCCGGGCAAGACCACGCCAACGCAGATGGCCTGTCACGCTTTTTCCGCCTCGACGAAGAGAGTCCCCAAGAGGATGGGTGACTCTCCCCGCCTTCAGCTGGGGGGGGACGCATGTTAGACAGGCCACGTGTAAGGCTTGCTCCCCCCCCCCCGCACGACCAGGCCCGAGCCCGGCTCTTCAGGTGTTACACGCAACAACCACCCGTTTCCCGTCTCATATGGGACCCCTGCCCCTGAACATCTCCACATCATGGGCCCGATTCCCTACCGGCCCTCTCGCCCGGCCTGGGCGCCATCTTGGACACAGCACCACGAGGCCGCGTGGCCTCCGATCGACCCTAACCCTGGGCCTGGCCAGGCCCCGACATCCCGGCACCACCATCCACCCAGGAGGTAAGCGGACTACTTGGCAGGTCAATGGGAGAAAGAGGTGTCGATGGCTCTCCCCCGCCAGGTGCCGATCGCCCCCAGCTCCCCCAGGCGCTGGCTCCACCCCCCGCTGGGTGTCTGGACTCCCTCATCCCGGACCTCCCGACCTCCAAGTGCGAGGGTCCGGACATCAAAGGGCGCCAGACCTATAACTGGGGCAGCTCCAGAGCAGGAAGGCAGTTGTATCCTGGAGTCGAGAGACGCAGTGAAGAACTCATCCTTGACGGACTACTGGCGCTGCCGTAGCCCTGCCTTGCGAACTATCGACCTGCCTGCTGGCGCTGCCGCAACCTTCTGAAACCTTCATCGTCGTCGGGACCTGCTGGCGTGGCCGCGGACCGTTTGTAACCACCACCTTCATCGGGACCTGCTGGCGTTGCCGCGGACCGTTTGTAACCACCACCTTCATCGGGACCTGCTGGCTTCGCCGCGGACCGTCGCTACCTTCAACCATCTCGGGACCTGCTGGCTCCACCGCGGCCCGACCATCTAGAACGCCGAGCTCGAGGATTGTGAGCTATTTCATCTACCAGATTGGTAACAAGACTGTCCCGCTACCCTTTCCCCAACCAAGAGACTAGAATAGAGGGGACCCCTGAGTCCAGACCTCCTTGTACCATTTCACTGTACTTGAAGTTTTGCTTATAAAGAACGTTGAACCTTATCCTTGTGTGGTGTACGTCTGTGGGGGGGAAGTTACTTGTCTGTACGATCGCTGGAGACGGCTCTCCCCGGAGACCTCTCCCCTTATCCTCGGCCGACCCTCCCGGTCCGTCTAACAATTGAGGTCTACATTCAAAGTGCTGTTCGCTAACAAGCCTTGACAGGATCAAGGTGCTCCTGCTGATATAGGACCAGCTGACAAACCCAAGGTCACTGCCTGGGCCTTCCTTTTTTTCACAGCCTGAGCCATACTCCAGCTCTATCACAGCTCAAAAAATACAAAGTACTTTGCTTTCATCACAAAATAGATCAAGATTTGCTAAAGTAAAATACAATCAGTACATAAAGTGATACATAAATAACAAATGTGTAACTTGTACCATTCACCTAGACCCACTCTGTTGACTTTCCAGAGAGTTCCTAGGTGATATATATATATTTTTTTTTGTATTATCCTTTGACAAGCTGACAACAGTTCGGAGCTTTATGTCAATTTTGCAAATATACAAGAATGGAAAGAAGATACCGGTGTTCAATATCAACCATGTTTCCGTGTTAAAGATGAGGTAAAAACTGGCTAGAAACGGAAAGCATCAACGCCAAAATATCAGTATAGATTAATATTAACTTATTAATGCGATTAGCTATTGGTGCCAGTGTTTCTGGATACACAATTTTGATTACTCTGAATGTCACCTTCAGAGGGTTTAGCGGGAGGTCAGAAAGCTAGCTCCCCAGAACAGGGTTCGGACTAGTTAGCTTCCTCGAAAGAGGGGTCTTAGACATTTCATATTCTTTGAGACATAGGTAAACTAACTGTTGCTAAGGTGGGAAGTGTGAAGGACAGTGCACCATGGGTTATGTCCTAAATATGTGCAGAACGGAATTGTGGCCCATTATCAAATAAATGTGCCTGTCTGTCGCTTATTCATTGAATCAGTAAATGAACAAGTTAGGCCATGGATGTAGACAGCACAGCTCTAAGACGTTGATTAGTGATCGCCATACCCTGTGTCCAAGAACTGCTGCCTGCCGCTCATTCACTAACTTGCAGTTACCGAGGTATTGCATGGATTGTAGACCACACGGATCCCGCAGAAACAGGCGTACAGCTCGATTGTACAACTGTGCACCTATTCATGATACCTTCCCCAGGATCTAGATGAAATAGGATTCACTGTTCATACTCATTTACATTTAAGGATTCCCCTACAAATATCCTCCCATGGTATGCCTAGCATCTCTGGGATCCATGCCTCTAGAAATAATTTGAACTTTCTTCCGAGTCTTCCAGCACATGCAGGGCACAGGAGCACCTTCACACATTGCTCATTCATAATGTGTTTGCTCATACACTGATGTTTCATGCCTGCTTCAATTCCTCGTTGTGTTTTAATGAACTGACAGTGGAGTCCCTCATTAGACATGCGTTTGTGAATCTATGAGAAGATATTTACAAGGGCCCAGCAACATTGCCTAAATGTATGAAGTCCAAAGAAAAGGCTCACAACGGAGAGTTCAATCATGAAAAGTCATGAGGCAAGTTCTTAATATTTCGGACTATTTGTTCCAAGCACAAGATATTATGTGATCTTAACCAGGCATCTTATGAGCAAAGCCCTTGCCGAACCTGGTAACATATGGATAGTGTATGACGCTTCTGTAGCCCCTCTCTCAACTGGATCCAGTCCCTCCTCTTCGAAGAAACCGTGCCAGAACTGGACACAATCCTATAGAAGAGCTCTCGCCAGTGATCTTTGCACTGCAACAAATCAATCCCAAATCCCAAAGGTGACTTGATCTTATGTCTAGTGAATACTTCCTTCACACAGCATGCTGTGGTGTAATTATTAACCTAGTGCACAAGACAACACAAGAAAGGAAACTGCACAACTCATGAAACTGCAACTCTGAACTTGTGATTTCTGCATTCACAGGGAGGTCTGATACAAAAAAACTGAAAATAATAACTCATTGTTTCTGTAGAGTATGTGAGTGGGCTTCTGGGAGATTGCTACGTCGATGGATTTAAGGCAATACATTTGGTATTTATTTGATTTATGTTGTGATTTTATCTGAGACACTGTTAAGTAATGGGGACACAATTCATGCAATACGTGGTGGCAAGAAACATAAATAAATAAGTGTGAGCCGAGGACAGCCTGATTAAATAAAAGATAAGACATAGGACAAAGGATATCGTTTGAGAGGGGACAGAGAGCAAAGAAGAGCGGAAAGAGAAAGAGCTGCAGAGGATGGGAGAAACTAGGATAATTGAGTGGAGGTGTAAGGAGGCATTCTGGGTACAAGGCACAGAGAGACAGAGGAGAGCAGGAAGGCAAATATAATAAAAAAATATATAGATAGATATGTGTGTGTATATATAGATATATATGTGTGGGTGTATAAAAATATATATGTGTGTGTGTTTATATAAAATTCCCTGAAAAAAACAAAGGTTACAGGGACGTTATAGTTAGGCTCCGTTTTCACTCGTACAAAACCAGCGAATTTCAGCAGTTACATCCCCATGCACTGCTTATGACCTCGCATATTACATCACTCATGACATGGTCAGTGACACCTCTGATGACATAACTGATGACATAACTCATGACATCTCAAATTACATCACTGATGACATCAACAGAATCTCTCATACCCCCACTCACACCCCCATACCCTCTTGTATGCCCACTCACACACCCACACAACCACTTACATACCCATACCACTTACACACTTACTCACTCCTCTCTAGGGCCACTTATACACCCACTCACTCAATTTTACAGCCACTCACACAAAGATGGCTGGAAAACAAATGAAAAGTCTGCTCCCACCGGGCAGGAGCAATTTTCCAGCTTCCGCCAGCTGGGAGCAGACTTACAGTCAAAACTCCAGAGTGAGAGGAGGAGCTACGCTAGCAAGCAAGATGGCCGCATAAGCTCCCGGCTCCGCCGACCTCCGCCAGCAGCTCGTATATCCTGCAAGTTATCCTGTTTTCCAACCGGACTCCCGTATATATGAGGAGTGACTGACTCTGAAGGCGCAATCCCGAACTTTTTATCACACCGGATGACGGAGATACGCCGTGTTCATTTTCGGCCTACCTTGGAGTGGAAGCCGGGGCCTCGATTTCTAACCCATCCGGGCTGGAATTGAACAACATCGGCTGTGAACCTTGGGCTTTGTCCGGTCTCCCGAACGGGGACATAATCTACCTGTTTTAAACGGCGATTTCGTATCCTGCCTGCAACGCACACGCCACGGCGTGACACATCGTATGCTGCGGCCCTGTATCCGACGCCCGGAGACATAGTAAGCTTGTCGGGGGGTGCGGACGGGAGCCCTGATCAGCGGCGAAGGTGCAAGCTCGTGAGGTGAGAGCGCCCGTTGTTGGTGTCTGCTCCAGATTTGCCTGCTACCCCGGAGTAGCCGGCCTCCGGGGTCTGCATCCTGATCTGTTGCTTACGAGAGGAGATGGAGGGGACGAAAGACACACCACCGCTGCACGCCGTAATGGCGGCCATTAGAGCGCTCCACTCACAGATCATCGTCAACTACCAGGCACTGTCGGTAACAATGGACGATCTTTGCCGGAGACCGGACAGCGGCTTTTTGCCATCATCGCAGCCAGCGGTGCCACCAAAGAAACATCGTGTATCCAACTTAGAGGTCCCTGTGCAGACGCCGGATCCCTTTTGCGCTGCTGATTCCTATGAGACAGATCGCGCGCCCGTGGACATTGTCAGCGTCCCTTGCTTGATCCCTATCTCGCCGAATATCACTATGGACAACCTTGACTGCCTTAACAAGATCACCTGTGACTATTGGAGAGTTTTATCATCCTTCCACGCTTTTCCTCGCTTGCTCTGTGGAGATCGTGAACTTTTATCCTTTATTTGGCTTGCTCATACTGACTTGAACTTTCATGAACACTTTACCTCTCTCATTGTTGCTGTGGCCTGGGTTATAAGTGCTCCAGTGAACATTCGTACTGGCCAGGGTCAACTTGTGGGACTTTTTAGGATACGGGAAAATAATTTAATCTGCTGCTGGGATTGTGACCTGTGAAATGCGGGAGTCGGTGGTATGTTTCGTACTTACCCGGATTGATTGTACATCTCGCTACATTTATTTTGCACTTGTTTCCGGGTGGTCGCATCTGGTGGAGGGTAAGGGAGTCCGGGAGTGTGTTTTTTGTTTCTCCTCCTCCGCTTCTGTCTCTCTTTTAGGGACGTTTCTGGGCGACAGGCACGCTGCTAGTGGGTTAGGCCGTAGCCATTGCAGTGGTGCAGGGTGGCGGGGGGGGTTTGTTATTTTGCCTTTGTTTTGATCTATGGTCCCTTTTTTCTTCTCTTTCTCTCTCTTTAGGGTATTCCTCTGGGCGACAGGCACGCTGCTAGTGGGGTAGGCCGTAGCTATTGCAGGGGTGCAGGGTGGGGGGTGCGGGGGGGGTTTGTTATTTTGCCTTTGTTGTGTTCTATGGCCCCTTTTCTTTTTTCTCGCAGGATCCGGTAGCAATACTTTCGGTTTCATCCTGAAGCATACGCGTGGGCGGGGTTTGGGGTGGGTGGCTATGATGATAGATAGGTAGCTTTGTTCTTCTCCCTTAGTGAACATACTGGCGCTTGCATTTTTACTGTTGGTCTATCTTGATCCATGACTACCTTTTAACGCCTACCCGCATTTTTTATACCTCCAGTGTGTAGCTCCGGATATCCTGTATCTTCTTCTTTATCTTGTTTTGGGGGGGGGGGGGTTAAATATAAAATGAAACCTTATGCATATCCTTGATCTCGAAATGTTTTCAATACATCGTCTATCCTTTACCGTTGCCGGACCCATGGGTTGTCGGCTGAAGAGCTATGTTATTGGACTTCCTGATACGTTCTGCATACATGTGGTGACCGGCCCCTGTCGATGCAGGGCTACTTTTGTATTTGGTGTTGAACGATATAATAAAGGTTTTCAAAAAAAAAAAAAAAAAAAAAAACTCCAGTGAGAGGAAACTGCTATCTTCCAAGTGTTGGCAGGTTCACAGGGCCATAGGTGGCGCCAGAAGGGGGTGTGGGGTGGGGGGTGGCGTTGCCCCCTCCTTTCGTTTACAAGGGCCTGCCCATGGAGGTGGTGGTTCCCGGGGTTGAATATGGCCCCCTTTCTCTTTAGTTTCTATTTCTGGATCTGGGGAGGTGGTGGTGCCTGGGGCCTTCTAGGAGCAAGAAGGGGGTCTTTGCGGCCCCATCCAATTTTGTTTTAAAGCCCCAGGGAGGTAGTGTTCCCCAGGACTGCTGTATGCACAAGAAGGGTGTCCGCACTGCCCCCCAACTCCAAGATTGTCAGCTCTGGCCATTACACCTCATCCAAGACATTACACTCTTACTTGCTTCTTCAGCTGTCTGAAGAGGTGTAGCAAGGATGCATGTGCCTGCTGTGGGAGGTGTCCATCTCTAAATTTGCACTGACCGCCACCACTTGAAATTACAGGAAAAGGCTGCTGATGTGTCTAGGAATAAACCTTTTAGAGGGCTCTTGCTATATGTTGCAAGTGGTATTATGAGTGGATGGACTGTTAAATGCACCATCTTGTAATTGCCATACTTCTGAGTGTTATGCCCCACGAAGGTTATGCATAAACTACAGAGTAACTGCAGAAAATCCAATGGGTAAGCTATTGTGCCTTCAAGCGCATCGCTTTTGTACAGCGTATTAGGCTGGAGTCGTTTGG
This sequence comes from Lissotriton vulgaris, assembly GCF_964263255.1. Lineage (NCBI taxonomy): Eukaryota > Metazoa > Chordata > Amphibia > Caudata > Salamandridae > Lissotriton > Lissotriton vulgaris. Next base: position 1,699,754,732 of record NC_141685.1, on the reverse strand, counting down.
TTACATTGCGTCCACTGTATTCCCAGCATTCACAGTCCAATACAATCAAGTGCAAGTCTGAAGATCTTTCCTTAACTGACCCTCGCAAGCCCCCCTCAACATGGCCCCCCTCTCATAGGGACTGTGGTCTGCAGCTGCTGGCTGTGTCTACTGCGAAGCTCCAACCAGTGTAGCCTCAGCGCGCTGACTTGTTTTTGTTGCTGGGGCTTCTTTTTACTTTGTAATCAATGTCTTTTTGCGACTGCATGTGATTTTTGAAGCTATACTTTTTTTGAATATTACAGGTCACCCTCCCCATAGTGTCACTGCAACCATTGTGGAAAAAACCACTTCCTCCTTTTTTTTCATACAGCGCAATGGATTTGAAGGTATTGGAGCACTTTATTTGAGAACAAGTTATATTACACAACAACACATTAATTTTTTTGGTAGGCATGGGGAGATTAAGTGATATGCCCAGACTCACAGTATTATAAGCAACGCTGAGACTCAAACCTGATTCCCCAGCTCAGAAGTTGACAGCTCAGGCCGTTACGCCATGTCCGCGCCTTGCTTTCTTTAGCTGTCTGACGGAGGGCGCTTTAAGCACATCATGCAGAGGTGAAGCAAGTATGCATGTGCCTGATGGGGGAGGTGTCCGTCTCTAAACTTGTGCCGACCTGCAGCACTTGTTACACTTGTTAGCACCATCTGGGCATAGGTCGCAACCCATTAGTACCAATTCAACACCCAAATATAGCAATAAGCAACAGAAAGGTGACTAGTCAAACTTTGCAAATAGCATTCCACTGCGCGGCAACACATGTCACTGCATTTTCAATAACCGTTGAACCGTATTGTCACTCTAGAAACTGATTTTTTTAAATCTGCAGATTATGCATTTGATGATGGATAATGTGGCAAATGAGGCTAATCCATAAAATCAGTGAAAAACAGTTTCCAAAACCTTAGAAATTCACTTTAAAAAAAATCACTGCAAAAAACAAAGGTTATAGGGACAATATAGGATAGCTCAGAACCCGGTCGTACAAAGCCAGTGAAATTCCGCAGTTATAGTTACCTGAGCTAAATATAACTTATGCAAGGGGGGCGGAGCTTGCTCGCGACCAAGGTGGCCGCTTGAGCCGAGCGCTCTGTGAAACCGTTAAACTATCCTCCAAATATCCTGCTACTGCGCTGATCTAGCGCCACACGCCTGCGAGAGTCTTACTCGGGAGCCCGTCTGGACTGCTTTGCGGTGCTCCCGGCTGATCTCACCCGCTCTGGTCCGAAGTTGGAGTGACTGACGTGCTGCGGCCTGCCGGGCCTCTACTGCCGGGCCTACATATGGGCCGGAGGCGGAGATTGACAGGACCTCTTGCGGTCGGTGAGCGGGCGGCTCGCGAACGACGCTGCCTGTTGGTTGTGCGAGGCCCCCACCTCTCCGACACCACTGTGGCGGGCCCCCGCTGTGGGCGTACTGACACCGGCGACCGCACTGTGAGCCTCGCGGAGCCGCTCGGTGGGCGGTATAATTGCGGGAGCCGGAACGAGCTCCACTGCGGGAGTCGATCAGAGGAGCGGGGCCTGCGGTAATTACTGGACACCGCTCTCTAGATGAGAGAGAATCGGAGGACGTCCAAAGATTGCTACCGACGGTGAGCCCTGCTACACAACATCCTGTGCGGCCTGGACTGGGGCAGACGGGTACGCTGCTGCGCGCTCGCCTCTCTGGCTTGCGTGTCGACTGATGAAGGCGCCGTGGATTGGAGACGGACTGCCCCATGCGTCAGTGGTGCCAGCGGGTGCCGTCGGAGATGCCCCTGTTGACTGCGAGGTACTGAGTGGCCACGGTGACTCTGAAGGTGAGGCCAGGATACTCCATGCTTGCCGGACACTGTGGCTCCTGTGCGGGATCCTGGGCTGTCCATAGGGGGGCGCTCCTGTGCTACAGGTGACTGAGCTGGGAGCCAGACTGGTCCTTTGGGGTGCTGATCCTCCTAGCAACGATAGAACCTGAATAGGTCAGAATTCCAACACAAAACTGCCCTGGCGGACAGAGAGGCGACACAGGATATTAGCGTCTGACCGGAGTGCTCACCTCCAGGGCCCTCTGCTGTGGTGGCTGGCAGTCTACTGGTCCTGCAGTATCGCCTGGGCATGGGGGGACAGATCGGGGGCATTGTGTACCAGGCAGGAAAAAGGAGCCCTATCCGAGGAGTGCGGGCATGCAGTGGTCCTGGCGGTGGGGGCCCTTAGCAGTCGCGAAACCTGGCCTCTGCCTCCCTGCTCTGGAGCCAACTTACAATACGACACAGCGCTACAAGTGCGATGGTGCCCCAATCGGCCAAGATGGGTAGAGTGGACAAAACGCAGCCGAAGCTGTCATTCAATCAGATGCGGTCTAAATCAAGTGACTTGTCCACCGAGGACGGCACAGGAGGGCGGGAACAGCCGGATACCGACGCTAGGCATGACATTCGCGGTCTACTACTGACTATGGAAAAGAATCTGCAGGGGGGATCACGACCCTTGGCTCCAAGATGGACACGCTATCTTATAGGATGGACCGCATGGGGGAAAGGCTGGACAAGCATGCAGAACGACTCTAGATGTCGGAACGCAGGCTCACGGAAACGGAGGAGGCGCAGACTGCCTCAGACTCAGAACATAAACAGCTGTGCAGGGTTCTGAAGCTCTTACAGGACAAAACAAATGATTTGGAGGCGCACTCTAGGCACTGTACTTGCGCATCACAGGCCTTCCGGAAAAACCCAAACGGGTAAAATGGAACTATACATCGAACGGTTACTCAAAACTTTGCTTGAGGAGTCTTCCTTCTCTGAGATATTTGTGGTGGAGAGGGAGTAACGCTCGCTGGGGCCGAGGCCTCCTCCAGGTGCAGCTCCTAGGCAATCATCACCAAATTACTGCGACATGAGGTGAACACGATATCTTTGTGTACGGACTTCACAGCGAGGGTGCAGGAGGCTCGTTGGCTGTTTGCCCCACTGAAGAAGCAGCTTTGTGATCTGGGGATGGACTATACCATGCTCTACCTGCGAGACTTCGCGTCAACAGGCAAGGCCAATCCCACATCTTTATGGACCCAAAGGCCCTGCAGTCGGCTATGAAAGGATGGTCCAAGGAGAAGAGACATAACCCAGAGAAGCAACTGTCGGATGAAGCGATGGGTGGCCCGTTGGAGGAACAAGACTGAGACCTAATTGAATATCCTTTTGTGATAAGTATACCTGGGTGGGTGGGATGGAGGGAGATGGGGACTGTGAAGAGGAACGTTGGACTGTGAATTTAGATTCCTCGGTCTCGCCCATAGGGGGTCGCTGAGTCTGTTCGAAGGCCCCAGCCTTTTCTGTGACATAATTAACTTAATCAGGGCCTGTGCTGGAGGCAATATGTTTAATGGGTGAAGTGGTGCTGTCCCTCGACCCGAGCGCCTGGTCTCCTAAGATGGGAGGGGTTTCGACGGCGCGACTTGGTCAGCCAGGGTGCCTTCAGGAACTTGATAACTCTTGAACTGATGTTTTATGTGCAGTACCGCCCATTGGGGATCTCTGTTGGTACCTGTGGGGATTGGTACGCTGCAGTAGCATACTATCCTGCTGACGGTGTACGGAGTGTAGCCTTATATAGGCTGAACACTATTGTTTGTTTGTTGAACAACATCCACCCACGCGTGAATCACACTGGGGAATGTTCTTACTGTTTTTGGGGTGTGGGAGGGTGGGTCTTATTGGTTAGTGGGGTTGAGCCGTGGCGAAAGTTGGGGTTGGTCTGACGTGGGTGGGGGGAGCGGGGGGGTCTGGGAGGCGAATTGATGCTAGAAGTACCTGACATTTTATACCAACATGTTTATGTTGGGGAGTTATTTTCTTTAGATCATGTTGGGCTCAGCCTGAAGTCACCCGACGACACAGTTCTTGTGGGGGGGGGGGAGACTTCAACTTTGCCAGACACCCTGCTTTGGACAGGTCGGACGGTCCAGACAGGCGAGTGTCCGCTTCGGCTAGTGTAATGGATACTACGTTGATTCGATTAGACATGTGCGACGTATGGTGCACTAGACATGCGGGACAAGGTGGGTACAAGCACTATTCGGCGTATCATAATGTCATACCAGAATTGACTATTGGTTCGCTTCTCGTCTACTATTAACATGCATACAGTCTTGTACGATCTTACCACGTACCTATTTAGACCATTCCCACCCTTTTGTTGGTATATGCCGCTCCTAAACCGCAAGTGCTCCCCTTCATGTGGCGTTTTCCCCCCTACTCCCTAATGGCCGCTGCCTTTGCGGAAGAGATGGCTACAGCTATTAAGATATTCTTCGAGGTGAATGTTGGGTCTGTTGATTCTTTCTAAACAGTATGGGAAGCTTTTAAAGTGTACATTCGGGGGGTCGCTATTTCTAAACATGCGGTTAAATCGATTCGTACCAGGTTGTATGATCTGGAACGTAAGATCAAAAGGTTGGAAACCGCATTGACTGGTTCGGATAACGCGCTTTGAGTAGAACTGGCGCAGACTTTGCAAGAATACAATGAAGAGGCAGATGCGGAAATTAAACATCTCGGGAAATATGCCACTGCTCGCACATACGGCGAAGGGGAACGGCCAGGGGTGGTGCTTGTGCGACTCCAGCGGTGGAGCAGGGATGCCTCGGCGATCCCGGGAATCAAATCCCCTACTGGAGATACTTTCCTGTCGGACGCCCAAGTAGCGGAGCAGTTCAGGCAATACTATTCTGATTTGTACTCCTCCAGGAGTTGTAGCCCAGACAAACAAATCCTTGAATATTTAGAGCATATCAAACTTCCGTGGCTGTCAAATTGGCATCGGGAGTTTCTGATGCGACCGCTAGAGCGGTACGAAATACTGCTGGCACTCACTGGTATGAGGGCTGGCAGTGCGTTGGGAGGAGACGGTCTCCCGGTTGCCTTTTAAAAGGCGTTCATTGACCTGCTGTTACCACACCTGCTCACGCTGTTCGAGGACATGTGCACATCAGGGACGATGCCTCCTACGATGCGGGAGGTGGTCATAGTTGCTATCCTTATGCCGGGTAAACCACCTGACGAATGCGCCTCTTATCGTCCGCTGTCCTTGTTGAACGTGGACACCAAAATCTTTGCAAAACTGCTCGCTAACCGATTGTTAACTCTTGTCACGACCTTGGTAGCCCCAGAGCAGGCCAGCTTCGTACCCAGCTGGAGTTTGACATACAACCTCCGCACGGACTTTGCAGCCTTACAACATACTAGATTGCAAGTTCACGCCATAACAGTATTTTTAGACATGGAAAAGGCATTCTACTCCGTCGAGTGGCCCTTCCTGCGAAAGTTTCTCGCTCGTATGGGGTAGGTGAGGTGTTCCTACAACTTATTGCAGTATTGTATCACTCTCCCACAGAGCGTATCAAAATAGGCACCCTGGTCCCAGAACCTATCAGAATACAGAGAGGCCCGAGACAGGGCTGCCCCGTGTCACCTATCCTCTAGTCCCTAGTTGCTGAGCCCTTGGCGTGTTCCCTTCGGGAATACCACAGCCACAGAGGTATACGTTTCCCGAATTATCGTCTGATCGTCTCCACTTACGCGGACGACACGCTGCTCTATGTCCGTGATCCAGATACCAATCTATCACCGGTATTGAGGGAGATAGTCCTCTTTGTCTCTTTGCCCGGTCTATGGGTTAACTGGCACAAATCCGTCATGTTCCGCCCTAACGCCTACCACGAAGCCCATTGAGCCTGAATATCCCCTGCAGTGGACTACGAAGGCTGTGCGATATCTGGGGATCAAACTTCACACAGATTCCGAGGTGGTTCTAAAAGAAAATTATGGGGTTGCGATTTCTAAACTGGAAGAGGACGTCGCGTGCTGGATTAGCCTCCCCTTGTTGCTGATGGGGGGAGTGTCCCTTATGAAAATTATTGTTCTGCCACGGTTTCTTTTTCTGAATATTCCCATGATATTACCCCGCGCAGTCTTCCAACGTCTTCAATCCCTCATAGTCCATCTGGCCTGGGCGGGAAAACAACTGCGGGTAGCCTGGCAAACATTGACGCTCCCATATTCTATGGGGGTCTGGGTGCACCAGATTTGGAATTATATTACCATGCCGCCCAAAGTTCCCACACACATCACTGGATACATGGACCGGATGACATCCCCCATGTTTGGATAGAGTCGATAGTTGCGAACCCTAGGCCTCTCCCTTACCTGATATTCACAACGCCTGACAGACACACAGGCATTTTGCAGTCCCTTAACTCAGTTGCACATGCCTGGCAATATTTGCTGTCTCTACAGGAGGGGAACCTATTGTATTCCCCGGTGGCCCGCCTGGAATGGTGCCACTTGCTGGCGCCATGCAGAGAAAGGGGCGTTATAGCTGCTCTACAGACATTTGGAGTCCAGGTAGTGGGGAATCTCTTCAATGATGGGATAGCACGCACATGACTGAAATAGTGGGCGAGGAGTCCCCGTCCCCCCCCCTCACTCTCCTCGCGCAATTTCAATTTCACAGGCTTAGACATGCGCTAAAAGACTTGTTGTAAGAGGTGTCCTGTGCACACAATTATCTTAAATGGTTCTCAAGTGAGAATCCCAATTTAATAAGCGTTCAACATACGATTTCAGAGTCCATCATCATAAGGTGTGTATTTATTAATGGTTCAATGTCGATTCGTATGCCTGCCTCTTTATGGGGTGGTATGAGAGGGAGCACGCCTGGGCCCGATGTGCCTCCCCCTGGACCAACAACATCGTGTTCTGGGGGAGGTACATCGATGATGTGATATGTCTGTGGTCTGGAACTGATGAGGAACTTGCCAATTACTTTGTGTATCTCAATGACAATCCTTACAATGTGAAGTTCACCATGTCTCACAGCAGGAGCAGTATTAACTTCCTGGACATCACGTTCTATGTACAGAATGGTCGGGTCCAAAGTAAGTTATATCGAAAGGAAACCTCCTGTAACTCTGTACTACACGCCTCCAGTGCACATGCCAGTTCGGTAATCAGAAATATTCCGTTTGGTGAACTTGTCCGAGTGCGTAGAACTTGTAGTGAAGAAAGCACATTTAAAGACAATGTAAATGTGACTAAACAGAGATTTCTAAAACGAGGATACGACCAACAAACTGTGGATAGAGCAGTGTGCAGAATCGAGACGGTGGACAGAGAATCCACCTTGTCCAGCAAGAATGAAAGAGCGAGACTGGACAAGGGAGCCAGCAGAGTCAGATTTGTCACCCAATATACATCTCTTAGTGACAAAATCTTCAACATATTCAGGAGAAATTGGCATTTATTGACTGAAATAGAGGGCTTAAAAAAGCATGTGGGTGAAAAACCTTCCATCACGTATAGGAGAGGCACTTCCTTACGTAAAGAACTATGTCCTAGTTATGTGACTACTCCCTCTAACAATAAGAATTGGCTAGCCCCTAAACCCTCAGGCTTCTTTATATGTGGTACCTGCAATGTTTGTGAGATGGGCAAAAATAAGACCACTACCTTCTCATACAACAACGATCGTCAATTCAGGATCACCCACTTTTGTAATTGTAACACCACCTACACAGTCTATGTCCTAGGATGTCCATGCGGTCGTATATATGTAGGTAGCAGTATACGACCACTTAAACTGAGAATTCAAGAACACCGTAGGGCAATCATCAATAGGGACAGTAGACATCCGATAATGGAACATTACAACTTGGAACATGCCCATGATAACACATTCTGGTTCCATGCAATTCAACATATTCCGCCTAACAAAAGAGGTGGCAATAGGGAGCTTACCCTGAGGAGAGAGGAAGCTAAATGGATATGTCGCCTTCGAGCCATCAATCAGGGACACAACTCGGACAGTGAAATGCACTATTTCTTATAATGTAATATCGAGTCATCCCCCCAGTGGTATTCCCTTGACATAACCCTGACTTATTGCCCTTAGGTTGATCTATTCTTGAATTCTGTTTTTATTCTTATGCCTCACTTTCCATGCCCTGGCTTAGGTATATGGGTTGATTTATTCCTGAATTCTGTACGCACTCCTGTGCCTTGCTTTTTCATGCTCTGGCTTAGGCACACAGGTGATGACTGTATCCCAATATGACCAACTACACTGGTCTTTATGATTTGTGATATGTTGTTCTCAACTTTGGATTTATTGTTTTGTTGTTGATGTATACTAATAATTTTTTGTATTGTCTATTTAGAAATGGGTAGGCTCTGCTGTGTTCACTTCTTGTTATTCCATGTGTCTGCACTTGGTACTCCAAAGGTGATTGGGGTTCTTTTCTTACTCAAATCGACTTACAATAACTTGAGACTATTCATGCTTTCGATTAGTTAATTATGGCTGAATTATTATTTATTTATTATTTTACTTAATTGATTTTCTAATTATAAAAAAACTTTTCTTACTCCATAAGGGCTTTGGCAGGACATCCGTAATTTATATATATTTATACTTTTCATATTTGATCTGCCTCTCCCTTCAGGTTAAGTGCAGCTTTCTGTATTAAAAGACTGCTCTTCGAGGTTGACGGAACTTCGTGGACAGTCCATCATGGCCGCTCCATTTTGACTACTTTTAGTCCCTTGTCTAGCTCGCCGTCCGAGGTTGTAATCACGGGGCCCTTTTCTTTGCCTGCATATACCCAGGTGCATGCAATTAAACAACATGTGACCGGTGCGCGGTGCATTTAAAAACGCACCCGACCAGGTCCAGTCTTTCTCGACTGAATCCGTCATGGGGACACTGCAGTGACAGGAAACTTGGAGGTAAGCGGGCGCGATACGGATTCGAAGCTCTAGTATTACTGGGCTCTGTTTTTTGTTAACCTCCATGCTACGGGTGGCGGTGTTTAAGCGCGCCGTTTCTGTTAAGTTCTAAGTTTGCTAATTCCCTCGTTACGGGAGGTGGGTGCATAGCGCTTCGTTTCCTCCCTATTTTTTAACTAAGCCTCCGGTTATTTGCAGATAGTCTACCGATGGTTCATCTGCACAATGTAGGCGATTCTCTGCCTTGGGGAATGGAACGTGTTGTACATTGGTACGCTCTTGGTTTTGGGGGAACACTGGGAACCATTTGGGATACAGGCTATCACGTGAGACCCCTCTCCTCAAGATTAACTTCTCGAGCCTGCGCCAGGTGCTTAAAGGATGGTGATAGCTTTTTCTCTCATAGGTCTGCTTATGTGGTAATTCGTTTTTAAACATGGTTTGACAGTCTATGCTAATATGTCTTGGACTTCTCTGTACTGATAATGACATTTGGTCGATATGTATCTACAATAGGACCAACACTCCAGCGAATAACAATTTTGACCAGCAGTGACCAATTGCTTGTGAATAAATAGTGTAAATTAATGAATATCACTGTGTGGGGCTTAATCCACCTGCCTGTTCATATACAAAACCCCCCTCCTTTATTTTCCTATTACAGCATTTGTGGCAGCAGCTTATTAAGGTCTGCGCACGTGCCTGACATTGGACGCTTAATTGACTTTATTATTGTAAGTATCTCTTGTAAATAGTGAATTGTGAAGAATTAGAATCCCCCCCCCCCTCCATGTACATAAAAAACATTGTCTCTGTGATCAGCTTTTTTGGTGTAATTTTTGTACACATTACTTACTGACAACCTGGATTAGAACGGCAATTCTAACATTCTGAATTTTCCATAGTTCTTTTTTTTATACCCACCTTTTCTTTTGATATAGTGGAAATACTACCCCCTTGGTTAAATCGTGTCATTTACCATTAAGGCCCCTGACGTGCGTGCAACATCCGGATATCGGAATTTTTGATATCGGGTAAGGAGTTTGGACGCCCTGACATATTTATTAGGGTCCGACCTCTGGACATTTAAAACAACCACTCAAAAACCTTTTCTTTTATTTTCAGCATTTATACTATTGCATTGGTCAAACTGTCTCATCTACGTCATTTCGTCGATTCAAGATCTACTAACATCTTTGGTGAGATCATCATATTGTATAGTGTCAACCTTGGCCTAGTCACTTGTACGTAGATGTATGTACATTCTTTTCACATTGGGTAACCCTTTGGTATAGGCTCTCCTAGGGGCCACCACCCTTTGTTGTCTTTTTTCCGCTTCCTCATTCTTTTCTCACATTGGTGCTTTCTTACTTCGGTCTTACTTTATGATTGCTTCATCTCTATTCATTTGTTTGATTTCAAGTACCCGATACTCTGTCACATTAGGTTCTGTCAATGTTATCTATAGTCACCAATTTGTACCACCTTTGTGCTGAGACATTTAGACTTAAAAGCAAGATGCTCCTCCAAATATAGGATTGCCATTGTGGCCCTTTTTAATGTTGCCATCTCGTTTAACAAAAGTTCGACTTAATGTGTTTTTAACCCTGTTTGTCTTTTATTGTAAATGTAATGTCAGTATGTGTCATTAATATTGGTGTATCATTTCTGTGTTGCTTTCAGCCCTGACGAAGCTCCCATGGTTGGGGAGCGAAACGCGTTGGCTGTCTTAAAAATGAAACAATAAAAGAAAATATATTTTTGATACAACGTGGTCCTGGTCTACTTCACATTTGGTGCTGCCTCCTTTCTTCTTCTCAAACAAGAGCAAATAGCCTTTTCTCTTGTTTGTACTGATCTACATTGAACCATTAATAAATACATACCTTATGATGATGGACTCTGAAATCGTATGTTGAACGCTTATTAAATTGGGATTCTCACTTGAGAACCATTGAAGATAATCGTGTGCACAGGTCACCTCTTACACTTGTTAGATAAGAGATAAGTCTCTCTATCTTAGCAGGGGCTGTTTTCTGCTGGGTTTGTTCCCCTGACCTGTTTGCACCGGACCTACTCTACTTTTACTATACCTATTTTGAGGTACCCGCTGAGCGCCATTTCTTCCTGACATCCGTCCAAACCCTTTCTCTCTTTTTGTACTAAAGGACTTGTTGGGCAACAATATGACAGAACCTCCTGAGGTGATGGCCCTGACAGCGGTTATTAAAGCACAAATGCCTATTAGGATGGTCTAGGTTGGCTTGGCAACATGATTTACAGACAGACCTTACTGATGACAAGTGGTCCTATTGCTGCATGAGCACAAAACGGATCTCGTTGAATGGCCGATACAGGTTGGTCCATTTTAAATACCTCAATAGGGTGTACTATATGCTGGAACGATTACATCGATATGGATTACGAGATGAACCCCAATGTGAAAGATGTGGTGCACATGTAGCAGACTTTTTCCACTTAGCTTGGACATGCCCGGGGGTTGCCCGCTTCTGGGGTCTGGTCTTCACAGAACTCAATCGAATCACGGAGCTGGCGCTTGTACCTGACCCCTTACTGGCACTGATTGGATATTCTAAACCTCTTCCTAAGGCTGTCCAATGCTTGATCGATATGGCATTATTAATAGCTAAAAGATGTGTGGCGATATGCTGGCTTGGGGCCCTACGCCTACGATAGCCCAGTGGACCAAAGACATGACTTTCTGCTGCACCCAGACGGAAAACTATAGTGAGTTGCTTGCACCTCGTAATAGCCCGCAGAACTTCTGGGCCCTATATAAGAGTAGGGTGGCAAACTTGGTTGAACCGGACATGAACTCTGACCCTGGGGGGTTGCAGTCCACATTTCCTGACCAATGAAGCCCATTGCAGTAACCGGCCCACACTGCCAGACTTCCACTACATCGTGAGCTCTGCACTTTGTACTCAGAGGGTGGCTGATGCTATATTGGGAATTTATGTTTTTTTTGGGTACTACAAATGATTGAAGGAATCTTCCTTGTATGTAGCCATGGTACGGCGCTACTTCTTTCTGATTACCACATAATTTGTAGTAGATATGCATGATATGTCATTGTCTCTGGTTTGTTATGCATAAAATTATTTAAAACATTTTTTTTTAAAAGTATGACCCCGCAATGCACTGCTTATGACCTCACAAATTACATCACTCATGACATGGTCAATGACATCACTCATGACATCACTGATGCAGAGCAGGAAAGAGAAATCAAGCCCACTCAGCCCTACGGCCCTGGGTTTTGGAACAACAAACATCCTCTATGACATCAGAACCCACAGTTCAGGAAGAAACCAAAAACTCACCCTTTTTAAGGAATCCTACCTCAGATAGGCTAACATCTCAACCTTTCACGAGCTCTACAACCTACCACTGTTTCCTTCTCCCCATGAATCCCCAATGGGACTTGTCTCTTTAGAAGGACTACAAATCCCAAAATGCAACAAAAAATACCTGAACTGTATGAACTACACACAAATCAAAGTAGGTAACTTGAGAGCTCGGTAAAGAAACGTTTTTACCTGATGAGGGGGTGACCAACCCTTTGAGTCGGTCTCTGTGTTACCTCGATTTCTCTTAAATCGAGACGGTTAAGATGACCTATTAGGATGGGCAGGCGTAGAAGTGTAAATGGTCCCATGTAATCAGATGGACCTTTATCCAGCCCTGGCTTTTGAACCAACAACGTGATGGTCGACAGGCCCACATTTGTAAAATGGAAAAAATATATAAGACCTGGATAAAGGTACTCCTGCTGAGATGGGTACATTTGAAACTCCTAAGGTGTGGAACTAAAGGACTTCTCTAGCTGCAGCAGTCACACTACTCAAGATCCAATGTGTCAAAAAACATGTGAACAATAAATGACATTTTAAAATCGCATGATTATTCAGGTGACCCCAGTTACTGATAAAATTCTGTCCTGGTCTCAGTACTTGCACATTATAATGACACACAAATCCAATTTACTCAATTTATTAGAACACTTAAAAAAAATAATGTTACTCTCGGATTACCCCAATTTTTTTAAAGCCAAAATGGTTTCATTTTAATCGTCTCGCGCCTGAAAATCACTTTGCTTTAATGAGGGTCAATGGGGATAATTAAGTTCCCCTCTGTCTTGTTTCAAAATGTTGGCATGCGTGCTGACGTCTTCGTGTACCAAAGGCGTCAACGTGTTTTCTTAAGGCTGAAAGAGATCCATATAGGGACGTCCAGTATGAGTCCTAAACAAAACATTTAACGTGCCGGAAAGCTTGCAAAAGGTGGCGTTTGTTTTCAAAAGCAGTCGCTGGAGGGCTCGGCCTGCCACACCTCCCAGGCTTTCAATCCAGCCCAGTCCGCAACACACCTCCTAGTCTGGAGCTAGCTCGCGCACACGTACCTCTCCGGAAAGGCATCGTGATTCGTGACGTCCCGTGACGCCTCCTGGGGTCCCCTCTGCAGCAGGCCTGCACCTACGGAGCTTCGGCGGTATTTTTGCGTTTTCTTCTTCTGGTGGGCAGAACGGACTTGCTTGCATGCACTTCGCGCTCACGTCTATCGCTCCCTCGTCGTCACGGGGAGGGGAAAGGAACTGGTCGAGAAGGAAGTCGGTTTTGCCTACTCCTCCTTTAACCCTTTTCAGCTTCGTTTCTACTGTACGGCCTCTTCGCTGGAAACGCATCTGTTGAAAATACCTCTTCTGGTATTGTTTATCTTCCGTTTTCGCAGTGATAACGATCTGGTTGTCATGATCACTCAAGTAGTCGTTATTTTATGGATGACGCCGAAATCAACAAGCCGTAGAGAAGGGAAAATTACAAAATAAAAGGTGCCTTGCAGAACTTTTGAAAATGATGCTAGGGCCAGGCTATATGTTCCCGATCTTTGCAAGAGCAGTAAAGTAAGACTGCAGATACCTGGGCCTAGCACCCTGCAGGTCGTTATCTCAAAAGATTCCCCTTTAGGTATTAGAAGACATGTGTTGGAAGCCAAAGAAAATTGTGACAGATGCATGAAACGTGTAGTTTGAAGCACGTGGTGTTCAGCTTTATCACTTTTGCACTGTTCAAGTAGTGAAGTGAGCATCGAAGCTGTGCAAAATAGCATGAATATGGTGCATCAAAGCACCATCTGGAGTAGTGAGCCACCTGCCTCCCCGAAAGTGTACCCATGTGTGGCCTGTACCCATGGCACAGTCAGTTGTGTAAATTAGAAGGCAGGGGACTGTTCATGGTTCCAGCCCACATAGAAGCAGTGTGAAGTGCGTGTCTGTCTGTGTTGCTCTCTCGCTCAGGGTTTAGGCCGGAAGCAGGATGCTACACTGGTGATGAGGACATGGAGGAAGCTGCCCTCACTATATAGACCCGTGTTGTACTGAGGAGCGGTGCAGAGCGCTCGGGAGGCCCCGGTGCCAGTATCACCCATGAGCAGCCCCTGCTGCGCAGAGGGTGGGAGAGTGACTAAATCTTCCCTGCCCAGTGATTTTGTGGATGCACTGTAGAACTGTGATGGTGCCGTGTCCTGCCCGCCCACCAGGGCAAATGACCAGTTACACCGAGGAGTTGCCCTCCAGCCCCACAAGGCACCGCAGCGAACAACCCCAGAGGCATGACTGCTCATTCTTCGTTGGGCCCTCCCGCCATTTAGTGAGCTGGCTGATCCGGCAACTGCTGTACCAAGATGAAAGACCTGGCTCAGTAGACTCACTAATTACTTTGGAACCATGAGAGAGACAGACCCAACGATGAAGCGGTCTCTCTTACTGCACTTCGCTGGGGATTCAATTTACAAACTTTATGAAAACCTGCTAAACACTAGAGATGATCCTCATGGCTTGGATGCAGGGTTGCAGCCTTCTTTGCACACTTCAACCGCCAACTAAATCCAAACATTTCAAATTGCGCCAAGCGGAGCGAGGGCAAGACTTCTGATCAATTCTACACACTCCTACCTGCGTGAGCTGGTGATCATACGTACTGACGCGGCAAAGGAAATGCATGACCTGATCATCCAAGGGTGTAAGTCATCCGTACTCTGAGAGCTTCACAAAAAGCTTGAGACGGTGCTGATCCTAGCTTGCTCCCACGAGCTGTCGAACTGCAGGGCAGAGCGGATGGAAGTGGCACTAGTGAAAGTCACGGTCAAGCCAGATATCAAAATGGCCCCAGGGTCAAGCTGGAGTTGGCAGACTTCATTCTGAAGAAGAGAATGCTGAAAGGCGTGCCATCACCAAATGACCCTACAACATGTGGAAAACTGCAGCTCGGAATCCATCGGCGATTAAGTGGCCAGCGCAAGGAAGGTCATAAGTACAGTGTAGGTATTAATCTTAAAGTAAATTTGCGTATCATCCTCCTATTGATGGTAAAAAAAGGCCAATGAGTTTCAGAATACCCAAAATGGGTTTCGAAATAATTGAAATGCTGGCCTTTTAAGGACCCCAAAAAGTGACTTCACAGGGTGCAGATAAATGTCACCCACCTGTCCAAGTGGAAACACTGGGTGGCCACATTAAACCACTGGGTGGCCACATCAAAACATGACTTTATGTCATGACATGTAAATCCATTTCTATAACTTTTGATCAACCCAGGTGACTTCTTGTCTATCACTGCACTGGGACTACTGAAAAATGGAGGACTGCAGATGGCAAATCTAGTAAACTCGGGATTAAGATAATTGCTCACCCGTGATATAATCAGCACTAATGTGGCCTCACAGACTGCAGCTGTAGACCTTTGAAGTAAATCTACCTGGTCAAGGGATTTCTTCAGGCACATTTCTCTACCTGAATCTGTGTTTTCCTGGTGGGACTGGGGAATAGGAATAGTGAGTAACAATCATCATTGTAACCTGTAAAACCGCACTGTATTCCATGTGCTTTATAGTTTTTCCACATACATTATGTGCATATTCTGTGTTGTAAACCCGTCTTTTCAGAGTGTTTGCCTTTTTTTGCCCTATGTTTGCTGGCTTTAGCACTCTGTGTACTTCACCACTGTTAACCCCTTCGCAGCGGGGATAATTCCCCCGCTGTGCTGGAGGGCGGGGGGCGCGCAGAGCACCCCCGTGCTCATGTCGAGCTCAGCTCGTCATGAGGCACATGTGCTCATGTGCTCATGACGAGCTGAGATCCTCATGACCACACCCGTTTCCGTGGAACGCTCAGCACAGCAGGGGAATTATCCCCGCGTGTGAGCGTTCCACGGCTCGTGACGAGCTCAGCTCGTCATGAGCACCAGAGCACCGTGCCTCATGACGAGCTCAGCTCGTCATGAGCATGGATGGAGCTAGACATTAATAAACTGCATGTGCCTCCCTCAAAAACATATGCAGTACATTGGAAATGCCTATTTGACCTATTTAAATTCTCTACAAATCCATCGTAAATGGTGCCTTAGTGCATCTGTGGCATGGAAAGTTAAATTTCATTTATTGACAGCAGTGTGTCCACTGGCCATATATGTGACAAAAATATACGTGACTGAAACACCACTGCTCTCTGGCTGGGCTGCAGTTTAAATGCCCTGGAAAATACCCTTGCCAAGTAAAAACTTCATAAGTGACCCCTAAAATGTGTCTTGTAAGCACAAAACTCAGATTGCTTATACAAACAAGCATTTGCAATGTAATAGGTCTTGCATTTGCGATAGTTTAAGCTATTGCATTGAAAATGACTATGCCTTTTATTAATCTGTTTAGCTAATTAACACACAAATAAAAGGCATTGGCATTTATAATGCCAACAGCTCGAACTCTTGTAAATGTGAGACCTATTCAAAAAAGCGGCCGCTCTGGTCCCTGCTGCTCGGAAAGTGAAAGCGTGCATGGGGCGCTGAATGTTGCAGGAAAGCATGTCGTGACTGCAGTAGGAGAAACTCGTTGAGAAAATAGTGCTCACATGCTAAAAAAGACGGAACGTGTAGCAACCGAAGTAAAAGGGCAATCCTTATGGGAGGTTACTAATGAATCAACGAGTCCTGGATCACCACTTAGATTAAAAAGTCTGGTGTTGTGTCTGCTAGTCCGCCCTCCCATCAATGTACAGAGGAACATCAAAAAAGGAGGAAATGAGAAAAAGGTGAGAAAAACGTTGACAGAGCCTCAGGGGAGTAACACCAAGGGAGGTTTACAAGCTGGTACTCGCCTGCATCCTCAGGTTCTCATCATTAGCTTCTGCCAACAGAAAGAAATACAGAGTGGATGGTGCAGAATAAGATAAACCAAAAAGTGTAATGTGTATACTATAAGTGACGCTATAGGGATCCCGAAATCTAACTTAGAAGTTCGGTGTGCCCTAGTTTAAAAACAAGCTCGGCAACAGTGGCTATTCTATTTTATTCCTCGCTGTGCGCCTGCTCAATTAAATCCAACATGTTTCATTGCCTTACACACTTCGGTGGCAATTTCATCAGGGTTAGGGTCAGCGGCTTCACTGTACCTCGTTTCTCCGTTTATTGTACCTGCAGAAACACTACATACCACACTACATCAACACATATATGAGACATGCATCAGGTTAAACAAGCATTTGCAATGCAATAGGTCGCGCATTAGGAAAGTGTGAGCTATTGGTACTGTAAATGACAATTATTTTTAATATGTGTTGGCTTTGAAAATCTATAAATTAATAACATTGTTATTCACAAAGCCAATAGCTTACACTTTCCTAATGCGAGTCCTATTGGCTATGGCAATGCTTGTTGGTAGCAAGCAAGGACAGTGCTGTTGTGGTGCTGAGTGATGCTGTTGTGGTGCTGAGTGATGATGTGGTTGGGCTGAGTGATATGGTGGTGTATTAGAGTGATGTGGTGGTGTATTAGAGTGATGTGGTGGTGTTCCTGAGTGATGTGGTGGTGTTCCTGAGTGATGTGGTGGTGTTCCTGAGTGATGTGGTGGTGTCCCTGAGTGATGTGGTGGTGCCCCTGAGTGATGCCCCTGAGTGATGTGGTGGTGCCTCTGAGTGATGTGGTGGTGTCCCGGAGTGATGTGGTGGTGTTCCTGAGTGATGTGGCGGTGTCCCAGAGTGATGTGGCGGTGTCCCAGAGTGATGTGGCGGTGTCCCAGAGTGATGTGGCGGTGTCCCAGAGTGATGTGGCGGTGTCCCAGAGTGATGTGGCGGTGTCCCAGAGTGATGTGGTGTTGTCCCAGAGTGATGCGATGGTGTCCTTTAGTGATGCGATGGTGTCCTATAGTGATGGCATGGTGTCCTATAGTGATGTGGTGGTGTCTTATAGTGATGTGGTGGTGTCCTAGAGTGATATGGTGGTGTCCCTGAGTGATGTGGTGGTGTTGTGTGGCGTGCAGCAGTGTGATGCATGCAGCATTATGAGGCATGCAGCATTGTGAGGCATGCAGCATTGTGAGGCGTGCAGCAGTTTGAGGTGTGCAGCAGTGTGAGGCGTGCAGCAGTATGTGTTGTGCAGCAGTGTGTGTTGTGCAGCAGTGTGTGTTGTGCAGCAGTGTGTGTTGTGCAGCAGTGTCATGCAGCAGTGTGCAGCATGCAGCATTGTGAGTAATGAAGAATGTGCAGCGTGCAGCAGTGTGAGGCGTGCAGCTGTTTGAGATGTGCAGCAGTGTGAGGCGTGTTGCAGTGTGGGGTGTGCAGCAGTGTGAGGCGTGCAGTAGTGTGAGGCGTGCAGCAGTGTGAGGCGTGCAGCAGTGTGAGTCGAGCGGCAGTGTGCAGCATGCAGCAGTGTGCGGCGTGCAGCAGTGTGTGGTGTGCCGGAGTGTGAGGTGTGCAGCAGTGTGAGGCGTGCAGCGGTGTGGGGCATGCAGCAGTGTGAGGCATGCAGCAGTGTGTGGCATGCAGCAGTGTATGGCATGCAGCAGTGTGACATGAAGCAGTGTGCGGCATGCCGCAGTGTGCGGCATGCAGCAGTGTGCGGCGTGTATCAGTGTGAGGCGTGCAGCAGTGTGAGGCGTGCAGCAGTGTGAGGCCTGCAGCAGTGTGAGGCGTGCAGCAGTGTGAGGCGGGTGGTAGTGTGCAGCATGCAGCAGTGTGAGTAATGCAGCAGTGTGTGGCATGCAGCAGCGTGCAGCATGCAGCGTGCAGATGTGTGCAGCGTGCAGATGTGTGAGGCGTGCAGCAGTGTGAGGCATGCAGCAGTGTGAGGCGTGCAGCAGTGTGAGGCGTGCAGCAGTGTGAGGCGTGCAGCAGTGTGAGGCATGTAGCAGTGTGTGGCATGCAGCAGTGTGAGGCGTGCAGCAGTGTGAGGCGTGCAGCAGTGTGAGGCGTGCAGCAGTGTGTGGCGTGCAGCAGTGTGAGTAATGCAGCAGTGTGAGGCGGGCAGCAGTGTGAGGAGGGCAGCAGTGTGCAGCATGCAGTAGTATGAGTAATGCAGCAGGGTGCAGCGTGCAGCAGTGGGAGGTGGCCAGCAGTGTGTGGCATGCAGCAGTGTGAGGAGTGAGGTGAGGGGGTGTGAGGGTGAGAGTGTGTGTGAGGGTGAGAGCGTGTGTGAGGGTGAGAGGGTGTGAGGGTGAGTGAGGGGGGGTGAGGGTGAGGGGGTGTGAGGGTGAGAGGGTGTGTGAGGGTGAGGGTGTGTGAGGGGGTGAGAGGGTGTGAGGGTGAGGGGTGTGAGGGTGAGTGTGTGAGAGGGTGTGTGAGGGTGAGATGGTGAGGGTGTGTGAGGGTGAGGGTTTGTGAGGGGATGTGAAGGTGAGGGGGTGTGAGGGTGAGGGGGTGTGAGGGTGAGGGGGTGTGAGAGTGAGGGGGTGTGAGAGTGAGGGGGTGTGAGGGTGAGGGGGTGTGAGAGAGGGGGTGTGAGGATGGGTGAGTGTGTGTGAGGGTGAGAGGGTGTGTGAGGGTGTAAGGGTGTGTGAGGGTGAGAGGGTGAGTGAGGGTGAGGGTGTGTGTCGGGCTTAAGGGGTGTGAGTGGGTGAGGGTGAGTGAGGGTGAGAGGGTTGTGAGGGTGAGGGTGTGAGGGTGAGGGGGTGTGAGGGTGAGGGTGGGTGAGAGTGTGTGAAGGTGAGAGGGTGTGTGAGGGTGAAAGGGTGGGTGACAGAGTGAGTGAGGGTGAGGGGGGGTGTGAGGGTGAGGGGGGTGTGTGAGGCCGGGTGTCCAAACTTCCTAAGCAAGGGCATGCTGGCTCATACCCATTGAGGCCATTCTGGAACTAATGAAAGCTGTGGAAGTTAAGAATACAGGCAAGGCGGGACTAGCTCGAAATTACAACTTGGTCCCGAGCATGGGGGGAACTCGAGAGTGCTGTTCCGTGGTGCAGCGAAGTGCACCGGAATGAGCGGGCAGTCAGCTCACTTACTATGGTGGCCCCAGCATGGTGACCTATAGCTGTGAATGGGTTACCAAGATGGTGTACGCGCTTGGAGTGGTAATTAAAAAATATAGAGAAAAGGTATGTGAAAGGGCACATACAGAAAAAAGTATCATGGTAGCAAAATGAAACCAACGAGCTCTCCAAAGAAGTTTTTAAAAAGTAAGAATTAAAAAATGGGAATGGCAGTGCAGCACGGGTTGGCAAATAGGGATGGGGAAACAAGAGTGGGTTGGTTTATTTAAATTAAAAAAAGCCAAGCAGGATGGGAATGGGTAGAGGAATAAACAGACTAGCTAGGTGGGGTGAGAGCAACATGGAGAGAGTGGGTGGTAAGAGGCATGGGTGCGCGGGGAGAGAGAAAGAAAAAACATGAAATCCCACAGTGTTAACAATTTCCTGAATGTAAGCAGCAGTAGGAGAAAAGTCAGCTTGGTAAAAGGATGGTAAACAAGCTCTCGGCACTGCTGTGGCGGGAGTGCATTCCTTTGAAGTCTGACTGGGGGGGGGGGAGCGGCAGCTTTGAAGTCTGATGCGAAGCACAGACAAATGTTGGTTTGTGACGTGGCTGGTTTGTGGCTGGTTTATGCACGCGCATAGATCACACGAACTGTGGCTAATCCGCCGTTGGCAGACTTTTCAGACTGCTTACTTGAAATCTCGACAACAAGCATTGCTAAAAGCAATGCTTTAGGTCGAGACCTAAAAAGAATAGTCTATGGGGAATCAAGGTTACCCCGTCTGGACTATTTACCGGGTAGTTGCCAATCATTGGCATACCAGAAATGTACCCAGTACTCGAAAGGGTACTGGGTGATCAGTTTAACATGGAAAACAGACTACTAACGAAGGAAGCCCGCTGGATATACCAGGAGGGGGCAGATCAAAATGGACTGAACGACCTTATAGAATGGAACAAAGTGTCACCGCTCTAGGTCGACACTATTAGACAGTAACATTGCTGTAATATACCCCTGACTGGGAGGTTTTTTTATAGACTGGCTTTCTGGGGGGGGGGGGGGGGGGGACACGTGTTGGTCGCCCTGGTCCCATAAGCTGCCTTTATGACCTTACCACATAGACTCCGGCTGGAGTACAGGCAGCACGTCATATGGTGGGGAGCACCCGTGCAGGAAAACAACTCGATAATAAACACCCTTTTTCAATTGGAGTTTATTCCGTTGGGGTTAACAGAACAAGAGGTGAGATTGCGACAAGAGTTAAAACGGAGATGTTAACACTTGCGAAAGGCATCTCCTCCCCCTTACATGGAGTACATCAAGGTAGAACATACTATACATACTTCGTCAGTGCAAGTCATAGTAGAGGGTTCATAGACATCTGTATAGATTAACACTATGGGCATTTTATATACACCTGCTATATTGAGGCCAGGCTGTGAGACACGTGTTTAGATACTGGTCCATCTAGCATCTGCATATGTAATGAAAATGTCAGTATTGAACACACAGGGTTAAATATGGAAGTACTAGAATCATATTCCCGTAGCAATAGGGTGGACATATGTACATATCCAAAAGAAAAATGAAATACAGTATATCAGAAACCAATGTGTGTTAGATGGCATAATACACACATAAATAATGCAAAACGAAAGCAAGTGTAACAAGCAGATATCCACTCCAAGATGGCCGCCATTGCCGAGCACTTGCGCCTCATTGGAAGACGCGAGGGGACGGAAACAGGTGGTACCAGTAAGCCGGATGTCACGGGGATTAGCATTGTTAAAAGTTATCCGCCCGATCGAGGCAAGGGTCTGAGCTCTGGCTGCACACCTCCAAGCAGTCGGTAAGGAGGGGCAGACCAGGGCTGGATGGGCATGCGCAAGAGTTTCCCTGTGCTCTTCATACAAATTTTTTTAACCGGATAAGGGGATTTCGCTCACAGTGGGGGCATGATTGATTGTGACAGCATGAGGTAGACTGCGCGCCTTTGTAAATAAGAGTCGCGAAGGGGTGGCCATGTGATGTGGAAAACTATTAGGGGCAATGAGAGAGTGTACACGCATACAGTAGTAATTAAGAATATCCTATCTCCATCCTTTCTCCCTCCTATACCTTTACCCCACCCCCTTACCCTTCTAAGCTCCTTTTATTCCGTCTTCCAAAGCTCTTGAAATGTTTTCTTGTAACTGATGTAACTTGTAACTGGTGTCATTTTGAGAATCCTTATGTAAAGCGCTCTGATACCTCCGGGTCTAGCCAGCGCTATATAAAACTCAAATAAATAAATAAAATTAATTAAATAAATAAATGGGCAATTCAGCAAAGACGTGAGAGCATTGTTGTGTTCTATCTAGGACCCCGATCAATATTGTGACCTCATGCCCCTATACGGCTATAACCAATAAGTATCAATAGATATCCCTATAATGGCATAAACGATCAGAGCCATATTTCAGTAACTCGTCTCTGCAGCTCATTACAGTACATGACACAGCAGAAGCCACTTCCTAAAGATTCCTAGATAACACACCGAGTTCTTTCAACAGATAAAACCACCAGCAACCTGGGAAAGCCCCGCTTGCTTTGTTTTGATTAGTAATAGAACTCTAACGAGCACTGTAAGAACGACCAGTTCTTAGTGACATCTTTATTGACGTCTTATGTCCAAAAACTTACGTCAAACAAGGCACCTTTCAGGTATAAATAATACCAACGTTGCCTTAAGCACACACAGCGGTGGTGGTGAATATAGGAGCAGAACAGCTGTCCCTTGCAGAGCCCAGCAGATGCGAGAAGCCCACGGACGCTGCCCCTCCTCCTCCTTGATGCGCTGAGAAAGACACTGTCTTTTCTCTTGCCGAGAAAATCCAGCTCCGGCGTTTCCAGCTTACCCTTGCGGGTGACTGGGATATCGAGTCCTGAGAGGAGATACCAGACCTCCAACATTCTATTTCAGAGGTACGGTGCTGACTAAACCCTTAGAGAGAATTCTTGAAGCAAACCCTTGGCAAAACCAACTTAACTTAAACTGCTACTTACTTACTCCCTCCCACGTATTAGGCTTAGGTCAGGTACACTGGGGTAGGCGTAGCTAGAAGCACCAGTTGAGTACGTTAGCCAAATGTATATATGAATGTATATATTTTATTCATTTTAACTATCATATGGCTAAGAAACCATATCAATGCTTTTACAGTATTATTTCGCAATCCTCCTTATACTGTACGCACTTTTTATAATAACAAGTCTTGCAATTGTGGCAATTCATTTCTCTTGCATGAGAAGAAAGACTGTTCAATAAATAATACCTTTTATTGAAAACGCCCGTCTCTCCATTCTCTGCATACTGGTGAAAGTAATCTTGCACAACTGACTGAGTGAAATAGCTGTCTATTGTTTCACACGACTTTAGAGATTGACTCTTATTCTGAGGAGCAAAGTTGTCCTGTTAATGCGGTTGTTGGAAAACTGAATCCCTTCTTGTCTGTGCCAGGGAAGCTGATCACTTCCTATTCAGTCAAGAAAGTTTCCAGTGACCTCTGAGGTAGCTGGTACAAACCCAATTAAGTCTAACATAGTCAGTAGAGACCTAGAAGACCGCACTTCTACGCCTGCACTGCTGTTTATGTTATTCCAATGCGCAGGGCCTATAGGGAAAATAGGAACTACACTACAGCATGATTACAGGGATGTGTGCAATTTTAACACTCAAGGAGGGGGACCAGATTGACAATGACTGTTCTTCATTTTTCCCTCACAGACTGACTCAATGCAGCGACTGTAACGAGACCTGTAACAAATTTACAGGGGGATATATCAGTTTCTTCTACGGGGTGCTAGTCTGCCAATGATTGGCAACTACCCGGTAAATAGTCCAGATGGGGTAACCTTGATTCCCCATAGTCTATTCTTTTTTAACCTGATGCATGTCTGATATATGTGTTGATGTAGTGTGGTATGTTGTGTTTCTGCAGGTACAATAAACGGAGAAACGAGGTGCAGTGGAAGCCGCTGACCCTAACACTAATGAAATTGCCACTGAAGTGTGTAAGGCAATGAAACATGTTGGTTTTAATTGAGCAGGCGCACAGCAAGGAATAAAATAGAATAGCCAGTGTTGCCGAGATTGTTTTTAAACTAGGGCACACCGAATTTCTAAGTTAGATTTCGGGATCCCTATAGGGTCACTTATAGTATACACATTACAATTTTTGGTTTATCTTATTCTGCACCACCCACTCAGTATTTCTTTCTGTTGGCAGAAGCTAATGATGAGAACCTGAGGATGCAGGCGAGTACCAGCTTGTAAACCTCCCTTGGTGTTACCCCTGTGAGGCTCGGTCAACGTTTTTCCCACCTTTTTCTCTTTTCCTCCTTTTTTGATGTTCCTCTGTACATTGATGGGAGGGCGGACTAGCAGACACAACACCAGACTTTTTAATCTAAGTGGTGATCCAGGACATGTTGAGGCAGTTGTGATAAGCAGAGGACAATGACATAAGCCAATTACAAATATGTGCGGGGAATGGGCAGGGCTTCTATTCCAAACTCCAATACAGCATGCCGCAGAGTAGCACATGAGCTGCCCAGGCTCGACCTAAAAACCACACTACATATTGGGGTTAGTATGCCCTCACAGTGAAATAAAAACCAAAAGCTATTTAGTTCTATAGGCTTGATGTCTCCCTATATAGGCCTAGATGGGATTAAAGTCTTAATTTTCCTCCTCAGTTTATTAAAGGGCTAAAATAATGCTTCCTGCATAGTTCTCAAAATCTGACTTAATAGTGAAATAACATTTTGTGATAACTTAAGCAGAAAAAGAAGTTCTTTACTTTAGAATATTGGTACTGTTTAAATTTAACACACACTTCTCTGTGGATTCCCTGCTGCTTGTGCCGTAGGTACCAGGGGTTGAGTACAGATTCTCTAAGAAATGTGTTTTGGCCCAACCATAGTGGGTTTATTTCATTAGATGTGGGAAGCCTCTCAAATTAACCCACATTTCTGACAGTCTAAACCCCGTAAACAAGCTCATATTGTATTCAACTTGTACGAACTTCTTGCATGTGATTTCGACATTGTAGCAGCACCCTGGTGTTTATGGCCCTCAATTGACTGCAAAGAGGTGAGCAAGTCCTACATGGATGCTATGGCAATCTATATGACATGTAAAACAGCAAGCACGTCAATGCATGTGCAGTCGTCCATTACAACTATGCACATCCCAATACATTACTAATACTACACTCTTTAACATTCCAAAACTAATAAGATGGTATCCCAGCTGGCCTGGAAACTGCAAGGCTGGAAATACGGGGCACTGCCAAAAGAGTTTAATAAATGTCTGACCTAATAGTATAGAGCAGCTTAGCTTACTAAATTAGACATTTTTACTTGGTTCAATTAACACATGTGTACCAAAAGAAAAATTTGTGTATTGAAGACGAAAATGTGTTATTTTTCAGAACCCAAAACCTGACGTTTGGAGAAAAATGGTTGGATTTCCATATATATTAAAGCTGATATCTGAGAGATAAATCATGAGGCATTGGGAGAACAAATAATAATACTATTATTACCATGGTGCCAGGGGCATTGTAGCTATATCGGTTATATATTATACATAAATAGACATTCCAAACTGACAAATCCCTTTTCCCATTACTGCTGGTAACCCTGCCTGATGCACTGAGGTGATCACTGCTACTAATCTTGCACGGGGAGGCCACTAATGTCATCGTGCCTGACATTATCACTATTACCAAGGTAAACTGATCAGTAGCTTGCAGACTGTAGCAGGGTTTCCGTTCTCCCACAGAACTGTGCACAGAGATCTAGAACCTGGGTAAGTTAGGGTGACCCAAAACTCACCTTAGTTTCAGAAATCCCCTTACCAAGCTAGCTACATTGTCTCATCGGTAGTAATAACTTCCCAATGACTTAGACAATCCAGAACATGAACTTAGGGTACCTCGGGTATCGTGGAACACATGAACACTCTTTCGTTATATAATCATTACAAACCGAAACTGGGAGGCAAAGAACACACGTGCAAGTTTGAAATGTTTATTTTTCAATGCAAAGTTCTCAAACGCAGTATCTTGTATAATATCAACATACATATTATAAAAATCAGAGTTAGCAGCATAGTCACTAATCCATAGTAAGCAAAAGGTGATAGCATGTTATGATGCAAAAATCTATAGAATTCTGTATCACCTATATTTCGCGCACCCTATTTAGCATATTATATTATATCTAAGAAGGTCTCATTTAGGTTCTAGCAGGGCGGGCCCATACCTCTAATGGTCAGTAGGAGCAGATCACATCAACAGCTACCAGCTCTCTGCATGCGAAGCATCAAGTGTGTTGATTCATTCCCTGTAACTCTATCTTAAACCCGAGTAGAGCCCAATGTTGGCAGCAACATTATTTGTGTTATGTCTAATGTGGTGCGAGGATCAGGCCTTCAGCAACCTTGTGTTAGGTTATTCTTAGAGGGTGCAGTTCTCAGTGTGCAGACATTTGTACCAAGTGTACCAAGCACGACTGATATCAGAGCAATAACATATTATTCTCAAATAAATCACATCTTTCGTCTAGGTTGAAAGCTACAATAACAATTAGGTGTCGTGTGCAAACTGAAGCCGAAAGAAAATATGGCGTTTAAACTTTTATTAAACTCATGCTAACTTAACACAATATATAGAAACGCAGTAATCATATGACACCCCCCCAATGTTCCGAGGACGGTCAAAAAAAAGAAAAATTAAGCCAATACTATAAGAAAGGCCAAACATGAAAGCAGAGTTCAATAATATTGAGCCAAGCTAAATGTATGTAAATGTATATATAAAAATCAATAATACAAAATATGTATGAATGCCTATAGTGGCCACACAAAATATATAAAAAAAAAAAAAACTTGAACTTGAGGCCCTTTATAAAATCATAGGCCCAGAACATATCAAAGTCCAATGTTCGTAATAGAAAAGGCACCATTCAGAATTACTAAAAAGTCACGTGCCATAATAGTGAAAGTCTCCAAAGCCACTCATGGGTGGATAGAATATGCAAAATAGGTAGCCACAGTTTCCAACATGAAATCACTGTCATCATCCGAAAACATTTCAGCCATCCAATTAAGCAATGGGAAAGAACATACGTGCTCCTCCAGCACCGAATCCTCTAGCAACATCAGAGGACAACTCAGTGGGTTCTCGAGAACACTATGTGCCAGAAAGTCATGCGCCGCTGCGAATATGTCCCACTGACCCATTAGTCCATGCATCGCTGCCAAGGCCATAACCCTTTCGCCAGAACAAACCAACTCGTGAGCAACTACGGGGCTCATCAGCTGAATGAAACACAGGCTGGACACATGTGAAATAGGAAAATCTAAACGATAATCCAAAAGCCGTGCTTAAAGTCGCAAGCGGTAAGGAGCCATAGTAATCAAGCATCCGGTTGCGAAACAGCATCAGTAGGGGCTGAGCGTTTTCTTGCGCAGGAAGGGCATCCATGTTTTATAAAGCAAAATATCACCAGAACGCCTGCAGCTAAAGCCAGCAAAACAGGGAATCCGCCAAACAAACTTGCGAATATAGAATGAAAAAACGCAGGGATAATACCAAATACTTTTTCAAACGTAGTCACGAGACCACTGCTAACCAATTTAAAAAAAATGTGCGAGCCCAGACGTGGAGGAGGCATTAAAGATCTGATGAACCAGCTCGCAGAAATGAAACGGCAAATCAGTATTTAAAAGCGCCTGCACCTCTGTGCGTGTGTTAGCTATGTGAAGGACATAAGTCTCACGGGCCGAGCTCAGGGCCACTTCTTTTTGAGACAAAAGGGCTCTTATTCGGCTCAAACCATTGAACTCCGCTCTCAAGGTTGGGATTCGCGGCCAAATGGAAACATCTGAATTCCCATGCGTGGGTGGATATAACACGTTTTTGCAGCACACCACACGTTCTGATACAGTAACCACATATGCGATACCGACCAATAACCCACAACACATTTCGTTGTTCAAAAGTAAATAACTACCGTTAGACAATAAAGTGAATGTGGGAACTATAGCAGGAACCGGTGTGCCTTTTAAAACACAGGCTAAATTTGGCCTGTCCTGATTACAAGAACCATGCAATTGGATGTGCCTGCATATCAGTGAACGGTCAGGCGACTGTGTGCATTCTTCACCATTCAGATTCACTTCCTTTCCTTCTTTCAGACATCTGTATGTATATGGTAAAGACCATGTCTCATGCAGGAAAGCACTACCTAGTGGTTCATATCGCCCTATAGCAATATATCTCATACAATTTGTAAATTTATACAGAGCAAATGGTAAAGTAATAATACCATGGGTAAGCCATGTAGCAGCAGCCGCCTCAGCCACAGAGAATGGCACAGATTCTAACTTTTCAATGTGTAACATAGAAAATGATGCATCTCGCATGGAAAGCATGCGCTGCTTGTCAGTCAAATTAAATGGGGCAAATAGTGAGGAGACGTTCATATAACTCCAAGGCACTCGACCAGCCTTCAGAGTCTGTAGTGTCCAGGCAAACTGCATCACAGAACGCAATTGATTTTGACCATGATATAATACGGACACTTCATCATGCACAATGTCAACAACAGAAGAAACAATATTGTTTAATGTGTAAATTCGGGAAGAAAGCGTGTTAATACTGTTATCTACCACTGCAAGTACTTTTTCCAAATTTGCTGGTCAATTGCCCTTAGGCGCTTAGCAGCCTCAATTTGAGACACTTTCCAAATTTCATTGTAAACAGCATAAATCCACCGTTTAGATCTACCCTTAGCTGGGCCTTTTATAAAATCATTCAAATCCACATTGTCAGTTAACTGAGACAGATGTAGTTTAACTGCAGCTAACGTGGAATGTTGTAACCAATTCTGACACAGTTTCCCCACAGAGTAAGTGGTGACAGTATAATCAGTTTCAAAACGGGGGTCTGGTCGTACTTGCGTGAACCCTTTAGTCAACCCCAGAAATCGACGTTGGCAAGAATCAGAACTCTTCTGCCACAACAGCCAACCTTCTGGATCCAAACTGGACTCATTAAAGGACGAATTGTGTATTAGAGACTGTATCTCACTAATAGATAATTCAGAAAAATTACCCCAACCTGAATATTCCTCTAATTCGGGGATAATGGGTGTGTTTAATTTTTTAGAAGTAGCCAATCCAAAGCATGTTGTTTGGGAAATAGTAGAATTTAGAAACAACATGTGATTCGGGATGAGACATGCACGGTGCAAAGCCTCAGTGCCTTGTACCTGCCAATCTTTGGTACCCCAAACCGATTTAAGGTCAATTATTCCTTTCCAGAACTCGTAGCCATCTAAAGCCAATCTGTCTAGAAAGGACTTCGAATACAGCAACTTTGTATCGGTAAGTCTAACTTTGGACATGGACTTTTCTGTCATTCTATAATAAAAATGACTCAGGATTTGATTGATTGAAATCTGTAAAATAACTGTATTTTTTCAGAAATGTACTGGAGCTTCCAATTAAAGGAGCCGGGCAGTGCTCCCACTGCGTGTAATTCACAGCAACCCTCCTGGAATTTGTCTTATGGAGAAAATGATTACCATAATGTTGGAAGCAAAACAAATCACCATAATTAATAGAATCTAAATATAAGTCTTCAGCATCAAAAGCCGCATAGTATTTTAAATCAGAAAATAATGCTTCTACGGCCTGAATATCCCAATCATCAGAACGTATATTTTGTTTAATCACATCTCCCATGTTTACTCTAAGCACATTCGGAACATTAATCACTTCAGTGGGCCCATGTATTTGAAATCTAACTGCATCCCACACAATCCCATCAAGGACAGGCCAAGCAGTAATGTTAACCGTATTCAAGTTTCGTTTCAGTCTGTGCGCTGAATGTGAAGAGGAAAGAGGGGCCAATGTTCCATTAAGGTACCGAATTCCTGTTCTTTCTTTAACGTAGTGACCATCGATCAGGCGGAAAAAATAAAACACAAAACCAATTGACATAAAAAGGTAAAATGAAAATAGGATCAACCAAATGTATGTCCAAGGGGGAATTAAAAAATGTTTTTTAAACAACGTGGTATATTTTGCAATAGTTGAGGGTTTCTTTGAAGGTTCCGAAACAGAGTCAAAAGAGAATCTGGACTGGTTGGCCAAACGAGTCTGCAAATCAGGCATCGATAAATCAGCAGGATAGGTGTAGTTCAACTCATCAATGTTAGTAACAGGAATAGTATTTAATAAAGGACTGGATATGGCAGGCATCTCGAGGGACACCTCCTGTTCTGCACCAGATGTAATAGCCAGCACAGAGTGCCTCACCATGGAAGGACAGGACACAGCCGGTGTCATGCTATGAAGAATCGGCCACCCTGTGTGTCTTGACATTGTCAATAGAAATAAATCTGTTTTCCTTACGACCTGGAAGTGGTGGTAAAATGACTGTTCTTGTGCCCTTCACTCCAAGAACTCGAACCGGTGCACGATATGAGGGACCAAACTCTTTCTTGTTATCGATCTTCTCTCGAACCAGTTCTACAACTTGGGGTAGCCAGCCAACTACCGGGATCTGCAGCGCATCATCCGATGTGGAGGGCAAATGTTCCTTTGCAAGACTGTCTCTGGTCTTTTGTAGATTCTGTAAAACATTGCAATGTTCATCTACGTCAAAGGCCGTGGGCTGGGCCTTGCAGTCTAGCCCATCGAGGTCAGGGACATACATCTTGATACCAAAGAGCATTTCGTACGGGGTCCGCCCACCCAGAGACCTTCTAGGGAGATTATTAAGCGCACGCTGCACGCCATTGAGGTGGGCCATCCAGTTTCTGCCAGTGCCTATAACTCGAGCTGTCAAAGATTGCTTTAAGTCGCAGTTCATTCGTTCAACTACACTATTGCCCTCTGGCCTGTAGGGACTCGAAAACTTGACTTGGACCCCCAACGAAACCATAGCATCCTTATACGCCTTAGAGGCGAAAGCCGGACCCTGATCCGAATGGAAGGTACCACAGGCAAAAATTCCCACAAAGACTCGCAAATCCTTAATGACAGTTCGTGAATCAGCGCTCCGATGTGGCCATACCCACACAAAGCGTGTGCATGAATCAACTGCTACTAAGATGTATTTGTATGCAGTATCAGAAGAAAAAGGACCGCAGTGATCCAAATAAACGCATCCAAGCGGTTTATTAGAGATGTACAACTGTGTCTGAGGCGGACGCGCAGCAGTTGAAGGTTTAATCTGCTGGCAAATGTCACATTGAAGGACATAATCGCGCGTCTGTTTGTACAGTCCCCGCCACCAGAACCTCTGTTGTAGCTGAGTTACAGTGGCTGAGACGCCCGCATGCGCAGACGCCACACCTTCATGAGCCGCTGTAATCAAAGCAGCCCTGCGATCCGTGTTGGGAACTAGACGTTCTCCAACATCAGGAATTTTCACATAAGGAACCTTATCGGGACTTAAGTGGTATGTGTATTTAGAAGGGAACCCCGCAGGATATTTACTTCCCTTTTCTGTTGCAGCAACAGCTGCCAAAATGTCATCATCTATTTTGCTTTTGGATCTCGTGACTGCTGCAACTAAGTATTTCGATACCGCTGACTTCGCTACTTCATCAGCAAGCGAATTGCCAACAGCGTGGACCCCCACGCGCTGATGACCGAGAGTATGAATCACAAACACGAGTGGCAACTTCTCTTTAAGTTCCGCCACTCGGACCCAGATCATTTTATGTTTTATTGTGCTACCTTTGGAATCACGAAACTCATTCTGAATCCAAAAGAACAAGTTTTCATTGTAAGACTGAACACAGTAGTAAGAGTCACTTACGATTAAAGTCGTCACACTAGGATCTGCGTACTCCAATGCAAGCATCAGAGCACGAAGCTCTGCTAATTGTGCGGTGCAGTCCCCAAGCGTCTGCGTGTGCACGACACTGGACTTGAACTCATCGTTCACCATGGCACCGACCACAATGGCGCATGCGGAAACGTAGGCATGTTTAGAGCCATGCGCAACCTGCGCCGAACCATCAGTGTAAATGATGCAATGGAAATCCTCCAACGGCCGCATTGCTAAAGGAGCAGGATGAACAAACTCATACTGTAAATACTCCTGCAACCGTAAAGTGGCGTCAAAAATAAACGTGACATCCTGTGATGTCAAGGATGCAGCCCACTGAATCCACCTAGGGTGCAAAGCTTTAGAATTTGGTACACTGGCTTTCGTAACCGCCTCCAAGGCAGGACACGGGGTAACAACCAACATGCGTTTTCCTTGTGACATGGCACGTTCCTTAAGAATCGCCATCTGCACAGCCGTTAAAACTTTCTCCACAGTGGAAAAACGCAGTTCATCCGAAGTGTACAAGTGTGATTTGTAAGCAATAGGTACTGTATCTCCTTCATTAAAAGTCAGGTACGTGAAACCCACCGCCCCAGGGATAATTCTTATCACCAGGTTGGTCTGGTTATCACGAGTCTGTAAGTATTCAGAAGCGAGCAAATCAGCCTGCAAAGACTGCAGAATAGCTGAATGCTCAGGCAGCCAGCATGATTTGGAAAAAGATGGTTGTATCAAAGCATACAAAGGCTTGATACGCTGGGCATATTCCGGAATGTAAGTTCTCCCGAAATTCAAAAAGCCCAGTAAAGATTGTAATTTCTTCAGTGTTGTCGGAGAACGCAACTGTGCGCATTTCTCCAGGAAGTGAGGTGCCAAGCCTTTTCCCTCGTTGTTCAGCTCGTAGCCGAGAAACAACACTGTGTACTCTGCAATGTGCGACTTTGCAAAGTTAAACTTGTAACCTATGTCTGCAAAGTTACAAATTATGCTATTTACTCGACACAGATGCTCCCAAAGATCGTCGTCTGTGAGATAAATGTCATCCACATACGAACAAGCAACTGGGTCGATGCCCTCTAGAAGAGAGACAATGCGGGCGGAGAATACTCCAGGACTATTCTTATAGCCCATTGGGAGACGCCAAAACATTTTTTGCACACCGCCGCATGTAAAACTGGTCCATTGGGAACTTAGACCATCTAATCTATGTGCATAAAAACCATTGGAAATGTCAAGCGTGGTTTTGAACCGTTTACGCTCAAGACTATTCACTAACGCAGAGCCATGAGTATTCTGTACTGCGCAGTTACGGCAATGCGAGTTCAAATGCCTATAATCCAAAACCAAACGATATGAGCCGTCCGGCTTGTTTACAGTAAAAAGGGGGTTATTCATCGGTGACACACACGTTTCAATTACACCTTGATATTCCAATTGTTCAAGGATAGCCGCGACTGAAGCTTTAGCTTCACGCCGTATGGGATATTGAGGTTGAGGCTGCGGCTGAGACCGTAACGGAATCTCATGGCTTGGAGACAATTTATCCCAGCCACACTGATTGCGGTACACAGCCGGCGCAAGCGCCAGAGCCCACTCTTCTGCAAAATACAGCGCTTCCACTCTCGATACAGTGTGCGCGAAACTGGGGAGGATCACCTCCTCCCCTCGCGGAGCTGCGAGAACAAAAGGTGGGGGCCAGTCAGCCTCCGAAAGCAAAATGTCATACGTAGACGAGAGATTTTCCCAAAATACCCCTTTTACAGTTCGCTGCATGTCACCTTCTATTAACAGGACGATTTCAAAAAGACGTTCAGGGGGAGCAACATGCGTATCAGCAGTTTCAATCACAACATAAGTGTCAGTCGCTGTCACCTTCAACAGTGGACGGAGGGCCTCTCTCACTATGGTAATCTCTGCCGCGCTGTCCAGCAAGGTCAGAGCCCACGTCAGATTCCGAAGCCGCGTTCTCACTATCTGGGGCATATCGATGCGCTGTCAGTGCGGCGACTTTCTTCGTGGCAAACTGTGGTCTCTTGGACGTAGTGCCTTCCTGCTGCTCTCCACCGTTACGTGGGCGGGGCTGACCACGTCCTTGCTGGCCACCCCGGCCCCTGTCGCCCCCTCCACCACCGGTTGACGGAGCCGATGAGTCCTGAAAGGAACGAGGAAGCGTTGGTCAGAAGCCTGAAACCTTTCAGGTGATTTAATCATCGCGCGATCGCGCAAATCATAAACTCGATCCGACTGCGCGGGCAACGGAGACGCAGGAGCAGAAACCTGTGTTTGTTGTTGTTGTTGCTTACCCTGATTCTGCTTTTTAGGCCAATTCTGTTTCTTGGACTTAGGTTGACCACTAGTATCCGAAGACTGGCCCTGGGGCTGCTTTTTCTCTTTATCAGGAAAAGCCTTAAGCCCCTTCGCATTGCGGCCAACCGTTTTATAAGCAGCCACAATAATCCTTGCCAACCTACGGGGTCTCTCGGCCTCGGGAACTAACGCCAATGCGTTAGCAACCTGAAAGTTCACTGCATCCCCCTTGACATTCGCAAGGATCAGATCGCAAACTACATCAAAGGTGCCACACAGGCGCATACCTAATTCAACCGCCGACTCCGGTCCGTGTTCTTCCTGAACACGTTTAAGGACCGCTCCCAGATTTGTCACAGACGGGGTGCCATAGCACCTCGAATAGACCACTGCAAAAGTCTTACCCCAGGTCTCACAGTCAACAAGTTCAGGTGCCAAATCTTTCGGTAAACTTAGTGTAAGAATCCTGTGTTTATCACCAGGACTCGTGTTGGGAAACACAGCTTCCAGCTGGCCGAATTTCTCAGCAAGCCAGAACGGAAAATCATCCTTGTCCTGGGGCTTTTTGCCCATCACGGAATTAACCATGACAGGATTGATTTTCAAACCAGCCTGTTCTACACGAAGCTGTGCGCCCCTAGGGGCCACGTCCTGAACATTACGGCTAGTGTAATGAACAAGCGCTCTAATCACTGCCACTTCGACTTCATGAAGCCGCCGCAGATCAGCCACGTTACAAGTGGCGCGATTAGGGTGAGGAGTGAATCCAGCCAAAGCGGGCCAAGGTGTGCCCGGAATGGACAAAGGACCCAACCTTGGAGCCGTTAAAGCGTGTGGTAGGGCGCCACCAAACCAAACTCCATGCTGCCAAGCATCTATAGGAACTTCCAGTGCCCTGTACGGAGCATACGCAACCGGTACAGCTGAAGCAGTGTATGAATGGAACACTCCAGAATTAGCGTCCACCGCCGGAAACGTCACCCACGAATAAAACAGTTCGTACGGGTAAGCATGTTCCGCACTCACCACCAGAACCACAGCCAAGCCGTCTACAGGGACATTATAAGCCCGCAAGTGGTCACGCACCGCAATGCGACTATGTTGCGGGATGTCCACGGGTTGTGCCATGTCAGCACCGGAAAGAGAGAAAACAAAGACTACTTTGTAGCACAACTGGGTAGTAATTCAAGGAAACCGTTTTTAGATAGATTCAAGCTTCAAAAGACCTATTTCAAAAATAGGTAGGTTTTCCGACACTGCCCTTTTCCGGAAACGGGAATGAAGGCGTTAAGGTTTGAATGATATACTACTCGAGTGTCATGATATAAGGCCAATCAGCGTATGGGCGCCATGTAGCAGGGTTTCCGTTCTCCCACAGAACTGTGCACAGAGATCTAGAACCTGGGTGAGTTAGGGTGACCCAAAACTCACCTTAGTTTCAGAAATCCCCTTACCAAGCTAGCTACAGTGTCTCATCGGTAGTAATAACTTCCCAATGACTTAGACAATCCAGAACATGAACTTAGGGTACCTCAGATATCGTGGAACACATGAACACTCTTTCGTTATATAATCATTACAAACCGAAACTGGGAGGCAAAGAACACACGTGCAAGTTTGAAATGTTTATTTTTCAATGCAAAGTTCTCAAACGCAGTATCTTGTATAATATCAACATACATATTATAAAAATCAGAGTTAGCAGCATAGTCACTAATCCATAGTAAGCAAAAGGTGATAGCATGTTATGATGCAAAAATCTATAGAATTCTGTATCACCTATATTTCGCACACCCTATTTAGCATATTATATTATATCTAAGAAGGTCTCATTTGGGTTCTAGCAGGGCGGGCCCATACCTCTAATGGTCAGTAGGAGCAGATCACATCAACAGCTACCAGCTCTCTGCATGCGAAGCATCAAGTGTGTTGATTCATTCCCTGTAACTCTATCTTAAACCCGAGTAGAGCCCAATGTTGGCAGCAACATTATTTGTGTTATGTCTAATGTGGTGCGAGGATCAGGCCTTCAGCAACCTTGTGTTAGGTTATTCTTAGAGGGTGCAGTTCTCAGTGTGCAGACATTCGTACCAAGTGTACCAAGCACGACTGATATCAGAGCAATAACATATTATTCTCAAATAAATCACATCTTTCGTCTAGGTTGAAAGCTACAATAACAATTAGGTGTCGTGTGCAAACTGAAGCCGAAAGAAAATATGGCGTTTAAACTTTTAATAAACTCATGCTAACTTAACACAATATATAGAAACGCAGTAATCATATGACACCCCCCCAATGTTCCGAGGACGGTCAAAAAAAAGAAAAATTAAGCCAATACTATAAGAAAGGCCAAACATGAAAGCAGAGTTCAATAATATTGAGCCAAGCTAAATGTATGTAAATGTATATATAAAATTCAATAATACAAAATATGTATGAATGCCTATAGTGGCCACACAAAATATATAAAAAAAAAAAAAACTTGAACTTGAGGCCCTTTATAAAATCATAGGCCCAGAACATATCAAAGTCCAATGTTCGTAATAGAAAAGGCACCATTCAGAATTACTAAAAAGTCACGTGCCATAATAGTGAAAGTCTCCAAAGCCACTCATGGGTGGATAGAATATGCAAAATAGGTAGCCACAGCTTCCAACATGAAATCACTGTCATCATCCGAAAACATTTCAGCCATCCAATTAAGCAATGGGAAAGAACATACGTGCTCCTCCAGCACCGAATCCTCTAGCAACATCAGAGGACAACTCAGTGGGTTCTCGAGAACACTATGTGCCAGAAAGTCATGCGCCGCTGCGAATATGTCCCACTGACCCATTAGTCCATGCATCGCTGCCAAGGCCATAACCCTTTCGCCAGAACAAACCAACTCGTGAGCAACTACGGGGCTCATCAGCTGATCAAAATCGACGTCAGGAGAAGTCGGTAAGCAGAGACACAAATCAATGGCCCAGTCGAAATCACAGCTCAGGCAATGAAACACAGGAAAATCGAAACGATAATCCAAAAGTCGTGCTTAAAGTCGCAAGCGGTAAGGAGCCATAGTAATCAAGCATCCGGTTGCGAAACAGCATCAGTAGGGGCTGAGCGTTTTCTTGCGCAGGAAGGGCATCCATGTTTTATAAAGCAAAATATCACCAGAACGCCTGCAGCTAAAGCCAGCAAAACAGGGAATCCGCCAAACAAACTTGCGAATATAGAATGAAAAAACGCAGGGATAATACCAAATACTTTTTCAAACGTAGTCACGAGACCACTGCTAACCAATTTAAAAAAAATGTGCGAGCCCAGACGTGGAGGAGGCATTAAAGATCTGATGAACCAGCTCGCAGAAATGAAACGGCAAATCAGTATTTAAAAGCGCCTGCACCTCTGTGCGTGTGTTAGCTATGTGAAGGACATAAGTCTCACGGGCCGAGCTCAGGGCCACTTCTTTTTGAGACGAAAGGGCTCTTATTCGGCTCAAACCATTGAACTCCGCTCTCAAGGTTGGGATTCGCGGCCAAATGGAAACATCTGAATTCCCATGCGTGGGTGGATATAACACGTTTTTGCAGCACACCACACGTTCTGATACAGTAACCACATATGCGATACCGACCAATAACCCACAACACATTTCGTTGTTCAAAAGTAAATAACTACCGTTAGACAATAAAGTGAATGTGGGAACTATAGCAGGAACCGGTGTGCCTTTTAAAACACAGGCTAAATTTGGCCTGTCCTGATTACAAGAACCATGCAATTGGATGTGCCTGCATATCAGTGAACGGTCAGGCGACTGTGTGCATTCTTCACCATTCAGATTCACTTCCTTTCCTTCTTTCAGACATCTGTATGTATATGGTAAAGACCATGTCTCATGCAGGAAAGCACTACCTAGTGGTTCATATCGCCCTATAGCAATATATCTCATACAATTTGTAAATTTATACAGAGCAAATGGTAAAGTAATAATACCATGGGTAAGCCATGTAGCAGCAGCCGCCTCAGCCACAGAGAATGGCACAGATTCTAACTTTTCAATGTGTAACATAGAAAATGATGCATCTCGCATGGAAAGCATGCGCTGCTTGTCAGTCAAATTAAATGGGGCAAATAGTGAAGAGACGTTCATATAACTCCAAGGCACTCGACCAGCCTTCAGAGTCTGTAGTGTCCAGGCAAACTGCATCACAGAACGCAATTGATTTTGACCATGATATAATACGGACACTTCATCATGCACAATGTCAACAACAGAAGAAACAATATTGTTTAATGTGTAAATTCGGGAAGAAAGCGTGTTAATACTGTTATCTACCACTGCAAGTACTTTTTCCAAATTTGCTTGGTCAATTGCCCTTAGGCGCTTAGCAGCCTCAATTTGAGACACTTTCCAAATTTCATTGTAAACAGCATAAATCCACCGTTTAGATCTACCCTTAGCTGGGCCTTTTATAAAATCATTCAAATCCACATTGTCAGTTAACTGAGACAGATGTAGTTTAACTGCAGCTAACGTGGAATGTTGTAACCAATTCTGACACAGTTTCCCCACAGAGTAAGTGGTGACAGTATAATCAGTTTCAAAACGGGGGTCTGGTCGTACTTGCGTGAACCCTTTAGTCAACCCCAGAAATCGACGTTGGCAAGAATCAGAACTCTTCTGCCACAACAGCCAACCTTCTGGATCCAAACTGGACTCATTAAAGGACGAATTGTGTATTAGAGACTGTATCTCACTAATAGATAATTCAGAAAAATTACCCCAACCTGAATATTCCTCTAATTCGGGGATAATGGGTGTGTTTAATTTTTTAGAAGTAGCCAATCCAAAGCATGTTGTTTGGGAAATAGTAGAATTTAGAAACAACATGTGATTCGGGATGAGACATGCACGGTGCAAAGCCTCAGTGCCTTGTACCTGCCAATCTTTGGTACCCCAAACCGATTTAAGGTCAATTATTCCTTTCCAGAACTCGTAGCCATCTAAAGCCAATCTGTCTGGAAAGGACTTCGAATACAGCAACTTTGTATCGGTAAGTCTAACTTTGGACATGGACTTTTCTGTCATTCTATAATAAAAATGACTCAGGATTTGATTGATTGAAATCTGTAAAATAACTGTATTTTTTCAGAAATGTACTGGAGCTTCCAATTAAAGGAGCCGGGCAGTGCTCCCACTGCGTGTAATTCACAGCAACCCTCCTGGAATTTGTCTTATGGAGAAAATGATTACCATAATGTTGGAAGCAAAACAAATCACCATAATTAATAGAATCTAAATATAAGTCTTCAGCATCAAAAGCCGCATAGTATTTTAAATCAGAAAATAATGCTTCTACGGCCTGAATATCCCAATCATCAGAACGTATATTTTGTTTAATCACATCTCCCATGTTTACTCTAAGCACATTCGGAACATTAATCACTTCAGTGGGCCCATGTATTTGAAATCTAACCGCATCCCACACAATCCCATCAAGGACAGGCCAAGCAGTAATGTTAACCGTATTCAAGTTTCGTTTCAGTCTGTGCGCTGAATGTGAAGAGGAAAGAGGGGCCAATGTTCCATTAAGGTACCGAATTCCTGTTCTTTCTTTAACGTAGTGACCATCGATCAGGCGGAAAAAATAAAACACAAAACCAATTGACATAAAAAGGTAAAATGAAAATAGGATCAACCAAATGTATGTCCAAGGGGGAATTAAAAAATGTTTTTTAAACAACGTGGTATATTTTGCAATAGTTGAGGGTTTCTTTGAAGGTTCCGAAACAGAGTCAAAAGAGAATCTGGACTGGTCGGCCAAACGAGTCTGCAAATCAGGCATCGATAAATCAGCAGGATAGGTGTAGTTCAACTCATCAATGTTAGTAACAGGAATAGTATTTAATAAAGGACTGGATATGGCAGGCATCTCGAGGGACACCTCCTGTTCTGCACCAGATGTAATAGCCAGCACAGAGTGCCTCACCATGGAAGGACAGGACACAGCCGGTGTCATGCTATGAAGAATCGGCCACCCTGTGTGTCTTGACATTGTCAATAGAAATAAATCTGTTTTCCTTACGACCTGGAAGTGGTGGTAAAATGACTGTTCTTGTGCCCTTCACTCCAAGAACTCGAACCGGTGCACGATATGAGGGACCAAACTCTTTCTTGTTATCGATCTTCTCTCGAACCAGTTCTACAACTTGGGGTAGCCAGCCAACTACCGGGATCTGCAGCGCATCATCCGATGTGGAGGGCAAATGTTCCTTTGCAAGACTGTCTCTGGTCTTTTGTAGATTCTGTAAAACATTGCAATGTTCATCTACGTCAAAGGCCGTGGCCTGGGCCTTGCAGTCTAGCCCATCGAGGTCAGGGACATACATCTTGATACCAAAGAGCATTTCGTACGGGGTCCGCCCACCCAGAGACCTTCTAGGGAGATTATTAA
Organism: Lissotriton vulgaris; assembly: GCF_964263255.1. Classification (NCBI taxonomy): domain Eukaryota; kingdom Metazoa; phylum Chordata; class Amphibia; order Caudata; family Salamandridae; genus Lissotriton; species Lissotriton vulgaris. Next base: position 1,699,714,027 of record NC_141685.1, on the reverse strand, counting down.
GCGCACGCTGCACGCCATTGAGGTGGGCCACCCAGTTTCTGCCAGTGTCTATAACTCGAGCTGTCAAAGATTGCTTCAAGTCGCAGTTCATTTGTTCAACTACACTATTGCCCTCGGGCCTGTAGGGACTCGAAAACTTGACTTGGACCCCCAACGAAACCATAGCATCCTTATACGCCTTAGAGGCGAAAGCCGGACCCTGATCCGAATGGAAGGTACCACAGGCAAAAATTCCCACAAAGACTCGCAAATCCTTAATGACAGTTCGTGAATCAGCGCTCCGATGTGGCCATACCCACACAAAGCGTGTGCATGAATCAACTGCTACTAAGATGTATTTGTATGCAGTATCAGAAGAAAAAGGACCGCAGTGATCCAAATAAACGCATCCAAGCGGTTTATTAGAGATGTACAACTGTGTCTGAGGCGGACGCGCAGCAGTTGAAGGTTTAATCTGCTGGCAAATGTCACATTGAAGGACATAATCGCGCGTCTGTTTGTACAGTCCCCGCCACCAGAACCTCTGTTGTAGCTGAGTTACAGTGGCTGAGACGCCCGCATGCGCAGACGCCACACCTTCATGAGACGCTGTAATCAAAGCAGCCCTGCGATCCGTGTTGGGAACTAGACGTTCTCCAACATCAGGAATTTTCACATAAGGAACCTTATCGGGACTTAAGTGGTATGTGTATTTAGAAGGGAACCCCGCAGGATATTTACTTCCCTTTTCTGTTGCAGCAACAGCTGCCAAGATGTCATCATCTATTTTGCTTTTGGATCTCGTGACTGCTGCAACTAAGTATTTCGATACCGCTGACTTCGCTACTTCATCAGCAAGCGAATTGCCAACAGCGTGGACCCCCACGCGCTGATGACCGAGAGTATGAATCACAAACACGAGTGGCAACTTCTCTTTAAGTTCCGCCACTCGGACCCAGATCATTTTATGTTTTATTGTGCTACCTTTGGAATCACGAAACTCATTCTGAATCCAAAAGAACAAGTTTTCATTGTAAGACTGAACACAGTAGTAAGAGTCACTTACGATTAAAGTCGTCACACTAGGATCTGCGTACTCCAATGCAAGCATCAGAGCACGAAGCTCTGCTAATTGTGCGGTGCAGTCCCCAAGCGTCTGCGTGTGCACGACACTGGACTTGAACTCATCGTTCACCATGGCACCGACCACAATGGCGCATGCGGAAACGTAGGCATGTTTAGAGCCATGCGCAACCTGCGCCGAACCATCAGTGTAAATGATGCAATGGAAATCCTCCAACGGCCGCATTGCTAAAGGAGCAGGATGAACAAACTCATACTGTAAATACTCCTGCAACCGTAAAGTGGCGTCAAAAATAAACGTGACATCCTGTGATGTCAAGGATGCAGCCCACTGAATCCACCTAGGGTGCAAAGCTTTAGAATTTGGTACACTGGCTTTCGTAACCGCCTCCAAGGCAGGACACGGGGTAACAACCAACATGCGTTTTCCTTGTGACATGGCACGTTCCTTAAGAATCGCCATCTGCACAGCCGTTAAAACTTTCTCCACAGTGGAAAAACGCAGTTCAGCCAAAGTGTACAAGTGTGATTTGTAAGCAATAGGTACTGTATCTCCTTCATTAAAAGTCAGGTACGTGAAACCCACCGCCCCAGGGATAATTCTTATCACCAGGTTGGTCTGGTTATCACGAGTCTGTAAGTATTCAGAAGCGAGCAAATCAGCCTGCAAAGACTGCAGAATAGCTGAATGCTCAGGCAGCCAGCATGATTTGGAAAAAGATGGTTGTATCAAAGCATACAAAGGCTTGATACGCTGGGCATATTCCGGAATGTAAGTTCTCCCGAAATTCAAAAAGCCCAGTAAAGATTGTAATTTCTTCAGTGTTGTCGGAGAACGCAACTGTGCGCATTTCTCCAGGAAGTGAGGTGCCACGCCTTTTCCCTCGTTGTTCAGCTCGTAGCCGAGAAACAACACTGTGTACTCTGCAATGTGCGACTTTGCAAAGTTAAACTTGTAACCTATGTCTGCAAAGTTACAAATTATGCTATTTACTCGACACAGATGCTCCCAAAGATCGTCGTCTGTGAGATAAATGTCATCCACATACGAACAAGCAACTGGGTCGATGCCCTCTAGAAGAGAGACAATGCGGGCGGAGAATACTCCAGGACTATGCTTATAGCCCATTGGGAGACGCCAAAACATTTTTTGCACACCGCCGCATGTAAAACTGGTCCATTGGGAACTTAGACCATCTAATCTATGTGCATAAAAACCATTGGAAATGTCAAGCGTGGTTTTGAACCGTTTACGCTCAAGACTATTCACTAACGCAGAGCCATGAGTATTCTGTACTGCGCAGTTACGGCAATGCGAGTTCAAATGCCTATAATCCAAAACCAAACGATATGAGCCATCCGGCTTGTTTACAGTAAAAAGGGGGTTATTCATCGGTGACACACACGTTTCAATTACACCTTGATATTCCAATTGTTCAAGGATAGCCGCGACTGAAGCTTTAGCTTCACGCCGTATGGGATATTGAGGTTGAGGCTGCGGCTGAGACCGTAACGGAATCTCATGGCTTGGAGACAATTTATCCCAGCCACACTGATTGCGGTACACAGCCGGCGCAAGCGCCAGAGCCCACTCTTCTGCAAAATGCAGCGCTTCCACTCTCGATACAGTGTGCGCGAAACTGGGGAGGATCACCTCCTCCCCTCGCGGAGCTGCGAGAACAAAAGGTGGGGGCCAGTCAGCCTCCGAAAGCAAAATGTCATACGTAGACGAGAGATTTTCCCAAAATACCCCTTTTACAGTTCGCTGCATGTCACCTTCTATTAACAGGACGATTTCAAAAAGACGTTCAGGGGGAGCAACATGCGTATCAGCAGTTTCAATCACAACATAAGTGTCAGTCGCTGTCACCTTCAACAGTGGACGGAGGGCCTCTCTCACTATGGTAATCTCTGCCGCGCTGTCCAGCAAGGTCAGAGCCCACGTCAGATTCCGAAGCCGCGTTCTCACTATCTGGGGCATATCGATGCGCTGTCAGTGCGGCGACTTTCTTCGTGGCAAACTGTGGTCTCTTGGACGTAGTGCCTTCCTGCTGCTCTCCACCGTTACGTGGGCGGGGCTGACCACATCCTTGCTGGCCACCCCGGCCCCTGTCGCCCCCTCCACCACCGGTTGACGGAGCCGATGAGTCCTGAAAGGAACGAGGAAGCGTTGGTCAGAAGCCTGAAACCTTTCAGGTGATTTAATCATCGCGCGATCGCGCAAATCATAAACTCGATCCGACTGCGCGGGCAACGGAGACGCAGGAGCAGAAACCTGTGTTTGTTGTTGTTGTTGCTTACCCTGATTCTGCTTTTTAGGCCAATTCTGTTTCTTGGACTTAGGTTGACCACTAGTATCCGAAGACTGGCCCTGGGGCTGCTTTTTCTCTTTATCAGGAAAAGCCTTAAGCCCCTTCGCATTGCGGCCAACCGTTTTATAAGCAGCCACAATAATCCTTGCCAACCTACGGGGTCTCTCGGCCTCGGGAACTAACGCCAATGCGTTAGCAACCTGAAAGTTCACTGCATCCCCCTTGACATTCGCAAGGATCAGATCGCAAACTACATCAAAGGTGCCACACAGGCGCATACCTAATTCAACCGCCGACTCCGGTCCGTGTTCTTCCTGAACACGTTTAAGGACCGCTCCCAGATTTGTCACAGACGGGGTGCCATAGCACCTCGAATAGACCACTGCAAAAGTCTTACCCCAGGTCTCACAGTCAACAAGTTCAGGTGCCAAATCTTTCGGTAAACTTAGTGTAAGAATCCTGTGTTTATCACCAGGACTCGTGTTGGGAAACACAGCTTCCAGCTGGCCGAATTTCTCAGCAAGCCAGAACGGAAAATCATCCTTGTCCTGGGGCTTTTTGCCCATCACGGAATTAACCATGACAGGATTGATTTTCAAACCAGCCTGTTCTGCACGAAGCTGTGCGCCCCTAGGGGCCACGTCCTGAACATTACGGCTAGTGTAATGAACAAGCGCTCTAATCACTGCCACTTCGACTTCATGAAGCCGCCGCAGATCAGCCACGTTACAAGTGGCGCGATTAGGGTGAGGAGTGAATCCAGCCAAAGCGGGCCAAGGTGTGCCCGGAATGGACAAAGGACCCAACCTTGGAGCCGTTAAAGCGTGTGGTAGGGCGCCACCAAACCAAACTCCATGCTGCCAAGCATCTATAGGAACTTCCAGTGCCCTGTACGGAGCATACGCAACCGGTACAGCTGAAGCAGTGTATGAATGGAACACTCCAGAATTAGCGTCCACCGCCGGAAACGTCACCCACGAATAAAACAGTTCGTACGGGTAAGCATGTTCCGCACTCACCACCAGAACCACAGCCAAGCCGTCTACAGGGACATTATAAGCCCGCAAGTGGTCACGCACCGCAATGCGACTATGTTGCGGGATGTCCACGGGTTGTGCCATGTCAGCACCGGAAAGAGAGAAAACAAAGACTACTTTGTAGCACAACTGGGTAGTAATTCAAGGAAACCGTTTTTAGATAGATTCAAGCTTCAAAAGACCTATTTCAAAAATAGGTAGGTTTTCCGACACTGCCCTTTTCCGGAAACGGGAATGAAGGCGTTAAGGTTTGAATGATATACTACTCGAGTGTCATGATATAAGGCCAATCAGCGTATGGGCGCCATGTAGCAGGGTTTCCGTTCTCCCACAGAACTGTGCACAGAGATCTAGAACCTGGGTGAGTTAGGGTGACCCAAAACTCACCTTAGTTTCAGAAATCCCCTTACCAAGCTAGCTACAGTGTCTCATCGGTAGTAATAACTTCCCAATGACTTAGACAATCCAGAACATGAACTTAGGGTACCTCAGATATCGTGGAACACATGAACACTCTTTCGTTATATAATCATTACAAACCGAAACTGGGAGGCAAAGAACACACGTGCAAGTTTGAAATGTTTATTTTTCAATGCAAAGTTCTCAAACGCAGTATCTTGTATAATATCAACATACATATTATAAAAATCAGAGTTAGCAGCATAGTCACTAATCCATAGTAAGCAAAAGGTGATAGCATGTTATGATGCAAAAATCTATAGAATTCTGTATCACCTATATTTCGCGCACCCTATTTAGCATATTATATTATATCTAAGAAGGTCTCATTTGGGTTCTAGCAGGGCGGGCCCATACCTCTAATGGTCAGTAGGAGCAGATCACATCAACAGCTACCAGCTCTCTGCATGCGAAGCATCAAGTGTGTTGATTCATTCCCTGTAACTCTATCTTAAACCCGAGTAGAGCCCAATGTTGGCAGCAACATTATTTGTGTTATGTCTAATGTGGTGCGAGGATCAGGCCTTCAGCAACCTTGTGTTAGGTTATTCTTAGAGGGTGCAGTTCTCAGTGTGCAGACATTCGTACCAAGTGTACCAAGCACGACTGATATCAGAGCAATAACATATTATTCTCAAATAAATCACATCTTTCGTCTAGGTTGAAAGCTACAATAACAATTAGGTGTCATGTGCAAACTGAAGCCGAAAGAAAATATGGCGTTTAAACTTTTAATAAACTCATGCTAACTTAACACAATATATAGAAACGCAGTAACCATATGACAAGACAAATGGCAAAACTTCCGATGGTCATTACTCTTTCAGGCTGTTGGAGGTGTATGTCGGCAATGGAGACGGAGTAATCTCCCCCTTCGACGTCCTGATCTTCCACCCGGCTATGAATGAGGTGGGTGGATCTTCCATTTGCCAGAGTGGGTACTCCTTTGCCGTTGAGATGGAGTACCCTCTCCGACAAACACTAAATTAGGCCCTTAGTCTTCTAAACCATCTGCTCTGGGTTATAGTAATACCAGTGGCAAGACTTCTTAGCATGATTCTTCTAATAATGGACAGACCCAGCAGCATCCAGCACTGGTACTTCTGAGCAAAACTGTTAAACTAGTAATGGACAAAGTCAGAACTTCTCGGCACACCTCCTGTACCTTTAATGACACTTTGCTAACAGCTTTTAGCAGAGGTACAATATACATAAGGGGAAATTAAACAGAAACATGACCAACACTTCTCTGGGGAGGCTACTACTTAGTTCATTGTATCTGGCTCCCATTTATAGCAGTTGGAGAACAAGTTACATCTTAACACAGTAAATAGTGCAAACACCCCTCCTGGAACCCAGCACACACTATCTAAAACCAATCTCTGTATCTCTGCCTAAGACTCTACATAACACTACACTGCCTTTTGGGTACGTTTGTTAAATACAAATAATACATACAAATTGGGAATGGCTAAACATTACACATATTTGAAACATTTACATATTATATGTTAGGATTTAGGGTATGAGACAACAAAACATGTATTGCCAACATTCCTTTTTTCTAAATCCATACGCTATGTGTTCATATTGTCGTGTTACATTAAATGTCAGCATACAGAAACCCCATTTCTGCACTCATTTCAGTAATAAAGTCAAAAAACCACATGCCCTTGCTTAGAAACCATCAGCTGGAGTGCATAACTGTACCCATCAATCCATCTGTCAATATTACTGTCAAACCCTCATGAGGCTTTTGTAATAGAAATACTTAATGAATGGACATCATGAAAAGTGCCTTCTAAAGTTTGGGACTAATGCTGTCTGCTTCTTTTCCTCTAGCTGTTCTCTTCACAACTCATGTCCAGTGCATGGAGAAATGCAGCTGGACCCGTTTAGCAGTTTCTTACTTCCACTTACTAAGTGGATTTGGCTTCTTTGGCGAAGTCAAGCCCAAGCTGGCTAAAAATAGTGAGGAGAGTTAGGGATACCATGCAGCCACAGAGGTATGTGGAGGTGTAAATATTTTCTTGTATTGTTAACTGGCGTGTGCGTCAGGCAATGAGATGGCCAGCATGCCTTTCCCTGGGCCCAGCACGTGAGTAAAGGTCTCAACTTCTCGATTCAGAGGTGAACAGGCAGTGCAATTACTTGCTTTACAAAATGGAGTACAAATGTGAAATTTAAAAAATAATTCCTGAATTACATTGTATGTTACATTCCACAGAAGGGTTTCCCAAGGCCTCAGACTTGAGCCATGCATGATAGTTTGATTACAGCAATATCAAAATTAGCCCTTGCAGGCTCTCTACAACTACCCGGAGGCGGGTGGGAGTCTCATTTTCCTAATATTGCCACCCACCTATGCGATGTCAAAAGGAATTTAAGAGCTATTGCTAGATTCAAATAGAAAACTGCTAATTATGCAAGATTAACATGCTTTACACTCGGAGCAACGGTAGGGTGCCCAAAATAGTTTCCATTGTATTGATTTATGAATAGGAATTCCATTTAGCTAATTTATAAATAGTGTTTGAGAAGCTTACTGAGCGGATTCCAAGCCTCCAAGAGAAATAACCTAATACAGTCCTTTCAAAAAGAGATACAGCATGGGTAGCTACTGGTTAAGTCTCCCTCACACAAAAGTTAGTGACACCAGTATTAGGAGCACAACTACCTCGTAAAACAGGTACACCAGAGAAAACAAGTACCCATGCAACTTTTCCTTACTGATGTGCACGCCTCATTCACACAAAAAAGGAATTGACCCATTCTAACAGGCCCACAACTCTCACTTCAGGCTATAGGACTATAACTGTGGTGACACCCAGCTCTTTGTCTTTTTCCAGCTCTTTGTCTTTTTCCTGCTCACTCCTTCAATTTGCCTGATGACATCCAATGCAGCAAGCTTGCCCCTCTTTGTGCCTCTGTAATTGGTGGAAGCAACCGTACTGAGAGAAGAATTACTTTGAATAAGGACTGTGTCTGAAGAGTAGCCTGAAAGGACACTTGAAGCAAGAAACAGTGAAAGTGGTTCTGAAAGTGCAGACAGTGGATACACATCTGCGGTCGATTTTACCGTATGAAACTAGTACCCCAAAAACCCACTTGTTGTTCCACTTCCAAGTCCTCTATTGCTGAGGAAGGGAGTGTTCCACAGTGCACTCGCACGCACTGCTCTGAAGCACAGAACTGGCATTTGCCTGATACCCAGCTTCCCAGAGGTGAGGAAACATCCCAGAAGTGAAATAGAGTGGGCTTGCGGCGATGACACTGGGCAGCCGCTCAACAAAACTGATCCATGTCTGGAGGGTAAGAACGGAGCAACTGAACTGAATAAGAAATGAGCATACAAAGCTGTGAGATAGCATAAAACAAAATGGAGGGGAAATCTGCATCTGAGCCATAATCATGCCATTGCCTTAGTCCATGGGGAGAACTGCCAAGAACCAGAGACAGATAGTGCCCAGGGCACTAAATTCAGCGTTGCTTATGTTTATGTGTGGTATTCTGTTTTTGCATGCATTAAAAATATTTTACTTTCTAGAGAATGCACATTCAATTATTGTGTTTGCTATGTGATTTTGAGTCCTGAGCGCGGGCACAGCCATGCTACCTCCCTGAGAATACAAATCATCGATACTGATGAGAGTCAAGTGTTGAAGGGATTGAACTTGGCTCACTTTGCAGAGCCATAGTAGAACAGACCAAGACATTGCAGGCAATCAATCTCCAACCTAGGGTTGAGGCCCTGTAGGCCCTGCTTGCCCCATGGCCTGGAACTGCGTCAGACAGGAAACCTCTGCAGCAACACGTAAATAACAATAACATGAGGTTGATGTATATATGAACTGAAAAGAAAAAATTGAATATTTGCATAAATCCAATGAATAACATAGGCAAATGCTTTCCAAATTCTATAGACTCTACTGGGAGACTCCAGTTACAGATCCGAGGTAGAGACACAACTGCACCTTAGGACCTCAGTTTAGAGTACAGTTCTACTGGGCTTGTCGAGTCCTGCTTCGAAGATCCCCTCTCTTGACCAGGATGTATCAGTGGGTTACCAGAGGCCAGCTTCCCTGATACTCCGAGACACCTTTCCAGCTGCTGCATACAGGGCAAAGGCCCACGTCTGCTCCCCGAATACAACAGACTATTTCTTTCTGCTTGTTTGTTCCAAGTCATGTGTTGGCCTGATTCCCACATGTTGGGAGCCCCAAGTGAAAGCCCAGAGTCGTACCTAGGTAGTGTTGGATGGAGGGCCCGAGCCTACCTTTACCCTCAGCCCATTCCAACCATTTCCCCAACATTTGGTAAAACCAATCCCAAGAATCATTATTTCAGGGGATTTTCAATTGGTAAAAGCCTGATTTCACTGTAGTAGTGCTGAACGTTGGATCAGTAATAATGATCTACCTCTTTCTGCTTACCAGTGAAAAGCTTACATAAATTAGTTCTGTTTCTCTGTGGCATCCAAGTAAGAAAAGACACCCAGGTTGGAGCCAAGCTGACATAAAAGGCAGATCCATTCTAGATCTCTGTTTTAATAAAAGCAGGTCTTTTTCCAAGGTTCCCACCAGAGCACCATTTGATGGGGACTACTTCTCTTCCCTTTCCCTCACGTTCTTCGGATATTGTTTTTCAGACATTGTCTCTACCCATCATCCTGCTAGAAATTCCTTCAGCAAGACAGCTGTCCCCTAAAGGCCCTTTATCCTTTAAATAGACTTTGATGAGGGTTGTTCATTTGTTATCCAGATCAGCCCTGGACCTGTGTCATGAGGAGAAATTAACCACCTTCTTACAACCACATTTGCTACATTTAACACTAAACACCTGCCCTTCTGGGCTCCAAGTCACTTTTTACTAGTATCTTAGCTAATGTTAAAAGTAGTATTAAAAATAAAACAACACATCGGGAAGCCTAGCATCCAACTAGCGTTTAATGAAAAATAGCAAGCAGCACAGCAAAAGAATCTAAGACAACTGTAATTTCAAGTGACCAGAGCTCTCGCTGGAAAAGGTCAGTTGGAGCATAAAGCTAAAATACATAGAATTTTAGACAAGTTATTTACACTTTTTCTCACAACAAGTCAATGGAACTTAAGCAGGTGATAAAGTTATTACTTTAAGCAAAAGCTTATTCAATAGGCAAGTGACAGTATCTTCTCACAGAGGAAACGCAAAACATCTTTGAGGAGAAGATATCATTCATTCATACATGCAATACTAGGCTCATTATTCTCCTTAAATCCCACTTCCACTTGACAGGTTTGAAAGCAAGGATGCGCTTCTTAGAAATGCGCAAATGTAAACCTTGAGTTACATGACTTCAGGGCCTACTTGAACCATGAAAATTAGCAAGCATATTCAAAGTTATTGGAAGCTACACACCCCTATGAAACAACATCCATATTTGATTCTGCAGCACAAACTGGTTGGATCCTTTGAATTATACTTAGATCTTATCAGGATACCTAGAGACAGGGCATTGTATATGCAGTTTAGATTTGGGTTTCTAGTGCTAAACACCACACTGGCCAAATGGGATCCATCAAAATGCACTTTAGCTAACTGCCCTTGCTGCGATGCTCAGCAAGAAACTGTAGCCCATTTATTTTCTGTTTGCCCAGCCTATAAACAGGCTAGGATCAAATGGCTCAAGCCTGTATGTACTCAACTGGGCACTAGAAACCATCTTGTTGCTCTACATATTCTGAGAACGGGCTCATCTAGGTCTTTGTTTGTTTGTGGTGTTGGCAAGTATCTGGGCTGTGTTTGGATAGTTCGCATAAAAGCACAAAACAAGAAAGTTTAAACAAGTAGCATCTAATTTAGGGCTAGAGGAGCAAGTTTAGATACAGGATTGAGTTGTAATGCATCGTTGACTAATTAACAAGCATGAGCTATATGTATTAGCAACCATATATATTTCTAATTTTAATCTCTGTCTAGTAAATAGGAAAATATGTTTAATTTTAGAGTGGTTTGTATAGCAAGATTTTAAATGTTTTAACCATATGAAAATTGTAAATACATACCTTTTTATAATACGATTGTAGAATGCTTTTATGATACTTCTATCGAATAAAGCCAATTTGCATTGAATTGAATTAATTATAAGATATTGCCATATTCTTAATCATAATTGTAAATATTAATACTGAAATGCATAGAAGTATATGAACATGATACAAGCAGAGTTTTAAGTTTTAACATCCCCTATTAGGCCCAAAAGGAATTATCCGATTTTACATAGATCAACAGTTAATGAGGAATTCAACACAATATTTTCAGACACTGCAACAAGATTTGGGCTACCACCACAGAATGTAAACATGGCAGCAGCCCAGCCACGACTGGGTTGAGAATTGAAGAGTAATAAGCTATAGACTTTTTCTAATGCCCGTCACTTTGTACCAACACTCCAAGTGCAAATCTATTTTATTAATGACAATGCAAAGTAAATGGTTTAGCATAATCAGGGAGTCTTAGAGCAGGCTTGGAATTTAGAGCGTGTTCCATTTTACAAAAACATGTTCAGTGTCACTGGAACACTACAAGGGTGCAGGGGTGGCGTAGCCAGAGTCAGCTGACTACAGTACCCAGCCAACCCTAAGATGGTATGCACCTGGGAGACAGTTACAGGCCAAGGCAACTTACAGATGGTTTCAACTCGTTCAGCAGATGAGTGGTGCTTACCAGCAGAGATTTAATGACCGATGTATTGCATTTTTGGAGGCCAGACTACAATTTTCCTTTGACGTTGTGTGCCCTTTGTTAGTCAGTTTGGTGAAAAGATAGACTAAATCCTCCTTGCAATGATCTAGAGTAACAGATGCTAAATGTAAATCATCTATATATTGAATTAAGGTAAAATCCCCTAGGAAAACCAATGTGCCCAAATCTTTCTTTTGAGCTTAGAACTTCAGAATGTGAACAAGAGATACTGACTCTCTGAATGGGAATGAAGAAGAAATCAAAACAAAGGTCAACCACAGTAAACCACTGGGTAATTGTGAGGATGCAAGAAAAGATGGTTACAGGTTAGGGGACCACAAGGATACTTGGGATAACCACAATATTATTAGGCCTAAGGTCTTGTGTAAACATATACATGTAGACTTTCCCCGCCTTATGTTCACTTGAGAATCAGGGTATTCCATCTGCTATCGGTAGGTACTAAAACCTTTTGCTTAATCAAAACTGCTATTACACGACGGATCCCCTCCTCTGCCTTGTGTTTTAACAGGTAGGTGGCTATTCTAGGTGGCTTCTTTTGAGGGCTAGACTTCACCTTTCAAGCTCCACGAATATGATAAATCCCATATCACTGGCCATTGTTGACCAAAATGCAGATGGTACTTGTGAAAGTAATTCTGTTAAATCAGGAGACATGGCAACCATGTCTGCTTTTTCTCGACAGCTCAACTCTCACATAATGACGCATGTAACTTACTGTTTGGACGTTGAGGTATATTCATTAAAACCCTTCCACTGTACAAACACAATACTCTTTCATTTACACCATACCCCTGGCCCACTTACTTGTTACGGCGGTGACAGCTTCCACGAAGGTCTGCGATGGTACCTGAAAAAAACACAATGCATTAGGCATGGCGTTGGGTAGGCACCACAAAGGAAACCCATTGAAATTGATGAAAGACTCCCTCTATTACAGAGCAATGGAGGAGGAGCCAAGCTACAGAAAAGGACAACAGACCAGGAGGAAAGGAGATCGGAACGTAGGAAGAACGCAGACTCAGAGAATGGCAGAGAAGCCGTCGCAGAGGGGAATCTTGAGGATAACGTGGAGATGCTGAAAGGAGAATGCCTTGCAGCCAGAGGATCCTGAGACACAATGAACTGTCAGAAGGACTCGACATCGCGGAGGAGGAGGAAGATGAGGAGAAGTGGACCAAGGAGTGGTGAAAGACCATCTCACGTTACGACGCCTGTTGTGGCTTTGGCAGCAAGTAACCTGGAAGGGGGACATACGCCAGCCTACAAGGGCGGATGGAGGGGTGAAACCCAGAACTCGGAACACCTTAAAAGGTGAAAGCAAAGGCAGGGAGCACCTTAAAATACAAAAGAAAGAGTGGGGAGCACCTTGGTAGTCGGGAACACTGCCAAAGGAGAGAGGGAAAGAGATCCCTATAGCGTAACCCTGGGGTTGTTCAGCCTGGAGAGGCCCAGGCCAAATAGATACACAGCCTATTGGACACAGGGTGGTGTCATACACCTAGAAAGCAGTAAGCTGACCCCGGAAAGGAAGAACATGAGTTTAAGGCTTGAAAATCATACCAGGGATATTCTCAAAGACCCCAGAAAGATTTGTTTTGTGTACATTGACGCACACTGATGGTGGTGAGAGCACACTGACATGCCCAAGAAAACTCACACTTGCTATTGGGAATAAGGGAGGCACAATTACTCCCATAAACACCTAGTATTCCCTACAGTCTCTATATACATTTACCTGAATCTTCTCCTATTTCTTGATGGACACTGGTGGCAGCCATCACAAGTGCACAATACACAAAACTTTAAATATAGGGTCCTAGGGAAATCTATAAAGACCAGGTAGTGTTCGATCCCCACTCTACTGCTAAACAACAAACCAAGAAACTTCCGGTCTAACAAACGAAAGAAAATGGAAGCGCAGAGACTCTTAGATGTCTAGGCCGAAGAAAGAAAACAACAACATCTAGTGCAAAAGAATCATGGCAACATATGTTCTTTGCTCAAGCTGGCCTGTACATACGGAGGACGAATACTACAACATTAAGCACCTGTCATTAGAAGTTCCATAGAAAAACCTTGGTAAGGGGCTTCCTGTGATAAATTAGGGAGTTTTTAGATGTAATAAGGTGTAGTTAGGAACTGATCCATAGAGAGAGTCACTACTAGTGTGATCTGTTATGTTTACCTATTTCTAGAGCGGGCCTCATCCCGGAGCAGTCGCCAGGAGAGGAGAGGAGTACTCTCACACATAGTTGGGTAAGTACGTTTATTATTCTATCTAATTTTCTTTTTGAGACATTGGATGTCACATAAAAGTGGTTGGCTGGACAAGATTGCCAATGCACGCAATGAGAGAGAATCTGGGCAATAAGGTTCTTTGATGGCCTGGGTCAAGTAAGATGGGATGAGATTCGATCCTGTTGATAATTGTAACACACCCTTTTTATCATTTTTGTAGAAATGAATTCAAATGTTCTTGTATGACAAGCTTACCCGAGGGGAGCTACAGGATACTGGTAGGCTGTATCGCACCAACCATTTCATTCTGTTTTTTTGCACTAAAAATCTTTGCAGTAGCGTTATTTTGGTCCTGACGAAAGCCTAGCGGCTGAAACATGTAGACCCCTTTTCCCACCGCAATTGACAGTTATTCTTTCAAACTGTCAGCGAACTGTTTTTAAGCTTGACACTGGGATAATGTTTATTAAAGTTTCAGAAATTATCCTAGTAGCCAATTTTATCAATTTCACTGTATGATTTTCACTTTTTGCACTGCAAACCTTCAGCACCTCATATCAAGACTAGCGAGTGGCTGTACCAATCACTGGGGTACAAAACTAGCTGAGTTTTGATACTCAACTTGGTGGGTTGCACGAATACAGCAACCTCCCACAAATCCCAGATGACGAAGAGTAGCCACTTATGTGGGCTGATGGGATTCTTTTTCGCTAGATGTTGTTGTTTTCTTTCTTTGGTCTAGACATCTAAGAGTCTCTGCGCTTCCATTTTCTTTCGTTTGTTATACCGTTAGTTTCTTGGTTTGTTGTTTAGCCATCACAAGTGACCTGGAAAGAAGAAAAGGAGAAGGTGTATTTCCCCGCGACATTGGTAATAAGAAGAGACTGTACAGACAAGGTGCAAATTATAAAACCTTGGTTGCGATACTTGGTCATTTCTCTAAATACTGTTTGACTAACACTAATAAAGCCATCATATGCAAAATAGACAAGCCTCCCAAGACATTATTTCCAACGTGCCTCCACAATGTGGTGTCAGAAGTGGGGTCAGGGGAAATGAAGACTTTTGGGGCTAAAATGGCAGAGGAGCAGCAATGCCTAGAGAAGGCATTAAAAAAGTTTATGAGTGTGGCAACAGAGGATCGGAGTCCTTCTATAAGGCTGTTTAAAATCAAGCTGAACTGATGTAGAAATTGTCCCTGAACTACCTGAATCCAGGAAAATACTTCTCCTGATCCTCATTAGTGAGTCTGATGCACTCTCGTAAATATTGCACATGCGTTTACTGTATTGTTAGTACATAGTAAGGCAGGAGTCCCTTTCGTTAGGGACTCGCTATGTTTAGATTGACCTCCTTCTATCACCATTTCCTGTGATTCACTCAAACTCGGGTACTAGAGGGAAACGGTCTGCAGACCATGTGTCTGCACTTTATCCAGTCGAGGGAGGTAGGAAAAGATATGGTGGAAAACAGGATAGGTTATATTTCTTCTAATTGATCTCATGGAGTGAGTGGGGGAGGTAGCATTCATTTACACCTAAATATCTGCTTTTATCCACAAACCTTCAGTCAACACCCACAGGGGCTCGTGAAGGGGTTGAGACCGCTAGATTAGAGAGTCTCTTGCAAGTTCATGCTTCAAAGGTCTGTGTTCTGGGTCCTGGCTCTCCTGCCTATCTTCAACATTGCTGCATTATTACTAGAGCCTTCTACATCTATACCATAGATTCACACTTGCAGAATTTTCTCTTTTTTGGGCGGACAGGACATACTCTAACACACACATTCACATTAAACTTAAAGCAATGTATTCACACACATGCGCGGACACACACCAACACATTCCTTCATAACACTCTTCACCAAACATTCATACTTACACGCATGTACGCACCAAACAGTTTAAAAGAAAAACAAACACTTACCTGCAGCCAACTCTGCCTCAGAGGTTCTAGAAGGCTTGGGACTGCTGCCTTCCCTAATTGTCTGACCTAACGTCAGCCAATGAGGGAAGGCAGCAGTCCCAACGTCATCACAGAGTGGGATGGGGTCAGTGAGACTGCTGATCCCACCTCACTCTGTGATGAAGTGTCACTGATTGACACTCGACCCATGGCGCTTCAGGGCTTAAAACTGAAGTGCCCAGGTGCGAGGCAATCAGTGATGCTACCCCTCTTCACTGAGGGTAGGGCCTCAGGGACCTTTGCTAAGCTGAGGACATCACGCACACAGGAGCTGTGACTTCCTCAGCCCAGCAAATTTGAGCTCAGCCAGCCAGGAGCCTGCGCTAAATGCGCATGTCTGGCTCCTTGAACTGAAAGTGAACAGTGTCTGTCAGGCTGGCCTTTGTGCAGCCTGACAGACACAGTTCATGAGGGGCAAAAGGCTGAGGGGCGTAGCCCCTCAGCCCCAGTGGACCGGCCACTTCTGCAGTCCGCCCAGTTCTACCTACCCAACCGTTTTATTTTCATTTTCTCCAATCACCTCCTACTTAGATGACATTTGTGTGCACTCTTTATGACAATACATTAACCACAAAAAAATACAAGCGATGCATGCAAGCAAGTAAGTAAACAGTAAGCACAGGTAGATGTCAGCTAAAGTTTTGGTATGATTCATGCTCTCCACCCCAGTTCCTCTGGAGACAGATTTGCCTTCCTCTGGCACCTAGGGTCATTTGGAAAACAGTCCAGCATTCCTCTGCTTTCTTTCTTTACAGCTTGCTCCCTCTGTTAAAAATAAAACACAACACGTTGGAAAGACTAAGGCCCAGCTAGCATTTAATGTGTAGCATAGGAATCACAGACATTCAGCGCTGGCGATGTTGCAACGCAATCAGTACAATGTTAGTATATCTCTGCCTGACCTTAGGGCATATTACTGGGTGGCACCCTTAGTTGTTGTGAAAGAACGGCAACATGTAGAGAGGAACCACCCCACATACGTACTTGAACGTACTCAGTTTACCAAGCGCACATACACGGGGTAGAGAAGCTACCCAACTCCTGACTGCGACACAGATTGTAATAACAGTCTGGAAGCAGGCTGAGAGACAAATGAAATGGGATGGTTGAGTCACTAAGGAAACCCCGCTCTGGGTAGGTAACCGGGTCCAGGAAATTGCAAAATTACGAGGTTTCCAGCAATGGGACTTACTGGGTATATCGCAACTTAAAGACATATTACACCGTAAAGAGCTGGTTATGTTCTCACATCTTCAGGTCGAATATGATATGAACAAGTCTCAATTCTAGGGCGTGGTTTGGACGCCGATCGGGATGGCGGCGTGAGCCTGCAGCTCCGTGCCAGATCCCGCTAATTATCCTGGGAACCCTCGCATACAAGCTGACTGCGGCGCGGAAATTCTGCCTGAAGCACCAGAGTGGCAGAGAAACATAATTGTGGGCCAGCGGATGGTCGAAGGCTGTGCTGGGACCCGGTATCGGAGCTTGGAAGTGTTGCGTATGAAGAAACAAGATGGCGACCACCCGAACTGCGGAGGCTGACCTACGAGGCACGGCGGCTGGGGCATAGTGGGGGCTGCTGCCTGGAGGAGTTCACGGAGTGAGGTCCTTACCGAGCGGGGACTGACGGTTGTGGTAGCGGTGCGGAGCGCTTTCTGCCGCCTTGAAGACTTGCGGTCGAAGCGCCCATCCCCCCGTCATCGGACACGGCGGCCATCTGAGAAAGGTGCCGTTCCTCGGCTGCGCCTGGGGTCCCCGCTGCTGCTGAGAGCCTGGCGGCGCCATACCACCGAAAAACTGTGCGGAGGTGCATATTGGGGGAGGAGCGGGTGAGCAGATTGGCGGAACTTATACCCGACTTAGGGACTGATCTGCCGCCCCGAGCAGGAGCCCTGAAGGAGCGTTGTTCACTGAGCGGAGAGTTAGCTGCTGAGGGGGCACGCCCGGGCGGGCCCCGTGAGCTGGCCGAGGCGGCAAGAGATCGGCGATTACCAGCAGCACATTGACACCATCGGGCCACACAAGAGGCGGTGGCGCGGGGATTGGGTGGCACCGGAGGACGCTGCACCAGATTGCTAAGAAGTGGCGCCCCCGCGTGGATCGCGCATGCAGCTCTGGCCGGTCCCTGCCTGCTTGACCGGGTGCACACACTTAGCTCCCCCACGTTTTTGAACTGTGCCTTACTCGAATCTCTCGTGGGGGCATGGTGAGTCCACGCTGGGGACAGCGAATGACTGTGTAAGGAGGGGCCCCTGGGCCGTGAGGGGCTTGTTGGAGCACTATCAGAGGTGCTGAACTGTGGACGGCCATTTTGAGCACGGGAGTGAGGCCCTTGAGTTGTAGACGAATTGATCCCTGGAAGTGGAGATCACTGCTTGAGGGGGACGCGGAGACCACTGTGCGGCGAGAGGGAACGAGGGGCATTTTCACTCGGCAGATGGAAGTTGGGACCGGACCATCCTCTAGAGGCAATCCTACAACGGCGCACGCGGCGACCAAGATGGCCGCTAATGGCAGTGACTTGAGTGTGAAGCAGGGACACGGCCAGACGGATGTGCCGGAAAAAGTTGAGGGGGATGACGCAGTGGCCTACATGGAGAACTGGTTTAAAACGGTCGTGGCTCCAGAGGGTCTATCTCCATTCTTCTCCCTGGCGAGAGCGCATAGGGTCCCGGCCCGCCCGCCCATGCAGGGCCGTCCTCCCAGGCCAATGGTGGTCAGACTATTGCATTTCAAAGACCGAGACCTACTGATACAAAGGGCGCGCTCGGTGGGCCCCTTTCAGGTGGACAATAGTTCGGTCACAGTTTTCCCAGACTACACGCAGGAAGTCCAAAAGAGCATGGCATCTTTTCTGACTGTGAAAAAGAAACTGAGAGACGAGGGTATACAATACTCCCTGCTCTTTCCAGCCAAATTACGAGTGATCCTGGATGGAACGACCCAATTCTTTCAGACCCCTGATGAGGTGTGGTCGTGGCTCGAGTTGTACCGTGCTGGTATGGACCGCCAGAGTAAAGGTGAAAAGGAGAGACAAAAGCCGGTCCAGGTCCGAAAGTCAAAACGTATCCGCAAGCGCAACAAACTCAAGAGAGCGATGCGGGTCGGCCAGATGGCGGCGGACAAAAAGGGAGCATTGGCTGCAACGGCGATCATTACGGGCTCACAACAAGAGAAGATGTCGTTGGACTCGGAATCTGAAGAAGAGGGAAGAAAGTCTGGAGGAGAATTTTCGGAAGCTGATAGCTCCACAGGGCCGACGGTCACCCCACAGACGGCGGACGGACTATTTAACGAATGATACTTAGAGTGAGGACCATACTCGCAGCTCCTGTTGGAGCAGCCTACCCTGGTGCTCGGCGGACTAGCAGGTACTCTGTTTTAACCACCATATGGGATCATGGGCTTGGGGCGAGGGCTTTGCTTGCCCCAGGTCGGCTCTGACTTACCCCCTCGTTGCCCATAAGGCTTTCTGTAGTGACGACTACAGAGTAGTAGAATGTGTGTAGTGTTACAGGTTTGGATGGGGGCTGATGTTGTGTTATTAGGTCCTGTTCTGGGCAGAGGGGTTGAGGGAGTGTTTTGGGGTGTTTTGAATGGGGGGATTTACTGCACTGATGTGGGTGGCCAATTGACACTGTTGAAATGGTTGGGAGATGGCTGCAATGGGGACGTTACCTAATTTGAAATGCCTCACATGGAATGTCCGTGGACTTCGAACTATGTCAAGATGATACAAGGTGCACGCCTATCTGGTGAGGCGAGGCGTCCAAATTGCACTGTTGCAAGAAACTCATTTAACCAAGCAGGAATGCACTGCACTGCAGAGGAGGTGGCATGGTCAGGTGTTTGGCACCACGTATTTGGCGTTTGCCAGGGGGGTGTTGATATGGGTGAGAGCGGGGATCCCATTCCAGGCCACGAACCAGCTAGTGGACCCTGAAGGTCGGTTTGTGGCGGTAGAGGGGAAGCTGTATGGCCGTGAGGTGGTCCTGTGTAGTGTATATGCCCCCAATGCTGACCAAGCCCGTTTTTTTGATAGTCTCACAGGCTCACTGGCACACTTCCTGGCAGGCCCCATCATATTGGGAGGTGACTTTAATTTGATCATTGATGTGACGCTGGATAGATCGCATCCGCCATTGGCCGACTCACCAGTGCGCAGGTTAGCCACACACAGGAAAGACTGGCAGGAGAGGTGGGGTCTTATAGATGTATGGAGGGAGCAGCATCCTGATGTTAGGGACTATTCCTTCTTCTCAGCATTACATGCGTTGCATGTTAGGATAGACTCCATCCTGTGTAGTAGCCCCTTGGCTGCCATGATAACGCATACGGAGTACCTAGCTAGAATCATCTCGGACCATAATCCCTTACTGATGACGGTGCAGTGGCAGCGGGCGAGATCAGCGGTCCCAACATGGAGGCTGCGGCCTGATACATTAGAGGACCTGGTGTTCAGTGACACGGTCCTACAGGGCATTGAGCATTACTTTGGTGAGAACGAGGGTTCAGCTGCCACGAGGTCGATAGAATGGGATGCGATGAAGGTGGTGGTGAGAGGTATCTGTATGGGCAGTTTTTCGAATGCAAGGACGACGGTTTTGGCTGATCTGGGGAAGGCAGAATGTGTGTTGAGGGATCTAGAGCAGCGTAGGCCTGAGCGACCGGACCTACAGGACCGGCTACTAGAGGCGAAGGAATTGGTAGCGACAGAAACAGAGCGGCTGCGGTGTTATGATTACAAGCTATATCTCACCAAGGTGCATGCGGAAAGATATAAGGTGGGAACACTACTTGCTAAACTCGCTAACCCGGAGCCTAGAGGTTGCCCGATCATGAGCATTAGAACGGAATCGGGGGAGGTAGTCTACTCGCAGACTGCGGTTTTGACGCGCTTCCAGTCGTATTATACGAGTCTATATGAGAGTCAGTTGAAGGTGGAAGTCTCTGCGATAGGTGAATACCTGGAGACTGTTCGTCTCCCGGTGCTGGATGACGAGACTGCAAAGGACTTGGGCGGCCCCATAACGCTATCGGAGATTCGGGTGGCCATTAAGCAGATGGCTAGAAACAAGATGCCGGGGGTGGATGGCCTGCCGATTGAATTTTATGTGAAATATATCGATGTCCCGGCACCGAGGCTCTTAGTGTCGTACTCCTAAGCCATGACCCTAGGGCACTTGCCCCAGTCGATGAGGGAAGCGCTAGTTGTGTCGCTGCTGAAACCTGGTAGGGAGGCCTCTGATGTGACGTCGTATAGGCCCCTGTCTATGCTGACGGTGGATTATAAGATCTTGAGTCGTATTTTGGCCACTAGATTACTGCCACATATGACCATGCTGATACATGGGGACCAGGCCGGGTTCATCCCTACTAGGAACACATCCATAAACATCTGCCGCCTGATCAGAAACTAGACAGCGCCTTATCGGATCACAAATCAGCAGTACTGTCGGTAGACATTGAAAAGGCCTTCGATAGCCTTGAATGGAAGTACCTCGATGGGGTGCTAGAGAAGTTCGGCCTAGGAGGCGGCTTCGAGTGATGGACGAAGGTTCTCTACTCTTCTTCTACTGCCAGAGTGCAATTGGGGTCTGTTATATCATCCAATTACCCGGTGCGTAGAGGGACGAGGCAGGGTTGCTCGCTATCTCCCCTCCTGTTCGCTCTAGCGATGGAACCACTGGCAGCACAGGCGAGAACAGGAGAATTGTATAATGGGTTAGACGTGGTGAGGAAACTCATCATATCTCACTGTACGCAGATGACCTGTTGCTATACCTGGAAGATACGGAAAGGGCTCTTAGGGGGGCTGTAGAGATGTTGTCAAGCTTTGGTAGGTTGTCAGGCCTCAAGGTAAACTGGAATAAAACTTGTGTTTTTCCGCTGCGGACGGACAAGCCATATCCTCCTCTTACAGTGGATGTGGTCTGGGAAGACACATGCTTCACCTATCTAGGAGTCCGTGTTTACCAGGAAGCTGCGAATTTGCTGGAGGGAAATGTAGGGCGCTGCATAAGGGCTCATCGGGGATGCACGTCCTTCTGGGCCTCCCTTCCTGTATCGGTGCAGGGCAGAGTGGCATTGTTGAAGATGGTGGCTTTGCCAAGGTTGCTCTATTATTTCCGTACCCTACCGGTATGGATCCCTCAACGGATCTTCAAAGACTTGAGGACGATGATTATTGATTTCCTTTGGGGGCATGGAAGGCGCAGGGTAGCATTGCACACTTTGATCATGCCCAAACTTGAAGAACGGTTGGCGGTTCCTGATTTCGAATTGTATTACCTAGCGGCTCAATTACAGGTTTTATCGCAAAGCATTGCTAGAGAATTTAGAGGCCCAGACCAAGAGCGAGGGACTGGTATCCAGCGGCACGTCTTATCCTACATAGTTATGCAACAGAAATTGGAATTGAGAGGTCTCACCTTGGAAGAGAAAACCCTTCGGTTGTGCTGGCACAGGAGCCTGAAGAGGGCAAAGGCTGCACAACCGTATGCGCCGGAGATCCCTCTTGGGATGTTGACGGCGCTACCGCATGGAGGCGATTGGTCTCCCTTGTCGGAATGGGAGGAGTTGGGTTTGCAGATGATGGGGGATTTATATATTGATGGGATGTTAGCCCCCTTTAGGGTACTGCAGGACAAGTTTGGTCTCCCGGATGGGAGCTACCTCTTGCATGCTGCAGTAATCGTGGCGATACAAAAACACTGGAAGGGAGGGCTGGTGGAACCGGACACGACTATGGCCTGCCAGTATGTGGTGATGGCCGCGGGCACATTCAAGGCGGTGACTTGCCACCAATCTAGAATGTTAAATGAGGGACTGGAGCCGCTCAATGCGCTGAAGGAGAAGTGGGAGGTAAGCATAGGTAAACCCATACCAGACACGGTCTGGGGCCATATTTTGAAACGGACGTGGAAGGGTAGTTGGAATGCCCGCTTCCAACAGGTGCACTTCTTTATACTACATAGAGCCTATCTGACCCCGGGGAAACTTAGACGGTACTTTCGGGTACAAGATGCAGCGTGCCCGAGATGCTTAGCACTTGAGGTTGAGCTGGATCATTTGCTGTGGGGCTGCCCGAAGTTGGGGACGTATTGGCCTGAGGTGGGTTTGCTTCTGAACGCAGTTACGGACAGGGAGGTGGAGTTCGACATGGCGGCGTGTCTACTGCTTTGGTTCCCTCACACGGCGAAGACGAAAATTACGAGCAAATTCATTGACCTAGGACTCATACTAGCCCAGAGAGAGATTACCTGGCATTGGAAATCCAAGGAGGGCCCATCAGTTAGGAGATGGACGAATGAGTTGTTGAAATGGTCCAGATGTGAAAGTGTGGTTAGAATGCGACAGGATACCAGGACTGCTCATGAGAAGAGCTTGGAGATGGCGAGGGCTTGGGAGACGATTGTGCAGGCTTTGAGTGACTACCTGACAGAGGACGAGGAGAAGGGACATTCGGAGAATGAGGTTCCATGAGGCTTGGAAGAACGAATGCATAAACTCGATTAGTGGCGAGCTCTTCTGTCAGAACCCACAATTGCAACCCACATCAGCAGCAGTTGGGGGGAGGGAGGGTTGAAGGGGTGTTATTAGGGTACCGCTGTAGTGTCAAGAGGAGGGCCTGCGATAAGGACCTATGGCTGGTAATTAAAGGAGAGGGATACTGGGCAGCACACATTGGGTTCACGTTGTGTGGATGTTGATAGGCCTTAACAGACGACCGACATAGGAGTGCACTAGCATAGACCTGATAATGCGGGCACTGATGGTACTGACGTCGCCCACACGGGGTGACTGACTGTATCTGGCGGTGCCTGGGGGGGGAGTTTGGTGGGTATAAAAAGCAGATACCACATTATGCTGTTGACCCGATATCCCTCTGAGATGACCAAGGTGACCTTTTGCTGGAACATGTTGGTACGCCGCCCGGCCTCCGGGATGTGGGCTGAATGGCTGTGTGCAACTTTACTAACGCAAATGTGCCTTGAGATATCATGGGCATAATGGTTGACCTACTTCGATGTTTTGTTTATAACTCTGCAATAAAAACATATTTAAAAAAAAAAAAACAAGTCTCAATTCTACAAATACATACAGCTGTGCCATGCGTGGCGAGCGCAACATGTAGACACCACTGACATTCTCGAATATGCACCACTGGAGGGGCGACTCCTGATGGGGGAGCTCGTAGAGCAGGCTGTTTCCTGGACATATAGGACGCTGATTAATAACAAGCCAGACACTCTGCAAAAACTGCGGGCAAAATGGGAGTCTGAGTTGGGTGAGATGGAGGACCTGGACTGGGAAATGGCGTTGATGCACCCCCGAGAGGTGGCCATCAGATCCAGGCTCCGGCTGATTCAATTTAAATTTCTGCACAGAGCGTATTATGACAGGGCACGTCTGGACCGCATAGGGAGGGCGGAAACACCAGATTGTCTGCGCTGTAGGGTGTCGGCAGGTACATTCTTTCACACAATGTGGGACTGCTCTCAAATTTAAAGGTATTGGAACACCCTGTTAGAAGAGCTGGGACTTGTTCTGGGTGAGATCATTCCACTTAATCCTTGGTTTGTTCTGCTGGGAATATCTACTGAGATTGATCTCCCCAAACCAAAGTTAACTTTACTTCAATTGGGATTAGTGGTGGCAAAACACGATTTAGCCAAGGCATGGGGGGCAGCGGTGATTCCTTCTCTGACAGAATGGAAAGAAAACATGGATATGTATATGTTGGTGGAAAAGACGACATATGAAGTACGGAGTTGCCCCAAAAAGTTCTGGAAAATATGGAAGCCATGGCTCACAGACTATGGGCTTTCACTCTCTGACTCACAATGATCCCTTATGGGGGGTGTACGGGTTGTACCACCGGAAGGGGCCCACAGTAATGTATGAGAATATGATGCAATTATTTGATTGTCGACCACTGTCGTTCATGTATTATGCTGCTGCTACATTGAATATGTTACTACGTTTCGATGCCGAACGATGTCTTTGTAATGTAATTAAGAAAATGGTAATCAACATTTTTATAAAAAAAAAAGAATCACAGACATTCGTCATTTCAACAGAACAGAGCTCTCACTAAATAGGGTCAGTTGGAGCATGAAGCTAAAAGCATTTTAGACCAGTATATTTACACTTCTTCTCAATACAATTCAATGGAGCTTCACCGTGTGACAAAAATGTGTTGCATAGAGCAAAAATGTATCTAATGACCAGGTGGCAGAATCTTCTCCCAGAGGAAACACTACATTTTCCTTGAGGAAAATAAATAATTCTTACATACATAACTAGGCTTATTAGTCTCCTGAAATCCTTCTTCCACTTGCCAGGTTTGAAAGCATGGTTGTGCTTTTTAGAAATGTGCAAATATACAACCTTAATTTACATGACTTCTGGGCCTACTTGAAGAATGAAAACTGGCAAGCATATTCAAAGCTACGGGAAACTACAAACCACTGTAAAACAACATCCATATTTGATTATAAAACATTGGTATATTCTTGTTCGTAAACAATGAGAATGTAATGCATAAGGGTATAACAGCATCATACAATCAGGATTTAGGTATTCACAGTAGGCTTTTCAACACATCAAACTGGTTTACTTTGACAGGCGCCCCTTTTGTCCACAGTAGTTCCGAGCTGCAAGGGCTGGTCATAAACCACGTTTTTGAAGTCATTTATGTGGAAGATATGGATCCGTAGAGCAATCTACACGTGACACTGGACCTTTATGCCTCTGCTGAATTTTTCTGAACCATACTTACCCGGTGCGTAGAGGGACGAGGCAGGGTTGCTCGCTATCTCCCCTCCTGTTCGCTCTAGCGATGGAACCACTGGCAGCACAGGCGAGAACAGGAGAATTGTATAATGGGTTAGACGTGGTGAGGAAACTCATCATATCTCACTGTACGCAGATGACCTGTTGCTATACCTGGAAGATACGGAAAGGGCTCTTAGGGGGGCTGTAGAGATGTTGTCAAGCTTTGGTAGGTTGTCAGGCCTCAAGGTAAACTGGAATAAAACTTGTGTTTTTCCGCTGCGGACGGACAAGCCATATCCTCCTCTTACAGTGGATGTGGTCTGGGAAGACACATGCTTCACCTATCTAGGAGTCCGTGTTTACCAGGAAGCTGCGAATTTGCTGGAAGGAAATGTAGGGCGCTGCATAAGGGCTCATCGGGGATGCACGTCCTTCTGGGCCTCCCTTCCTGTATCGGTGCAGGGCAGAGTGGCATTGTTGAAGATGGTGGCTCTGCCAAGGTTGCTCTATTATTTCCGTACCCTACCGGTATGGATCCCTCAACGGATCTTCAAAGACTTGAGGACGATGATTATTGATTTCCTTTGGGGGCATGGAAGGCGCAGGGTAGCATTGCACACTTTGATCATACCCAAACTTGAAGAACGGTTGGCGGTTCCTGATTTCGAATTGTATTACCTAGCGGCTCAATTACAGGTTTTATCGCAAAGCATTGCTAGAGAATTTAGAGGCCCAGACCAAGAGCGAGGGACTGGTATCCAGCGGCACGTCTTATCCTACATAGTTATGCAACAGAAATTGGAATTGAGAGGTCTCACCTTGGAAGAGAAAACCCTTCGGTTGTGCTGGCACAGGAGCCTGAAGAGGGCAAAGGCTGCACAACCGTATGCGCCGGAGATCCCTCTTGGGATGTTGACGGCGCTACCGCATGGAGGCGATTGGTCTCCCTTGTCGGAATGGGAGGAGTTGGGTTTGCAGATGATGGGGGATTTATATATTGATGGGATGTTAGCCCCCTTTAGGGTACTGCAGGACAAGTTTGGTCTCCCGGATGGGAGCTACCTCTTGCATGCTGCAGTAATCGTGGCGATACAAAAACACTGGAAGGGAGGGCTGGTGGAACCGGACACGACTATGGCCTGCCAGTATGTGGTGATGGCCGCGGGCACATTCAAGGCGGTGACTTGCCTCCAATCTAGAATGTTAAATGAGGGACTGGAGCCGCTCAATGCGCTGAAGGAGAAGTGGGAGGTAAGCATAGGTAAACCCATACCAGACACGGTCTGGGGCCATATTTTGAAACGGACGTGGAAGGGTAGTTGGAATGCCCGCTTCCAACAGGTGCACTTCTTTATACTACATAGAGCCTATCTGACCCCGGGGAAACTTAGACGGTACTTTCGGGTACAAGATGCAGCGTGCCCGAGATGCTTAGCACTTGAGGTTGAGCTGGATCATTTGCTGTGGGGCTGCCCGAAGTTGGGGACGTATTGGCCTGAGGTGGGTTTGCTTCTGAACGCAGTTACGGACAGGGAGGTGGAGTTCGACATGGCGGCGTGTCTACTGCTTTGGTTCCCTCACACGGCGAAGACGAAAATTACGAGCAAATTCATTGACCTAGGACTCATACTAGCCCAGAGAGAGATTACCTGGCATTGGAAATCCAAGGAGGGCCCATCAGTTAGGAGATGGACGAATGAGTTGTTGAAATGGTCCAGATGTGAAAGTGTGGTTAGAATGCGACAGGATACCAGGACTGCTCATGAGAAGAGCTTGGAGATGGCGAGGGCTTGGGAGACGATTGTGCAGGCTTTGAGTGACTACCTGACAGAGGACGAGGAGAAGGGACATTCGGAGAATGAGGTTCCATGAGGCTTGGAAGAACGAATGCATAAACTCGATTAGTGGCGAGCTCTTCTGTCAGAACCCACAATTGCAACCCACATCAGCAGCAGTTGGGGGGAGGGAGGGTTGAAGGGGTGTTATTAGGGTACCGCTGTAGTGTCAAGAGGAGTGCCTGCGATAAGGACCTATGGCTGGTAATTAAAGGAGAGGGATACTGGGCAGCACACATTGGGTTCACGTTGTGTGGATGTTGATAGGCCTTAACAGACGACCGACATAGGAGTGCACTAGCATAGACCTGATAATGCGGGCACTGATGGTACTGACGTCGCCCACACGGGGTGACTGACTGTATCTGGCGGTGCCTGGGGGGGGGAGTTTGGTGGGTATAAAAAGCAGATACCACATTATGCTGTTGACCAGATATCCCTCTGAGATGACCAAGGTGACCTTTTGCTGGAACATGTTGGTACGCCGCCCGGCCTCCGGGATGTGGGCTGAATGGCTGTGTGCAACTTTACTAACGCAAATGTGCCTTGAGATATCATGGGCATAATGGTTGACCTACTTCGATGTTTTGTTTATAACTCTGCAATAAAAACATATTTAAAAAAAAAAAAACAAGTCTCAATTCTACAAATACATACAGCTGTGCCATGCGTGGCGAGCGCAACATGTAGACACCACTGACATTCTCGAATATGCACCACTGGAGGGGCGACTCCTGATGGGGGAGCTCGTAGAGCAGGCTGTTTCCTGGACATATAGGACGCTCATTAATAACAAGCCAGACACTCTGCAAAAACTGCGGGCAAAATGGGAGTCTGAGTTGGGTGAAATGGAGGACCTGGACTGGGAAATGGCGTTGATGCACCCCCGAGAGGTGGCCATCAGATCCAGGCTCCGGCTGATTCAATTTAAATTTCTGCACAGAGCGTATTATGACAGGGCACGTCTGGACCGCATAGGGAGGGCGGAAACACCAGATTGTCTGCGCTGTAGGGTGTCGGCAGGTACATTCTTTCACACAATGTGGGACTGCTCTCAAATTTAAAGGTATTGGAACACCCTGTTAGAAGAGCTGGGACTTGTTCTGGGTGAGATCATTCCACTTAATCCTTGGTTTGTTCTGCTGGGAATATCTACTGAGATTGATCTCCCCAAACCAAAGTTAACTTTACTTCAATTGGGATTAGTGGTGGCAAAACACGATTTAGCCAAGGCATGGGGGGCAGCGGTGATTCCTTCTCTGACAGAATGGAAAGAAAACATGGATATGTATATGTTGGTGGAAAAGACGACATATGAAGTACGGAGTTGCCCCAAAAAGTTCTGGAAAATATGGAAGCCATGGCTCGCAGACTATGGGCTTTCACTCTCTGACTCACAATGATCCCTTATGGGGGGTGTACGGGTTGTACCACCGGAAGGGGCCCACAGTAATGTATGAGAATATGATGCAATTATTTGATTGTCGACCACTGTCGTTCATGTATTATGCTGCTGCTACATTGAATATGTTACTACGTTTCGATGCCGAACGATGTCTTTGTAATGTAATTAAGAAAATGGTAATCAACATTTTTATAAAAAAAAAAGAATCACAGACATTCGTCATTTCAACAGAACAGAGCTCTCACTAAATAGGGTCAGTTGGAGCATGAAGCTAAAAGCATTTTAGACCAGTATATTTACACTTCTTCTCAATACAATTCAATGGAGCTTCACTGTGTGACAAAAATGTGTTGCATAGAGCAAAAATGTATCTAATGACCAGGTGGCAGAATCTTCTCCCAGAGGAAACACTACATTTTCCTTGAGGAAAATAAATAATTCTTACATACATAACTAGGCTTATTAGTCTCCTGAAATCCTTCTTCCACTTGCCAGGTTTGAAAGCATGGTTGTGCTTTTTAGAAATGTGCAAATATACAACCTTAATTTACATGACTTCTGGGCCTACTTGAAGAATGAAAACTGGCAAGCATATTCAAAGCTACGGGAAACTACAAACCACTGTAAAACAACATCCATATTTGATTATAAAACATTGGTATATTCTTGTTCGTAAACAATGAGAATGTAATGCATAAGGGTATAACAGCATCATACAATCAGGATTTAGGTATTCACAGTAGGCTTTTCAACACATCAAACTGGTTTACTTTGACAGGCGCCCCTTTTGTCCACAGTAGTTCCGAGCTGCAAGGGCTGGTCATAAACCACGTTTTTGAAGTCATTTATGTGGAAGAGATATGGATCCGCAAAGCAATCTACACGTGACACTGGACCTTTATGCCTCTGCTGAATTTTTCTGAACCATACTAATGCGGCCTTATGAAAGAATCATATATGCCACTCTAAATTAAACACTGATACCATGTTGTAAACACTGAGGTGGTTTAGCGATTTTTTCCGTGCACAGAGGCTAACATCCCAGCAAAATCTAGTTGAAAAATGGGGAAAACCAATTCACGTGATATACTTTCCTACAATGGAGGAAACAGACAATTTGACGAATAAAGAAAATAATTGGGTGTAGAGATTACTATTAAAGCAAGACTGAAATATGATCTGCTTATTAAAACACTGAGGAGACCTATGTGATTTACATGAACTATCTACTTCACCTGGCAGACCTGCACAGCCTAATGAAGAATTATTCGTCTTGTGGTTTTCAGAAATCACAACAAATCCCAACGTCTAATACGGCCTTTATGTAAAGTTTGATTTAAGTTAAGCAAATGGGCCCAATGTTCCACTGTAGGGAGAAAATAACTTCGAATGTGAAAAAAATGTCCTTATGACAATGTGAGTACATAGACACTTGAGCCTAGGTTTCTAACTCTCAGATACGCACAAGATGCCTAGTGCAGACATGGTATACGAACAATGTGTATCTGGCTGCTGTGCTTTTATTGTATTATAGCAAGAACATTTGAAGGTGAAGTTTATAATATAATGAGGATATGTGGTGTTCGGTTAAGCGGGTCTTCTGCAGATCTCAGCAATAATAAATAATGTATATATTGGTTTACTGACTTTGTTGCTGCAGGATTCAAAATGACTACCCAGGCAAGCCAATATGATTTGGTTAGACAGTCCAAAGGCGCTCTTGAAGGTTGTGGAATGAAGTTGGCTAGAAGACTGCCGGATGGCCACTTTATCATACACCTATGAAAAATTAAAAGGGCTTTAGAGAAATCAAATCAAGCATCTGTCAACTGTTTAAAAGCGACTGAATAGTAGGTGGGGAGGAACAATGATTATTTGAAGCACAAACAGTGCACAAATGGAATAATTGTGTTTGATGGTGGTCCCCGGATGGTTGGTGCATAGTGTTCTGTACTGACTGGTGAACGTAAAGAAATAGTCAGAAGTATCAACTCATAAAGAACCAACAAGCCGGACTTCCTTAATCTGAAAAAAGACATGATCCCATAGCCACCATGCTGAAATGTATTCATTGACTCCCACTGTAACGAGAGATTGTATTGAAAACTTTGTCAACCAAGATCATGGTCTTTTTGGGAAACTGCTACAGAAACTATTGAAACCGAATAAGCAATAGATTTTACTTGGGGCTCAGACCTGGCTAGCCAACTGAAGTTGGCAAATACAGTTTGAACACACCAAGCATTGCGGAAATACACCGAGCCCATCAATAAAAGTCTCAATTATGCCACCTTCAATTTAGTAAGAAATTGGTAAGTCCAATATTCACCTATTCAAACGAATGCTTTGGCATCTAAGAGACAAAAAGTCTTACCAAAAAACCTAATGGTCCATTCCACCACAACCTACATTGCATGGCATAGGCACACCAACAGCCCACCAACCTGCCTTTGTACGTCATGACCGTTCAGTGTCCCAAACCTGACCAGAAACCATCAGAAGCATTTCTTCCTCTACCCTTGTGATTCAGTTTATAATTATGTATTGCGTCGGGGGCGACCTAAGGCATGTGCAAGCTGTGCACCTGCACAGGGCCGCCAAACCCCAGGGGCCTCCACGCCAGTATATATCCTTAATATAATAATCCTCTGAGGATGGATACATATTTGTGCGGCGGCCCCTGGCAGGGATTTGGCGGCCTCTGGCTCTGTTCCACTTCAATGTTTTATTAAAACACCTTCCTGAGCTCCGGCCCGCTCGGACCCTCTCTTCCGGGGCCCCACTACCGACGCTTCCTGCCCAGGGCCACCATGAGCCTAGAGCCGCCCCTGATTGCGTGGAAATGACTGCATGGAACAGAGGGTGCTGGTCTGAAATCCACGTCCTGGCTACACACGCCTGTATTTTAAAGATTTGTAGACATTTCAGATTTTGATTTTTTTCGAGCTCTCTGTAGCCAGATATTAGAAGTGTGCTCTGCCTAAGAACAAAAGCTTCTTTGTCAGTTAGCTGTAGAAAGATGATGTGCGTCAGGTAAATAGAAAGCAGCATAAGTAAAGCCCATGATTAAATTGCACTATTTTGAGAATTGAGCACTTAGAAGAAACAACTCATAGGACAATTAAAAGTAAAGCATAAGTCAAGGAGTATGATCAAAGTTCTATAAGTATCCACATAAATGATTGTGCTTTGATTGCATCTCACTGTCCCTAGAAAATAATCTGAAATCCATTCTATTTTAGCTGTTGCTAAACTGACATACACACACAAGGAGTACTGGCATTGTACTGGTAGAGCTAAGCATAGAAGGACCCAAAATAAGCAAAGTAGTATGTTCCAAGCCAACACAAGAAGAGGTGGCAAGTATCTTTCTTAAATCCCGGACATTATTTCATTTCAAGGGAAGGCAGCAGCTGGTACCTGTAGATGTGCTGAGGCCAGCCAATCGCCTGTTTCAGAAATCCATAAAACAAGTCCTAGTTTGACCCTCTTCTCACATTGACCTCAAATACTGCTGGCCTGGCTCAGTGTCATACTGTTAAAGGACCTTTATTTCCAGGACACTTCTGGGTATACAGCTGTATCCTTGCAGCCAAACAGTGATGACCTGCAAGAAGGCACAGCATGGCAAGTTTTGAAATGGACATGCCAAACAACCTTTCTCTTGTGGAAGTCTCTGTAGCGTGGACATGGCAGCATGAAGTGACTCAGATCTTCATTTTTCACTGTGCATCCAGCTATCTTGCCTCAAAGCCATTCCCTATCCACACATTTTGTGCTGAACATTCAGCGGTACTATTTGTAGGGCAAAAAAAGTATCACCTAGTGTAGTGACCGGATATTTTGTCCTATTTCTGAGTGATGGTGACTTTAGTCTACTACCATCTTAGTAAAGTGGATAGATCCCTATTCTCGTCTTATTCTTAGGGTTAGCCTCGTGACTTTGGCATAATAATATGCCCTTTCATCATTTTCAGGCCTGAAGGCCTATATTAGAGGGTAGATCCTTTATTTCTGAAATCATATTACCTATTGGTAGGGCTTGTCTATGTATTTTGATAGAGCTATGAGTCTCTTTCACCTTTTTCGGGCCTACAGGGCCCAAACGAGAGAGACTCCATTTTCCGTCCTGCCTCGGCTGCTTGAGGCGCTTGTAGGTCAAGAGTGATGTTTTAGTTATGAGCTGTTGTTCACTGGAGAGGAACCGGTCAGAGCTGGCCCTTATCGGAAGAATGTAAGCAGAGCTCGGGTCTTAGACGAAACAGCAGCTGGCCACTGTGGGAGCGTCGGAGGCCTGGAGCCTAGTACAGGAATCTGGTGGGCGGCAGGTTACTGTCTGGAAATTTCCATGCACTAAAAGCTTTTTATATTATGGAGGTGTAGAGAGGAGAGGCAGGCAGTTGACAGTTGGCAGTTGCAGTTGATAGTTGGAGTTTGGAACGATCGAAGGCTGCTGATCTTTTGGAGAGACTGAAGTTACATCATGAGTCAGTCTGTTAGAGCAGTTGGAGATAGTTAAACGTCGGAGTTAGAACAATCAGAGTGAAGAAGTTAGTTGAACAGATGGTTTTCAGAGCCGCTGAAACTATGTCATTGGATTGAAGTCTGGAGGTGAAGACAGTTTGTGGGAGAGAGGAAGCCAGTGCAAAGTGATCGATGCAGAGCTGAGAAACAGAGAAGAAGAAGAGAGAAGGGTTCCAGTGCTTTGAAGGAGCATAGCGGTGCAGACGTGTATTCCTGGGTGTAGAGTAGAATCTGAGATGAGCCAAGGCACAGACGAGAGAGGGACCCAGATGACAGCTAGAACCGGACTCCGTAATTATAAGGTGAAGTCTGTCCTGCTATTATAGTGTGCAAATATACTAACTCTTTCTTTTACTTTTCAGGCTATGCTTAGATTGCCAGGTAGTATTGTGACTTTATAATATAATGTTTTCTTTGTATGTTATTGTGTAATAAAGGGACCCCAGTTTGTAACGAACATATATATTTGAGTATTGTTTCTGTGATAAAGCTAACCTTTCTTTACAGCCAGGTGCTAGCGTATGGAAGGATGGGCGATTCCCTTCCTACAGGTAACTGGTGCAGGAGAATGATGTAAGTTTTGTGTCAGGGAATAATTCTTAAATATAACAATTTGGCAGTTCTTGTGTGAGAGGATCGGATCTCCTATCTATCACATGAGGGATAACAATTCATATAAGATAGAAGATACTCCCAGTAAATTTTCGGTACTTAGGAACTTCCCAATAGAGAGAGAGCAGAAGGTATTAATAGGACAGTGAGATCGCTCAAGATAGGGCGTTAATGAGAACACCAATTGTGATTGGTGTGTAGTGAGATCGCTCAAGATAGGGCATTAATGAGAGCACCAATTGTGATTGGTGTGTAGTGAGATCGCTCAAGATAGGGCGTTAATGAGAGTACCAATTCTGATTGGTGTGTAATGAGATCGCTCAAGATAGGGTGTTAATGAGAACACCAATTGTGGTTGGTGTGGTAGAGCGAGCTGATGCGGATGGAGTTCTTATGAACGATGGCGATGCCTCCTCCTGTTTGGTTGATGCGGTCCTTTCGGATGATCTTGTAGCCATCCGGGATGGCTATGACGATGTCGGGAGCTGATGAGGCGTTCATCCAGGTTTCTGTAAGGAAGGCGACGTCCGGC
Organism: Lissotriton vulgaris; assembly: GCF_964263255.1. Classification (NCBI taxonomy): domain Eukaryota; kingdom Metazoa; phylum Chordata; class Amphibia; order Caudata; family Salamandridae; genus Lissotriton; species Lissotriton vulgaris. Next base: position 1,699,679,520 of record NC_141685.1, on the reverse strand, counting down.
GATGTGGTGTCGAGGAGTTTCCAAAGTTCAATGGCGTGTCTTTGGACCGAGCGGGTGTTGAGCAGGATGCACTTCAGGTGGTTAGTGTCGGAGCTCTGTTTGGAGTCTGTGGATTTGGTGTGGGTCCTGATGCAGTCGAACTTGCAGGAGTGGCAGGTGAAGGGTCCATGGGTGTGTCCTGGTGCGGCTTGGAAGCAGTCTGGGAGGCGGCCGGATTTGAGTGCTGAGAGGGTTGCGGAATTGTACGTAATGCGGGTGGAGGGGATTTTGCGGGGACCAGGGGGTCTGGCGCTGGGCGCGGTCCAGGCGCGGACAGGCGTAGACGGGTTTACCTTTGGCGCACCTTCGGTGCGCATGGGGCGCGACCGCTGCGCGTGAACGCTGCACGCGAACGCTGCACGCAAATGCATCTGACATATGTGGATAGTGGGGGGGGGGCGGAGGGAGGGAGGAGCAGCTGGGAGGCGGGAGCGGGGTGGAGAGGACGGGCTCCGAGGCACAACAACAAACAAGATGGCAGCAAATGCAAAACCGAAACTGGTTGGGGCACAAAGCGAGCAATGCACAGATGAGCAAAACAAATTAAGACTGGAAAAACGAGCAATGTATATGTCTGGGTTAAAGTGCTATTCAATTTAAGCAGGCAGCAGTTCTGTAAAGCGCTAAGCAATGTGAACGCAGCCCAACGATACCACAGGAGACCAGGGAGCGTGGGGAGCGACCACTTCTGAAAGCGTCAGGACGGTCACAGCGCTTCAGAGGACGGGGCGAGCCCTAGCAGTCAGTGGGAGGGAGGAGCAGCTGGGAGGCGGGAGCGGGGTGGAGAGGACGGGCTCCGAGGCACAACAACAAACAAGATGGCAGCAAATGCAAAACCGAAACTGGTTGGGGCACAAAGCGAGCAATGCACAGATGAGCAAAACAAATTAAGACTGGAAAAACGAGCTATGTAAAAGTCAGGGTTAAAGCGCTATTCAATTTAAGCAGGCAGCAGTTCTATAAAGCGCTAAGCAATGTGAGCGGCACAAAGTGAGCAATGCACAGATGAGCAAAACAAATTAAGACTGGAAAAACAAGCAATGTATAAGTCTGGGTTAAAGCACTATTCAATTTAAGCAGGCAGCAGTTCTGTAAAACGCTAAGCAATGTGAGCGCAGCCCAACGATACCACTGGAGACCAGGGAGCGTGGGGAGCAACCGCTTCTGAAAGCGTCAGGACGGTCACAGTGCTTCAGAGGACAGGGCGAGCCTTAGCAGTCAGTGGGAGGGAGGAGCTGCTGGGAGGCGGGAGCGGGTTGGAGAGGACGGGCTCCAAGGCACAACAACAAACAAGATGACAGCAAATGCAAAACCGAAACTGGTTGGGGCACAAAGCGAGCAATGCACAGATGCGCAAAACAAATTAAGACTGGAAAAACGAGCTATGTAAAAGTCAGGGTTAAAGCGCTATTCAATTTAAGCAGGCAGCAGTTCTGTAAAGCACTAAGCAATGTGAGCGGCACAAAGCGAGCAATGCACAGATGAGCAAAACAAATTAAGACTGGAAAAACGAGCAATGTATAAGTCTGGGTTAAAGCGCTATTCAATTTAAGCAGGCAGCAGTTCTGTAAAGCGCTAAGCAATGTGAGCGCAGCCCAACGATACCACAGGAGACCAGGGAGCGTGGGGAGCGACCGCTTCTGAAAGCGTCGAACGCCTTCACTTCCAGATCCACACCGACCCCAAGACCACACTCAGAGGCACCCTCATCTACAGGCCACCAGGACCCGCACACAATTCAGCGAAGACATCACTGACTTCATCAGCCTACACGCCCTCCCCTCCGAGGACTACATTCTACTGGGAGACCTCAACTTCCACCTGGAAAAGAAAAACGACAGCAACACCACCACCCTTCTGGACAACCTGGACAACCTCGGACTCGAACAACTTGTTAACACCCCCACCCACTATGCCGGGCACACGCTCGACCCAATCTTCACCTCCAGCAAGCACATCTCCTTCAACCACACCACAGCTCTCCACTGGACGGACCACAGCTGCGTTCACTTCAACTACAAAAAGACCACGACCCACAACCAATCCCCCGAAGAAACTGGAACAAAATTACCACCGACCAGCTCTTCAGTTCGCTTCACCAAAACCCTCCTGCCAAATCATCGGACCCAAACCAAGCAGCCACCAACCTCACACAATGGATCACCCACAGCGCCGACGAACTAGCACCCTTGAAATACCATCAAATCAAGCAAGGTAGCAAAAAAGCTCCCTGGTTCAACGATGACCTTGAGAAATCAAAGAAGTTATGCTGCACCCTCGAGAAAGCCTGGAGAAAAAACCCAAACACTGACAACCTGCCCACCTTCAAGAACGCCACCCGCAAACACCACCAACTGATCCGATCCACCAAGAAATCAGCATTCAAGGATCGACTTGACAACAACGCCCACAACAGCAAGGAACTATTCAACATCGTCAAAGAATTTACCAACCCCACCGCCGGCACCAACGACATCACTCCCTCCCAAGACCTCTGCGACTCCCTAGCCTCATTATTCCACAACAAAATCGCCGACATACATAACAGCTTTGAAAACCAGTCCGGAGACCAGTCCATCCCACCCACCTCCGAACCTAAACCCCCCTCTAACAACATTTGCACCTGGAACCCAATCACCACTGAAGACACCATCCGCCTGATGAACTCCATCCACTCAGGATCGCCAACCGACCCATGTCCTCACCACATTTTCAACAAAGCAGACTCCATTATCGCACCCCATCTCCGAGACGTCATCAACTGCTCCCTCAACTCCGCTACCTTTCCGGAAAGCTGGAAACATGCCGAACTCAACGCCCTTCTGAAGAAACCCACAGCAGACCCCACTGAACTTAAGAACTAACGCCCCATCTCGCTCCTCCCATTCCCTGCCAAAGTCACTGAGAAAGCCGTCAACAGTCAGCTCGCCGCCTTCCTCGAATCCAACAAATCCCTCGACCCCTCACAGTCCGGCTTCCGAGCCAAACACAGCACCGAAACCGCCCTCATCGCAGCAACAGACGACATTCGAACACTACTGGACAACGGAGAAACAGTTGCCCTCATCCTACTTGACCTCTCCGCAGCCTTCGACACAGTCTGTCATAGCATCCTCATACAACGCCTCAGCAACATCGGAATACAAGGAAAAGCATTGGACTGGATCATCTCGTTTCTCGCCGGAAGAACCCAGAGAGTCCGCCTCACCCCTTTCAGATCGGAGGCCACTGAAGTCATCTGCGGCGTACCACAAGGATCTTCACTTAGTCCCACCCTCTTCAACGTATGCATGAGTCCCCTCGCATCCATTGCGCGCCAACACAACCTCAACATCATCTCCTACGCAGACGATACCCAGCTGATACTCTCCCTCACCAAAGACCCAAACACCGCCAAAACCAACTTACACGAAGGAATGAAAGATGTAGCCGAGTGGATGAAGAACAGCCGCCTAAAACTGAACTCGGACAAAACGGAGATCCTCATCTTAGGCTCATCCCCCTCTGCTTGGGACGACTCATGGTGGCCACCAGCCCTGAGAACAGCACCCACACCAACGGACCACGCACGTAACCTGGGCTTCATCCTGGACTCCTCCCTCTCGATGACCAGACAAGTCAACGCCGTCTCATCATCATGCTTCAACATCCTACGCATGCTCAAAAAAATATTGCGTTGGATCCCCACCGAAACAAGAAAAACGGTCACCCACGCACTGGTCACTAGCCGACTGGATTACGGAAACATCCTTTACGCCGGAACCACAGCCAAACTACAGAAAAAACTCCAACGCATCCAAAACGCCTCAGCCAGACTCATACTAGACATCCCCTTCCAAGCTCACATTTCCGGTCACCTGAAAGACCTCCACTGGCTCCCCGTCAACAAGAGAATAACGTTCCGACTCCTCACCCACGCACACAAAGCCCTCTACGACCTAGGACCCGAATGCCTCAACACGCGCCTGTCCTTTTACACCCCCACCCGGCAACTACTATCGTCCAATCAAGCCCTAGCCGCAATACTGTGCATCTATAGATCCACCATGGGGGGAAGATCCTTCTCCTACTTAGCGGCCAAAACCTGGAATTCTCTCCCCACCCACCTCCGCCTTACACAGAACCACCTCTCCTTCAGAAAGCAACTAAAAACCTGGATATTCGATAAGTAAAGTACCCCCCCCCCCTCCCTCAAGCGCCTTGAGACCCTCTGGGTGAGTAGTGCGCTATACAAATTTTGAACTTGAATTTGAACTTGAATATGAGAAGGAGGGTAGAATAGCCTGGGCCAGATTGTCGCGGGGCTATAAGGTAAGATCATAGGATGAGACATGGAATTCCGTAGTGATTAGTGACTATTCTTAGTAATCCCTTAGATCTAGCAGTGTTTTTGATGGTATAAGCTTGTATATTGCGAATTTCCCATTCCCGGATAAGTACTCAGGAACTGTTGTAAAATGGATACGGGAAGGGATGGTGTTACGTTTTGGCCGGGTTGGTTACATCTAGGTGAGTGGGTAATTCTTGGTCTGAGAATCCGGTCATTACATTTGGCGTCACGAACCGTTTACGAAAGCCTTGTAGCGCGTTTTATTTTCATCTTGTTGGTTTGAGCTTGGCGTGTGCGGCGATTCTTTTTTTTATATTTTTGTTTATTTCTGTATATATATTTACTTTTGGTACGATGTTTTTGAGAAAGTCAAAATCTACTTTTAAATTGCCTGTTGAAATTCCTGGATGGGAATCGATGACTTATGAGGCGCTAGCTCATGAATGGGCTGATTGTACTGGTTTGAGTGAGAGCTGGAATTCTTGTCTGGAAACAGCGGATCCGGCTCAGGTGATTGCTTGCTTACAGAAAGCGCCGATTGTCAAGGGCGAGGAGCTTCCTATATTAGGACGAAGAGGTTGGATTTTGTTGTCTGCGTACATGCTTGTACATGAGAAGTATGTGAAGTTGCAGCGTCAATGCAAAGAATTTGAAGATCAGTTTGTTGAAGCGCAGAATGCTTGTACTCTTTTGAGATGTCATAATAAATTACTTGCCGACAAACTGGATGCATACCAAACTATTGCAGAAAGAGCTGCAGTTCGTATTGCTAAATATAAATACAGACATAGACGTGGTCGAGTCAGTAAAAGGAAAGTGCGTTTGGTTGTGGCGAAAGCAGGGCTCGATTGGAACCCTGATGAGTGGGATGGTAATATCTGGGACTCGAATGAATCTGGCTCCTCGGCTGAGGAGACTGAGACGCGTGAACCTTCTCGTACTGAACGTGACTGTTAATCGTGTGCGTCTTGTAAATCTGATGATCGGTGTAAATGTGATGATCGTGCGGAGGTTTCTGCCCATCCTGTCTTTCGGAGAAAATTACAACAGGCTCCTGGCAATCCCAATGGGATTCCTTTGGATAGTTTGGAAGATTTTACGCAACAGGAAGTTAGTGACATTTTGGAACGGTTTCGACAACGGCCTGGTGAGGCCTTACTTACATGGATGGTGCGACTTTTTGAATTGGGTGCTGCTGGCATCATGTTGGATATGGGAGATGCGCTGAAGTTCTGTTCTTTGAGTTCCGATTCTACTGTACAAGACCATTTTCGGAATTATAATACTGCTGGTCAGATTAGTTTGCTTCAATTAGCGACGGAGGGTTGTAATCATAAATATCCTACTGAATCTGATTGGCCTTTGAATGGTAAGTCGTGGTATACTTTGAGAGATGCCTCGCAGAGACTGAAAGAGGAAGTGATGAAACTGCGATTTTTCTGGGTACGTCTGAAAGATTGATGGATGGCTTGTTGACTTCTTCTGTGCGGAATAGAATTATTCGTTCTGCCCCTGTTGCCTATAAGCAAGTTATGATGACATTGTTGATTAATCAAACTGGCAGTCCTTTGTCTCTTGTGCTTGAGGCTGTGCGTCAGCTTGGTGAATTGGGTGAGTGGCTTAAACCAGACAGACAATCCAGACCCGAGGGTTGTACTGGTGAGCATTATCAATTTACTAGACGTGACATGATGGTGTGAAAAGAGAAGATATTGATGGTGAGCTGAATAATCGATTGTGGGCAATGTTCCGCAAACGTGGCTTGGACAGAAAGGAAGGTGCTAGGCGAGTGCGTAAACAGGATTATGATCATAATCATTCTGATGACAGTGAGGATGACAGACACCGTTGTAAATCTGACAGGAATGACAGATGATGGACTGAGAGGGATGTGTCTCCCTATCGTGAATGGGAGAGAGAGAGAGAGGGGGAGGGAGAGAGGGGGAGAGATGAGCGTTTTGAAAGCAGACATAGAGAGGAGAGGGATGAATCTCCTGAATTGAGAACGAGAGATAGACGACATAGATTTTCTGAGCGAAATTCACAATATTTTGCGGATGACAAGAATCCATTTCGTGAGGGGAATAAGTATGAACGAGAGGTGACACTACCTAAAAGATTTGAAAGTCTCTATCCTGATTTGACCTGGGCGTTGGAACGCAATAAAAACGACTAGGAAATAGGTCAAGCTCTGGTACGCAATTGGGCTCACAGAGATAATAGACCCTATGTAGATTTTGAAATTTTTTGGAGACATCTTAACATACAGAGAGCCCGAGCTTTGGTAGATACAGGAGTGGAGGCCACTTTAATTTATGGGAACCCAAAGAAATTTAAAGGACAATTTTTCACAATTACTGGCCTAGGTGGTAAAGAAACTCCCGCAGTGCAAGCTAATGTTGAAATGAAAATAGGTAGAATTCCCCGAAAAGAATATTCTGTACTAGTAGTACCCCTTCTTGAATATATAATTGGAATTGATATTTTAAAAGGTATGGAATTATATTTAGATGACGGATGTTATCGATTTGGAGACAGGAAATACATATCATCAAAATCCGTGAGAGTTGGTCGTTTGAGAATTCCTCCTGTAAAAATCCCTCAAGCTACAAAAGTAATTTCCCAGAAACAGTATTGCATTCCAGGTGGGCATGAAGAGATTAGTGCTACAATTCAGGATTTAGTGGATGCAGGAGTTATAACCCCAGTTACTTCTGCCTGGAATAATCCGGTATGGCCGGTGTGTAAGAGTGATAATTCTTGGCGCATGACAGTTGATTATCGCGAATTGAACAAACATACACCCCCTTTGACTGTCGCAGTACCTGACATTATTACTTTAATTGAGAGAATTCAAAAACATTCAGGAACTTGGTATGCTTCTATTGATATTGCTAATGTTTCTTTTCCATCCCAATTGCCCCTGAGTGCCAAGAACAGTTCAGTTTTACATGGAATGGACGTCAAATGACGTTCAGAAGTCTCCCCCAGGGCTATGTGCATAGCCCTACGATTTGTCACCGGCTGGTGGCAGAACATTTAACTGAAGTACCGATAAGCTCACAAATACAGGTGTGTCATTACATTGACGAAATTTTGATTCAAGGTAAAACACAGGAACAAGTTCAGACCCAATTAGATTTAATCGTCATTTGCAAAGTAGAGGTTGGGAAATTAATCCAGACAAACTTCAAGGTCCAGCATAAAGTGTAACATTTTTAGGCATTAATTGGCATGAAGGGAATCGAGAAGTGATTCCGCAGGTAAAACAGAAAATTGCAGAATTCGCAGGTCCACGAAATCGAAAGGAAGCGCAGAGATTTATTGGTTTATTTGGCTCTTGGCATCAACATATCCCACATTTGAGTCAGATATTAGCCCCTTTGTACAAAATTACCCGTAAAAAGAATGTGTTTGAATGGAATAAACCGCAGCAAGATGCGTTTGATTTGGCGAAAGAAGCAATTCAGCATGCTTTGGTTTGTGGCCTGTACGTGATGGTGATGTGGATTTGAATGTGTCTGTGCAAGGCCATTATGCGAATTGGAGTCTGTGGCAAAAACAAGGTAGAACAAAAGTACCGTTAGGTTTCTGGACTAAAATGTTACCCGATGCTGGTGAGCGTTATACACCATTTGAGAAACAGTTACTTGCATGTTATTGGGCTCTGGTGGACACCGAGCAACTGATCTTGGGAAATGATGTAATTTTGAGACCTGAAATTCCTATTATGCAATGGGTTTTGAGTTCACCAAAAACTCACAGGATTGGACACGCTCAAGAAGCAAGTGTGATTAAATGGAAATTATATACAAGACAGAGCACGTGTAGGACCGAAGGGTGTTGCGATGTTACATGAGCAAGTGGCGCTGGCGCCGTTAGGAGAGGCAGAAAGTGATTGCTCCGTACCTATAGTACAGGAATCCCTTGTTAGGTGGGGTAAGCCATTTGATGATTTGTCCGTGGAGGACGAAAAACATGTGTGGTTTACGGATGGTTCAGCGAGGTACATTGGAGAGAAGAGACATTGGAAGGCAGTATCCTACAATCCGATCACACAGAAAATACTAAGTACCACAGGGGAAGGAAAAAGTAGTCAATTTGCTGAACTATATGCTGTTTATCAAGTTTTGAAACAAGAACTGCCTGGTACATGTCATATTTTTACTGATTCTTGGTCCACTGCTAATGGTCTAGCGGTTTGGTTACCCACATGGTATTCCCATGACTGGAAACTGCATTCTAAAGAGCTTTGGGGTAAACATTTATGGCAAGAGATTTGGGAACTACTTCCTCAGAGTAACGTGACAGTTTTTCATGTTGATGCACACACACACGTAAACTCCCTTGACAAACTTTTTCACCAAATTGCAGATGAGAAATCTAAAATTTCTGAGGCAATAGTGGACAAACAAGATTTTGATTTGGCGGGATTGGCGAAATGGGCCCACTAGAAGTCAGTTGCGAAAAAACAAGGACCCCCTGGGTATCAATAATACACGGATTCCTAGGGCAGGGTAAGAACCAATGTGAGTGAAAAATCCTAGGCCATCCACAAAATAAGTGATCATAAAGGCTAAGACCAGTGGAGAAAAAGAATTATCAAAAACTACTGTATTTGTAAAAAATATATATATTTAATTAGCAATAGATAAAAATCATATAGAGACTCAAACATATAAGTCAAACTATATGATACAATAAAATAGTGACATATACAATTCTTGAAAAAATATCAAACACATTCAATAAAAACCAAATACATCATAGTAATAGTGCAAATAATAAGAAATTAGTACAAAAGGACTCGACGCGCGTTTCGGCAGTAGAGGAACTGCCTTCTTCAGGAGTCGTTGATGAAGCTCTGAAAGGAATATTATAAGAAACATATTATATATAACAATACATATATTCTTTAACATAATTACTACATGTACCTATCTGTATACCTATTTATCTGTTACACAATACAGAATTCGTAACAACTCTAATTCTACTTATCAGGTCCAGACATAAAAATTAGTCACTTGAAGTCATATGGTAGACAGATACATGTATACGGTCAGTGCAGTACTTAGCCAGACAGAAAAACCGATCACTTATGTAAGATACATTATTGGTATAAATACAGTTGTTTGTTTTCGAGAACATTTACACATAGATTGTCAACAAAAGTTCTCATGCCTAAACTGATCAGGAGGGATGTATTATGGTCTTGTTTCGAAATACAATGATGTCAATTAACTTACATTTGCAGTGTTGTATATTGTTCCATACGTTATAGGTAAATCGATGATAACTTCCTTTGTTTTGATAGAAAGACCAAAAAACACAGAGCCACTTGATAAGGCTAATACCTAATTTAAACAAAAAATATAGATATTTTGTATAGCATCAACCACATGTTTGGAGTTTGAAGGGTACACTTTGAACACAATGAAACAACCAATCAGTTGCTAGATACAAACAGTGAAGTCTCTAGTGAAGATAATATCAGGATTCATAAAATTAGTAAACGTAGTGGTCAAGAAGATATATTTGTTATTTCTGGTGTTTTGTGACCTATTCTAAATAATTCTTCCTTTGGATGTATTCATACTGAAAAGCCAGGTTATTGGAGGAGGGTTCATCATTAAGTTAGATGTTTACAGATTGCATACCACTGTGCGCGAGATGACAAAGATGAAGAAAGGATAAGAAAGCTTATAAAAAAGAAAACTCTGCCGATAAAGTTATCGAGTTTGAAACCATCTTCACTTGGATCATGTTTTTAGCGAGTAGGTACAAAATTATTGAAAAAAGCGGGGAGGGGATTACCTATTGTTTTCACAGCGTGGATACTGAGGCTCACTGTATCGAAATATTTAGCTTCACAGTAGTGTCCAAATAGTAGCAAGTAACCATCACTGTAGATAGATATACAAAAGAGGTAAACAAATGTAAGGTCACTACTAGAGTCTAATAGCTGTTCAAAGACCTACACCGAAGTGCAATTTTTACAGGCACATTGTGCTCATAAATTTAGAACTACAATGCACATGGAAATTACCTTTATGTGTACGGTTCCTGATATTTCAATCGTAGTTCACATTAATTACTAGATGTAATGACAGGATAAAATTGCCGAGGGCATTGGATAGGCTGAAAAAAATATAAAAGAAAACGTCGGGCGTTAAAAAGGCAGGCCAACTATAGCTCTGTGGATATCAAGGCGTAAAGAAAAAAAGGGGGGGGCCTCAGTAAATGATGTTATATATGACAAAGTAAAAGTATGATGGAAAACAACATACGACTAAATTTGTGAACATTACTGATATGCTAGCCGAAAATACGATTGAATCATTACCTTAAAAGAAGCAACTAAATACCGGCAGCAAGATGGTGCTGTTCCACCGTTTAAAATAGGTGACAATATTAGCCGGTCGAGAAACGCCGTGGTTCCGTTAACGTGGTGGTTGCTAAAATTAACAACAGATAGGGTAGGGATTTAATGGAGATCCACATATAGCTGTGTATGTGGTTCTAAATGGCTAGGGAGGGTATAATTCTTACCTACACACGAAACGAGATTCGTGGGCTGCAGGATGGTGCAGTTCCAGAAACCGAGATAGCAGGACAGCCTCGCCGGTAAAAAGGGGGGTGGCTGCTTTGGTAATGACAGCTCTTTTAAAGCTGAAAAAGGGCGCGAAACGATGACTGGTAACGGGGTATGGTGGAAAGAGAGGATGGACCATATACCTCGGGATATTATGACAAAAAACATTCAAAAATGGCGCTGAAAAACAGAGGATAATAGCGTATATAGATTGTAGTTAAAAACGGGTCCAAAAGGGAAAGATTACTGTTAACGGAGAATATTGGAAAGAGGGAGTCAGGACATTTTGGAGAAGGAATCACTAGCAGGTGGGCTGCTGACCGAGAAATTCATATTCCTCTCAATTTGATTAAAGACGTTATACTTCATTGCCCCACATGTCAACACTCTAGAACAGCGAGAAGTGCCCCAAATTGTAAGAGGTCAATTACATCGAGGGAAATCCCCTGCACAGATTTGGCAAATAGATTATATAGGTCCTCTTCCCATGAGTAAAAATTGTCAATATGTTTGTACAGTTGTAGACACTTTCAGTGGTCTTTTAGTGGCCTTTCCCTGTAAGAGAGCTACTCAGACAAATACCATTAAAACGTTAGAGTTAATCATGTTGTACTATGGTGTTCCATTTCAAATACAATCTGACAACGCATCTCATTTTAAAGGCAGACTAGTGCAGGAATTTTGTGTAGAGAACAACATCGAATGGGTGTTTTATATACCTTATTATCCACAGGCAGCAGGCCTTGTGGAGAGAATGAATGGTTTGCTGAAAGATCAATTACGTAAGTTATCAAATGACAACTATAAGAACTGGAGAGATCATTTGTTTGATGCATTGTTAATTTTGAATAATCATCCTTATTTGAAATCTGATTCCCCATTAATGCTTTTATTTCCTCCAGCTATTGATGCTAAACCTAATACAGTGGAGAGTACAGTGATGTATTGGTAAATTTCCCATGGAGCCTTGGCTCCATGCAGAGCAAGCCCAGGCTCTGCAGGCCTGGACCTGCATTCTATAAACACTATTACTTTAAAGAAAGGAGACATTACTATTGTGGAAACCGGCATTGGTGTCCAAATACCCGTTGGAAGTTTTGGATTAATTACCCCAAGATCTGGCTTGGCTTTAAAAGGTGTCCAGGTGCTCGGAGGTGTCATTGACAGTGATTATCAAGGAGAGATTTTAAGTGATCCTGTTAAACAGTGGTGATTCTGATTTATTGATGCATAAAGCAGACCGAGTTGCTCTATTGCTAATTATGCCTGTTTTCAGTGGTGAGATTCAAAAAGGTACTGCCTCAACTCTGTTATCTGTTCGAGGAAAAAAAGGGTTTTGGCTCCACTGATAATCCCGGAGCAAGAGTGTGGGTTCAGTCGCCTAAAAATCCCCCTGAACAGGACGAAATAATTGCAACCGGTCAGGACAATACTGTCCTAGTGATGAGGCCAGGGCAAGATAGCTGGGAAGCAGTCTCAGCTGATAAATGTTAATCGCAAGAATGAATAATACCTGTATTTGATCCCATTCTCCTAGACCATCATTTGAACTGCTGCTGTCGGAAGTGTCGTCGCTGGACTCCTTTTGGCTTGCTGCGCCGAGAGACGGGAGAGCCCCCAGGACTGGAATAATTCCTTGGACCGAAGACGTCGTTCTTCTGCGTCGTGGGATTCATCATCCAATTTTTGGACGTCTCTAGCTAGGAGACTAACTAACTCTAATCACTTCTGTTTGACCCCTATGCACTCAGTGACTGATATTCTAGCGACCTGCTTGGTTGCTGTACCAGCTTCCATGGAGACACTTGCCCATATTTTTAATTTATCGAATGTTCATCCCCATGTCATTTTTAGTGATTTTGCGACCTATGATTGTTGTGCTCTATGCACGGTTTTGCCTGATTTACAGCCCCCTTTGAATGCCCAAATTATAACCTACAATATTACCGAGGGTGATCTTTGCTTTTTCATGTCCTGTGATCCTAAAATCATAGGCAAGTGCGTTCAATTAAGACTGAAGAATGCCACTTGATTTACTGCCCATGAAAGAACTTTATGTTTTGAAAGACTAAATCATGTACTTCTGTTAGAAATAGTATGACTTGTAGGCGTCTTGTAGTTACCCCTAGTCACTATCGTATGGTGCTATTACCTTCTGGATGGCTATTTTCATGTGGCAATTCGTCTTGGCCCTATATTCCTGCAAATATTACTGGAGGTCCTTGTGCTATTACCAGATTGAGTTTATTAATGTTTTCTTCACATCCTAATGTAATTTCCCGAACTATACATGATGCCCCATCCTTGAAAGCCAATTGTGATTCCTCATTACATTTATTCTCTGAATCTGAGTATCTTAGTTTAGCTTTTTCTATTTTAGGTGTTCCTGCATTATCTGTATACAATGCTAAATCAATTGGAAAATTGGCTTGCTGGATGGTTAAGTCTATTAACCATACTTCTGTTGTTTTATCTGACCTATTATTAGATGCTCAAGGTGAGCGTAGAGCCATTTTACAAAATAGAGCGGCAATAGATTTCCTTTTACTTAAACATGGTCATGGCTGCTCAGATTTTGAGGGCCTTTGCTGCTTTAATTTATCGGACCATTCCAGATTTATCCAGTCCCATATTGATAAACTTCATGAATTGACTGAAGAAGTTAGGCAACACATAGATCAAGGGTGGTTTAATTGGCTTTTCAGCTGGTTGCCTGATTTACACTCCCTGCGTCAAGTGTTGGGGGGTGTCTTGATTGCTATTTGTATTTTAGTTGCTATTTGTTGTTGCATTCAATGTGTCCCTTCCTTAATTCAAATTTTTAGACCACACACTATGTCTAGGTCTGTTAGTTTTGTTTCTTATTATTCTTCATCAGATGTTCGTTCAGTTTGATAGATGTTAGTCGACAAAAGTCCAGGTTGGAATGTAGTGACCGGATATTTTGTCCTATTTCTGAGTGATGGTGACTTTGGTCTACTACCATCTTAGTATAGTGGATAGATCCCTATTCTCGTCTTATTCTTAGGGTTAGCTTACTGACTTTGGCATAATAATATGCCCTTTCAACATTTTCAGGCCTGAAGGCCTATATTAGAGGGTAGATCCTTTATTTCTGACATCATATTACCTATTGGTAGGGCTTGCCTATGTATTTTGATAGAGCTATGCGTCTCTTTCACCTTTTTCGGGCCTACAGGACCCAAACGAGAGAGACTCCATTTTCTTTCCTGCCTCGGCTGCTTGAGGCGCTTGTAGGTCAAGAGTGATGTTTTAGTTATGAGCTGTTGTTCACTGGAGAGGAACCGGTCAGAGCTGGCCCTTATTGGAGGAATGTAAGCAGAGCTCGGGTCTTAGACGAAACAGCAGCTGGCCACGGAGGCCACTAGGCCCAGAGCCTAGTACAGGAATCTGGTGGGCGGCAGGTTACTGTCTGGAAATTTCCATGAACGAAAAGCTTTTTATATTATGGAGGTGTAGAGAGGAGAGGCAGGCAGTTGACACTTGGCAGTTGCAGTTGATAGTTGGAGTTTGAAACGATCAAAGGCTGATGATCTTTTGGAGAGACTGAAGTTACATTGTGAGTCAGTCTGTTAGAGCAGTTGGAGATAGTTAAACGTCGGAGTTAGAACAATCAGAGTGAAGAAGTTAGTTGAACAGATGGTTTTCAGAGCGGCTGAAACTATATCATTGGATTGAAGTCTTGAGGTGAAGACAGTTCGTGGGAGAGAGGAAGCCAGTGCAAAGTGATCAATGCAGAGCTGAGAAACATAGAAGAAGAAGAGAGAAGGGTTCCAGTGCTTTGAAGGAGCACAGCGGTGCCGACGTGTATTCCTGGGTGTAGAGTAGAATCTGAGATGAGCCAAGGCACAGACGAGAGAGGGACCCAGATGACAGCTAGAACCGGACTCCGTAATTATAAGGTGAAGTCTGTCCTGCTATTATAGTGTGCAAATATACTAACTCTTTCCTTTACTTTTCAGGCTATGCTTAGATTGCCAGGTAGTATTGTGACTTTATAATATAATGTTTTCTTTGTCTGTTATTGTGTAATAAAGGGACCCCAGTTTGTAACGAACATATATATTTGAGTATTGTTTCTGTGATAAAGCTAACCTTTCTTTACAGCCAGGTGCTAGCGTATGGAAGGATGGGCGATTCCCTTCCTACAGGTAACTGGTGCGGGAGAATGATGTAAGTTTTGTGTCAGGGAATAATTCTTAAATATAACAATTTGGCAGTTCTTGTGTGAGAGGATCGGATCTCCTATCTATCACATGAGGGATAACAATTCATATAAGATAGAAGATACTCCCAGTAAATATTAGGTACTTAGGAACTTCCCAATAGAGAGAGAGCAGAAGGTATTAATAGTACAGTGAGATCGCTCAAGATAGGGCGGTAATGAGAGCACCAATTGTGATTGGTGTGTAGTGAGATCACTCAAGATAGGGCGTTAATGAGAGCACCAATTGTGATTGGTGTGTAATGCGATCGCTCAAGATAGGGCGTTAATGAGAACACCAATTGTGGTTGGTGTGGTAGAGTGAGCTGCTCTCCAATATGAGATGGAGGGTAGAATAGGCCGGGCCAGATTGTCGCAGGGCTATAAGGTAAGATCATAGGATGAGACATGGAATTCCGTAGTTATTAGTGACTATTCTTAGTAATCCCTTAGATGTAGTAGTGTTTTTGATGGTATAAGCTTGTATATTGCGAATTCCCCATTCCCGGGTAAGTACTCAGGAACTGTTGTAAATAGGATCCGGGAAGGGATGGTGTTACGTTTTGGTCGGGTTGGTTACATCTAGGTGAGTGGGTAATTCTTGGTCTGAGAATCCGGTCATTACACCTAGGCATTACGTAGAGGTTCAGAATGGATAAGAGAGCGATCTAATCCAAAGATGACACCCTGCAGAATGCGCTGAAGAGTCATATCTGCTTATTCTTAGGACTCACCAGTTTTAGGTGGCTTAGACGTATTTCACAAGATATTACCAGGAGACCTTTGTCACCATACTGGTCGATGGCCAGAGAAAGTTGGGAAGAGTGCACATTGCAGCCTGTGTCTTATGCACCGAACAGTTGGCATACGAGATGTTCCTGCGAACACCGTCTCGTGGGAGCTCGCATCCACTTGCTTGAGTTTTAGGCTCTCCGATCTGGGAAAGTCTGTGGTTACTCTGTGAATTCTATTGTCTAAGTGTCCCAGGACCAACTATTACTTTCCTTTGGGCAGTTAACTCTATCGGTGTACCGAAGGCAATCTGGCAAGGCTTACTATAAGAATTCATAAAAGGAAGTCTGCTACAGCACTACAGCAATGAACACAGTGCATTTAATGTTTAGCCAGTGCTATGATTCCACAGAACAATAGGACGCTTTATTAAAAGGTCTGCACAGGGAGCAGGTAGACATATGAAACACAGTCTGGGGTCATGATACAACCTAAACTTTGTTTTTATAATAGTTAGTCCTAATGAGTCTAATTACTAAATTAGAAATACACTGGAAACGGTGGCTAATGTCTTACTACGGGGTTCTTTTTGGGGGTCCGCTCAGTAATCTGTGTCCGTTTTACTGTGCCATTACTAATAAAATAAAATAAAAAGGGTCAGTAATGGGACAGAAATAGCAAAGAATTACAATTGATCAAGTATGACCCTTGTACATCTCTTAGTAAAATAAGGAGATACCAATTATACTCGACACTCTCTGCATGCTGCGTGCCTTCGGAGTAACTTACGTTGTGTCCATTTCCAACAATCAGTGTCTAGTCAGAGCACAGTTCAAACTGAGATCATTTACAAAGCCAATAGATTTCCAGCCTTCGTATTTGAAGACCTTTTGTAATATCTATTCGCCCAGAGGCCTCAGACGTAAGTATCTCGAAGACCTACGGTCACAGACAAACATCCCAGGGCAGTGCTCGACCAGACCCAACTCAAACATGGAATTCAATGTTAGAGTCCAATTGAGACTTCAGACTGCAAAATCTGGGAAATCAGATCACATCTACAATGTGGACACCAATGGGCTTCCGATCTGCATCACCTTGAGGCACTTTGAATTCGTCAGAACACAACCACAAGAGGGAAGAATGATGCACATAATATGAATCTTTAATAGGTTTACAACTCAAAAAGAGACAGTATTCTACCTCTAAGAATAACTTTGCTGCTTTAGAATATTTTCCTGCTTTGGGTCCTCTCACATCTGCCGAAAAGACCAGAAAGCCTCAGTAAGATGGCCTCCTGTGTATTTGATAAACTTAAACATAACTGTTGCACAAAGTATGGCATTATAAGTGGCTGCTAAGCTTTTTCCCCTAGAATACTATGCCCTTGCTTGGCTATTTGGGGTAGTTTGCGCTTAGGCCTCCATAACTTTGTTTCCATGTAAGGTATCCACACCAAATGTGTGTCCTTCTTGCCAACATCCTGGGGATTCCAAAGGTACCAAGGGTTTGTAGGTTCCCCTTGAGGGGACTGAAGTAATAGCCAGGGAGCTCCACCGTGAATCCTCATTGCTCGGCTTCGTAATATTCGAGGCTGTGACCTGGTGCTCCAACAGTTCTGGGCGAGGAGCCCCTGGCAATATGAGAGCACTTTCATAACTGCATATCCTGACTCCATAGCGGAGGTGCAGCACCTCCGTGGATGCCATGTCAAGGTCATGCAATGCCTCTGGCACTTGAACTTCAAATATGCTCTCCTGTTCCCAGCAAAACTACGAGCAATCGATGGAGAGACAAACCATGTCTTCTCCACTTTGGAAGATGTATGGATCTGGCTACATGCCAAGGGCCTGGCTCACGCCTCTCCGCGGGAATATACTGCCGGAGAAAGGCTGAGATCTCAGTTCCTTCCACGCAAGCAGAGATCCACCAGGGCCTGACCATCTCGAGACCCAGCAGCAGAAGAACAGACTAGGGCAGTGAAAGAGGCATCTCAACACAGCACAAACCCTTTTGCCCTAGCGCAGGGTGAGCATCCCTCAGACTCTGGCCAGACATTGGAGGCTTTGGGTCAGCAACAACTGATATCCACCGGGAACCTGAGAATCACTCTGTGATCTGCAAACGACCTGTAGTTAGTGTACACCTAAGCACCCTGAGCAAGCATCTGCAGCTGACCATTGCTAATGTAAGCTAATGGACATTGTGTAAGCTGGATGACGGGACCTCTGAATCGGGCTCACGCCATGGACATCATGCCTGGGTTTTTTTTATTCACACACCCCAAAAGACTCAAAAGTGGATATCTTTTGTCCATTGAACTTTATTCTTACATGCTGGTTTGCTGTTGAGGGGATATGGTGGGGGGACACGAATGTCACATGATCGGCAGGGTGGCGGGTGTTTGTGGTGTGTCGAGGGGCAAGGACAACCTAGGCCTCGTAGTGGGGCCTAACTAACACTCCGTATATAGACACACACAGAGACTAGCTACTGCGTAAGGGCCAAAGACCACGTGCGGTCTTGCGCCCGTTTATTTTTACCCGAGGGCTACCCGCCCCCGGGTTGCATGCGTGCATGCGTGCGTGAATGGACGGGCCGAGTGACTCCGCCAGTACATCCCTCCAAACTCACAGATGGTTAGTCCAGCCTTATTTATAGTTCTTTGTGGTGCGCATCCTCCAGGCGTAGTCCCGGAGCCGCTGGCTGGGAGTTGGGTTTGGTCTCAGGTTTTACCTCTGGCTTCGCTGTGCCCCGGCCCCTGGCTTATCTGGTGATCCTACTGCTGCCCTTTCAGGGCCTGGTGATGAGACATTAGACTCGGGGGTTCCTCGGATTGGTGAGGGTTCTCTGGCTCGAGGGCTCGGTGCCATCTCTGAGGCAGCTGGCAGATCTTCGTTGATTCCCATGTCATCAGACACCTACTCTTGCGTTGTTTCTCTCATGACCATTCGCTTGAACCACAATACATTTCTTGTCACTACTCTTGTGCCTCTGGATGCGGTCACCATGGTGCCGTGGATGTTCACAACTTCCCATATCTCCGGTTCAAACGTGGTTTGGTACTTCCATTGATGGTGACGGGTCTTGAGGACCACCCGGTCCCCTACGGCAAGTGGCCTGACTCCGGCTCTCCTTGCTCGGCTTGCTCTTTCATTTGTTCTTCGTCTCCGGTCTTGAGTTGCTTCATGATCTAGCGCTGGGGCCTGCCATGCGGGACCCACTGGCACACAGTCTTGTGGGGGTCTCTTGAACATGACACGCGCCGGGGCGCACTTGGTGGTACAGTGCGGCGTTTGTCTGTAGGCATTCAAGAACTGAGACAGACATTCTTCAGCTGATTCCCCCTTCTCCACGCCGAATCTTAGTGCCCGGTTCATTGTCCTCATAAACCGCTCCACTTCTCCATTGGCCTGAGGCCATTGCGGCGTGATCTTCCGGTGACGTATGCCTCGCCTGGTGAGGTATGTCTGGAACTCTGTGCCCTGGAACGGTGGTCCGTTGTCCGACCGTACTTCATCGGGGAATCCTAGCATGGCAAATGCCCGATCCAGAGCTGGCTTGACGTGACTAAACGCGGTGGTTGGGATTACCTCTACCACTGGGAATCGTGAGCATGAGTCAATCAGTACCATGGCTTGTCGACCATCTGGGAACGACCCAAAGTCAATGCTTATCTTTGACCAAGGCGTGTCGCACAGCTCTTCCGTGATGACAGGATGTGGGACGGGCTCCTGACCTGTTATAACACATGAGTGGCAATTGCGGATCGCCTCTTCCACTGCGCTGTCCATGCCAGGAAACCACACTCTGCCCCGTAGTCTCGCCTTTGTCTTTGCGATGACCTGGTGCCCTTGATGGGCAAGGCGCAATACCTCCTTCTGCAGGCTCGAGGGAATGACTTTGGTGGCTCCGAGGTAATACCAATCCTTGAGGTCCTGTGCTCAACTCACTCTGTGCGCGCCACATCTGTTGGCGAAAAGTCTGTTCTTCAACCGTGAGGGCACCCGCCCCGTGCAAGAAGTGTTCCCAACTTCGGTCCTCCAGGGTGCGCTTCACCCTCCTCAGACATTCATCCTGGTCAGTGGCCGCCCCAATTTCTTCCAACGTGAGGGCTTTGGGACATGCTTCCTGTGACAGGACCCTCACAAATTCCTCTACCTCTTCAAGTTCTTCGTGCACTTGTGTAACCGAGTCATGGCGCGGGTGGCGTGAGAGGAAGTCCGCGGGGTTGTCCGCTCCGGGCCGAAAAACGACCTTGAACCTGTACGTTTTAAGCTGGACGGCCCACCGTTCAATCCTGGGCGGCGCAAGCCTGGCCGACCCTGCAAATAGCGGAACTAATGGTTTGTGGTCAGTTACAACCGTGAACTCACATCCGAATAGGTACAGATGGAAATATTGGCACACCCACTTAATAGCGAGCGCCTCCCGTTCAATCTGTGCGTAACGCATCTCGGTGGCCATCAATGCCCGGCTCGCGTAAGCCGTGGGTACCCACGTGTGATCCTCCGTCTTCTGCAACAAAACGGCTCCCAGCCCCACCGGGCTGGCATCCACGACAACCTCCGTTTGGAGATGTGGCCTGAAGTACGCCATGACCTTGTCATCAATCAGGGCCTCCTTCACCGCTTGAAACGCATCGTCCTCCTTCACCGACCATGTCCACGGTTGTCCTGCCTTGGTGAGTACCCGCAGCGGTTCTGACAGAGATGCCAGATTGGGGATGAACCGGCCACAGTAAGTGGCCATCCCCAGGAAACTGCGGACCTCCGTTGCGGACGTCGGCTTGGGCGCCGACCGGATGGCTTCAGCCTTCTTAGGATCCACTCTGAGCCCATCCCGAGAGAAGATGTATCCAAAGAATTCGAACGATTCATTGTAGAATGAACACTTTTCCCTGTGTAGTGTTAGTCCGTGATCCGCCAGACGTTGGAGCGCGGCCCTCAAGTGCCCGTGGTGTTCTTCTAGAGTCTTGGAGAAGACCAGAATATCATCACTTAGATTGATGTCTCCAGGTAGTCCCGATAGTGTCTCCCTGATCGCATTCTGGAATACTTCGGCGGCCGAAGACACCCCAAAGCTCAGACGCTTGAACCTGCGGAGACCGACATGGGTCGAGAATGTCGTGATGTTACGACTGTCCGGATGGAGCTCCAGCTGGTGGTAACCTACGTTTAAATCCAACTTGGAAACCATTTGGCCCCATTTAAGTCAGCTACTATGTCGGCCATAGTTGGCGTGAGATGGCGTTCTCTTTTAATAGCCTTATTTGGGACTCATGTCCACACTTAGCCTTATTGAGCCTGGTTGCTTTGGTTTGGGCGCAACCACGAGGGGTGACACCCATGGAGTGGGCCCTGACACTTTCTCGATCACCCCCAGCTTCTCGAGTTTGACGAGTTCCTCCTCCACCTGCGACCGCAGGTGGAATGGCACCCTCTGGTGCCGCAGTGCAGTTGGCCTCACGGTGCTGTCAATGTGTAGCTTGAACACTTTACCTTTTAGGCAGCCCAGGCCTTGGAACAATGACGGAAAGTCTCTCAGCAGGGCATCGGCATGACGCTCGTGCACTTGGTTGGCGAAGAACACGAGTTGGAGGTCCTCCGCTGTGTGGCAGCTGAGCAGCGTGCCCCGTCTGCCCCCTGTGACATGGAACTTGGTTTTCACCTTCTGGTCGTTGCATGATACTGTCACGTCGATCACCCCGCGTAGGGGCAACGGTTCATCGCTATCATAAGTGTAGATTCTGGCTTTCGAAGGCAAGAGTGGTGGACGAGGATGAAGCTGTTCATATTGTATGCTGTCCATCACGTTAACCGACGCCCCTGTGTCGATCAGCGCATTCACCGGGGTGCCTTCAATGTCTACTTCGCACATTGGTGGCGGCCTTTTCCTGGCCCCATCGCGACCGACGAAGGAGACGAAAAAAACATTGTCATCATCTTCCCCCTCATCCAGCCGGAATGCTGTTTGATGTGCGTCACCGCATGGTCCGGGGTCTTCAAGAGAGATATGGCGTACCCCTTGGGTGACATTCTTTCCACTAGGCCCAGCACGGCGGCTGCCGCGGCACACCTTTGCGAAATGGTTCAGTTTCCCACAGTTAGAGCACGTTTTTCCTCGTGCAAAACACCGTCCGTTCGGGGGATGTTCCATCCCGCAGTTCCCACACGAGGACATGGAAGGGAATGTTGGCTGGTTCTTCTGCGCGGAGGGCGGGGGGCGCCTCCGCACCACATCCACACGTTCCTCCTTAATCGACACGTGCTTCACCAGTGTCGCAGGACCGTCTAGCGCGGCCTGCATCGCTTCTGCTCTTGCGTTTGAGAGTTCATGCGACCTGGCCAGCACAAGGATCTCATCCAGGCTGATGCGTGGTTGTCGCAAGATTAGACGGCGTAGTTGAACGGATCTGCACCCCTGTATCAATTGCGCTCTGATCTCCAGTGTCCTATCTGGCAATTCGCAAGACGTTGCTAGCTTGCGTAACTTTGCATAGAAGACGTCGATTGCCTCCCCTTCCGCTTGACGTGCTTGGCGCAGCTTGAACCATTCAAAGTCAGGGTTTGCGCGGGTGTCAAAATGGCAGTTGAGAGCCGTGATCGCCGCTGTGTAGTCGTCGCTGTCCCCTCTATCTGGCAAAGTCTCGAACAGTTTATACAGTTCATCGCCCCTGTAGCATAACAGGAGCGAATGTTTGACTCTATTGTCGGTTTCCCTTACGCCCACGAAGTAGTGCTCTAGGCGTCCAAGCCATAGGCGCCATCGAGCGGCAGCTGTGGTTGGTTCAGCCAGTTCGCTAAATGGCGGAATCGGGGCCGCCATGGCATGGCCTGGCGTGGCGGGAGCAGCGTTCTGCGCCGGGACTTGGGGTGGCGGACCTCCTTGCGCCGGTCCTGCATTCAGTGGCAGTACTGGAGGTGGAGTAGGGACTCTCGGTGCTGGTCCTGTGGCCGCTGCCCCTCCGTCTGCCTGCAAGTTCATCTTTGGTGCGTGAGCCGTCCACTGATGGCGTGGTAGCCCTGGTGACCTTCTGGGACTAGCTGTGTGATCACAACGATGGCTCTGTGCCCTCCTGCAGGGCAGCTGCTGCACAGTGGAGTGTCCCACTCTCTACTGACGAGTCTGGGCCCGTGGTGGCCACTGTACTGGAGTGCTGAGTGTGTCTTGCTTTGAAAACGGCCGAAATGGGGCCCCCACGGGATGCGTGAGCGTCGATATGGTGGCCTTCCCGCTTCCGCGAGATGCGTGAGCTTTTGTGGGGGGGAGCGTCGAGGGCCGATTCAGTCCCTCCGATTCTCCGTGCACATGTCCCCTCCCACGCGCTCCGATGCCTGACGTCAACAAGGGCAGACAGGAGGCGCTGGGCACAAACACCGGGCCGCCTGAGCGCGGGCCTCACAGCAGGCGCGGTTCTCCCACCAACGGGACGGCTCCCTTGCGCGCCGCGACAGGCGCGAGACTCCCGCCGCCCCTGGCAGGGCCGGAAGACGCAGCACAGCGGGGTGGCACCGGCGCGGGATGACGGCGCAGGCCACAGGCTCCAGCGCAGGTAGCGCGAGCGCGGCTCCGGCGGCACCGCGGGACATAGCAGGAGTGTCCGCGGGGCGAGGCGTGGGCAAGGGACCCGCCTCGTCGCCAATGTGGTGTGTCGAGGGGCAAGGACAACCTAGGCCTTGTAGTGGGGCCTAACTAACACTCCGTATATAGACACACACAGAGACTAGCTTCTGCGAAAGGGCCAAAGACCACGTGCGGTCTTGCGCCCATTTATTTATACCCGAGGGCTACCCCGCCCCCGGGTTGCATGCGTGCGTGCGTGCGTGCGTGCGTGAATGGACGGGCCGAGTGGCTCCGCCAGTACAGTGGGTAATATGACATTTTTGTTTTTTTGTGTTCATCTTCATGGAACTTCTACATACAGATGCACACTCTTGGGGTACGCAAATGTGGTGTGAAACATTTCGGTGCGCTGCTGAGAGTGATACGGAATATGTCACATGTGCAGCAGATGGATACTGGGACACCCCTCACCAGTACACGTCATGGGTACCCGCACAGACAGAATTACCCCCCAGTACAATATAATACTATGGAATGTGGTGGCTACACCTGCTAAGCGATACCACATCTATGCGTAAGTGCTGTCAGGCATATTGCCCCACTACCGCAAACACACCTTAACACCACAGAACTCCACAAGGTCCGTCCTAAATGGTGGGGACAAGTATACGCACATCCTCCTCAGCATATGCCCGGGGGCGGGATACTTGTGTCGATTGCTCCATAATGCTTGCAGTAGGTATGAAGGGCACTTAGACGGGGCTCCATTGTCGATAGTGGGATTATATGCTCCTATACAAACCAATCAGATTTCTTTGACACTTACCCTTGCACTCTTCTAGGATCCCCATGCACCTGGCCTCCGGGGAGGGGACTTCAATTGTGTTCTTAAATTGCATCAAGTGATCCTTGCAGTAAAAAGTTTTAAAATATATTGCTTCTTTTCTCAACTGAGTATGATTACATTCTATCCTCGGTTCTAAGAAAAGAGAGAGAAGAGCATAGTGCACTTAAACTTTGGGACCAATAAACCGCACAATTGAGAGGTTGATAAGTATAAATCATTATCAAATCCTTTAAAATGTACATAGTCTTACCTGAGGGATAGATATCTTATAGCACTACAGGGTGACGTAGGGTGTATGGTCCCCAATCGATTGTCTTGTGAAAAGTGCTATCAATCCCGAAGTTAGGATAACTAGGAGAATTTGCTGTACATTTGTTCTTTATGGTGAAGGTTAGTCTTATGACACCAGCAGCGGGCCCACCTACTCAGAGACTGGGTACCACTCACCTCCACCAGTTTTATTTTTGCAATGATGTAATTGTTTGTACTACCCAAGCAAACTGTGTTCTACATGTGTACCACTTACTGAGTCTTTGATGCGTCACATACTCTGTATGCCGTATCCCCTTGTTATCAAACAATTAAAAAAAAATGAATTAAAAAGAATGGACACCACATTTTTTCACTGAAAACTGACCTTTGTTGCTATGTGACTAGCTGCTAATTGTTTGCTCCAGCTCAGCCAGCATCTAAGGTAACCTAGCAAACCTGCACATTTTTTTAACTAAATACCGAGAGGATTCCAGGGTGGGGTGACTTGCACGACTCTCACCAGGTTTTCTTAACCTCGAAGCCCTTGCAAACCTAGACTAAAAACAAACACATTTTACTCACTTTTCAGTTCTGGAAATTTTCAGGGAACAACAGATTTCCTACCACCTATCACTCCCTCAAGTCTCCTGATATAAATAGTACCTCATTTGTGTGGGTAGGGGATTGGCTGCAACAGGAAAGGTGCCAAAATGCAACATGGACACATCAAATTTTGCCACTGAACCCCAACACTTTTCTTCTTTCAATGGCTAGCTGTGGACTTTGGGTCCTGGCTCAGCCAGCACCTTCAGAAACCTAGCACCCTGCACATTTTTTAAAACTAGATACCCGTGGAATCCAGGGTAGGGTGACGTGTATGGCTCTCACCAGGTTTTCTCACACAGAAGCACTTGCAAACTTCAAACTTTGACTAAAACAAACATTTTCCTCACATTTCTGTGATGGAAAGTTCTGGAATCTACAGGGAGCAATTTATTTACCACCACCTACCCTTTTCCCAAGTCTACTGATAAAAATGGCACCTACTCGTGTGGGTAGGGCTAGTGGCCGTCACAGGAAATGTGCCAAAACACAATATGGAAACAACATTTTTCCACTAAACACAGACCCTTTATTTGTAATGTGGCTATCTGGGGATTTTGTGCCCTAGCTCAGGGAGCCCTAGCAAACCTGAATATTTTTTTAACTAGACATGTGGGGAAACACAGGGTGGGATGACTTGCGTGGCTCTCATCAGGTTTTCTGACCCAGAGGCCCTTGCAAACCTCAAAGTTTGACTAAAAAAAAAATCCTCACATTTCTGTGAATCTGCAGGGAGCAACACATTTCCCACAATATACCATTCCCCCATGTATCCCAATAAGAATGATAGCTCACTTGTGTGGCTTGGCCTAGTGCCCATGACAAGAACTAACCAAGGTCAATGAGTGTCCTGTTGCAAGTACTCCCATTGACCTTAGTTTGATCCGTTCCCTTAACGGACACTCGGCCCAGCCACACCAGTGGGTACAGCATTTTTATCTGGCCAACTGGGGGAACACTGTGTGGTAGGAATGTTGTAGATTCTTTCTGATTCTGGAAGAATAAGTCGCAGAACTGCAAGGAAAATGTGCAATTTAGGCAAATTTTGGGGTTTGCAGGGCATTGTGGGTAGGAAAACATTGTGGGATCCACAAGAAGTACACCACCCTGAACCCCCCTGGGTGTCTAGTTTTCAGAAATGCCTGGGTTGTTTGATAGGTTCCTCTGGGTGACCGTTGAGCCAAGGCCCAAAACCTGCAACTACACCTTTTGTTGATATTGCCACACTGTGTCTTGGAGCCCCACCCGCACAAAGTGAGCAGGCCGGCTCTAGGGCCACCACAACGGGCGCTGACCTGGGGTGGGGGCACCATGTTTATTGTTTTAAAAGCATTCTGTGTCCCAGCAATTTTCAAGCATCAATAAAAATGTCACAATAACTCCAGTGATTAATGTTCTTCCTGGGGAGAGACCACAGCTTTGAGTAGTGGAAGTTTTGACTCATCATAGTGCAGAAGGTTAATATGCCTGCTGCAAAGAACATGTCCTACTCAGATCACAAAGTGCATATACTATAAATAGGTCAATTTGTTATCACTTTTGTGAGAGGGATCCTTTTGTTACTTACAGTTTAAAAGTCAAAATCCTAATATAGAGCAGTGGGCTATAGACTGTCCTCAAAGAACTGCATGTAAACTGCAAGAAATATATTACACCTACATGTTTTTTGCCCAGTTTTGTCTTTTCCTAATATTGAAAAAAGGGTTCATTTGGATAGAAATCAATTCTTATTATTAAAGAAAGCCTTTAAAAATGGTGTTAGATTTTAAATTCTGAATGTGTGCTTTTCCAGACCAAGGACTCTTAAACTATACTGCCTACCGGTATGGATGACACGTGACTCCTTGTAAGACTCTGTCTTATGCCACATTTCCTATACACAGATTTACACACGCATGATTGTCTCTGTGGAATGTATGTGTGATGTAAGGTGTTCTGGCACCTAAAACTGGTATGAGTGGCGCTATAAAACTAAAGAAATCTAAAAGACAGTGGTTATGGAGACTTGGGGGGCATTGTCAAATGGTGGTAGTGAGAAAATCCGTGGCGAGGTAGTCATGGGGGTATGGGGGGGCAACAAACATTGTCGCACAAGGTGCCACCACTACTGAAGCCGGCACTGATAGTGAGACATATGGGAACTCTGGGTGGCAGGAAATGTGTGGCTCCCCACAGATTCCAGTACACTTTCAGTCACAGAAATATGAATCAAAGGTGTGTTTTAGCTTATGTTTGGGGATTGCAGGAGATTCTATGAAAAAAAACTTTGTGGGATCCATGCAAGGCAAACCACCCTGGAGTCCCTCTGGTGTTTAATTTATGAAAATATATGGGGTTGGTAGATTTGTTCTAGAGACAATGTACACCCTGGCAGAGAAAAACAGAAAATACAAAGCTTACTGCAGCACATCTACTACTCAAGTACACACACATACTGGTTGGATTTGGCACAAGGGTGAGTTAAAAGTTCAAAATGTACATTTATTAACAAAAGATTTTGTGAAAATTAAAACGCTTATAATCACTGTTGATAAGAAAATGTAAAGTTAGTACTACTGAACCAGTGACTCACAACTTGTGAGCTGTAAAGCCACAACAAGGCACCAACAGCTTTACAGGCCTTTCACACACCTTGCATGCATCACACACACAAAACCATTCACACCTCCAGCCGCAGGCCCAGCACATTACCCTGTCACATTAACAAACAGCAACATTCAAGGACCCATCACTTCCATATGCCAGTAGGACTGACACATTAATCACACCGTCTGGCAGCTGGCAGAGTGTGTGGGCTGGTGTTTGATGGCCAGTGTGTGTGTAGGGACCAGCAGCAAGTAAATACACACACACACCACCAGCCAAATGCGAGTTCACACACACCACCAAATGCGAGTTCACACACACCGCCAGCCAATCACGAGAACACACACACCGCCAGCCAGGCCCGAGCCACACACACAGCCACTCAAATGCAAGTTCACACAGAGCAATCACACCGCCTGGCAGCTGGCGAAATGTGTGGACTGGTATTTCAGAGACAGTGTGAAATGTGACTTGGTGCTGGTCACTACACACATTTGAAAACGAAGGGTGGGAAAACCCTAAGTTTCCTTGCCACGAAAGCTTGGAATAACCTGCCAAAAACTCTCAGACAACTGACCCTGGAAAAACCCTTTAGAAAGCTTCTTAAGACTTGGATGTTCAACCTTTCTGACGACTACTCCAAAGCAGCCATCTAACCCCCTTAGGACTGGTCATCCAGGATCTTCAGCGCCAAGATGCTCCCTCCGGAGCGAACGTTGCGCTCTAGAAATACCCTCACAAATATCACAAATATCACACCCAGACTAGCAGTTAAACGCCAGTCAACATATACCGCCAGCCACACACACAACCAGCCAAAAGCCTCTCTGATATCACCATGAAGCTCCACACCACTTTCATTTCTAAAACACTCCCAAAATGAACAGAATACACACACACAGCACGGACAGGAAAGAAATGAAACAACCAACTAAAACCAGTAAAACAAAATTCAACCAGAAAGAACCAACCTACTGGTAGAATATGAAATACCAACTGCAACTTCATATACAAGTGTAACTAAGCTCATTAAACTACTGCCAACCAGGTATCTAAACAGAAAATATATACCAATACAGACCACAGTAAGTTCTATTTTACTGTCATGGTTGCTCCTAATACTTGAGTTGTGTATGGTACAATTTAAAACGTGGGCACATATAGGCCAGGATTAGAAGGACACTTGGGGCAATACAACTCTCCTTTGGTACTCCTTTATGGACACAGAATTACATCTCTGACAAGGAAAGTCTTATTTGGGTGTCGGAGGAATCTATTCAGGAAAGTGGTGATCTTTCAATCTATTTGAAAACAAATGTGAGGAGGGTCAAGAGGGGATATATTTAATGACCTGTCAACTTATGCCCCAATAATAGATTCAAAACACGAAAAGGAGACCAGGTCAATTGATGGTGTACTGTCCTAAATGATGAGTATGAATCACAAGGACACCCATTTGGATAGATATATTGGGTTGCACTAGGCTGAAAAAGTCCCATCAGAACACCCTCTTGGCGGTATATCATCATTTGGGGATGGCAATTATTCCATGACCCGCCTATGTGACAGTGCGGGAAAGGAAATCAACGTATTCTGCCACCATAGTGTCCAAAATGAAATGTGCAAAAGAAAAGAGCAGTGCTATGAAAGAAGTGATACTTAAAAATGACTACCTAGACTAAGGAAATAACTTGACAGCAAAAGTGTAGGTGTCATGGTTAAAAACACGCCTAGTAGCGAGAAAGTAAAGCTACATTATGGTGCTGCGTGGAATGGTCGACTAGTTTCAGCTGTGTAGAGTAGTGCTCCAGCTTTCATCAGGACCTTAAATAAAGTACGCTACTGCAAGATAAACTAAAGGGTGTACAAGTATACGGAAGCACAGATTGCATCAGAATACTATATAAATAGAAAAGTATCACCTAAGACTTGGAACCTCTGTGTCCTCTGCAGACAGGATAGACATGTTCTACCTGTCGAGTAAGCAAAAGATACCATATATGTATTACCCCACAGGTGACCACATAACTCCACATACACCTTTTCGTGTTTTGGATCTTTCAATCTAGCCACATCCCCCACCACTCCAACTCTAGGAACAATCGCCAGCCTAACTGTAACAAGGCAGCCTATTACAGACTGCAGCATGGCTCGAAAAATCCCAAAACTTTTACTAGACCTGTAGGTCTAGTGACTTAGATAATCTCCTCGACCTCATTATAATGCTCTTAACCCATAAACTGGTTTCAAATTATGTGATCCTGGGAAAGTATTTTAATTCACTGAGACTCCATTTTCTTCTTTATCACATACAAGAGCACCTTCAAATACGCATGTCAGCTGAACAGAAAACGCTTTTGTTTAATTTAATAGACTAAACATTAGCCTCATATTTTTTTTTCTTTTTAGAGTTTTATATGTGCGAACAAGACCCACGACATCGGGTCTCAGAGCGTACATGAGCACCAGTTTCGTTAAAGAAGAACACATTCATTTTTTTTTGTTAGGCACATATATAGAATGCAAATCTAGCCACATATAAGATACACTTAACCTCAGACTTGCCTCTTAATTCATTAAATGGATTGTCAGCCGGGCCAGGCCAGGAATGTCTCTCATATCATGTTTGAAAACTATCACTTTTAATAAATACAAAAGCATGAAGTAGCAGCCTATTCTTATTTGCAATCAGCAGATTTTACATTGAAATGGCCTCAGAATTTGTCACTGACAGACTATATAGTGTACTATTCTTGGAAATAAAGTTTCTGAAAATATTTGTCATTTGCACATCACAAAGTAAAGCGTCCTGAATGGTTTTACTCCTATTTAAATCTTTGCTTGCATCACACTTCTGAATTACAAAACAAAGTTCTTTCATAATTTCCGATCTACTTGTACTATTCATTTACAACCTGTTCAAATATTGTTTAAGAGGAAAAAAACGGCATTTTACTGCATTTTGTTTCACAATTATTGTCAAATAGCTCACTTGACAAAAAGCATCAACTGGGGGGCGTGGCTTGGACGGCAGGAGGAATGGCCGCCTAAACCGAGTGCTCCGCGGACAGGGAAAACGAGCACCGTGCTACCATTGCTTCCAGCGGCACGATCCGTCCCAGACCGAAGGTACCTGCGTCGGAACCCTCACTGTGCCCAGCGATGCCCTGAGTTCTGCCTGGGGGCGCATTTTGAAGACCTTGTTGGCCTTAAAGCTGCCGCGCGACACTCACTCCGGGCTTAGCCCAAGATGGCGGCGCCCTGTCGCGGCTGTTGTGCCTGATCCCCGTGAGCACCGATAGTGCTCTGTATGACACCGGACGCCCACATTCAGCGGTAATGCCTTTTCAGCCCTGAAAATCTGCCTCTAATACTCGTTTGCCGGCGGAGGAAAGCAGGCGTCCTGCTGTGCAGAACTCAGCCGTCTCGAAGCGCCTGACCCTAACATGGCGGCGACGCTGGAATAGATCTTCACGAGGAGCACACGCTCAGACTCGCAGGGAGTTTATGGACGCACCACAGTCTAATCCAATGCCATCCTGAGCCTTAGTCTCCCTCCAAGTGAAGGTATGCGCAGCCCCTTCCTGCTTCGACTCCTATTTCTGTGTTATGCCTGCACCTGAGTCACTGAGCCCACGTGGTGAACACTAACCGACCTCACAGCCACATGGCTGCATGGCTGCATCCTAACACCCATAGTGGAGAGTCTCAACCATGTGCTAAGAGAGCAGTGCACCTCTCCTACTATGCAGCGACTGGCCACTGCGACTACATGCTACTCTGCGCACTCCCTGCCCTTTCGTAAGCAGTAACCGGTGTCATTCATGCCTTGAAGCCCGTTCACATCCTCTCAAGTGCTCCCAGACGCACAAGTAGTCTTGCAGCTGTCTCTCTTTTTGCGAGAGCGCCCGGTCTCCTCAGTCAGTGTCCTCAAACAACGCCTACGATCTGACTGATCCAAGCAGTCGCAAACATAATCCAGACCCACATAGCAATCCTGCGTCCATCTCCTATCGCGAAGGGGCTCAGCCTTATCATCCAACGGTGTTCTCCTCCAACGCTATAGTGTCAAGACATCTCCCAGCGAACGTGCACACTCATCAAGCAACAATGGCGAACAGAGAGGACAGGAATAATTCTAAAAAGGCGAAATCAGACTCGCTTTTGGACTCACCCATCAAAAGTAAAGCCGATATGGCAGCCAATATGGAAATGATTCTCAGGAAACTGGCAGACCTACACGAACTCTCTAAATCCACCAAATCCAATACCGACTCTATGCAGTTGGAGCTCACTGCGATCAGAGCTGATATCAACGTAATTAACACAGGCTTGGGCGCGGCCGAACAGCGAATAGGTGACATGGAGGACGTCTCAAAACAATCAGTCTCCAAAATCAAATGCCTAGAAAAAACCACAGATGAGTTGAAACGCCACAACGCGGAATTGGAAGACAGGAACAGAAGAGGTAACATCAAGATCTTTGGCGTTCCGGAGAATTCAGAAAAAGATGCGGACTCCTGCGTGGCATTCCTTGAATCATGGATCCCCATGATTACCAAATTGGACTTCCCACACGGCCTTGAATTAGACAGGGCACACAGGATCCCCACCTTCGCTACCAAGAGCTCCAATGGGCCCAGACCACTGATATGCAAACCACTCAGATTTCAACACGTCGAGATGATCCTCCAATTCGCAAGAAGAAACCACTCCATCTCATGGGACGGCCATAGAATCATCTTTACACAAGACTATTCAAGAGATACGGTGGCAATCCGCAAAGGTTTCCTGGAACTCAGAGACAAGCTAAGGTCCAAAAGCATTCCGTTCTCCTTTGCTGGTCCAGCAAAATTCAGGGTTATACTCAACGGCCAACCAAGATTCTTTACCGACCCCAAAATCCTTGCTGATCTTCTGGAAGACCGTCGCGAACAAGAAATGGATCTGGCGTCCGGCCTCTCGAACAAAAGAAAGACTTGATCTCACTCATAATCTGCTCAAACTCCATGTGCTATGTCACTCTATTTTCAATTCCACCTTCAATAATCTACTTCTATAAGCGTTGTCCTGTGCCTTAATGTTCGCCTTCCAGCGCTAAATGCCAAACTATGCTTAATGACGGTCAACTTGCTACCACTGCTGGACATTTACGTATGGAAGCAGGTACCCACATATGTACTGTGAGTAGGCCTTGAACCCCGATATTCTGTTGTTCTTTCGTGTATGACGTTGTTATATTGTTGTAACAGTGCCGATCATTATTAGTCGGTTTTGCTCTTTATGGCTTGCCGTTACGGATAGTTATGTGTGCCTTAGTGTTATCCTTTTCGCATTACTGCTTAATGCTTTTGTTCTCCAATCACCGCCGTTACGGATAGTTATATGTACCTTAGTGTTATCCTTTTCGCATTACTGCTTAATGCTTTTGTTCTCCAATCACCGCCCTTGCCAAGGTTATGGTTATGGTTATTGGGTCGCTACTTTCAACTTCTAGGCAGCTTGTAATGGTTATATTTTATATTACTTCCGAGGCTATTACCAACTTTACCATACATTATTCTAAGGAAGCAGTTAACCACCATATATATATCCCTGACTTCCGCCATGCAAGGGACTGCCGTCGCACTCCCGATGTACGTGTAGGGGGGGAGGGGAGGGAGGGACTGGGGGAGGGGATTTGGGGAAGGGGGGGGGGGAGAGTAGAAAATGGAGCTAAAAGAGTTCAAAGTGCCTTACTCTTTTTTTTGTTAAGTATTGTTTTGTTCCTATGTTTACCTATTCCACATGTGTCAAATGCATTTCGTTGAAGTCCACTGCACGTTCACACGTTGGCCCTCGCGATAACCGCGTTGAGCAATTGGGAGAGCAACTCACTGTCTCCCTTAGATCACAGCGCACGCTCTCAGCGATGCTTCCCACCCCAAATGACTAAGACAAACTCACTAGCCGACGATCTCACAATTGTCTCTCTTAATGTTAAGGGCCTCAACCACCCGGTAAAAAGGAGGAAAGTTCTCGAGTACATCTCCAAATCCAAGGGGGACATTATTTTACTGCAAGAAACCAAACTGTCCGAGGATGACCTCCGCTTCTTGAACATTCACTGGACGTCACACATCCTGTCTTCACCAGCACCTCACAAGAAAGGAGGGGTTATCACCCTCTTAGCGAAAAAAGCTAACCTTACTCTAGTCTCACACTCCCACGACGCTGCTGGCAGACTATCTATTACGAACCTTCTAAGGGAAGACGACCCCATTCATGTACTAAACATCTACGGCCCAAACGCAGACGACCCGGAATTCTGGGACTCTGTCGCCCGCTCATTAGAACCTATCCCTGCGGAGGACTTGCTGATAGTCGGGGGTGACTTTAATCTGCCCCTTGACCCAACTCTCGATAGACAATCCAAGTGTGCCTTCCACCCCTCCCGCTCACATGACGCCCTACTTCGTCTGTGTGACAGATACCACCTGAAAGACTCATGGCGCCTACAAAATCCAGACGGAAGGGATTATACATTCTACTCTGCACCACACAACTCCTACTCGCGTATCGACTTCATATTGGTCTCAAGCCCCTTCACACATCTTATTGAGGAGACAGAAATAGCCCCCAAACTAGTCTCTGATCACGCCTGTATTCGCACCAAACTGGCTGGTTCCAGATCGATCCTTCCACCGAAGAGATGGCGCTTTAATGAGGAGATACTTTCTGACCCCACTAACAAATTAATAATATCAAACGCTATTGAGGAATACCTTTCCATAAACAACACCCCCGACACTACACCTAGCACCCTGTGGGACGCTATGAAAGCCACAATTCGCGGGGTCATCATCACCACTAGGGCCAGGACAAACAAAGCACTCTATAAAGAACTAGAGTCTCTGGAACACCAGATTGGCACTCTGGAAGCCCAACACAAATCCAACCGGCTTGACTCGATAGTTTTAGATATGTTAACAAAGAAAAAATACGAATACAACACCATCACCAGCAAACGGGCGGGAGTTTGGATTAACCGCTTCAAGGCCTTAAAATTATGCGAGGGCAACAGAGCCGGGAAATTGTTGGCCTCCTACCTCAAACATAAACAGAAATTGTCCACCATATCGTCCATTAGAGATTCCAGCAACGTCACACATACTAAACAGTCCAACATCCTCAACACTTTCAAAGAATTCTATGAAGATCTTTACAAAAATGACAATATATTAGACGAACCCGTCTGCGCGGACTATCTCACTTCACTCCACCTTCCAAAACTTTCCGAAGCTGACAGATCTCATCTGGGCTCACCAATCTCTAGTTCAGAAATCAAAGCAGCAATTAACACCCTGAAGAATAATAAGGCCCCAGGTCCAGACGGCTTCACTGCACCCTTCTACAAGGCCTTCGCTGACCAAATTATCCCTCCGCTCCTTAATCTTTATAATTCTACTGCAGTCAATGGCAGTGTTTCCCCATCAATGAGTGAGGCCACTATTATAGTATTACCCAAAGAAGGGAAGGACCCTCTACTCACAAAAAACTACCGTCCCATATCCCTGATAAATTTAGATTGCAAGATATATGCTAAGATCTTGGCGACCAGACTAAATTCCATCCTCCACAAATTAATTAGCCCCTCGCAAGTTGGCTTCCTAAAAAATCGGATGTCTAACGACAACACAAGATTATTGTGTCATATTCTAGAGAAGGCAAAATCCACTCCTGTACCAATGGTGGCGATAACCCTAGATGCGGAAAAGGCCTTTGACAAGGTCTCGTGGTCTTTTCTACGCCAGTGCATGCACTCATTCAACCTAGGCGACCCCTTCATCAAGATGGTGATGGCCCTCTACTCTGCCCCTTCTGCCAGGATAGCTATAAACGGCACCCTCTCGAACCCTTTCCGCCTATACCAAGGTACCAGACAGGGTTGTCCTCTCTCACCAGCTCTCTTCCTATTAGCCCTTGAACCCCTCCTTACAGATATAAAAAATAACAGGAACATTGAGGGTATTTCTTTTGGAAATTCGCGCATCAAGCTGGCAGCATATGCGGACGACATTCTGATCGCGACGGAAAACCCTGCTAACTCCATTGCTGCGCTAATGTCCTCAATAGACAAATACTCCTCCCTATCCGGCTACAAATTAAACAGAGACAAATCCGAAGTAAAACCTCTTAATATCCACACCCCAAGAGAAGTGCTGGGAAATTCCGGCCTATTCTGGCAAACAGGCGTGATTAAATATTTGGGGATTGAGTTCACTGATGAGCTACTGAGTACCCTTAAACATAATGAAAACAAAACCCTAGACAAAATCAAAAATCTGTTGGACGGTTGGTCACCCCGCTTTATCACCTGGTGGGGCCGCGTTGAAACTATAAAAATGATGATATCCCCTCTGGTAAACTACCTTGTCACGATGCTCCCACTCTTCCTCTCCAAAGAATTCCACACCAAACTAGACAAAATCATCTCGCCATTTCTTTGGCAGGGCAAAAAAGCCAGAATCAGCTTAAAAAAACTTCGACTAGATAAAAAACTAGGTGGAGTCAATCTGGCAGATTACAAAATCTACCAAATTGCCTTCTTAGCGAAACAAGGGTCACATTGGTTATCCTCCCAACCTGACTATACCCCAGTGTGGCTCTCGGTGGAAAAGTCTATACTCAAGGGTCTCAGCCCCTGCGCCCTACTCACCGTCAAACCCCGCCCCAGCCTAGGTCCGGGCCCTATCTTCAAAAACACTAAATTGGCTCTTCTAAAGGTTAGTAATTACCTCCCGCAACAATTCCGTCACTCGTATTGGGAGTCTTTATGGCATAATTCCGCCATTAAATACAAAGGGAAACCTCTAAACTACCCCGCCTGGATAGACAATGGTATCATATTCCCACACCAACTCGTCGAAAACTCGCTTCCACTAACCTTCAAGGAAATTCAAGATAAGTTCCAACTCCATAATGTCGAATTCTATAACTTCTTACACATTAAAGTTGCACTAGCGAAGGCTGACCTGAAGGCCGTCACCCCCTCCCTCCCAGGTTTATTCACCTCTCTTAACAAATTGGGGCATCAAGTCTCTAGACTGTACAAACTAATGCGGCCACAATCGTCCACGCTAAATGCACCTCTCCAACGTTACTGGGACTCATTCTCCTCCACACCTAACTCAGACACAATCTGGGCCAGTACTTGGGAGTCCACCACTCGCCACAAAATTTGCCCTACTCTGTCACAGACCAAGTTCTGGCTCCTTCATAAAGCCTTCTGGACGCCTAGGAGGTTGTTTTTACATAAAATCAAACCTGACGACACGTGTTGGAATTGTACGGGTGAGGGAGGTGACCTGGAACACCTAATCTTCAAATGCCCCTGTGTTACCTCTTATTGGGACAGAATCTTTGGTTTCATAAATAAAGTCCTCCATATCACCTTACCAAGAGAATTTTCAACGCTTGTTCTAGGTTTTGCCAAAGCTGTCACACTCAATGATGATGACAAAGCCCTACTGGACCTGTTGCTGACGGCTGGGGTCAAAATCATACTTAATAACTGGAAAAGCACGAACAAAGCTTCTTTTCCCCACTGGTTGAATTGGGTCTCCCACTTAAGAGGTGCGGACAACATATCCTTAACTTCTACCCCATGGAGACCGCCACTCAGGAAACTTTGGTCATCACTAGACGAACACTTTGACTCATTCCAACCTCCTTGAAAATTGGTCTCATGCTACTCTGAGCGCTTCATATCATAGCTGTTATGTATATCTTTCCTATGTGTATAGGGTTGGTTCGCGCAAATGTATAACTCATGTTGCCTCTGCTCTTGAGTGGTGGTGCCAATTTTTTCCTCAGGTCATGTTTACAAACTGTCGTATACCTCTGGACGCAATGCTCAGCTATCTGCCTTCTGTTCAATATATGTGGAACCTTATTTGTTTTTTCTGGACTTGCTTGTTTTACTGGAATCAATTTGCTGTGCTAGTACCAAATTTTATACTTCATTTTCTTATGATTTTCTTACAGTACTGTATTTAATTTATCGGACCCGATCTTTCTTGTAATGATGTATCTCTTTGTAGCTCCTAATAAAAATATTTGAACACAAAAAAAAAAGCATCAACTGTAAAAAGAGAAAGAAAAGTAAACACCATTTTCCAGGAACACTAGGAAATCTAGGCAACAATTAATAAACAACAATTAATAAAAAGACATACTGGCATTTGACCTCTGTCCTTGAGCAGTTGGCCTTTGTGTCAATATAAAACAAGATTTAAAGGCGTTTTAAGTGCTCATTCACTTTCTAAACAAAAAGAACACCTATTTCTTCCAGCTTAAGTTTACTCACCAGCCAACATGGTAGAGTAAGTGCTAAACATAGCTCGACCTACTAAAATGTCACTCACAATTGTGTGCGCACGCCGGTCTGTGCGGAAAGCGGAGGGTGCCGACGAAAGGGAAATCCGTCGCCGGATCAACGATTGCAGCGTTGCAATACCCCCGAAGGCTGGACGTGGTAGCGCGCAGAACACCCTGGCCCTTATTTATGAGGCCTTGCGTCAGTTTTGCGCCGCCGGTGCGTCACTTTTTGTGACGCACCAGCGGCGTAAAATAAGCGCCTTGTTGCACCATATTTAAAAAGTGACGCATCTAGGTAGATGCGTCACTTTTTAAACCCCTGCGCCACATTATACCTGCGTCAGGTATAATGTATGCAGAGGGGGCGTTCCCCCGCAAAAAGCCTCGTAATAGTGACGCAGTGAAATCTATGAGATTTCACTGCGTCACTTTTAGGATGCTGTTGCATCAAAATCTTGCGCCTGCCTCACAGACTGACGCAAGCCCTTTCACATGGGGCTTTCCCCATGTGAAAGGACGCATTGCTGGAGTTGCGTCACTTTTGTGACACACTCCAGCAATGCATCACTTTTGCGCTTACAGATACGTCAGAAATACTGATGTATCTGTAAGTCCTTGCGACATGATGCGTCATACATTAAATATGACGCATCATTGGTGTCGCAAGGAGTGCGCAGTGAAAAGTGACGCATCGCTGTTTTCACGCAGCGATGCGTCACTTTTCATAAATGAGGCCCCATGGATGCCTCTGACAGCGTGGTGGGACGAGATGCAGAGAGGAAAAAATCTGAGTTCATTTTGGAGAAAAAGGACGGCACTCATGTGGAGGGCGGTGAGAAATCTGTTCCCGCTTTGTTTTTAACGGGAAAATAAAGAAACAACTCCCTTCTGCACCAATTACTTCTGAAAGTGCACAGAGCACTGGAACTGGCATGCAGGCGGAGAACTTTCCTTCGGATACTTTAGCTGGGAAGGAGGGTGCATCAGAAGATAACTACCGGGGCTTATCAAAAGAATGGGAGAACAGAGCAAAAAGTGAGAATTGGCCCCGGAGAGTGGTGATATGGTGATTAAAGAAACAAGTATTTGCAATGCAATAGGTCTCGCATTAGGAAAGTTTGAGCTATTGGTCTTGTAAATGACAATTTTTTTATTTATGTGTTGTTTTTGAAAATAGCTAAATTAATAGCTTTGTCATTTACAATGCCAATAGTTATAACTTTCGCAAATATGACACCTATAGCATTTGTAATGCAACATGTTTTGTATTTACGAACAATGGCTTTTAATTTTTTTAAATAATTAATACTTAAATAAAAGTGATTGTAATTTATAATGGCAATAGCTTAAACTTTTGTAAATAACTTTTGTGAAGATTATGTTCAGTGTATTTTATTGTGACGAAAATCCAAGAACAGAGGTGAAATATTAACATCTTTTTGTGACATTTGTAATAAAGCTTGAAACATTGAGAGAGCATATTTGAACCAGTGATGCTGTGGTGGTGCTGAGTGATGCTGTGGTTGCGCTGCGTGATGCTGTGGTTGCGCTGAGTGATGCTGTGGTTGCGCTGAGTGATGCTGTGGTTGCGCTGAGTGATGCTGTGGTTGCACTGAGTGATGCTGTGGTAGCGCTGAGTGATGCTGTGGTTGCGCTGAGTGATGCTGTGGTTGCGCTGAGTGAGACTGTGGTTGCGCTGAGTGAGGCTGTGGTTGCGCTGAGTGGTGCTGAGTGATGCTGTGGTGATGCTTAGTGATGCTGTGGTGGTGCTGAGTGGTGCTGT
Organism: Lissotriton vulgaris; assembly: GCF_964263255.1. NCBI lineage: Eukaryota > Metazoa > Chordata > Amphibia > Caudata > Salamandridae > Lissotriton > Lissotriton vulgaris. The sequence continues at coordinate 1,699,639,603 of NC_141685.1, read as the reverse complement.
GGTGGTGCTGAGTGGTGCTGAGTGATGCTGTGGTGGTGCCGAGTGGTGCTGTGGTGGTGCTGAGTGATGCTGAGTGGTGCTGAGTGATGCTGTGGTGGTGCTGAGTGATGCTGTGGTGGTGCTGAGTGATGCTGTGGTGGTGCTGTGGTGGTGCTGGGTGGTGCTGTGGTGGTGCTGAGTGATGCTGTGGTGGTGGTGCTGAGTGGTGCTGTGGTGGTGCTGAGTAATGCTGTGGTGGTGCTGAGTGGTGCTGCTGAGTGATAATGTGGTGGTGCTGAGTGATAATGTGGTGGTGCGGAGTGGTGCTGTGGTGGTGCTGAGTGGTGCTGCTGAATGATGCTGTGGTGGTGCAGAGTGGTGCTGTGGTGGTGCTGAGGGATAATGTGGTGGGGCTGAGTGGTCCTGTGGTGGTGTGGTGGTGCTGCTGAGTGATGTTGTGGTGGTGCTGAGTGGTGCTGTGGTGGTGGTGCTGAGTGGTGCTGTGGTGGAGCTGAGTGGTGCTGTGGTGGTGTGGTGGTGCTGAGTGATAATGTGGTGGTGCTGACTGATAATGTGATGGTGCTGAGTGATAATGTGGTGGTGCTGAGTGATAATGTGGTGGTGCTGAGTGATAATGTGGTGGTGCTGAGTGATGCTGGGGTAGCGCTGAGTGATGATGTGGTGATGCAGAGGGCAGAAAGGCACAAAAACGAGTCTAACAGAGGGCAGAAGGGCCGAAAAACAAGGGAAAAACGAGTCTAACAGACGGCACAAAGGCACAAAAACGAGTCTAACAGGGGGCAGAAAGGCACAAAAAAACGAGTCTAACAGAGGGCAGAAAGGCACAAAAACCGAGTCTAACAGAGGGCACAAAGGCACAAAAAACGAGTCTAACAGAGGGCATAAGGGCAGAAAAATAAGGGAAAAATAAGTCTGCATACACTTTGCATCTAGGTGGGTTCAATCCCAGCGAACATTATGTCTCAATACACAGAATATTTGTTCAGACAAAATTATGCCGGAAATTTTACAAAGGCCACAGACACCTACTTTAAGTTACAGTGTCCATTCAGCAAAAGATATTCAGAACTGGGACCAATAATACAAATGTCATAGTTATGAAGGTGTAAGTGCGAGGATACCGGGGTCTCAATATGAAATATTCACCAGCTATCCACAGCTTAACAAGTGCCCTACATAAGAAGCATTTGAATCCAAGAATAAAACGCTTTTATCGACAACAGATATCAGAAAAGAATGGTTCCGCCCGCAGAAAGTGGAGTATTCCACGTTCAACATGGCCGTTTGGACACGTGCGCAGTCTGTGCCTGTGAAGGAAGCCATGCCCGGTCCAGGCAACCAACCGGATACCTGGTGTTTGTTTTCAACAAAATATCGGATGGTAGTGTCTTGTGTAATTGCAACCTCCTTGTAAACAAGAACGTCAACGAGAGCGTAGCCAAGTGAACCACGTAGCTACGGGCCATCCACATATAATTAAGAGGCAGAGGGTTCGGATGTCAGTGTTGAGTTGCGGAAAAAAGGAGGATTCAGAAAACTCACAAGTTGCACTTTAACTACAATAGTCGTTTCCTGTAACTCATGAAGTGAATGAATGAATGAATGAATGAGTTCAGTGCTGATTCCCTGAGGTGCTTTGAAGAAGGAATTCCGTTTTACAATGAACAAATTGTATCACAGACATAACTATGTACTGTCAGGACTTAAAAACGACACGTTGTTTTCTGTATAAGTGAATGCAATTTCAACAAGCATTGGCGCCACGCAGCTGTAAATGTGACACCGCGCAGCAATAAAAAAAAAAGAAGTCGGATGGGGTGGGGGGCGGGGGAGAAGGGGAGTGAGCGAGTGGGAGGGAAGCGCTGGCTCTCGGCATTGCGTGGGCGGTGGGGGCATTCCTTTGAAGTGTGAAGCAGGCAAGCGGCTCGGGAGCAAATGGTAAGCGCGTGCACGAGCACATGCACTCCACGTAATCCGCGATGGTTTCAGAGCTGGGTTGAGCCTCTATACTCTCGTCCTATTATCGCTTGCGCGATTAATAGGACGAGACCTAAAAAGCATGGTCAATCAGGATTTCATGAAAGAGAGTGACTCTGGGGACTTTCCCTTTTTTCGATGTCTGACCCCTCAGATACTTCTGGGGATGAGTCCGATTAAACTACTTTGGATAAACGTAAGAGTGGCCCTCCCAGTATCGGGCGCAAGGGGTGCAGCAATATGCAGACGAGGGATGCTACAGAATGGGGGACTGATTTGCCCGGTACTCCTGAGAGTAGTCCGAAAACAGTGCGCAAGAGGCCTGATTCAGGTGGGGGCGCAGGTTTCCAGATGGCTGAGAGTACAGATTCTTTTCAGTGGGATTACTCGTTTATGGGGGAGTCAGGGACTAATGGCGTGGTCAATGGAACACAACCTAAATTAGATGTCATGGAGAAACCTGAAGACATTTCTCTGGCTGTTATCTATCAGAACATAATGATCCATAGGGAGGAGGCCCACACTGAAAGCCAGTGCACACAGGGGACTTGTCGCAGACTCCAGAATTCGGAACGGAGGATTGCTAAATCATGCTCCGAGTTCGTTGACAGGTTTAATGAGGCTAAGACGCACATCTCGAACCTGGAGGATGAGCTCACTGCTGAGAAAGAAACAACAGAAGCTGTGCTCTCCACAAAGGATGATACCTTCTGGAAGATCACCGTCCTGGAAAATCGCCTTTGGCGCAATAATCTCCGCGTGTTGGACATTCCTGAGGGGGCCGAGTGGCAGGATGCACAGATATTTATTATTGAACTTTTTTCTGAGGCTTTCCCTGGGCTAACTCAATGGGATTGGAATCGGGAGATCCAGAGGGTGCACAGATTTCCATTCATACAGCGCAACAGACCGGGCCAGAACACTGCTAGACCGAGGGCGGTTTTAATATTAGTTAGCAACTTTCTGGAGAGAGAAGCAATCTATGATCTGGGGCGACCGGACCGAAAGAAAAGCGGGAAGGGCACAGAGTTTTTTGTGCACCCTGATTATAGCCCTCTAACTGTAGAGAAGAGATGGCAATTACGCCAGCTTATCACTCCATTTCAAGATAAAGGTGCACAAGCTTTTTTGCTGAATCCAGTTAAACTCAAGACTATCTATAATGAGCATGTGCGGTTCTTTACAGCAGAGTCAGTGGCTAAAGAGTATTTGCAGTCTTTGTAAAAAGAGAAAAAGGGGAGTGTTAGACTTGGCTGTCTCTAGTTGGCAGAGGTATACACTTCTGGCAAATAGGAACTCACCTCCTCTAGTCAGGGCAAGGGGATCACACACTTAGATAACCCCTGCTCACCCCCTTGGTAGCTTGGCAAAGCAGACAGGCTTATCTCAGAGGCAGTGCATTAAGCATTTATGACCACATACAGTAATACAGTGAATACACTACAAATGGACACGACACAGTAGTATTATAAAAATAAGGATTTTTATATAAGGCTTAGCACAAGACCAAATAACGACAAACATATACCACAGTCTTAATAAATAGTCTTGGAAGGAAAAACAATAGTTCAAGTGTAGTTTCTTCTTAGCACAAAGTCTTTAGTATCAAAAGCAACTCTTCTTCTTTAAAACACAGTTCTTGGCAACAATGTAACCCACACGGGAGTCACACGACGTCGAGGCAAAGTTAATCCAAAGGGTTCGGCGTCGACCGCGAGGAGCTCTACGTCGAGCCCGGAGTCGCACAGACCCCCACAACACAGTACCTTGGAAAAGCGAAGCACACGATGATCAGCGGCGTCGAGATGTCCGGCGTCGCGTCTCCGGCGTCGATCCGGCCTCGGAGTCTGGGCGACCTGCAGCGGCGTCGACAGATGTCAGGCAGGAGCAGCGCTCACGAGGTGAAGCAGGATACGGCGTCGTCGTCGATGTCGATGATGGCGTTGCAAGAGTGAGCAGCGCTCACGGCGTCGAGAGGGCTCGAAGTTGATGCGATCAGCAGCGGTGCAGACACGAGGTCACTTGGAGCTGGAGCCGAACTCACTACTCACTGGCGTTGCTGCTGGCGTCGATCGGGCCCGGCGGGCGGCGTCGAGGAAGCAGGACACTGGAGCCGTTACTCACGATGTCGAGCTGGATTCGGCCACGTCCGTCGGCATCGACATTGCTGGTTTCTTTCAGAGGTGCTGGATTCTCAAGTTCCAGCAACAAGCACTTTTAGCAGATGAAGTCCTTTAGCCCTGGGACTTCAACAGGAGGCTGGCACTCTTCCAGCCCTTGGAGATTTTCTTTAGCAAAGTTTGAGAGTACACACACAGTTCCTCTCTCCTGGTTCCTTGGCAAAAATAAAGAAGCACTGCAGGATTCCCCCAGCAAACAGCCCACTGGCAGAAGGGGTAGGCAAGTCCTTGGATTAGCAGGCTTCTTGTCCTTGGTTCAGGTTTCCTTGTCAGAAGTGATCTAAATTCTTGGTTCAGGGGTCCTTCTCTTATACCCTTTTTGGCTTTGATCCCTTTGTCCATGCAGGGGAATTTCCCCACTGTGAGAAGTTGGCCTGGTATATAATGCTCACTAATTCTAGTGATCACTTTGTACCATGCCAAGCAACCCTTATGATGATTGGTTGTAAGTCAACCTTGTAGACCAGTTATCCTAGTGGTAACGTGGACAAAGCAGTCTTAGGCTAAACTCTGAAAGGCATGTGAAGCCAGCTGTATTACCATACACAACCCCCTTGAATACCAAATGAAAGGACACCACACAGATATATATTGAAAATATATATTGATTTATTAACTATAAAATCCCCTGGACTCTTTATGAGCACAGAAGCACAAGCGTTAAATCACAAGACAGTTTAAAATACACAAAAGTTGCACAATATGGATGAGCCCTGGGGGCCACCTAAACCATATACTAAGAAAGTGGTATAAGAGATACCAATCAGAAAGGGAACAGGCCTAGGGCCTTGGGAATCGCTGGAGCTATTCGAGACTAGCAGTGACTAAGTCGGGAAAGGCCCGCGGGACTCGGGTGCAGTGTTCAAAGTGCACGCACTTTCCAATGTAAAGTCTATGGTGCGTAAAAAGTACAAAGTTAGTTAGATAGGAACCTTCCGAGTGACCGAGAACGCTGAAACTTAAGACACAGGCCCTTGAGATGTGTACCAGTGTAGGAACACTGGCGGAGCTGAGTTACCTCACCCACAGGAAGCGGGTGCACAGGGTCAAAGTAGTGTCGGGTTTCGTCACGCTGGTCGATGGTGCTTGGAGCTGAAGATGCTGCAGGCGGCTCGAGGTGAAGAGTTCCGGTGGATCCAAGGGTGGATCTGAAGTTGTGAAGACCTGAAAGCAGAGGGGACAATGTTCAAAGTCACTAGCCAGTGACTACCGTGGAACCAGGCGATGTCGGGTGCAAACAGGCGTTGTCGTGTAGCTTCTCTCTGCAGCCACGTGGACACCGGGGGTCAAGGACGCCCAGGAGTTGGTCACGAGCTGTCCCACCCAGGCTTCTCGCTGTTGGCGGTGTCGGCGACCTGATCGGAGCAAACAGGCTTTGGTTAATGCAAGCCACGCAGGAATCGAAAGATGCTTAACACTCGGACCAGCAAGGTCAGAGCGAGTGCTCCTTTTCACAGGAGCTTGGGCAAGTCTGGAGCAACCAGACCCGCTGTATAGTTTGTTGGTTTCGTCGCCAAGATGGCCGCTGACCACGTGGCTAGTGGCCTTGATGGTGCGTCGAGTGGCACAATGCAAAAGGGCCCCACGCAGATCGTGGAGATGCTGGGGGGCTGATCTTCGGTGCAAAGGCTGCTCGGTGGTGGGGGTTCTCAGTCCCCAAAGCACAACGTCGAGGATGCCTCAGATGCTGCGCAGTCAGCTTTTCGAGTGTCTTCAAAGATGTCCGGTCCCACGTCACTCGGTGCCTCCATGGGTCCCTTCTTTGCAGGGACTGTGGATCGGGCTCTGAGAAGTCTGGGAGTCTGGGTCTTGTCAGGCTCTGGGCTCGGGCTCCGGCGGCGGCAAAGCAGACGTCGAGTTGCTGGTTGGTGCCTGTGTTCACAGGGTGGCCACTCCTAGGCCACAAGGGAGATTTTGTTCAGTCTTCTGAGCAGCAGAATGTCGAAGTCCAGTCTTTTTCTTTGTTTAAAGTTGATTTCAGGATGATCTGCTGTGCAATGGCACTGCTCCCACTCTTATTCCCAATCTGAGGGGTGGATCACCTACTAGGTCCCTCCTCTGGGAGGAACCAGGAAGGGGGGCGGTTACACCCCCTTTCCTTTGTCCAGCTCCTCGCCAGGCCTGGGTCTGGAAAGTCCCAGGACCGGTTTGGACTGGCCTATGCACGGGGACACCTTGTGTGCCCCGGGCATGTCTGATTCTATTCAGCCCTGTCCTACCCAATACACAAAACCCTGTCTGGGGTGGTGCTCCCACCTCCCAAGGCAGGAAACCCTTTGTCCAGGCCACCATCTGCCGAGTTTCGGTCAGCAGCAGGAGGCCAGACTCGTGTCTGTGGTGGCAGCATCCATTTTGTGATGCTGAGGCTCTGGTTAACTTTAACCGGGGTTAATGCTACACACATGTCGTGTCCCTCTAGAAGGGTGGAATGCTATCCCCGTCGACAGAACTGTCGAGGGGATAGTATTCCAATTCGTATGACACCTTACTCGACATATTTTGATAAAGCCAAACCAAAGATAGCATTTAACCGCGAGGATTATAATGCACTTAAGAGTATATGGTATGGCAATATCCCGGAACAGCTTAGGGAGTGGTTTTCGACAGCTGCAGACAGGCTCAGCTCATGCTAGAGCACCATCTCACATATTTCCAAGCACTCTGCCTCCAGGATTGATGAGGCCTTCCATAGGAGTGGCTGATAGGAACATATGTGTCCAGTTTAGGGTTAGATATAGGGATACTATATCTAAGTAAGAGGTGATTACACCAACTTACCCCAGCTGAGTAATCAGCCAGTTGTGTCAAATATGGAGGCCAGGCCAGGGGTGGCACAATACATGCTGCAGCCCCTGGTAGGCCTTGGAAACACCTTTGCCCTGGGTACCTAGGGTACACTGCTACAGGGGCTAATAAGGTGACCCAGTTCCAATTCGTAATGCACCTAAAGTGCATTGGCAGTAATTTAGAGAGAGAACAGCAGGCTGTGGGTCTGATTAGCAGTCCCACAGCCACATTAAGTCATAAACCAGTGAAGCAAAAAGCAAAAATTTGGGGTGACCATAGGATAGCAGACTCTACTCTCCTACACAAACCCCCCCCCCCCAAATGCAGGGACATTAGACTAACCTTGACCAGTTGTGTCTTCATGTTCTAAGTGGAAGTACCTGGAGAGACCATCTGCGTTGCCATGGTCAGTCCCTGGGCGGTGCTCCACTGTAAAGTCCATCCCCTGTAGGGAAATGGACCACCTGAGTAGTTTGGGGTTTTCACCCTTCATCTGATTAAGCCATAAGAGGGGCTTATGGTCGATCTGAATCTTGAAGTGAGTGCCAAATAAGTATGCTCTCAACTTCTTCAGGGCCCACACCACAGCAAAGGCCTCCCTCTCAATAGCTAACCAACGTTTCTCTCTGGGGGTCAGCCTTCTGCTAATAAAAGCAATGGGCTGGTCCTGGCCATCTACATTAAGCTGTGAAAGCACTGCTCCCACTCCCAACTCAGAAGCATCTGTTTGGACAATGAACTCTCTTGAGTAGTCAGGACTCTTCAGGATAGGTGCAGAGCACATGGCCTTCTTCAGGTCATCAAATGCCTTTTGACAGTTTTCTGTCCACTGAACCTTTTTGGGCATCTTCTTAGATGTCAGATCATTAAGAGGAGTCACAATGGACCCATAGTTCTTAACAAACGTCCTGTAGTACCCAGTCAGGCCCAAGAAAGCTCTGACCTGAGTCTGGGTAGTTGGAGGGGACCAGTCCTTGATGGTCTGGATCTTACTCTCCAGTGGTTGAACTTGGCCTCCACCTACAAGGTGGCCCAGGTATACAACCTTGCTCTGCCCTATCTGGCACTTTGTTGCCTTGATAGTGAGGCCTGCCTTTTGCAGAGCCTCAAGCACTTCCTTCAGGTGGACCAGGTGATCCTCCCAGGTGGAGCTAAAGACAGCAATATCATCCAGATAAGCTGCACAAAAGTCATCCAACCCAGTGAGGACTTGATTCACCAACCTTTGGAAGGTGGCAGGTGCATTTTTCAAACCAAAGGGCATTACCACAAACTGATAATGCCCACTAGGGGTAGAAAATGCTGTCTTGGCTTTAGACTCCTCAGCTAACCTGATTTGCCAGTAGCCAGCTGTCAAGTCAAATGTGCTCAAATATTTGGCAGAAGCCAACTTGTCAATGAGCTCATCTGCCCTTGTAATAGGGTGTGCATCTGTCCTGGTGACACCATTGAGTCCTCTGTAATCCACACAGAACCTCATCTCTCTCTTGCCATCTTTGGTGTGAGGTTTGGGAACCAGAACCACTGGGCTAGCCCAGGGGCTCTCTGAAGGCTCAATGACACCTAATTCCAGCATCTTTTGCACCTTAGTCTTTATACAGTCCCTGACGTGGTCAGGTTGCCTGTAAATCTTGCTCTTTACAGGAAGACTGTCACCAGTGTCCACCACATGGGTACACCAGTTAGTCTGACTGGGTGTCAATGAGAACATATGCCTGTATGCCTGTAGAACTTGTCTGCAGTCATGTTGCTGATGTTCAGTGAGGCTGCCACCTAAGGCCACACCATCAACTGAGCCATCCTCAGGGTTCTGAGTGAGCAGGTCTGGGAGAGGGTCACTCTCTTCCTCCTGTCCCTCATCTGTGGCCATGAGCAAGCCCATGTCTTCCCTGTTGACATATGCCTTCAATCTGTTGACATGGAGCACCCTGTGGGGGCTCCTGGGAGTTCCTAGGTCCACCAAGTAGGTAACCTCTCCCTTCTTCTCCAGAATTGTATGGGGTCCAGACCATTTGTCTTGGAGTGCTGCTGGGGCCACTGGCTCCAACACCCATACCTTCTGTCCAGGCTGAAACTCAACAAGGACAGCCTTTTGGTCATGCCAAGCTTTCTGTAATTCTTGGCTAGCCTCAAGGTTTTTGGATGCCTTTTCCATGTACTCTGCCATCCTGGAGCGGAGACCAAGTACATAGTCCACTATGTCTTGCTTAGGCTTTTTGAGAGGTAACTCCCATCCTTCCTTCACCAGACACAGGGGTCCTCTTACAGGGTGCCCAAACAACAATTCAAAGGGGCTGAAGCCAACCCCCTTTTGAGGGACCTCTCTGTAAGCAAACAAAAGGCAGGGCAGTAGGATGTCCCATCTTCGCCTGAGCTTTTCAGGTAATCCTTTAATCATGCCCTTTAGGGTCTTGTTAAATCTCTCAACAAGCCCATTACATTGTGGATGATAAGGAGTGGTGAACTTGTAGTTGACACCACATTCCTTCCACATAGCTGTCAAATATCCTGACATGAAGTTGGCACCTCTATCAGATATTACCTCCTTAGGAAACCCCACTCTGGAGAAAACTCCAAGTAAGGCCCTGGCCACAACAGAAGCTGTTGTGGTCCTAAGTGGAATTGCCTCTGGGTACCTGGTGGCATGATCCACTACCACCAGTATGAATCTGTGCCCAGATGCTGTAGGGGGATCCATTGGACCTACAATATCAATCCCCACACTTTCAAAGGGAACCCCCACCACAGGTAGTGGTATTAGGGGGGCCTTTGTTGTTCCACCTGCTTTACCACTGGCTTGGCAGGTTTCACAGGAGCGACAAAACTCCTTGGTGTCTTCAGACATGTGGGGCCAGTGAAAGTGAGGGACAAGCCTGTCCCAGGTCTTATTCTGGCCTAAGTGTCCTGCTAGAGGAATATCATGGGCTAAGGTGAGAAGGAAACCCCTAAATTGCAGAGGTATAACCAACCTCCTGGTGGCACCAGGCCTGGGGTCTCTACCCTCTGTGTAAAGGAGTCCTTCATCCCAATAAACTTTATGGGCACCTTGAGCATTCCCAGCAGCCTCAGCAGCAGCCTGCTGTCTGAGGGGTTCAAGAGAAGGACAGGTTAACTGAGCCTGCCCCAAGTCTGCCCTAGAAGGTCCCCCTGTCCCCAGAAACTCAACCTGATCAGGTTCACGTTCTTCAGAGACAGTTCCTTCAGGGGTCTCAAGACCAGCTTCCTGTGAAGCTTGATCCTCACTTGCAGGCAGTTGGGAAGGCACAGCATTAACCCTCCTGTTCTTCTTCCTGGAAGGTGCTTGGTCCATTGTTCCAGGATCCAAGACCTGAGGTTCAGAGAGGCACTTTTTGGCCTGTGACCTGGTCACAGCAAGGACATGTGATGATATCCCTAACATCTCTGCATGAGTCCTGTACTCAACTTCTGACCATAGAGAGTTCTCCAGGTCATTGCCCAACAAACATTCAACTGGGAGATCAGCACTAACCACAACTCTTTTTAGGCCAGTTACCCCTCCCCAGGAGAAGTTAACAAGTGCCACACTATGTGTAGTAGTGACATTGCTGGCATTGGTCACCAGGTAATTATCACCTGGCATGTATTGTCCAGGGTCCACAAAGTTAGGTGTCACCATAGTGACACTGGCACATGTGTCCCTGTAAGCTTGAGCCACTTTGTTATTAATCAAAGGCGTCTGTCTGTATTTGCCCAGGTTACTGGGACTTATGTCAGGGGTCAAATCTATGTCCCCTTCACAAATCAGAACAGCCTGTGTAAGGGTTCTGACTAGGTCAGAATCTCCTTCAGTTTCCAAGGTGATACCCTCTACCCCCTTGGTTTGTGGACCAGCACTGCTAGCTGTACTAGTGGGTGCAGTTGCCTTAGGGGCTGCAGTGCTGGGGGCTCCACCCTTTTTACACTCACTAGTCCAGTGAGAGGTGTTTTTACAAGTTTTACACCAGGGTTTCTTCTGACCTTCTTTCTTCTTCTTCTTGGAAGTTTGGGACCCACCCTCTGTATCATTTTGGGGCCACCCAGCTCCTGTCACACACACACCAAACCAGAAATAGCAGAAACCAGAAATAGTTAGACAAGAAAATAGCCACTTTCTAAAAGTGCTATTTTCAAACCCAGAGTCCAAAAACCATCCACACAAACGGATGCGTGATTAAACCCCGAGTTAAGGGATACCAAACTCGACATTGCACCATGCTCCCCGAGCTAGCTAGGATTATAGCATTATTAATCCTGGCAGCCCATTCTAAGTAATGGAGAGCAGGTTACCTCGCAATAGTGAAAACGAATATGGCTGTAATTCACTATAAGGACATGCCAACTTGGTCAGGCCTGTCCTACCTTATCCTTACAATGCACCCTGCCCGTGGGCCTACCATAGGGGTGACTAACATGAAGTTAAGGGAAGGTTTAGGGACTGGCAAGTAGGTGTACTTGCGCAGTCAGCGTGACAGCACTAGACTGCACGTAGGTCTAGCAATGGCAGACCCGTAGACATACTTTTACCAGGCAGCTCTTGTGGGTGGCACAACACGTGCTGCAAGACCACGAGCAGCATTTGTATTTACAAGCCCTGGCACTCCTGGTGCACTAGACTAGGGACTGACAGTAAACCAAATAAGCCAAACATGGAATTCAATCAATACAGCAATTTTTCATAGGGAGCACTTGCACTGTGGCACTGATCAGCAGTGGCACAGTGCCCAAAGCGATATACCAGCAAAAACATTGTAAACAGAGGAGGCAAACAGAAAAAAAATGGAGGAGAGACTCAAGCCAATGATGTCAGGTCTAACAGGGAGGAAAAGAAAAAAGGGAAAGAAAAAGAGGGAAGAAAGGAGGAAAAGAAAAAAAAAAAAAAAAAAAAGAGAAATCCAAATGTAGAGGAGTGTGCACTTTAGATTATGTACACGGATTAATTGTGTCAGAGTTAACCGGGTCTAGACCTATTGTCAGATGCAATGTGGATTCTTTTTTGTTGTTGTATGTATTGCATTGTTAGCTTTTTTTTTTTTTTAAGCAGAGGTGTGTGGGGAATAGTCAATCAAGCACGGTAATCTGTGGGGCAGAGGGTTCTGGGGGGCAGAAGCTCGTTCCATCTCAGAGACCTTGTGTCTCCAAGCCTCCAGTTTGGGGAAGGGTGAGGTTCGGTCACGTCTTCAGCAGAAGCCATGTATGGAAGGGGTGGTGGGGTTAGGGGAGTTGGGTTGGCGGGTGTCAGGGGGTCAGGAGGGCGGGGTGGCACTAGTAAAAATAATCCATGATGGTGCACTGAACAACAGTATGAAATTCAATGGTTTTAAGCATATAGTCCTAAAGCACAAAGACATGGTGAAAATAGATGGGGGATAGGGGCATCCATGGTGGTATTCGGGTTGCGATCGAATTACGGGTGCACCAATCAGACCTGGTATGTATTGAAGAAACCCACATTCCATGGGGCAAAAGAAAACTACTGGCAGAACTTGGGTTAACTGTATTAGTATGTACAGAGCAATCCACTACTACACGTGGGGTAGCGATATTGGCTGAAAACCATATACAAGGGACAGGAAGAGTACTGGCAGATAAACTGGGGCGGTGAGCCATTGCGGAATGCATGATCGGTAGCATGAAGTGCACTATCTGCTCTATATATGGTTCAAACTTTGATGAGGCTTCAGTAATTGAAGGGTTGAATGTGGAACTAGCTATATAGCCCACCCGCTAATTGTGTGGTGACTTAAATATGCACCTTGAGCCAAAGGTCTTGCAGGATGATCGCAAACCTTATAACGGGAGGAAGCCCAAAGTATTTAGAGTGCTTCAGTTTTTACTGGGGATCATGGTCTGGTGGATGAATGGGTGGCTTTGAGGGGGTCGGATCCTGGTTATACATTTTATCCACATCCACATCAGAAATTAGTAAGATTAGATTTTTTTTTTATTTATCAGGTCTTTTACTTTCTGGTGCTAACATTCAGGTGTACCCACGGATATCATCGGATCATTGACCTCTAGTATTGAATTTATATATGCTCAAGGCAGGAATTAGTCCGCAATTGTTTTCATTCGATAGGAAGGTGCTATTAGATTAAGGCTATGTGGCACATATGAAGGTATGAATGAAGCAATTTTTGGCCATAAATCGCAATACCGCAGGTACCGGCTTTGTGTGGGATGCTTTTAAAGTGGACTTTAGGGGAGAGACTCTTAGCTTTGGGCTATATAAGCAAAAACAGATACAAGTAGCACTACAGGAATTATATTCCAGCCTTACAATAGCAGAAGAATAACTTATGCAGGGGATCCACGCAGGACAGAAGATCTCCGCTCTGCAGTCGGAGTTTGCCCGGTGTAAGGCCAAAATAAATTTACATTGGAGTAAAGAAATAGCCATGAAACACTTGATTAGCTGGAAACAAAGCTATGAATATGGGGAGGCTACTGGGCGATGTTTGGCGCAAAGGTTGCGATCAAGGGAGGCGGCCCAAAAAATTTGCTCAGTGGTGGACTCTAGGGGCAATATCATAGAAACTGATGTCGGTATTTTAAATGTGTTTCATGACTATTATGAGGCACTGTATACTGCGGAGGGATTTGATATACAAGCCAGGGAAACACTACTGCAGAGTCTTAACTGCCAAAAAGTGGATCTGCAAGATGCAGAACTGCTAGAGGCACCTATTACTATTGAAGAGCTGGAAGGAGCAATTAATAGCTTTGCCTCTGGCAAAGCAGAAGGGCCCGACAAACTTCCACTGGAAGTATATAAAACTTTTTGGGGAGAGCTTAAGGCCAATATGCTCGTCATTTTTCAGCAGGCACAAGCAGGGGATGCGCCTTTAACCTGGGATGAGGATAGCATAATTGTTTTTAAAAAGAAAGACAAACCGACTGAACAGCCGGGCTCCTATCATCCTATATCTTTATTAAATTGAGATGGCAAAATCTATGCCAAAATCCTAGCGACCCAGTTGGCTGATGTATTAGCCCCGTTAGTGTCGATCTGACAACACCGGTTTATACCCAAGAGGTGTGCAACTAACCACATCAATAGGGTTAACCCTATTGGATATAGCTAATACCATGGGGAGCAAATTTAGCTTGATTTTATTAGACGCTGAAAAAGCGTTCGACCGGGAGTCGTGGGAATTTGTATGGGCAGTACTACGACAAGTAGGTTTTAAGCAAAGCTTCATCTCAGCCATCCAAGTTTTATACCGACGCCCGACAGCTAAAAACTGCATAATGGGCCTTGAATCAGACCCGGTAAATTTTACACGGGGTACAAGGCAGGGATGCTCCTGCTCCCCCTTGTTGTTTTCATTGTATATCAACCCTTTTTTAATGATGTTAGAGCAAAGTACAGGGCTAGAGTCGGTAATTTGGAGACAAGAGCACTATCACGTGTTTGCATATGCAGACAATGTGGCAGTGGTCACTCCAATTCCTACGATGGCCATGCCTAAGATAGAGCAGCTTGCCCTTGAGTTTGGAGCCGCTTCAGGATACGAATGTAATGTTTCAAAGACACAAATTTTGTGTTTAAATCAAGCCGGTTTTGATGATCATCGGATTTTGAGTGAGGCATCATACCTGGGGGTCATAATAAGGACATGTTTAAAATCACTGGTGGAGGTCAACTGGGGCAATATTTAAAATTCTGTATGGAAGCAATTTGCCCGGTGTGAATGTCTACAGCTCCCACTCGTGGGACAATGCATTTTTCTTAAAATGTTAATATTACCCAAAGTTTTATATTTTTTTAGATCTGTTCCGCTAGAAATCTGCAGTGTTCAACTGGCAGTACTGCAGTCAATATGTGCTAGGTTTCTATGGGCGCAAGGGAAGCCTCGCAGAGATATGCGCTATATGATTCTCCCTGGCGAGAAAGGCGGTAGGGCAGTGTCGGACTTTACTTTATACTACTTTGTGTGTATACGGCAACATATAAAAATTTTATTAATGGGAATAGAACCATTTAGTATTCCTGAGGCTCCCTCCATATATCAAATGCTATTGGGCAGCAATGCAAAAAAACGATTATTCATTAGCCTGGAGCCAAGCAACTATAAAAAAAAAATAGGTTTAAGGTTTTAAATGCCGCCTTTACGGTGTGGAAAGCCGTGCATAAATGCTATAAATTTGCGAGGGTTTCCCAGTATACCCCGTTCACAGCGACATCACTCTTGCCACCTATATTTTGGGATAGGACCATTGATAGATGGCAGATCAAAGGTATTCAATATATTGGTGATTTATATGCCAAGAGGGTATGATGTCCTTTGAGATGCTAGCTGAGAAATATCACCTTCCCAGATCCAAATTTTAAAAAATCTACAAATTTGTGATTCTTTATGCAAAAGACAATGGAAAGTTGAATTAAATCCTTTAGTTGAAGCTGTAAGGAAAAATGAGGCATCAGCTTGTTATACAATGTATTATTAGACACCAAGGGTGGGGATTTAGATATTCACAACACTAAGTGGGACAACAGGTTAGGGTGTCAAGGTACTCGGGTGGAATATTCTGTCGAGCTGGCGGGGAGGTTATTGATGTCTGCTAATCTCCGTGCACAACACTATAACACCGTGTTTAACCTCTATTATTCCACAGCAAGGCTGTTAAAATGGGGTGGGACAAATGACGGAAGATGTTTTCGCTGCGGAGCGAAGGATGCGGACATTGTCCACAGTTTTTGTACATGTAGGCACTTACGTAACTTTTTGGAGCACCTAGAGAAATTATTAGCGGAAATTATGGGGGGTCCAGTAAGACGGTCCACTGCTCACGTGTTGTTGGGGATAGCGGAGAGAGATAGATGTGACCAGCTGGCTTATAGATTCCAATATCTGATCTTTTTGGCTACAGCCATAGCCGGGTTATGTATTGCCTCAATGTGGCTTCAGAAAGATGCTTCCACTTTTGAATTATGGAGGTCCAGATTCTTTACCATCTTCAATTTTGAATATAGCTTATATGCACTAAAAGGTGTTCGAAAAAGGAAATTGAGCATGGCGATATGGGGGCCGGTGCTTCCTATAAGGTTTATTGATGTGTTATATTGGTATTATATTTTAAAGGCTAATGCATTTGCACTTTAAGGAATTGTTATGCACTTTAGACCTGCAATGATGTTGTGTGTACTGTAATTGACGAGCTAGTTAACCACTATTTTACCAAGTGTGTTGTTTTCTTAGGACTATTGGGATTTTTAGATCGGTAATGATGAAGCATTTATTGTGCTTAAAGAATTTATCAAGTACTGTCCAACCTTTCTCAACTTGCTTTTAAGACCGTATTTTTTGTGTGTCTTGTTTTAAACCATTGATTATATAAATGTAATGTAATGTAACTATCATGGATTAATAATAAAAAAACACAATTGTGAGGGGGCAAGTGGATTTTTCGAGGTTATCTTCGATTAGTTAGTGTCGATTAGTTAGTGTCGATCTGACAACACCGGTTTATACCCAAGAGGTGTGCAACTAACCACATCAATAGGGGTAACTCTGTTGGATATAGCTAATACCATGGGGAGCAAATTTAGCTTGATTTTATTAGACGCTGAAAAAGCGTTCGACCGGGAGTCGTGGGAATTTGTATGGACAGTACTACGACGATAGGTTTTAAGCAAAGCTTCATCTCAGCCATCCAAGTTTTATACCGACGTCCGACAGCTAAAAACTGCATAATGGGCCTTGAATCAGACCCGGTAAATATTACACGGGGTACAAGGCAGGGATGCTCCTGCTCCCCCTTGTTGTTTTCATTGTATATCAACCCTTTTTTAATGATGTTAGAGCAAAGTGCAGGGCTAGAGTCGGTAATTTGGAGACAAGAGCACTATCACGTGTTTGCACATGCAGACAATGTGGCAGTGGTCACTCCAAATCCTACGATGGCCATGACTAAAATAGAGCAGCTTGCCCTTGAGTTTGGAGCCGCTTCAGGATACAAACGTAATGTTTCAAAGACACAAATTTTGTGTTTAAATCAAGCCGGTTTTGATGATCATCGGATTTTGAGTGAGGCATCATACCTGGGGGTCATAATAAGGACATGTTTAAAATCACTGGTGGAGGTCAACTGGGGCAATATTTAAAATTCTGTACGGAAGCAATTTGCCCGGTGTGAATGTCTACACCTCTCACTCGTGGGACAATGCATTTTTCTTAAAATGTTAATATTACCCAAAGTTTTATATTTTTTTAGATCTGTTCCGCTAGAAATCTCCAGTGTTCAACTGGCAGTACTGCAGTCAATATGTGCTAGGTTTCTATGGGCGCAAGGGAAGCCTCGCAGAGCTATGCGCTATATGATTCTCCCTGGCGAGAAAGGCGGTTGGGCAGTGTCGGACTTTACTTTATACTACTTTGTGTGTATACGGCAACATATAAAAATGTTATTAATGGGGGCAGAACCATTTAGTATTCCTGAGGCTCCCTCCATATATCAAATGCTATTGGGCAACGATGCAAAAAAACGATTATTCATTAGCCTGGAGCCAAGCACCTACAAAATAAAATAGGTTTAAGGTTTTAAATGCCGCCTCTAGGGTGTGGAAAGCCGTGCATAAATGCTATAAATTTGCGAGGGTTTCCCAGTATACCCCGTTCACAGCGACAGCACTCTTGCCACCTATATTTTGGGATAGGACCATTGATAGATGGCGGATCAAAGGTATTCAATATATTGGTGATTTATATGCCAAGAGGGTATGATGTCCTTTGAGATGCTAGCTGAGAAATATCACCTTCCCAGATCCAAATTGTAAAAAAATCTACACATTTGTGATTCTTTATGCAAAAGACAATGGAAAGTTGAATTAAATCCTTTAGTTGAAGCTGTAAGGAAAAACACAGGCATCAGCTTGTTATACAATGTATTATTAGACACCAAGGGTGGGGATTTAGATATTCACAACACTAAGTGGGACAACAGGTTAGGGTGTCAAGGTACTCGGGTGGTATACTCTATCGAGCTGGCGGGGAGGTTATTGATGTCTGCTAATCTCCGTGCACAACACTATAACACCGTGTTTAACCTCTATTATTCCACAGCAAGGCTGTTAAAATGGGGTGGGACAAATGACGGAAGATGTTTTCGCTGCGGAACGGAGGATGCGGACATTGTGCACAGTTTTTAGGTCTCGCGACCTATCGATGTGCGCAAGCGCATCGAGCGGAGCGAGAATTCAAGTGGTGAAAACATCATGAAACCAAAGGGCTCTCAGCCCCGCGGTTTTCATGCAGTTCCCGTGTACATGCACGCGCATCGCATGCAAGCACAGCCTCTCGCATTCCCAGGCTCTCCCGCCCCCATCCGGCATCAGGCTTCTCCTCCCCTAGCAGCACTCCTCCCACACCAGCAACTCCCCCCTCCCACACCAGCACCTTCCCTCTCTCGCATTCACGCCCCCCCCATCAGGCTTCCCTCCCAATCCGCCTGCCTCCCCTCGCGCATTCACGCCCCCCCCACCAGGCTCTTCCGCCCCCATCCGGCTTCCCTCGTAATCTGCCTGCCTCCCCTCACTCGCATTCCCTGTGCTTCTATTCTCCTGCAAACTAAAACCACTGAGTAAACAGTACCTATCACCTACATCGATCCCACCATGTTTCGGGTCTTGCACTTTTATTTAGAAAAAATTAAGGTTTTATAGGGGCTACAGTTCTGAGCTGCCTCCACCTAACCAATCGGATTTGCACATCTAATGACAGCAAGCACAGAAATTGAAAGTAGTTTCCCTACAACATATAGCAAATTAGCAAACCTGTTGGTAAATACAGCATGTATTTTACAAGCGTGTGCATGGAACCGAAAAAAGACCCACCCAATTGTTTTTTTTTGCGTGAAACCGAGCCAGAAGTACTGGAAAGCTTTACATGGGCACCAGTTACATTATACAGCAACTCCCCCCTCCCACACCAGCACCTCCCCTCTCTCGCATTCACGCCCCCCCCATCAGGCTTCCCTTCCAATCCGCCTGCCTCCCCTCGCGAAATCACGCCCCCCCACCAGGCTCTCCCGCCCCCATCCGGCTTCCCTCGTAATCTGCCTGCCTCCCCTCACTCGCATTCCCTGTGCTTCTATTCTCCTGCAAACTAAAACCACTGAGTAAACAGTACCTATCACCTACATCGATCCCACCATGTTTCGGGTCTTGCACTTTTATTTAGAAAAAATTATGGTTTTCTAGGGGCTACAGTTCTGAGCTGCCTCCACCTAACCAATCGGATTTGCACATCTAATGACAGCAAGCACAGAAATTGAAAGTAGTTTCCCTACAACATATAGCAAATTAGCAAACTTGTTGGTAAATACAGCATGTATTTTACAAGCGTGTGCATGGAACCGAAAAAAGACCCACCCAATTGGGTTTTTTTTGCGTGAAACCGAGCCAGAAGTACTGGAAAGCTTTACATGGGCACCAGTTACATTATATAAGGTCACGTTCACTTGATAGTATGGATCTGCGCATTAAGCACGTGCAGCTTGTCTTGCCGAAGGGTCAAGGGACGCAATCTCGGTAGGGTTTGTACTTCATAATTCCAGGGCCAATACCATTAGTACCATCACGTTGCGCAACGAAAGCAGCTGTATTAAGAGCCAAGCGTCATTTTACTTTACACTCTACATCATTTTATCGGTACCACTTTTGATTATTGTGTCGGATGCTTTAGTTGCTTATACCTGAACGAATTATAGGGCGAATACAAGAGGTTGGTAAGTGACAGGGGTACTAGGACCTGGCGCTCATTCATCGTAGCACTGCATTTCAAATAAAACCTATGCTGGGAATATATGTTTATATGCCAGAATTAGGAGGGAACTTCACTCTGCCTTATGTAAATATAATACCACCGAACTTCCAACTTGCCACTCGCCCACGCAACGCCACTCACCCACGCAACGCCACTCACCCACACAACGCCACTCACCCACGCAACGCCACTCACCCACGCAACGCCACTCACCCACGCAACGCCACTGACACATGCAACGCCACTCACACATGCAACGCCACTCACTCAAAGCAACGCAACTCACTCCACTGACACATGCAACGCCACTCACACATGCAACGCCACTCACTCAAAGCAACGCAACTCACTCACACAACGCCACTCACACACGCAACGCCACTCATCCACGCAACACAACTCACACATGCAACGCCACTCACACATGCAACGCCACTCACACATGCAACGCCACTCACACATGCAACGCAACTCACACACGCAACACAAATCACACACGCAACGCCACTCACACAGGCAACGCCAATCACACATGCAACGCCAATCACTCACGCAACGCCACTCACACACGCTACACCACTCACGTTGCCAATAGGTTTCGCAGTAGGAAAGTTGGAGCCATTACCATTGCAAATAACAATGCCTTTTATTTT
Organism: Lissotriton vulgaris; assembly: GCF_964263255.1. Lineage (NCBI taxonomy): Eukaryota > Metazoa > Chordata > Amphibia > Caudata > Salamandridae > Lissotriton > Lissotriton vulgaris. Next base: position 1,699,619,242 of record NC_141685.1, on the reverse strand, counting down.
TTTTCATTTTAAAAACATAAAGGGCTTTGTCATTTACAAAACCAATAGGTCCAACTTTCCTACTGCGAGACCTATTGGCAACGCCAGTGCTTGTTGTACATGTAGGCACTTACGTAACTTTTTGGAGCACCTAGAGAAATTATAAGCGGAAATTATGGGGGGTCCAGTAAGACTGTCCACTGCTCACGTGCTGTTGGGGATAGCGGAGAGCGATAGATGTGACCAGCTGGCTTATAGATTCCAATATCTGATCTTTTTGGCTACAGCCATAGCAGGGTTATGTATTGCCTCAATGTGGCTTCAGAAAGATGCTTCCACTTTTGAATTATGGAGGGCCAGATTCTTTACCATCTTCAATTTTGAATATAGCTTATATGCACTAAAAGGTGTTCGAAAAAGGAAATTGAGCATGGCGATATGGGGGCCGGTGCTGTCCTATAAGGTTTAATGATGTGTTATATTGGTATTATACCTTTAAGGCTTATGCATTTGCACTTTAAGGAATTGTTATGCACTTTAGACCTGCAATGATGTTGTGTGTACTGTAATTGACGAGCTAGTCAACCACTATTTTACCAAGTGTGTTGTTTTCTTAGGACTATTGGGATTTTTAGATCGGTAATGATGAAGCATTTATTGTGCTTAAAGAATTTATCAAGTACTGTCCAACCTTTCTCAACTTGCTTTTAAGACCGCGTTTTTTGTGTGTCTTGTTTTAAACCATTGATTATATAAATGTAATGTAATGTAACTATCATGGATTAATAATAAAAAAACACAATTGTGAGGGGGCAAGTGGATTTTTCGAGGTCATCTTCGATTCCAAAGAATGAGCTTTGAAAACAACATAAGTATTGAAGGATGCTAAATGAACAAGATGAACATACAACTTCTTGTGCCAGATATAGGGCTTTCGAGCACCATTATTAGGCTCAACCTTTGATCTACTCTATCTACACCTCTGAAGTGCTTGTTGTAGTCTAGAATGCACACTTGTTTGCGCACTTCTGTAACCTGACCCCAGTCACAGGCACAGTACTTTCATTATGAATAGTTGTGAGCATGTGGACGTCCCTAATGTCTGAATAATTCACAGCTAGAAGTTCTTATTATGCAAAGCACTGCTCTATCCTCTGTCACATTATTTTACACACAAGCTCTTTAGGGTAACCTTTACAGTTAAGAGCAGATTGTGCCTCATATCATAGTGCCCACTCTGAACAAGTCTTTAAATAATTGTACACCTGTGTAGACATTGTGCACGTATAAATGGTGACTTTTGTAAAACAAAAAGTCACTGGCAAGTTCCCACAGAATTTTCTCACTAACTCCAGAAGTGGAAGGACATCCAGAGGGCAGCTGCAGAATCCCTACCAGTGTACACCCTCAAAATACATGCATATCCAGTAGCACTTTCACACAGCATATACAGATTAATACCATAAAGTGCTCTCTTGCTGGGAATGCATTGTCTGAAAACCAAACTTCGACAAGACCAGAGACTCATCCACAGATGCATCTTTCCCTGGAACATAGATTTCTAAGAAAAGATCTACTAAATGGCCAAGGACAGGCCGAATCAAGGGGATCTTGTGACAATGCTGTAGCATTATCCACAAAATGTAGCATCTGCTGCAGACGCAGTTGCTATCAAGGGACTAGTAGACCGATATAAAGACAGTGATGGCTTCCTAATCTATCCCATCAAGAAAGTTAAACCACAGAACTGTTTAATCTCATGAAGATTTGTGGGGGCCCACTGGGTAGCTCTGGAGTATTGCACTTTTGTCTGTCAATAGCAGTTCTGCATATAAATTAGTCTGCTCAACAATATCATCCCCAAAATGCATCATCAATAAACAGCTGGAAGAAATTGATAGGCAAACAGTTCTCTTTATTGACTCTACACCCTGAAACACCACTAAAGGCAGGGAAAACAGGCTGCACCATGTTAGGGGCACCCAGGGTTCAGCACTTCCTCTGGGAAGCCTTCCCGCCCCTGGCTGCAGTCCAGCTTGTTCTTGCTGCACTACTAGCATATCACTGTCCTCCTCTAATCTAATAAACTATTCACAGTACTTTGGCTTCCAGTTAGCAAACTAAGTACCTTTAGTGGAGCCTAGCAAGCAGTGGTGAGGAATTAGAAAATCTTGCAGACTGCATTGTAGCCCATGCTGCATGATTCTTAACTTTATGTAGTCTTTATATTTGTTGTTTGGATATACTTAAAAATAAAGCAAGCCTAAGCGGCAGCAATCACTATCCTTCTATCATCCTCTGACAGCAATTGAAAAACAGTTTTCAGAGATTTAAGGATGTAGAAGCTAGAGCATAACACTGAAGAAACCATAGTGTTTAACTGGAGAGATTAGTCAAGTCTGAATCTGAGATTCTTTACTACAGATGGAGGTTTGGGACATGAAACCAAGTTTATGGATCTTTTGCCCACCAAGAGAACCAAGTTGATGGATCTTTTGCCCACCAAGAGAATCTCTTTTTTCCCCCATATGTATCTTTCCATGCATCTGTCCATGCAGCTTTTAATAAATTATAGAGAAAAGGATTTTTACGAACACATCCATCTCCATTATGCCTAAGTATGACCCAGGTGTCATCTATTTAAGAATATAACCTTTCTGGTAGTGTAAAAAAGGTTTAACGTAAAGATTGAAAAGAAAAGGAGAAAGATTTCTCAGAAATTATTTAAGTCAATTGAGAGCAGGACAAATCTCTTGTTTGGCCAATCTAGCTAAGAAGATTATATGATCCACTGTATCAATGACTGACAACAAGTCGAGGAATATAAGGACACAGTTGGGGTGTTTATCAGCAGCTTTCAGAAGGTCCTCTTTTACAGTAATTAGTGCAGCTTCTTTTTGGTGGTAAATCTATCTGAGAGTCTCCCAAGACTGTTGAGGTTTGAAAAAAACTGCATAGTTGAAAAACAACTGTGCTTTCCATAAAGATTGCTGCCTCCATTAGAAGAGTGTTAGGGCAACCATTTTGAGGATGTTTATGAGCCGCGTTCTTTTAAACTAATGGTTCTATAACAATGCCTTACTTAAGAGGGCTAGGGACCACTCAGTTTCTAAAGACAATGAAATAATGTTATACAACTTCTTAATGTGAAGAATATTTGTGCAACAGATGAACTGGGATCAGATCTAAAGGAGACTCAGACTTGCATTTGTTAATAAATCAAAACCGTCTGGCAAAAGGCAGCAGAACTGTTCTAGGCAAGGCTTATTAGTCCTCATATGAAGAGGTGGCTGAGCAGGTATTTCAGCCTCTGAGGAAGTTCTAGAACTGTCTCTGAGATATAGCAGCACTAATGTTAGTGATTGTTTGAGTAAAATAGTATGCTAGTTCATCACAAAAGGATTCTGATACAAGTTCAAGATGATAAGAAGATAAAGGAGAAGATAGTTCCTTAACAACTCCAAAGAGTTGCTGTTTAGTGTTGCATTCAATAATCAGTGAGGGGTAATATTGTTTTGTGTTGCATGGACATCCTTTTTGTATGTTAATAACGTGTCCATAAAAGTTGATTTTGATTGAAGATCATAATGTAGTCTCCATTTTCATTCTACCTATTTGCTTTCGAGTTTGAGATTTTTTTAACACTTTTCCCATGTTCTTCAATTTTTCAGGGGTGATTGAATATGAAACAGCTACAGCCTATTTCCATAATGTGAATATCTTATTTCTGGATCTGTAATCTTTAGGGGATCAACAAAAGAGTCAGTTAGAGTTTTTTATTTTCTTCCACTTTCTAAACCCTTTTTTTTGTTAATATTACATTTGACATTAGTTGGGTTGTTAAGAACAAGAGGCAGAAAAATTGGGCTGATCAGATCTGGGAAAGAACTTCAATCACAAAGTTGATAGGTGGCCAAACTGGATCTAAAATGTGACTGTCGAGGTGGGTGTGGTAACCTATTATCTACGTTGTTTTATAATGCATTCATGTAATCCAGATGAGGTGAAGAGGCAGTCAGTGTTGTCATAAAAATGAAAATCAAAATCACCTAGTACAAGACAGTGTGTGTACTGGATATACATTAAGCTAGTTCTGCAAACTGCTGTGTAAAAGAAGTCATTGAAATGTCTCTTCAAGATTCATACCATAATCCCTTCTCAGACATACCTAGAAGATATACAGCTAATCTTAAAACTCAATGGTCATTAGGATAATAGAGCAATACCTTCTGGTGGGACATATATAGTTACGCCAAAAACACACGGGTCGTGAGGAGAACAGCGAAATACCTTCCCATGAGACCTACAGCCTCAATTGAATGCTTAAATGATAGCCACTTTTTAATTAAACATCTATATCATGGACCTAAACAAGGCTAGGACTTAAGTGTCTGGTGGGAAAAGCTAAAAAAAGGTAGAGCTATCCATTTGATTTGTACACTTCCATAGGCCCTCCATTGTTATATATCTGGGAGTATGAATAGTACATTATCTTTCCACCGACTGTCAACTGAATAATCTTGTCAAACAGGTAAATTAGGTTTGTCATGTATGCATGTATGTATGTATGTATATGTATTCACTGAAAAACCCAAGGTTACAGGGACGTTATAGTTAGATTCACATTTACACATACAAAATCATAGAAATTCAGCAGTTATATTTATACTTATATAAGCACTTAAACTTATGTTAAGAAACTATATCTTGTGCCTAAAGTTACTTTACTTTATACAGAGGAGGGGTCTTGTTCATATGGGACCAAGTAGGACATTATAATCAATTAAATAAACAATTACTTGGTCTCGATTTTTCTTAAGCTGCTCTTTATTTAAAGCAGACTCTGTGCTTTTATAAATGTATTCATAAGCACCAACGTTTTACTCATAACTTTTCTTTCTCGTTAATTGTGAACAATTTTATAGTTTTCAATATGTCCGAGTTTGACACACCTTGAAACAATTTTCAATCATAAATAATCATAAACAATAAATAACCAACAATTTGTGCATAAAAAAAGTGTAACAGTGAATTACACAGCTTAATACATATGGTCAAAATATGCATTGCATCAGTACACCAGTGATTTTTAACACTATAATCCTGTCTTCTGGTTTCCTCACGTGTTTTAGGACTATTCTCACAGGGGGCCTTTACTGATATAACTTTATTGTACGTGTCCACCACTGGGATGAACACTACTTGTTCAATTGCCCTTAGTGAGTGTGTGAGAAGAATCTTGTGGAAAAGCCGACGCGTTTCCAAACCCGTTGTATATTTCCGGGTTTTTCATCAGGGCAAAACTGGGTACCTAACGAATAATATAAAGAAAAACTTGATTTTCATGGCTTCTCCTCCTACATTCCATCTGTTTTTGTCCGTTGGAAACAAAAGTTACCTTTGTCTTTTCAAGGACACTTTGTTTCTTTAGACTGCGCTCTTTGCGGTATTTGTTTGAGAACACCTTGTGTGCCTAAGTGAAAAGAAGGGACATCCAGTGTTTAGAGTAATTCAGCAATACACTTACTGTGGATTGCGAATTGATCGAGGGCACGCGGGAAGCCGCGTTTCCTTTAACTGACCGTCGGATCACGGGTTTCCAAGTCAGTCTCAACTGTTTGTGACGCTGTCTGTTAAAAAGTGGTGAATCAACGATTTAGTTGTGTGAATTTAGTGGTTGTTACCATATGGTCATTCGTTGTTTGGCTCAACCTTACTTGCACATTCGGTGAGAATCCTATATTCTCGTTCTTTCTGCCATTGCTGGAAGGTCGCGTCTCCGCTGTAATTACGCGAGCACATTTGGTCTGCAAAAAAAAACGGTTTATGGTTGATGAGTTTGTGCGCTTATCGTGCTGGGCATAAGGTTACCGCGTGGCATTTTGTTTGGCGTCTCACCTTTGTTTTGGGAAACCGGCGATTAAATCACTCGTCTTCGTTCGCTGTGCTAGCTTTCGAAAGACCGCTTCACTTCTGTTTACATGCGCGTAACACGGAAGTGAGCTCTTGGGATCACATGGTTTGCTTGACCTCATGAATTGTGGGAGTTGGGGTTAGTTTGTTCTTATTTTGGGAAAGTGTAAAGGTTTTTTTTTGAAAGGGTATTGCTGAATCATTATATTCTTTAAACGTGATTTTTAGTGGCTAAATAGGATTTTAATTTACTTGCAAGGTATTTAGTTATCATCTTGTTCGTTCTGAAACTGGTCATCAAAACAGAGGGCTCAATGAATTGTTTGTTGTAGTTCCGACATCTCGTTCATTCCATCTATCACACAGTTAACATCAAAATCAGATACGCTTCTCTTCTCAACAACAAGGTTTCTAAGTTACCTCCACGTGGGGGAATTTTTATGCCTGACAGTACTGTCCACTTGAAGTCTTTCTCTTTATGGTTACTCTCTAGAAAATGTTGAACCATTGGGGTGGTCAGCACTTTTTGCTTAATTCTGGACCGATGTTGTGCCAGCCTTTGGTTAATTTGCTGGTTGGTTTTTCCAATGTATAATTTCGGACATGGACATGTTATGGCATAAACAAAGTTACGGATTTTGCAGTTGGTAAACTCTTTATGTGTCCATTTAATTGAGTTGAACTCAAACACAACTCCTTCTATTGTATTGGCACATGATATACAGGTGCCACATTTATGGTGGCCTTCAACTGGTTTGAGATTCCATAGTGCGTAAGTCTGTTTTTGGGTTGGGAGATACCTAAATCTGCTCTAATGATCTGTTGGCCAATGCCTTTGTTTTTCTTTAACGCGAATAGAGGTTTTTCCATTGAGACCTCCAAATTGGAGATTAAATGCCAATTTTTTAAAATGATCGCTTCAAATTTGTTAGTATGTGGACCATACGTTGTTACACAGACTAGCCTCTCTAGGGTTTTTTTCTTTTTTGGTTAGTAATTCCTCCCTGGGTGTAAACCAAGCACTTTTGCTGGCATGTTTTAGCATTTTCTTTGGGTAACCCCTCGCTCTCAACTGGTCACATAAAATTTCTGAATGTGCCATGAAGTCTTCCTTTCTTGAGCAATTCCTTCTTATTCTTAACAGTTGACTATAGGGAAGGTTAGCTTTCAACCTTTGAGGATGATAACTCCGGTAGTGGAGAATTGTGTTCTTATCGGTTGTTTTTCGATATAAGGTGGTAGTCAATTTATGTTCTAATGGAAAAACCTCTTTGTACAAAAAAGTTAGGCGTATTTGACTGTAGGTGATACTAAATTTTATATCTGGGTGCCTGGTATTTAACCATTTGTGGAAACGGATAAGCATTTCTTCTGAGCCGTTCCACTGACACCAGATATCATCAATGTAGCGATATCATGTTGTTATTTGTTGTCGATAAGGATTATTTTGGTACACGAAGCGCTCCTCATACAGGGCCATGAAAAGGACCGCCATCTACACCCCATGGCGGTCCCCTTCACCTGCATGTAGAACGCATCCATGAACCAGAAATAATTTCTTTTGGGTGCTATCTTGGCCAGATCTATTATGAAGTCTGTTGGGACCCTTTGTGGCTTGGGTCTGGTTTCTAGGAAAAATTCCATTGCCTCTATTCCTTCTTCTTGAGGAATTTGGGTGTAGAGGGAGTGACATCGAATGACACCATTAGATCTTGACTGGCATTGAAGGGTGAACCTTCTATTTTATTGATAAAGTCAGTGGTGTCTTTCAAATATGATGTCACATTATTCATGAAAGGTTTCAAGAAGACATCAACATATTTTGCGATTGGCTCCAAAATTGAGTCACACAAATTGTTGGTTATTTATTGTTTATGATTATTTAAGATTGAAAATTGTTTCATGGTGTGTCAAACTCGGACATATTGAAAACTATAAAATTGTTCACAATTAACGAGAAAGAAAAGTTATGAGTAAAACGTTGGTGCTTATGAATAAATTTATCAAAGCACAGAGTCTTCTTTAAATAAAGAGCAGCTTAAGAAAAATCGAGACCAAGTAATTGTTTATTTAATTAAAGTTACTTTACAGCACAAGCTATAGTTTCTTCAGATAAGTATAAGTGCTCAGATAGTATAACTATACCTGCTGAATTTCTATGGTTTTGTGTGTGTAAAATGTGAACCTAACTATAACATCCCAGTAACCTTTGTTTTTCTTAGTGAATTTCTATGGTGTTTTTTCTCTTAAGTAAAGTATATTTAATTACCAAACGTTAATCCAACCACTGGATCATGACCTTTGGCCATTTGTGGTGGGGTTTGGCCGCAGGGCCTACGGCCAATCTCACTTTGCACGCTGCCTTTGGCCGTGCACAGTTGGGGTTTGGTGTGTGAGTGGATGTTTTTTTTTTCTTCTTCAGTGGGCTGTGGTTCTGTGGATTCTCCATGGAGTTACGCTAGGGGACGCACTGAGCGCCACGGTGTATCCGTGAATTGGAAAATAAATATTTGGGCATTTCTTTGTCCATGAGGGGCCCCTCCAGGTGTCCGATGGGGCCAGGATACCTCTATCAGTTTTTATCAATTTCTTTCTCCCTGGGCCCAGCCCAGAAACAGGATGGTGGCCTCAACTTTCCTCTCCGGTTGGAGCCTTGATTTTGGCTCGAATCCGCATCCAAAATTAATAAAAGGGCTCTTTCTAGTGAAGATCTACCTTTCTGCAAAATTTGGTGTGATTCTGTTCAGCGGTTTGGGCTGTAGTCATGTCTGAAAATGGCAAAATCCCCATAGACATTAAACACAAAAGCACTGTGGGACCCCCCCTTTTTCTTGACCACCGCTTGACGAATCACCCCAAAATCTTCCAGGCAGCAGATAAAGTAACTAGTCCACTAGTTTTGAAAATCGTGTAATGATCCGTCAAACAGCAGCAAAGTTATTGGGAAAACAAAAAATGTTTCTTCTGTGTGAAAAGTTCGTTCTAACTATAACTACCTACTAGTTATCGCCAGTAGGTAGGATTAATATCACACAATTGCAGCACACTAGGAGTTTGGCCTAAAGTGTTTATTAATCGAGGAGAAAGAAATAAAGAAATGCCCATATTTTTATATAACTAGTGCTCATTGATATTGCAAAATATAATTTCACAATTCAAAAACAAAATTCCATAACATCAGATTAATTTGCATTAGAGATGAATTATTCATCAGAATAAAGTTCCTCATCAATATAATCTTTCAGTGCAGTTAATTCTAAGTAGAAGAGCCCGTAGCATTCCACAATTTCCAAAGCACAATTGAGACCAAATTGCAACCTGTTGGAGTTGATATATGAAGCCCTACCGGTCCTAGGAAGCTTGATTCCGGTCCAGGGAAGGCATGGCTTGGCAGTTCGGGCTGGACTGTTCCCATGAGGCACAGGGTCAGACTGATTTGCATATGGCCATGTCTGAACTGGGGTGGCAGAGTGGACTAAAGAACGGTGATGGATTAAACCCAGATCTGTTGACTGGGTGCGAGTGTTTGATTGGTTCAGATGCTCCGTCCATCACCACCCCCTTTTGTACCGCTTTTTTTGCCATAAGTTGGCAGGGCGTGCTCAGACGTGAGTCCCTTGCTCACTTTGCCACTGGATTCAAGCAAGCCTGGCTGAAGACGCTGGAATGCCAGAAACCGGTCCTAGGAAGCTTGTTTCCGGTCCAGGAAAGGCATGGCTTGGCAGTTCGGGCTGGACTGTTCCCATGAGGCACAGGGTCAGACTGATTTGCATATGGCCATGTCTGAACTGGGGTGGCAGAGTGGGCTAAAGAACGGTGATGGATTAAACCCAGATCTGTTGACTGTGTGCGAGTGTTTGATTGGTTCAGATGCTCCGTCCATCACCACCCCCTTTTGTACCGCTTTGTTCGCCATAAGTTGGCAGGGTATGCTCAGACATGAGTCCCTTGCTCACTTTGCCACTATTTCAAGCAAGCCTGGCTGAAGACGGCTGGAATGCCAGAAACCGGTCCTAGGAAGCTTGTTTCCGGTCCAGGAAAGGCATGGCTTGGCAGTTCGGGCTGGACTGTTCCCATGAGGCACAGGGTCAGACTGATTTGCATATGGCCATGTCTGAACTGGGGTGGCAGAGTGGGCTAAAGAACGGTGATGGATTAAACCCAGATCTGTTGACTGGGTGTGAGTGTTTGATTGGTTCAGATGCTCCCTCCATCACCACCCCCTTTTGTACCGCCTTGAATAAAACCCAGCATTGGGTTACTGATAACAACATTTTATCCCCATACCAAGCTGGATTTAGAACTAAAACAGGGACTGTTGACCAAATATTCTGCTTTCTCCCTCTCTGCTGGAAAACAGTGCTAATTAGGAAAGGCAGTCTGTTTGTTGCATTTATTGACCGCAAGACAGCATTCAATCTCGTGCTAAGGCAGAAATTGTAGCAAACCCGTAGGGATCTAGGTTTGTCGGAGGAAATCGTAGCTTTGCTCAATCGCCTACACAATGGAAAATCTGCCAGAGTGCAATGGGGTTTGCAAGGCCAACTTACAGACCCAATCTCTGTCACCAAGGGTGTTCCCCAAGGCTGCGTTTTGGCCCCAACACTTTATTCATTTTAATTTGTAAACTAATTTTTATTGCAGGTTTACAGTACATCTGATTTTTCGGTACATCTATTGCATTCCTGGTTCCTCGTTGTCCTCTCTGCTGTTTTTTTCTGTACAGAGCCATTTAGCCCATAACCCGGAGGTCGGGCGGCGTCTAGCAGGAGTGTGTTACTAACGCATTTATCATCAGCAATCATGATCCTTTTACTTAAGAGTGTGTACGCCTGCTTTTATTAGTTTCCCCCCCTTATCTCCTTTCGAAGTTTCCTTAAACTAACCACACCTCCCAGTCCCTCCCCCCTCACCCCGCTGCTCCCACCACCCATGCAGGAATGTTCTTTTATGTCTGATTCCATGGGTATTTTCAGGAGTCAATGTTTGTCTAGGTGTGTGATGTGCCTGGTATGCCTTGGGAGCTGCATCTGTCTGTGGTCGGGGCCTCTTCGTCTTCTTGCAGTGTACTATCCCTCAGGGCCTGCACCATCATTTCCCATGATGCCGCTGTATCCAACGCCCTAGTATCCGGTTTCCTACGAGCTGTTTGGTACCGGATCGTGCATTCACAAGCAGCCCATTTCAGGAGCTCATTTATCCATCGTCTGTGTGTAGGGCCTACTCTCGCTTTCCATTGTCTTGTGATTTCTCTTTTGGCCAGTATCAATCCCATGTCTATAAATTTGCTGGTGGTTTTATTTTTAGGCGTGTGTGGGAACCAGTGCAGTATGCAGACTGCCATATCAAAATGTACAGTTCTGTCCGTGACCTCGTTGAGCGTTTCGCCAATCGTCCGCTAATATTCCTGTAAGTCTGGGCAGGACCATAGCATATGGGTCAGCTCCGCTCCTTCTAATGCGCATCGTGGGCATGCCGCCTCGGGCACCCCAAAATATTTCTTGATTTTACTAGGAGTCATGTAGGCTCTATGAAGGATGTTAAAGTGAATTTGTTGAAAGCGCGCATTCCTCGTGCTCTTCCGAGCACGCCGCATTAATTGAGGCCAAGTTGTTTCCGGGATTTCCTTGTTAAGGTCTGCCTCCCATTTCGCTTTTAGCACCGTGAGTGGCGGCAGATTCTCCCGTAGCATTCTGGAGTATAAGCATGTTACTGCCTTACAGGTCCCGGCCGCCATCATTGTATATTGGCAGGCCATGGTTGTGATTGGCTCTGCGAGGCCCCCCTTCCAGTGTGCTTGTATGGCCCTCATCACCGCAGCGTGTAGGAGGTAGCCTCCCTGCGGGAGGTCATATCGCTCCTGCAGATCTTGGTACGGTATGAGTGCCCCATCCTCGTAGAGGTCGCCAATCATTTGTAGCCCCGCGTCCTCCCAGATCTGTAATTGCGACTAATCTCCCCCGTGGGGGAGTGCAGTCACCATCCCAAGCGGGATCTCTGGGGCATATGGGTGGTGCGTGCCCGCGCGCCGCAAGGAGCGGTTCCAGCAGAGTCTGAACGTTTGCTCTTCGAGTGTTAAATCTTTAAGGGCAATCCTCTGTTGTATGGTTATATACGCTAGAACATGCCGCGGTGTACCCCCGTCTCTTTCTTGCTCTGGGCCTTGGAATACTCTCGCCACTTCCTGTGTGAAGAGTTGCAATTGAGCTGCGAGGTAGTAGAGCTCGAAGTCCGGGACCGCTAAGCCACCCTCGTCCTTCGGGCGGGTGAGCGTCGAGATTGCTACTCTACATCTTCCCGAGTTCCATATGAATGAGGTCAGCTGCGACCTCAATCTGCGAAATACGGAGCTGGGCGCCCATATAGGTAGGGTGCGAAAATAATAAAGAAGTTGCGGCAGGGTGATCATTTTTAGTAAGGAAATGCGGCCTGTTACCGAAAGCGGGAGCGTGGCCCAAAAGTCCATGTTTCCCCTCAATGTCCGTAGACATCTGCCCACGTTGCCCTCTAACATATGTAAATGTAAATGTATTTGAGCTTATATAGCGCACAGCTACCCACAGTGGGTTTCCCGGCGCTTGCTTAGGGAACCCGTCCTGGTATTCCCCTGTGAGATAACCCCAGCAGGGTATCCACAAGGTGAAAGCCAGGCATCCCGCCGCGAGGGGCTACATATCTGTTGCCGTGTGGTATATGTAGACACCCAGGTATTTCAGGCAGGTGGGTTCCCACTAGAGCTGTGGTCAGTGGGCAGGCCGCGTCGTACCTCGGCGTAGAGGGAATAAGCACGTCTTGGACCAATTAACATTCAAGCCCAACAACTCTCCAAACCGCGTGAGTAGTCTCTCCGCCCCTTCCAGCGCTTCCTTCGCGTTCTCTAAGAATAATAGTAAGTCATCCACGTATAGGGAGATGTACTGTAGGCCCCCTCTGCTGTCCAGGCCCCTGAAATGTGTCCCTGTTCTTGCCTCCGCTGCAAGGGGTTCAATCGCCAGGGCGAACAGGGGGATAGGGAACACCCCTGTCTGGTAACCCGCTCCACCGGATATTGGTGGGAAACAAGGGGGCCCACTCGTACCCTAGCCACCGCTGCGGTGTATAATGCTCTCATCCATCTGATGTAACCTTCCCCTAGCCCAAATCGATCCATGACTTTGTACAGGTACTCCCATTCCAGGCTGTCAAATGCTTTCTCTATATCTATCGAAAGAACCAGGGGTGTTTGGGCATCTGTATACGTGTCTTCCAACAGACGTGTGAGTCTCCTAATATTAATGGTCGTGCTGCGCGCAGGTATAAATCCGGATTGATCCGTATGGATCAAGTTAGGCATGTGCTGTAGGAGTCTGGTTGCCCAACACTTTATTCATTGTTCATTAAGAGTGTGGTACAGTCTCTTAGTGTGAAACCAACAGACGCTCCTATGTTAGGCAGGGAAAAGGTAGTTTCTCTTCTTTTTGCAGACAATACCTTTTTCGTACCTAAAACACCTGGACGGCTTCAACAGTTGCTATATATGTTCCAAGAATTCTGCAATACCAAAGGCTTAAAAAATAATACACAAAAAACCAAATGTATGGCCCTGAACCCAAAAAAATGTTTTCGGGGCTGTCTGAAGCTCGGAGGTATCCAGCTTGAAATGGTCAGTGCCTTTCGTTACCTAGAATTAAAGATTGCAGAAAATCTTTCTTAGAAACCTTATATAAGCAAGATGGGTTTGAAGCATAAACAGATGTCCGGGGTCCTAGGGAGAGAACGCTGGTTGTCTTATAGCAAACCAATAAGTTCTGAACTCCTGGTATATGATGCCAAAGTGGTGAGCTCTTTGTCATATGGTGCAGAGTTATAATGCCTGGAATGTGTTGAGGAACTTAGTACCTTAGAATCTAAGTACTTAAGAGGCCTAGGAATGTTACCCTAGAGGGCCCCCTTCTTCCCCTCTTGCTAGATTTGGGCAGACACTCATGTACCTCCAAACTGATATTACGTCCTTTGCTACTTTGGCTTAAGATCAAGACAACCCCTGAATTATTGCTGTACACTCGTGCTATGGATGTAAAGTGTATTGACACATCCAGTAAAATCAGCTGGCTGCGAGGGATTAAGAAATTGCTTATAGCAATCGCTATGGGCAAGGTATGGGAAGTTAACAACCCAACCTTGCTTCCTCGGAAATGTGATATATAGAATGCTTATTGGGGATGGGTGCTCAAGGTGGAAATGAGCTGGGCACAGGGGAAGCTTACGCTAGACTTTCTGGCTCATAAATTAACTCGTTCCCTGGAAGGATAAATTGACGTCATAGAACATCCAGGGGATAGGAAATTATATACCCAGTTCAGGTTTGGTACATTGCCCCTGAATGTTTTTACTAGCAATCCAGTTAGCAGGAACAAGGCACCCTTAGATGCCCGGGTTGTAATAACCACCACGAAATTCTACCCCAAGTAATTTTTGTCTGCCCATTCTATACAACGCCAAGGAAAAATTGGCTTATCCAGATCTGTAAGATATTAGGATCAATTATCGGATCGCATTGAGGATCCTGAAGATCGATGCTAGGCCTCTATTCGCCTGTGCGGTGGCAAAATTCTTGGGTCAAATGTGGGGTATTAGAGGGAGGGCCCAAAGGTTGGCTAAATAAGTGATACTTTATTTAAATTATATAATCCATAACAGTACGAATATTCCCTTGTAGATGGAGCCCCTTCAGGGTTGTTAAGGGAGCACTTTGCCCACTGGTACTTTGATGTTATTCTATGGATCCTTCATAGTTTTATTGTATTTGATGAGTTTGAAATTTGATGTACTTCTATTACAGTCTTATTGCGCTTAATATATATATTAGGGCTGACCTTAAACAGTTTACCTCCAAATGCTATTGGTTCTAAGGAACAGACGCGTACAATTGCTGCCCTTTATTTATAATATTGATTGTATCTGATTGTATATATTTTATTATCTAACTGTGTATTTTATGTAGTGTCATTAACTTTCGGTTTTTACTTATCTTTCGCAAAGCTTTAAGGTTGGGAAACATATTATACAAAAAATAGTTTCCACTGAGATTTCGAAGCGTAAGGGATGTTGTCAAACAACTTTTCATCAGGTTTATTATGGTACAGTGATTATTTTTACCAGTAGCACTCTCTAGGTAGTTTCCCCGCAGCTGAAAAATACCCTTAAACCCTCATTTAGTTTGGTAAATGTGGCGCCAAGTCACTCTCTGACGCTTTACCAGTATCACCACCCACTTCTTCACTGGCTCGCCGGAGATGGGAACGAAGCATTGCACCTGGGTGTAGATAAGTTGGATCCTGGTAGGGCATACCAGGCAGGGTTTTTGTGGGAAGGGGGATTCTAATAGAATGGAAGAAGCTTAGATAAAAATGTTGACCAAATATTACCCCCATGGAAATTCTACTGAATGACACAGGATGCAGAGTGAAAGAATTAATCCATCAGCGGGTATCAGAGTACCAGTTATGTTTAGAAAAATTATTCTAAAAAGAAGTACCTCTTAGGACACCTTAAATCAAGACAATGATACATCAATGCACAAAATGCAAAACTGCAAGGCTATATATAATGCACAACAAGGCAACAATTAATTTTTCTCCTTTCTTCTTACTTTTTGGGAGTAGTCTTGCGTCCAGCAGCGATTGAGGTACAAATCGTTCAAGATGGTGTTGGGACAGTAGCTTTTACCCTTTATGGTGCTAAGACACATGTCCCCACCATCCTTTCACATCCTTAATGGAATCAATGAAGTTGCCCTCCATGGTTTTGAGAATGTGAGACCAATTGATGGTGGAGAGGCAGCACTGCTCATCATTCTATTCAATTCACAACGAGGCCCATATTATTCTCGTAAGACTGTAACGGCCAACCTCCCTCAAGTGAACCATTTCATAGACAACCAAGGCATAGTTGAGGAGATGACCATGCGGCTTGGTAAAAGATTCTTGAGGTTGTCCAGCCCATAGACACAGAAGAGAAGCAGGTAGTTGGAGAGATATATCATATATGGACCAGTTATGATATATCTGTAAGAGACATATATTAGTTATAGATTCCCTACCTTAGAATTACCCCCAGGCGTCAGACTGGTTCTGGAGATCTTTTCTTTAGCAGTACCCCTGTACATCTGTAGGTGGCGCTGGAATGACGTCGTGGTATCTACTTAGACGCCGCCCCTGCTCGCTGATGTCAGTTCTTTACACGTTATTCCACGCCAGAAGCGCAGAGCCATGCAGGCCACTGATCACTGGTGCACAAAACTAGGGCCCTGAAAGGAAGTCCTTTACTCTAGAAGTCAGTTCGCAGAACGGGGAGGATGGTCGGGGGGGTAAGGAATCTATAACTAATATATGTCTCTTACAGATATATTATTACCGAAGGTAAGTAACTTGTTCATCTGAAAGAGATTATTAGTTATAGATTCCTTACCTTAGAATAGATACCCCAGCAATACCAACCCCGGAGGTAAAATGATAATGCACGTTTTGGGTCCAGACAGTGTCTCTTCCTCCCTGGAAGGGTGCGGGGGTGGGAAGAAGGTGGGCAAAGTGACAGTCTGTCGTATGTGGAAAGAGGTAGCCACTTTGGGAAGAAAAGAAGGTTGAGTTTGAAGGACAACCTTGTCCAGATGAACATCAAGGAAAGGAGGTTTAGATGACAGAGCCTGAAGCTCACTCACCCAGCGAGCAGAGGTGATGGCAACCAGAAAAGCAGTCTTTAGAGTCAAGAGTCTGAGAGGACAATTATGTAATGGCTCGAAAGGAGCACACATAAGCTACGTTAAAACCAGATTCAAGTCCCACTGGGGCATTACGAAAGGAGTAGAAGGAAAGAGGTGAGTAAAGCCCTTAGGAAATCTATTTACAATAGGGGACTTGAAAAGAGAAGGGCGAAATGGCCAAAATATAGCCTTTAAGGGTGCCCAGAGCAGAGTCCTGCTGGGCGAAAGAAAGAATGATGAGGAGAACCTCTAAAAGGGGGGCAGAAATGGGGTCCACAGCCTTTGCTGCGCACCATGCCAACAAATTTGTTCCATCTACAGGCGTATACTGTTTTAGTGGAGGGATGCCTGGCTACCGAGATTACATTACAGACTTCGGGAACAAGGTTGAAAGCGGTCAACTGTCGCTGCTCAATCTCCACGCAAGGAGGTGGAGGCTGGACAGGTTCGGGTGGAGGACCGTCCCATGTTTCTGCAACAGAAGATACCCCTGAAGAGGCAGTCTAATCGGAGGATCGATGGCCATGTTCAGGAGCTCAGGATACCAGACTCTTCGTGCCCAGTCCGGAGCCACAAGAATGACTTAAGCCCGGTCGCGTTTGATCTTCTTCAGCACTCAGCAGAAGTGGTAGTCAAGTCAAGTCAGATAATTTATATAGCACGCTACATACCCAGAGGTCTCAAGGCGCTTGAAGAAGGGTGGGGAATTATTGGTCGAATATCCAAGTTTTAAGTTGCTTTCTGAATGTTGGGTGGTTTTGAGTGAGGCGAAGGTGGGTGGGAAGTGAGTTCCAGGTTTTAGCTGCCAGGTAGGAGAAGGATCTTCCTCCCATGGTGGTTTTGTTGATGCGAGGTACAACAGCAAGGGCTTGGTTGGAGGAGCGTAGCTGGCGGGAGGGGTGTAGAAGGAAAGTCGTGTGTTGAGGCATTCGGGTCCAAGTTCGTAAAGTGCTTTGTGAGCGTGGGTTAGGAGGCGGAATGTTATCCTCTTATTAACGGGGAGCCAGTGGAGGTTTTTCAGGTGACTAGAAATGTGGTCTTTACGCGGGATGTCTGATATGAGTCTGGCTGATGAGTTCTGGATGCGTTGGAGTTTTTTCTGAATTTTTGCGGTGGTACCGGCATAAAGGGTGTTTCCGTAGTCCAGGCGGCTCGTGACCAGTGCGTGGGTGACCATTTTTCTAGTTTCGGTGGGAATCCAGAGAAATGTTTTTTTGAGCTTGCGAAGAATGTTGAAGCAAGATGATGAAACGGCGTTGACTTGTCTGTTCATCGAGAGTGAGGAGTCCAGGATGACGCCCAGGTTCCGTGCGTGGTCCTTCGGGATGGGTGCTTTTCCAGGGGCCTCTGACCACCAAGAGTCATCCCAGGCGGAGGGGGAGGTACCTAAGATAAGGACTTCTGTTTTGTCTGAGTTCATTTTCAGACGGCTGTGCTTCATCCACTCGGCTACTTCTTTCATTCCTTCATGTAAGTTGGTTTCGGCGGTGTTCGGGTCTTTGGTGAGTGAGAGGATCAGTTGAGTGTCATCAGCGTAGGAGATGATGTTGAGGTTGTGTTGGCGTGCGATGGTCGCAAGGGGGCTCATGTATACGTTGAAGAGGGTGGGGCTGAGTGAGGATCCTTGTGGCACGCCGCAAATGACTTCAGTGGCCTCTGCTTTGAATGGTGGAAGGCGGACTCTCTGAGTTCTTCCGGTAAGGAACGAGGTGATCCATTCCAGTGCTTTTCCTTGGATTCCGATGTTTCTGAAGGCGTTGTAGCAGGGTGCTATGACAGACTGTGTCGAAGGCTGCGGAGAGGTCAAGGAGGATGAGGGCGACTGTGTCTCCATTGTCCAGTAGAGTACGAATATCGTCTGTAGCTGCGATGAGTGCGGTCTCAGTGCTGTGTTTTGCTCGGAATCTGGACTGTGAGGAGTCGAGGGATTTGTTGATTTCGAGAAAGGCGGCGAGCTGGTTGTTGACAGCTTTCTCGATGACTTTGGCCCGGAAAGGAAGGAGCGAGATGGGGCGGTAGTTTTTGAGTTCGGTGGGGTCAGCTGTGGGTTTTTTCAGAAGGGCGCTGAGTTCGGCGTGTTTCCAGATTTTCGGGAAGGTGGCGGAGTTGAGGGAACGAAAAGCGTCGCCCAGCAAGTGCTGCCTTGGAAATTCCTATGTGCAGAACTGCTGACATTGCGCGTTCTATTCGGTGGCATACAGATCTAACCAAGGCTCTTCCCACTGCTGAAAGAGACCTTGCACCATCTCCGAGTAAAGACGCCATTTGTGATCCATGAAGCACCGGCGGCTGAGTTGGTCTGCCCTGGCGCTCCGTGAACCTGCCATGTGTTGAACCACAAAGAACATGCCCTGATGTTCCAGCCATGTCCGGAGGCGAAGGGCCTCTTGACTTAGGGTCCACAACCCCACCCGCCCTGTTTGTTGCAGTACCACATTGCGGTGCTGTTGTACGTGAACACCTGCACTACTCTTCCCTGGACAGAAGGAAGGAATGCTTTCAGTTCGAGACAAATCAGGTGCGACTTCAGCATGTTGATAGAGGTCCCCCGTAGTCTGGAGGTGGGAGATGACAGCCTGGGGCGAGCCCGCCTTCAACAGCCAGTCATTGAGATAGGGGAAGACTGGAACCCCTGATCTGCACAGATGAGCTGAGACCACCGTTATCACTATTGTGAACACCCGAGGGGTGCTGGTAAGGCCAAAGGGGAGCAGGTAAAATGAAAATGCTTGCGGCCTACCATGAACCGTAGGTAACGCCGGTGGGCAGGCAGAACGGGGATGTGAAAATAGGCGTCCTTCAAGTCCAACGGTACCATCCAGTCTCCACGGTGGAGGGCAGACAAGACCTAAGCCAGGGTCAACATTTTGAACTTCTTCCGTAGGATCCGGTTGACGTCCCTATGATCCATGATAGGATGCAGGCCTTTGTCCTTCTTGGGCACCAGGAAGTAGTGGGAGTAGCAACCACGACCTACTTCTGAAGTAGGGAACCGCTCAATGGTTCCCTTGGCCAAGAGAGCCGTGACTTCCTAACGGAGAAGGGTCAAGTGATCCTCCATCATGCAATAGAGTGTTGGCGGCAGGAAGAGAGGGGGAGTCTCGAAGGGGAGGGAGTAGCCCCTTCGGACTATCTGCAAAACCAACCTGTTCACTTGTGAAATTCTGATCAAGTACCATTTGTCAAAGCCTTTTCTAGTTCCCATTGAACCCAGTTGCTGGATTCCCATAAGGGCATTACCTTGGTGATTTTGTTCTTCCATCCTAGCTTAGAAAGGGTTGAGTGCCATTAGCAGACTATTAGTGCCGTGGGCCCTTCCTGCGAGCGGAGCTGTGAATCAGTATAGAGCACTTGGAGATATCCCTTTTTCTGGAGAACCAGCTGATCCATCCGATAAGCAGGTTCTGATACTGGTTGGTGAACCCATTTACTTATAGTTCCTAGTTGAGTCATCTATAATAAGTTTGAAGGTTGGGCAATGCAATTCCTCCCTAGTACCAGCTACTGGTCAGTTTGCTAAGTGCGATCTGTGGGGAGCCCTCATTCCATAAGAGGGTTCGGACAGCACTATCTATTGAGTTAAAGAATGTATCATGAATTGGAAATGGTGTATTTTGCATAATGTAGAGAAATCGCAGTAGTGCTATAATTTTAAACAGTGCCGCTCTAACCAGGAGGGAGAAACCTCCAATGTTGGACATATTTTTTAAGTCGGGTCAGGGGGCCTTGCAGATTGCAGGCCTGAAAACAAGCCGGGTCAGGTTTTTACAGATTCCAAGATATCAGAATGCCTCCATAGCTATTTGTGTCTCACTTTCTGTGAGCAGGGAGGGCCTCTGCCCGCAGAGGACAAACACCACCAATTTAGAACTGCTCATTGTGTAGCTCAAATACCTGCTGAAAGTAACAAAGATGTTTAGTATTCTGGTGATAGAGGAACAGGGAGAGGCAACATATAGAAGGATATCATCTGCATACAGTGATATGTTGTCTTCCCAGTCCCCTTTCCAGCGAATACCTCATACTGGTGGATCCTTTTGGATCCAGGTTGCCACCAGTTCCAGCATTAACCCAAATATTAAGAGGGCTAAGGGGCAGCCCTGCCTTGTTGTAAGGGAAACACTTGCAATCTCTTCCCATTGACCTCTACCTGTGCTAGGGACTCTGACTATAAGAGACTGAGCCAAGACAGGAAGCGCGGTCCGGAACCCATTCGCTTAAGCATCACAAACATATAAGGCCACTCAATGGTGTCAAAAAGCCATGCGCATGTCAAGGGATAGAACCACAGCATCCTCTAGGATCCGGTGATAATGTTCCAGCACCCCATGGAGGCGCCTAAGATTTAGGGCGCCCTGCATAAACCCAGATTGGTCTGTATAAACTAAGGTGGAAAGCTTTGGAAGAAATCGTAGGGCTAATAATTTTGCTAGAAACTTTGCTTCCGCAATGAGATAAGTCTGTAGGAGATACATTGGTCCCGTGGCTTTCCCTCCTTATGTATTACTACTTTAGTGCCTAGCCTTTGGTCTATCAAGAGCTTGCTGACTGTCCTGCTTTCATCAAACTTTGCCAGCAAATGTGGTAGAGTAGCGATTGCTGTGAGCTTATATAGTTCTTTTGGGATACCATTCTGAACCAATGCCTTACCCGAATTTAAAGCTCTAATCGCCTGCATTATTTTGTCCTCAATGAGGTCGTTGTCTACCAGCTGCCTTTCCTCCGCAGTCAGGGCGAGGAGCGGGATTCTGCAAGGAACTCTAGAGAGTCCTGTTCTGAAAATACAGACTCTGTGGAGTAGTCCCTTTAAGTTTGTTCCTGGCCTCTTCTGTCACCCAATCTCTATAGTCTTGTTGTTTAAGTTTTAGTGTATGCTGTAAGTTGTCATTGCCCTTTCTCACTAATTGAATTTCGAGGTCCATAATGTCTTGCTCAAGCTCAGTCACTTTTGCTCTCTTTTCTCGTTTGTTGCCCTGAAATCAGGGAGAGGGCTTAACCTCTGACCACTGCATTATATGCCTCCAACAGTCCCTTCGCTGATGGAGCTGCATGTGTATTGTCTTGAAAGTAGTGTTCAGTGGCCTCAATAAGTCAGTTCCTTATTGCTGGCACTTTAACATACCAAAGGGTTAATAGCAACTGGGCCCGATAGACATGGGTCACCCACTTTATACCCACTTTCCTGCAGTAAAACAACGTCAGGTGAGTGTCTTTTGATAAAGTGGATTACTATACCCAGTTTGACTTTATTCCCTTACCTGTTCACATTCCAGGCCATTAATTTAAGTTCAGCTGGAGATTGTCCTGTAATGTGGTGACTAGTATTCTATCTGTTGTAGGCCTGTTTTGTGGCCCTTTCGGATCCTTCCCCCCATGAGTAGCTGTCAAAATATTGGTGCTGACCGCAATGCTCGGGTTGTGGTAATGAATGTCTACTGCTTGTCTCATTAAACATAGCATAGAAAAATACACTAAAACTGCCCCCTCCTTTCCTTCCTTCCTTTTCCCGTCCCACCCCACATCCCTGCCTGACGGTGCTCCAACTGCCCGCCCCCCCAACTCAGCAGAGAGCCTGTTGACCAATTCCAACCTAACGAACATAGGGAATGTAGGCTTACCCTCTATCTTTCCCCCTCCCCCCTTCGTCCCTATGATTATTTCCTCTACAGAAAGGATGGAGTTTGAGCTGCCATAGCTCAATATGTTTCTCCACTTCAAGGTCTGTTTCGGCTTGAGTCTATTATTGGATTCTGGTAGAGTACATGCCCCCCCTCACCCACCACAGTGACAGTCATTATATCGATAGCGAACACTTCAATGCTTCTTTCCCGAGGTGGGTGTCCTCTGTTGTTCGATCTCCAGGCACCATGGCATCATTGTTGTTTTTCTTAGTCTCCCGCGGTGGGCCTTAGCACCAGGGCCTTCCACTGTACTCCAACACTGAAGCCATTCCCACGCAGACTCAGTTGTTGTGAAGATCGAAACCTTCCTGTCTGATTCCACCTGTAGGCATGCCGGGAAGAGCATTGAGTACTTTACCCCCTTATCTTTAAGTGCTTTCGTCACTGCTAAGAAACTGCGTCTCAACCTCCACATCCTTAGGGTAAAATCCGGGCAGAAGGTGTCCTGTGCGTTTTCAAATAGGACCGCAGGAGCAGTGCGGGCTGTCTGGAGTATCATGTCCCGGTCTCTATAATTAAAGAGACGCGCTATGATAGGTCTAGGCGGGGCCCCAGGTCTGGGCCGCTCCCTTTGGCACCCAATGGGCCCTTTTCACTGAAGACAATTTTGAGAGCCGCCTAGGTTGGAGATATTTGTGGATAAGGTCTTCAACAAATAGATCTGTTGGTGGTCCCTCTGCCCATTCAGGGATCCCCAGCATTCGAACATTATTGTGTTGTGACCAACCTGCTTGAACTTAGAGTCTGGCTTCCAGGTTAGGGTTGAGTGTTTACATTTCCTTCATTTGAGCCTTGAGCACGGTTTTATCTTGGAGTAGAGTCTCAGCGGAGTCTTCTACTGCTTGTACTCTCACCCTGATATTGTGTAGGTCTGCTCGTAACAACGAGACCTCCATCGTGACTGAGTCTATCCGACTCTCCAAAGCCATATGCACCCCTCGTATTGGCTGCCATTATATCGTGGAGGGATAGTGTACCCTCATTGGGGGCTTCCGGTGACTCGAGGAGCAGGTGCTTGTGGGGAATTACTTGGGCATCCGCTCCTTTCTGGAGAGTGAATTTATCAATTTTCGTTTGGTGGCTGATCTGCGGGTCCCCCCTCCCCAGTCATCTTGGAGCACAACCTCAGTTGAGTGTGTGGTGTGAGTCATATAGGACCCAGGGTCAGCTGCTGCCGCCTGCCAGGAGTCACCGAGGTAACCACTACAGCCTGTCAGGGTTTCTTAGATGATCCCCGCCCCTGCCCCCCCAAGCTCCCCCCCGAGCCTTTGGTTGGTCTGGGAGATGCTAAGGCCCTGGTCCCACATAGCCATTACAGGTAAGGGGATTCCCATTACAAGTTTGTGGACCTGGGTAGCAATCAATATAGAAGAACAATGGTCCTCAAACCAAAAGCTTTCACAGTATCTGAATTAATCACAAGTTCATAATTCTTTGTGGAGCAACCAAATTCTCACTCTACAATTGGCAAGTACAATTGGAACCAAGAAACCAACTTCTTATATAACAACTTTTTATTTACAAAACTGATATTTTTTAAAAAAAATTATATATATATTATACATTTTTTATATATACATTTTTGGTTGCTGTGAAAGCTTTTGGTTTGAGGACCATTGTTCTTCTATACTGGTCACACATAGAGTATCTCAATCGGTAGGGTTACTTGTTTTTTCACCTCTTTATATTATTAATGCCGCCACAGGTTTGGCCGCCGCTTTGGCACTCTCAAGACTTGGAGGATGCTCACAGGAGGCTCGTGGACTAGTTAATGCCTTACTTAAATATGGATCTTGGTGTGTTTTTGGAAGCAGTGGAGATATTCTTGAAAAGGTGCTGTATCGATAGAGGTGCGCTTCTGTTTTGCCTTGTGGTTCTTGGGCATTCAGCACTTTCCCATTTGCTCCCCGAGCTTGTATGTGGCGCTGGGGATTGTAGCCTAGCAAATGGCAGCCCGACCAGCTATCCCAACCAGGCTAGGGATTTAGCGCTTCACACTTCGTGATTTCTTGCACTGACTCAGTGGTCCGCCCCTCGTATCAAGGCACTCTTGAAGTGGACGCATTTGCAGTTTTGCGTGAGGTTCTATAAATATACAAGATGCCATCATTCCTATGAGCTGCATGAACACTCGAGCTGGAAGCGAGTGTTGCAGCTTGAATCTTGTTAGGAGAGTTTGTACACTTGTTATCCTGGTTGGAGAGGGATAGGCTAGTGTCAGTTGGGTGTTTATTGTAGCACCGAGATATTGTTGTATGTGTGAAGGTTGCAGATGTGACTTGGTGTGATTTACTGTGAATCCCAAGTTGTGGAGCAGTTGAATTGTGGCATGAGTGTGTTGTACACACTGGATGTATGAGCTGGCTTTAATGAGCTAGTCGTCTAGGTATGGGAAGACGTGTATATGTTGTCTTCTTAAGTGTGCTGCTACTACTGCTAGGCATTTGGTAAACACCCTTGGCGCTGTTGTGACTCAGAATGGGAGCACTTTGAACTGGTAGTGCTGCCCGTCTAGCACAAATCTGAGATATTTTCTGTGCGCTGTGTGGATGGGAATGTGGAAGTAGGCGTCCTTGAGATCTAGAGTGACAAGGAATAGTTTTGTAACAGGAGTGGAAGGATTTGTTGGAGTGTGACCATATGAAAATGATCCGACTGTATGTAAATGTTTAGAGGTCTGAGGTCTAGGATAGGTCTTAGAGATCCGTCCTTCTTTGGGATTAGAAAATACTGGGAGTATACTCCTTTGTTTTGCTGATGCTTTGGGACTATTCTATCGCATTTTTCTGCAGGAGGGATATTACTTCCTGTCTGAGCAGTGTTAAATGTTCTTGTGACATTGGACACTGCTTGGGTTGTATGTTGGGGGGGGGGGGGCGGTGGATGTTAGTTCTAGACAGTAACCTGATTGAATTATTTGAAGCACCCACCTGTCTGATGTGATATTTTCCCAGGCTGGCAGGTATTGTTGTAGTCTTCCCCCGGCAGGAGTGGAATGGAACGGGGGAAGGGAAGGGGAGTCATTGGGCAGGGGTAGAGGCAGAGCTGGAGTTGTTGTTTTTACCTCTGCCTTTATTATTGTCACCCCTTACTATAGGTGGATTGTGTAGGGGCTTTGTATGAGGTAGAAGGTGTGTCCGAAGAGTATCCCCTGGTGACGCCTCGATAAGATGAGTGGCAAAATAAACGTCTGGGAGCCTGCGACTGCAGGGCTCCCATAGATTATGCTGCATCTGTATCCTTTTTGATTTTTTCAAGTGATACATTTACATTGGGCCCGAATAAGTGTTGCTCATCAAAGGGTTGATTAAGTATAGCACTTTGGACTTCAGGTTTGAACCCTGATATGCATAGCCAGGCATGTCTAGGCAATAAAACACTAGTGTTAACTGTCCTGGAGGCAGTGTCTGCTGCGTCAAGTGCACAACGAATAAAGGAGTTTGTAATAATTTTTTTCCCTTCTTGGAAGAGCTCATTTGCTCTATCTTTGTACTTATCAGGGAGGTGACGCATTAGTGATTCTAATTCGTCATAATGTGCCCTGTTATATCTGGCCAATAATGCTGGTGTATTGGGAATACGCCACATGTTTGCTGCTTGAGACACAGTTCTTTTCCCTGATGCGTCAAGTAGCTTAGACTCTTTATCTGGTGGGGGAGCTTCACCTGATGTTTGTGAGTTTGCTCTCTAGCGTGCAATGGAAACTACAAGTGAGTCTAGTGGTACTGGACCTTTAATATATGCTGGGTCTGAAGGGGCAGCTTTATTTTTTTTCTCTATTCGAGGGTTAATGACCAGGGTTCTGACTGGGTCCTTGAAGACTTCAGGAGCATGCTTAATCACTCCTTTAAGCATTGGTAAAATGGATGAGGACCTTTGTGCATTATTAAAGGTATCCATTAGAAAGTCTTCATCTACAGGGTCTGTATGCATATCTACCCCATGATATTGCGCGGCTCTGTGTATCAACTGATTAAAACCCATAGTGTCTTCAGGTAGGGAAGGCCTTGAGGGGTATATGAGGGACATTTGGGACGTCTGGGGTGTTATAATCATCCCACGGGTCAGGTGAGCCTGGAGGAATAGATGGATCATGTATGTTAGCCCCTATATCATCAGAGCTATCATCTCTATTGTCATCGTCTGGTATGATAGAGGATGTAGGGGAATGTTGTGGTAGGGGAGCAGGTGGTGATGGTATAGGTGGAGGAGAAGGGGAAGGAAGTCTTAAAGGAGAGGTTGCCATGTCCTTCTTCTATGAATGAGGAGTTGGCGCTGGTGTATCCAGTGGTCGCTTTCTTGAAGCTAAAGTTAGCTGTCCAGTGATTGGGTCTTTAGCTAGATTCTTTTGTGCAGGGTTTGGATGAAATAAGTCCGATGCAGGAGGCCGATCTTTTGGTGCGGAGGGAGGTTTCGGCACCAAAGCGGTTTCTTTTTGTTATTTGGCAATGTCTTTAACCAGAGAAGCAGGAGTCTTTTTCGGCTCCGATGATTTTTTCGGCTCCGGTATATTTTTTGGATCCAATGTTTTTTTCAGTTACGGTGGTCTTTATGAATCCGAAGCGGGTTTGCTTGGTTCCGACCTTGGTTTCGGTGCCGAAGGAGTAGCGGTATGCTTCAGCACCGGTGGTTTGGATGTCGGCGGTGCCGGTAGGTGTGGGCCAGCACCCGTGGGAAGGCAGACTCGAGCCAGAGTCGCCTGAAGGTTTAGTTAGCTTTTTACCTGGGCCCGAAGGTGGGGCAGTAGAAGAAGTGAGTCGGTGTGCACCCGAGCCCGAGGGCGAGGGTGTGACCGGGGCCTTCTTTGGATGTGTCGAAGAAGGGTCTTGGTCGACATTCTTACTTACGACCTGCTGTGCTGGAGTGATGTCCTCGACTTCTGAACCTTCTGCCTCGGAGTTGCTGTCGATGTTGTGTTGTTCTGGGACGTCGACGCCTTCTTCAAAGAAGTCGTCTGGAATCGGAGCTGAAGATCGAGCCATTGTTCTCCTAGCTCTTCGGTCCCGGATAGTCTTTTTGGAGCGGAGAGAGACACAAGCGGAACAGTCTCTGGCCTTGTGCCCCGAGAGAGGCAAAGGTTACACACTTCATGAAGGTCGGTGTGGGGAAACTTTGACCCACATTGTGGACACGTTTTAAATGGCGTCCTTTCCATGAGCTGGAATCGAGGCATAGTTAGGCCCGAAGGCTGTCGACGATGACCGGAATCGAAATCTTCGGTGTTGAAGAGTAGCGTTGACTGGGAAAGCGTTCAAAAGTAATTTTCTGTAAGTTGGTGAGGATTGCGCGCCGAAGGAAATCGGTTCCAACACGGAGCGCTGGAAACACATCCGAGCCCGGTGGCAGAAAAAAACAATCTAGGGATGGAGCTGATATCCATGCGCAGTATCATCCAAAGGAGGAGTCACCTATCCCGTGACTTTCAAAGACTTTTCTACACCAAAACAAACTGCAAACATCCGGGCCCAAAACTAGTAGGCCATCTATGCACAGTGTGTAATCTGCAGCTCATATGTCTCGAACATATTTATTTATTTATTTATTTAAACATTTGTAAAGCACTACAAAGGCCCTTGGGCATCTCGGCGCTGATATCTGCTAAATTCAGCCCTAAAGGAGGATCTACTTATTGGTCAAATAACCAAGTTTTGAGTTGTTTCCGAAAGGACCACAAAGAAGGACTGTTCTTTATGATTAGCGGCAAAGAGTTCCAGAGCTTGGGTGCGGAAACAAGAAATCTTCTGTCACCCCATGAGACCAGTTTGGTACGGGGTACTTCCAGCTGGAAGAGATTAGAGGACCGCAGGGACCTAGCGGGCCGGTAGGGGATGAGTTGTTGAGTCAGAAAGGCCGGTCCCTGGTTGTGCAGTGCCTTATAGACAATGCACAGAGCCTTAAACTTAGCTCTGTTCCTAATGGAAAGCCAATGCAACTCTCTGATAGTGCTCGAGACTGATTGGAATTTGGGGATGTTACCCAGCAGTCGGGCAGCGGCATTTTGAATAGTCTGCAGCTTGTTGAGGACTCTCTCTTGGGCATTCAAAAATAGAGCATTACAGTAGTCCAAGGTGGATAAGACCAAGGACGTGATCAAGGTTTTGCCAGCTGAGGTAGGGAGAAAAGGAAGGATTTTTTTGATGATTCGTAGTTTATAAAATGCGGAGGAGGCAATCTGATTTGCATGAGGAAGAAAAGTAAGCCTGTCATCAACCATAACACCCAGGTTCCTTACCTTGCTGACTGGGGTAGGCGGTGAGCCCATGGACTGTGGCCACCAGCGAGAAGACCAATCTGGGGATAAGTGTCAAAAGATGACCACCTCAGACGTATCCGAGTTCAATTTGAGACAGTTGGCGGCCATCCAACTTCCTATAGCCTGCATGCCCAGATTGAAGTTGTCAGCCACTTTTTATCCGTCATTTCTGATGGCCAAGACCAACTGGGTATCGTCAGCATAGGAAGTAAGGCTCATCCCATGAGCTCTGATGGTGTTGGCAAGGTCCGACACGTATATAATAAAAAGTGTCGGACTCAGGGATGAGCCTTGGGGGACTCCGCATGGCAGGGACAGGGTGGTAGATTGAAAAGGCCCTATGGTGACCACCTGAGTCCTTCCGGCAAGGAAGGATGCCAGTAGGGCCTTAGCCTTATGCTTAATCCCCAGATCTTCGACACGGTCGATCAAAATAGCATGATCGACCGTGTCGAATGCTGCTGAAAGGTCCAACAATATCAAGACCGCAGTGCCACCCGCATCACGAATGATTCGGATATCCTCTGTGGCCTTGATCAGGGCCGTCTCCGTCCCATGGTGTTGGCGAAAACCAAACTGAGAATCATCCAATAAATGATGGTGTTCTATAAAGGCTGACAGTTGGGCGTTTCGGCCTTTTCGACAACTTTGGCCAAGATGGGCAAATTGGCAATCGGTCGATAGTTCTTAAGCTCAATCCTGTCTAAATTTGTTTTTTTCAGCAGTGGCTTCAGTAATGTCTTTTTTAGGTCAGCGGGATAGACTCCAGTGGTAATCACAGTATTACATATATTAGTAATTGCTGGAAGCAGAACTTCCAAAACTATATATATATATATATATATATATATATATATATATATATACACACACACACACACACTATGCCTGCACTGCAGTGTGAGTTTAAGAAATAAGTGACAAAAATTGATATCTGCAGCAAAGAAGGTGGATGCATGTAAATCTACTATATGCTGCAAAAAAAGGTAGATAACATTTTCTGTTCTTAGCATGTGTGGCTGTAGAGACAGGATTTGCTTAGACTGTAAAGCACTATTCTCTACAAGTGGTGGTCAGCCAATGGATGGTGCAGATGCCTGGTTCTTAGTACCGTCTGCCCAACCACAGTCTGTTGACAGCTAAGATATCCACAAAACAGGGCTTGATAAATGCATGTGTAGTTGACCAGGTGACTTGGAGTTCTTAGTCTGATTGAGGTAGAAAAGGGATACCACCTTGGGTAGGAACTTGGGATTAGTTCTGAGAACAACTCTGTCCCTGTAAACCTGAAAGAAAGACTCTTGTAGGGTACGTGCCTGGTGCTCACTGATGCACCTGAAGGAAGTTATGGCCATGATGCAAGCCACAAGAGGTGTAAAGAGTGCATGAGCTTGAAGGGAGGACCAGAGTCTGGTGAGCACAATATTAAGGTAGATTCTCTTGAGGTCCTCCATGATTGCATTGACAGGGGATTCAAAATAAGGAAAATGTTCCCAGTATTATATGCAGGTGGCAATAGCAGCCAGGTGTAGCTGTATGGAAGTGTAAGTAAGCCCTGACGTTTGTAGGAGCAAGAGGTAACACATGATGTACTGGACGATAGGCTTTAGAGGGTCCAGATGCTGGGTGGAAGCAATACTAGACAAACCTTTTCCACATTGCAGCATAATGTGCGTAGGAAGTAGGTCTGAGGATTTCGTCAGGATAGTTATACACTTCTGCAGGAGGCTAAGCTGGTCAAACTCTAAAAGACTTAAAGTGCCTGATCACCAGGTTGAGTTGTCTGGGGTCCGGGTGCCGATTTCAGCCTTGGTTTTGCATGAGAAGGTCTGGAGTTTCTTGTGAGGGCCAAAGAACAAAGAGTATCAAGACTGCCTTGTCCAAGTGTGAGACATAAGGATTAGTGTGAGGAATGTTTGGTGCATCTTTCTTACAAGGCACGGATGTATAGGGAAAAGTGTAGGCAAGGGCCCAAAGTGTGGGCATTTGCATTGTTGTGGTTGGCAAACAGGTCTGTCTGTGAGAGTCCCAACGAGGGACGTCAATAGGACTTGTGGTTCTCACTCATGGACTTGCATATGACCAGTAGCTTGAACTAGTTGATGTGGTACCCCTTGGTATGGTCATGTTGTCTAGATTAACCCTAACCTGCCCCCTTGCTGACAGCTGGGAATGACACAACCTTGCTTCTGGAGGTATTTCATGGCAGTCATGTTGCCAGTCTTAATAAGGACTTACAATGCTTTATGATGAACTGGTTCAAGGGCCCGTAATATGAGAAAGAAGAACCACTTTTCTCCAAGCTAAAATGGAGCTGTGACTCACATTGGAAGTCCAGTGAGGTGAAGTGTGGCTCGAGCCCTGATGAAATTGCCATTACTGATGATTGGCAATGAAACATGTTGGTCCATCCTAAAGTGTTCTGAAACATGCAGTTTGGTTTTTAATTTTATTTTTAAAATTTTTTATTGAGAATTAATTGACAGAAAAAATGACTTCATTGTACATGAAAAATAAATATCATCCGACATTAAAACCCCTGAATACCGCTTGGAGCCTTAAAAGAGAGAGACATCATATATACATAATCATACATTTACAGATTATACAATGATCAGAAAAAAATAAAAAAATAAACATTATATGCAGTATTATGCATTTCTGCAATATACTATTCATTACTACAGCCTCGCGGCCCTCCATTTATCCACGGGTGCCCTGATCTTTAAACCCATCTCCCGTGCTTTTCTGCCCTTGAGCTCATATAGGGCGGCCTCTAGATTGAGTATGCCTAAAAGTCTGGTCATCCACATCTGGAAAGACAGTGCAACCTAATCTTTCCATGCGGCTGAGATGCGGAGCACTGCCACTAATATAAAAACCAGGGCTTCCGTCTCAGCCTTTAGGGCCAGCTTACTTTCTCAACCTAAAATCATCAATGTTGGGGATAGATTTATCTTGATGTCTAGCAGCCCCTCCCAGAATGCCTCAATCTCACTTTTAATCATACTAAGTTTTTCGCACTGATAAAACATGTGCAGTAGATCGGCTGGGCCCTCAAAGCACCTGGGACAGCTATTATCCTCCCTCTTCACCCATTCAAACAGCTTAGAGGGTGTATAATATAGATTAAAAAGTGTTTTAAAAGGTTGCGCTTTTAGATTAGAGGAACGTAAAAATCTTTTATCCAGCTGTAGAGCTCTATCCAAATCTACATCAATGTCTTTCAGTTTTGTGGCCCACGAGACCTCATTTTTTTCCTTGTCATCCTCGATTTCCTCCATTAAGGTACTATAGATGACTTTGATCCTACGTCCTCCTCTTATCAGGTAATCTAATATGCTACACCTTTTACCTGAATCGATATGTGGCCTCTTGGATTTTATTGTATGAGTGATTTGAGCAAACTTAAAATCTTGGTTTCCTAGCAGGAGGTATCACTGTTGAAGATCTTCTAAAGTTCTAATCTCTTCCCCAACCATAATATCTCCCACTGTTAGAATACCCTGTCGTTCCCAATGTTTCCACATACCGTCATTACATAAATTTGGAATCAGCTCGATTTCCACAGGGGTGTATGGTGAATAAACTTTGGAATTTCCAGTCATTTCTGCACTGCCCTCCAGACCCCCCAAATGCTTTCTATTGTCTTGTATCTCATTTTCTTAAAGTAGTGTCGCTCTGCCCTTCAAAGTAATACCCCAATTGCCTCCCTCCCTAATATTAATTCATATATTGAAGGGGAGTTGTCATTTTTATAAGAAGCATTTGGTTCATTCACAGCAGGGTCAAATAAGAATGCCATTTGAGTTAATAGGCAAGCCCAATGATAATACATTATGTTGGGGATCCCCAAACCCCCCTTCTCCTGTGGCAGTGACAAATTTTAGAGAACGTCTAACCTTTCCGTATTGCCATAGAAAATTCATGAATATAGCTTCTATTAATTTGATACGTTTTTCGTCTATTAGGAAGGGAATAGCCCGAAACATATATAAGATCTTTGGGAACATGGTCATTTTCAGGACGTTGGCGTGCCCTACTATTGACAAATGTAAAGTATCCATTCTTTTTAATTCTACCTCCATTAATTTCAGTATTGGGGTAAAGTTGTCTCTGATGATATGTTCAGGTAGAGCATTGATCGTTACCCCTAAATATACAGCTGAATCGACGAATATCAGATCCGATTTGGCAATATTCTGGGAGCAGATCACTTGGGTTTTCTCCTCGTTTAATCGATAACCTGAATAGACCCTCTGGGTATGTAGTGCGCTATATAAATTACTTGACTTGACTTGACTTGACTCCCAAATGACTTGGTGATATCAACCAGGGCCTGCAGAGCTGCATCAGGTTTTACGGAGATAACTGCCAAATCATCGGCATATGCCAAGATTTTGGTTTCGAAGCCCTTTGTAATAACTGGTTTTATTATTGGATTGTCCATTATCTGCTGTATCAAAGGATCTATATAGAGCGCAAACAAAATGGGTGAGCAGGGACACACCCTGCCTTGTCCCCCTTGTTATATAGATCTTGTCTGAACTTTCACCCATCATTTGGATCTTAGCGACTGGATCCAAGTACATCGCTTGGATAGCAGTCCGAATTCTTGGTCCAAACCCTCTTCCCTCCAGCACTCCCCATAGATAATCCCACCTGACACGATTGAATGCTTTCTCTGCATCGAGGAGGATCATTGCCACCGCCGGCAGCATGGATATTAAACAGAGTGATTGCTCGTCTTATGTGATCCGTAGTACCACAGCCTGGGATGAAACCATGCTGCCAGGGAGAGATCAGACTCCCAATGATCCTCAGCAAACGGTTTGCCAGGATTGTTGCGTACATTTTATTATCCGTATTTATAAGGGATATGGGCCTATAGGAGCCAGGATTTTCTTTTGACTTCCCTTTCTTATGGAACACCACTATATTTGTGTCTTTCCACGATTCAGGTATTTTGCCGGTTTTTATTATGCCATTAAATAGGTCGAGGAGCAATGGAGCTGTTTCCTCTGATACCTTTTTAGGTTTCGCTGGGGGGCGGAGCCGTTAGGCTCCTCCTCCAGAGAAATCTATTGAGTACAGTAAGGCACTATGGAACACGCCCCCCGTCCCATTGGCTAGCTCCATAAATGGAGCCTAGCCATTGGACGAGGGGCCTGTCCATCAATGCCGGACCAGACACGGGGGCGTTCCCGAGATTCTTTGGCTTTTGCCGACGTCACGCGACGCCGGGAACGCCCCCGTGTCTGGTCCGGCCGGGCCGTGCTTGCTGCTGTCCTGCCTTGTGTCCCTCCTCCCGC
The DNA here is from genome assembly GCF_964263255.1 of Lissotriton vulgaris. NCBI lineage: Eukaryota > Metazoa > Chordata > Amphibia > Caudata > Salamandridae > Lissotriton > Lissotriton vulgaris. The sequence goes on along the minus strand of NC_141685.1, from coordinate 1,699,585,363 downwards.
CGTCCCCACGTTTCCCGCCTCCCTCCCGCCGTCCGTTCCTCTCGTGTCCCTTCCCGCCCCCCTCCCGCCCCCTGTGTCCTCTCCCGCCCCCTCCCGCCGTCCGTTCCTCTCCCGCCTGTCACGTGGATAACTAGTTGTGAGGTACTTGGTGCAGCCGCGCGCGCCCTTTACTGCCCCTGAAAATCTGCTGTGTTGCACGAGACGCAAGTGGATGGGTTTAAGCTACGGCAACAAATGACTGTCGGACCAAAGCCAAAACTGAACCCGCCTGCAGGATCCATCCGGTGATTGGTGGAGGTGTTTACGCACGCCTATTCTGCCGCCTTCTTTCCCCTGAAGCATGGATGCCTCCTGCACGCTGCACGGAACATGGCTTGCTGTTTACACCCAGCTCCGCCCCCTTCGGAGGCCAGCCCCTTGCTGTGTCCTGGTCCCGCTGCTGAATGAGCTGTGTCCGAGGTAGTTGAACAGCATTGGAAGGAGTGGAGCGGCGGTGGGTGCGAGAACCGCGGTGCGGGGTGAGTACCGCTGCTGCGGGTGGCGTCCCTCCAGTGGCGTCTGGTGTGCGGCTGCTGCTGAGAGTGCAGTGAAGGGCCTTGCATTGGAAGGAGTGGAGCGGCGGTGGGTGCGAGAACCGCGGTGCGGGGTGAGTACCGCTGCTGCGGGTGGCGTCCCTCCAGTGGCGTCTGGTGTGCGGCTGCTGCTGAGAGTGCAGTGAAGGGCCTTGTAGCAGCCTCGTGTTGTTGGTGTCACCGTCCCTATGCGCAGTGAAGGGCATTGTAGGTGCCTTGTGGTGTTGGTGTCACTGTCCCTGTGTGCAGTGAAGGGCAATGTAGGAGCCTCGTGGTGTTGGTGTCACTGTCCCTGTGTGCAGTGAAGGGCAATGTAGGAGCCTCGTGGTGTTGGTGTCACACTCTCTGTCTGCAGTCACAGACTGATACGCCCCCCTGCCACGGCGTCATCACTGCACTCTGGAAGTGCCGCAGTTGTGGCCTCTGCTTAGGTTAGTGCATTGTAGCAGAAGCCGCAGAGCAGGAACAATGCCAGGCCCCTTAAATGACCACCTCACTGAGGTACCCTGTTATTGAAAGACATGCGTCGCTGTATTATTAATCACTGGTTCCTATGATGCATTTGTCCAGAAGCCCTACGTCAAGTCACCGTGACTCAGAGGCCCATATATTATTTATGTGATGGTGGGCCCATGTTTTATGATCCAGGCATTCAACCGGCAACTTCTGCCCCCACACACTCACACTCACACTGTAACATAACCTCCCGTGCATTCACCCTGCACCGTATGCTCCAGCACACTGACCCTCCTTGTCTGCTCCCACACACCCACTCTGCACCGTCTACTCATACGTACTCAGCCTGCAGTGTATGCTCTCCTGCAATTAATGTGCACCATATGCTTTCACACACTCACTCTGCACCATCTGCTCCTGTGCACTGACCTGGCACTGTCTGTTCTTGTGCACTCACCCTGCACTATATGCGCCCACTCATCCTGCAGTCTATGCTCCCCTGCAAACAATGTGCACCATTCGTTTTCATGCACTCACTTTGCACCATCTGCTCCTGCGCACTCACCCTGCCTCGTTTGCTCCTGGCACTCACCCTTCATCGTCAGATCCCATGCACTCACCCTGCATAGTCTGCTCCTGACACTCACCCTTCATCGTCTAATCCCACCCACTCATCCTGCATAGTCTGCTCCTGACACTCACTTTTCATTGTCTGATCCCACCCACTCACCCGGCATAGTCTGCTCCTGACACTCACCCTTCATCGTCTAATCCCACCCACTCACCCTGCATAGTCTGCTCCGGACACTCACTTTTCATTGTCTGATCCCACCCACTCACCCGGCATAGTCGGCTCCTGACACTCACCCTTCATCGTCTAATCCCACCCACTCATCCTGCATAGTCTGCTCCTGACACTCACTTTTCGTTGTCGAATCCCACCCACTCACCCTGCATAGTCTGCTCCTGACACTCACCCTTCATCGTCTAATCCCACCCACTCACCCTGCATAGTCTGCTCCTGACACTCACTTTTCATTGTCTGATCCCACCCACTCACCCTGCATAGTCTGCTCCTGACACTTCACTTTTCATTGTCTGATCCCACCCACTCACCCTGCATAGTCTGCTCCTGACACTCACTCTTCATTGTTGGATCCCACTCACTCGTTCTGAATTGTCTGCTCCCATGCACTCATCCTGAATTGTCTCTTCCCATGCACTCATCCTGAATTGTCTGCTCCCATGCACTCATCCTGAATCGTCTGCTTCTGACACTCACTCTGAAACATCTGCTTCTGACAGTCATCCTGCATCATCGTCTCCCGCCCATGCACTCACCTCACAACATCTGCTTTTGACAGGGATACTGCATCATCTGCTCCCGTGCACTCACCCCACAACATCTGCTTCTGACAATCATCCTGCTTCATCTGCTCCCGTGCACTCACCCCACAACATCTGCTTCTGACAGTCATCCTGCATCATCTGCTCCCGTGCACTCACGCCACAACATCTGCTACTGACAGTCACCCTGCACCCTCTGCTGCCGCACACTAACCCTGCACCCTCTGCTGCCGCACACTCACCCTGCATCCTCTGCTCCAATGCTCTCACCCTGCACTGAATGGGAACCCGCACTAACCCTAAGTGGCGGCTGACACAAGTAAAGAGTGGCGGAGGAGGTGCGGGGGAGTGTACAGCGGGTGGAGTGCACAGCAGGGGTTTTCATAAAAAAAGACTTACCTGGTTTGTGGATCACTCGCTGCATCTAATTAGCTTGTAGAGGTCTCACTGCCGTCCCGCCCCCTTGCTGTCCTTACTGGGTCTTCATGACCCTCATTTGCCTCCCCCCCCCCTTTTTCCCCACTGATCTTTGTTTCAAATATCTGTTATGGCTCTTAACACTGAACGAGTGTCGCTCCGAGACTGGGATTACATAGGGACCTTTAGAGGCTCTAAACACGTAAGATTTTGGTGCCCCATATATTTCTAATTCCAAAAATAATCAATAACTTGTAAACTAACATTTTATTATTTCACAATGAAATAAAACTTCGAGTAAGATGGATAAAGTTTGTTTTTGTATACTTCCACTTTATAGGTTCAGCTGCACCATTTGCAAGTTTGCATTATATGGTTCATGGTAAATCCGGCAATTGAAAATGTCTGTGGTGTCCCTTTTCCCTTGATGCCCTAAGCACATGCTTATTTTGCTTAATCCAGCCCTGCGCACACGCATTCAGAATATTTTAGAAGAGAATGGTGCATGTGTACCTGTCCTGAGCATATTGAGCTGTGCTGATCCAAAATACAGTGATATTATGGGTTTTGCTACTTCTAAATCCATGGAAACCCCAAGAATCAACACAAACAGTAGGCAAGTCTCCCTGTCCTAGCAGCAGGGCTTTCAGGATGCTGACATGGAGTATCGTCTAAGTGAGAATTTGTGTCAGAACTCAAGTATTCATTTGTTTATCCACCTATACAGTACTCTGAGACTTGAGCACATTCCAGATATGTCTGTAATCTACTTGTCAGTCATTCCTTAACTGTACATATTCTGTGAGCGCTGAAAGTTTGTTTTTGTTTTTGTTTACGCTTCTGGATATGTTCAGTAGGGAATGAAATATTGGACTTGCGTCCTTTTATGAGTAAAGAAAGCTTGCTTTCCTGCTGACATGCCTGTTCTGTGAGGAAGTAAAGCTTGCTTTGCTGCTGCCCGAATTTGACCTGTTCTGTAATTGCAAAAGGCTGTACTCTTTCTGTCCAAGGTGTACCTGCTCTATACTGGAATGTTCCCACTGTTGCTGCCCCAATTTATGAAAAAGCAAATTATGTTGTGAGTGCACTTGCGTAAAATGATCAGTCAGAAACTTTCTTTTGTAGAACCGGAGGCAAAACGTAGCAGCGGTTCTCTGACCCAAAAACCTTGGGTTCACTCCTGGCTTCCCAGCTTTTCCAAACGGTGTCACTGTGAGCAATTAGTTTTCTTCACGGTTTCTCCTTTATCATTGTCCTCCCATTTGAGAGCACCATGAAATAATACCGGTTAAGGTGTGTGTGTGGCTCTGGGTGTGTGTGTGGCTCTGGGTGTGTGTGTGTGGTAGTAATTGCTGTCTGCTGAGCTCATCCGTAGGGTACAATAGGTCTCACATTTGCGAGAGATTAACCTAATGGCAATGTAAATGACAATGCCATTTATTTATCTGTTTTCAAAACCAAAACATAAATACAAAAGTTGTCATTTACAATGCCAATAGCTCTAACTTTTCCAAAGGCGAAACCATTGCATTGTAAATGCTTGTTATATACTTCTAAGGGTATACCGTACGGGCCTGCCGCCTTGCCTAATGCCAGCTCTTGTATGGCTCCCAGTAATTCATCCATAGTGATATCCTTTGCCAAGGTTTCCCTCCCCCCTGATCCAATTTAATTCCTTCCTCCCCCAGCTCTCCCGGTGGTATCTCTAGGGCTGACTCCTAAAAAAAAAAATCAGAATTTCCAGGGGTTCAACATATATCTGGCCCTGCTCTACAATACGGGTTATAACATTTTTAGAGGAAGCCTGTCTGATACAAAGTGCAAGGGCCCTTCCCGTTTGTTCACCTGTCTCATAAAGCCTGTCTCTCTGCGCTTGATATTCAGAGGCTGCTTTTTTTGCCATTTGTTTATGTATTTCCGCTTTAATAGAGCTAACTTTTGCTTGACTTTCTGTTCCCTCTCTACCCTGCGATATATCTCTCCCGTGTTGTTCCTCAGCTCCTATCAGTTGATCCACTAACTGTTCCATCTCTGAACGGATTCTTTTCCTGGATTGGGCAGCATAACTGATGGTCTCCCCCCTTAATGCTGCTTCGTAAGCGTCCCAGAAAGTGTTTTGTGACGCGCTAAACCTGTTTGCGTCAAAATATCCCTGAGACCAGTTCTTAATGTGTTTCACATAGGCATTATCTGCTATTAACTTTCTATCGAAAGACCAGGGCCTATGCTTCCTAAGTGGCCTAGGGGAGTCCAGGTTCAGGGTTAGTGGGTTGTGGTCTGAGAGTATTTTTGGTAGTTTCCGAATTTTTGCCTTGCTGAGTTCTGTAGATGAAACCGTAAAATCTAGTTTGGTATACTTCTGGAATGGGCAGGAGAAATAGGTAAACCCAGGGTTTCCCGGTTCCTTATTCCCCCATACATCTCTTAATCCATCTGATTGCATCATGGAGCAGACAGCACAGAAAAAACCCTGGGTTTACGATCAGAATAGGGAGTCCCCCCCTCCCACCCAAATCTGCTGCAATATTCAGAACCCCACAGACCACAATAGGGGTAGGCCACTGTGGGAGGGTGGGTTTGATATACAATCGAGGAGGCTTAAGAAGTGGTTTTAAAGTAAGAGGTTTATTGAGAACAGAAGGGTTTGAGGTTTGGGTGTCTGGTTGGTTCCTTGGTTTCCTCCTCTTCGGATGACTCGACTGATGAGCTTCAAGGGGATGACGCAGGCAAAGGGGTGGTATTGCTATCCTTCTCCTTGTCTCCAGGGGGGTCTTCCCGGAGGCTCATAGGAGGATAATGAAATAAAAGAGGAAACCGTAAGTATGGTGGTCTATTATAAGGTCAGGTTTTCTTCTCTACCGTCACCACACTGTTGTGCTGGGTTATGAATTGTGCGAGAGGAAATAACAATGAGGGGCCCAAGGGAATATGAGCATCAAAGGGTTAAGCAGAGAGAGAAATAAGGTTTGGAGGTCGGATTATAGTGCCTAGAACAGGTGACAGGTGCCTGCATATACTGTGCTTAATAGTTGAAGAAATAAAAGAATAGGCAGTAAGTTTGCTGTCTGGATGAAAAACCATACAAAGAACATGCAATACTAAGTACACTGTTAGGATGCTGTCGGGATGCTGGCAGGAGGGAACTCAAAAAGACATGCAGCAAGACGTTTTTCCTCACTCACGGGCTCTGCCGCAACACTCCAGAGTCACGGCCGCTCCCCAGCCTCCTCCAGACACCACCAGTCTTCACACCAGCTCTCGTGGCCGTACTCCTGGCTCCCTGGCACTGCAGCGTCCAGCTACTCGGGTCCCGCGTCTTCTCTCCGCTCTCCCTGGACTTCAGGTATTCGGGCGTCCAGGCTCTCGGGTCCAGCGTCTTCTCGGCGTCTCTTCTCCTTCCGCGCCACTGACAACCTCCTCCCTTTGACCTCCGCGGCTTTTCATTGGTCCTTGTCTGCCGCTTCCTGCTTGCTTGGCATCCGCTTCCGGGTTGCCCCGCCTGACGCGATCCTACAAGAAAACATCAGAGGATGGTGGAAGTTCCGGTTGTCGTTGCCGTCGTTCTCTACCCGGCGTTTCCCCGGTAAGCCCAGAGTCCTTCTCACAGCCACCCAATAAATTCCTTCTCTATACTTTCGAAAACCTCGGGACCGTCCTGATTTGAACTATATATCCTGCAGATGGTAATACCTATATTCATCTCACACAGTGCCCATCTGCCCATATCAGCACTAAAGCGTTTAATCCCACCTAGGCCAGCCTTTCCTAGAATAGCCACCCCCCTTACTGTTGAGGTCTGAGAGGAGCAAGACAGAATCTCATAACCACTTAAATTCAACAAATGATTCCCCCCCCCCCAAGGTAAATGCGTTTCTTGTAGACACAAGATGTCCATCTGTTCAAATTTTACAAATTCAGCCAGTCTCCCCCTTTTTTTCCAGTCATTTAAGCCCCCGATATTCAAAGAGCATATCCTAAGTTTGGACATTCTTCTGTTTGCATTCTACCTTCTTTTTAACCCACACAAGTTGACTGATGACGTCGTGTTCGATACATAGGTCATGTTTCATATGCCAGATTAGAGCTACAATTGTGCCAAGGATTCTCTTTTTTGCATTTTTTCCCCTCCACCATAGCACCCCCCAACCCCTACCCCTCCCCCAAACGTCCATCGCCTCCCCTTCAACCCTCTCCCCCCCCCTGCACCCTCCTGAACCCTGCACCCTCCCTCGTAGACAAAATGATTCACTGACTGCCTAGAGAGTCCAGATATTCTTGCTTTTTTACTTCCGATGAGAAATATTGTCTCCGCCCTTCATTAATTATCTTCAGTTGCGCTGCATTTATAAGATAGGCTTGCATTTTTTTGTCCTGAAAGGGCTTGATCAGCTGCCTTAGCCTCCAGCACCTCTCAACCGTTGTGTGGCAGTAGTCTGGATGGACAAAGAATTAAATCCCTTCACTAGACCTCTTCGCATCTGGTCTCGCTTTTTCCGGGATGGCCTGCCTCAAGATAAAGTTTCCCAGGAAGATTAAGATTGCCCTTGGTTTGTCCCCTTCCCTTGCATTGCGGCGTATTTTGAAAGGAGTTCGATGTGCCCTCTGGATTTCTCCAGCCCAATTCCAGCTAGATAACTCTGGAAATGCCGACTCGAAGAGCTTGATGACATAGGCTCTAACATCCGTCCCTTCTGCTCCCTCGGGTACTCCCAGCCCCCTAAGGTTGTTTCATCTGAGCCTGTTCTCCATGTCCTCTAGCTTCCATTGGATATCGGTAACCTGGGCGCATTGAGACTCGACTTTGCTGGTAGCCGCGGCCACCTCTGCTTCCGTTGTAACTACCCTCTGCTCGAGGTTCGAGACTCTGTCCCCCACATTAACACAGGCTTTAGATAGTTTCCTGACAACGCCCTGCATCTTCCTCATCGCCGCTTGGGATTTGCGGCTGTCCTGGCGTGTTTCCTCCCTATGTGCAAGAATTGCCTGATGGATCACCTCCAGGAGTGGGAGTTGGGTTGTTTCCAAGTTAGGGCTGCCCTGAAGTGGCATTGAGGAGGAGTGATCCCAGCTTAGATCTCGTTGGGACTGCTCGTGTGTTTTTGGTAGGGTAATAGGTCCTATTACGGTCGCCGGGAGTTCTTGTTCAGGGTCGCTCTCAGACTCCAAGTTGCTGTCCCCCATGTAAGAGCTTCGTTCATCCTCCTCTTCTGACCATTCTGCCCCTTCCGAGACGGAGAAGAAGCACTCTCTGGGGTCCTTCTCTTTCTCTGAGTCCAGAGTACTTTCGCTGCTCACAGCATCCTAGGAGTCTGCGTTTCCAGTCTCTCCCCCTATAATCATGTCGCCATGGTTTGTTATAAAGACTTCAGGAGCCCACTGAGCCTGCTGATCCGTTGTAACAGCCATATCCCAGCCGATCTGCTCTTGGGGGATGCTGGCTCCATTCCCCACCTTGCTCATACTGGACTCTTCCGTATTTTCATCGCTAGCGGTTAACATTCCACTGTCCGGCCCCATTAGGCTAGCCACCGGCTGATCTGCCGCTCAAGGGTTTGTGTGGGCGATTACCAGGGTGGGGGGGGGGGGGGAGATCTCTGGGGCACATCCAATATCTTTCCCTGGAGGTGGGGGGCTTGCATAACACCAGTGCTAGAGTAGGCTTTCAGCCCCTGCCTTGAACCTGCAGCCTCCTGAGCGTCAGCTCCCTCCCCCGCATTCATGGCCTCCACTGTCTTTGTGCCCTTCTCCTTACCGCTTCTTGAAAATATCTCTGCAATTGAGGCTGTAGCCTGGCGTGTCCTCACCGACGTCTGTTTACTTTTCTTTGAAGGTTCCACGGGAGGCGTCTGCACCCTTCGCGGTGTCTCTCCCCCATTGAGTGACGCCTCCTCATTTTCAGCCTTCTTCTTCACTGCCACGGCAGCCTTCGAGCCGGTAATTGCTTTAGGTGCCATGGCGACCCCGCCCTGCTGCTCCCTTCGCAAACTCCGCTTCTCACTCCTTTCTCCCAGTCTCTCTCCCAGCCTGCTCCGTCTGCTCCGCCTACCAGCAACCGTGCGGATCTCGCGGCAGGAAGAGAGGAACGCTCTAACGAGTACTGCTACCTGTCTGACAGAGCTCGGCGTCCCCAGCCAGAACAGCCGACCGGTACAAGCAGCCAGCATCGAGTCCTTTCCCTAATTACAACCAATTTTAGGCAGTTAGTATACGGCTGAAAAGACGAGGTTTTTAGTGCTAATCCATGTCCTTTCTGCAGCGCTGCAAACGGCCACCACTACGCGGCCGCCATCTTGCTTCCTCTTGGTTTTTAATTTTGAGTGGGCTCACAGCATGGAATAAAATTGTAATCATGTGAGTCATACCTCCATTTTAGCTAGGAGAAAAGTGGTTATTTTTTCTTACATTACGGGGTCTAGTCTGACACAAACACACTTCTGTGCATATTCTTCTTCAGTTGCTTTTTCACCTGTTACTTTTTACACTGGACACTGTTTCTTTTCAAGGGTAAGAAAGTTACATATGATGAGAAAAGTGGGCAAACTGGTGAGTACCTACCAGCAGCTCCTCTGGTGATGCTTACGTGAGGGACTTTCTTACCCTCACACATTTTTTGTACACACCTTCCAGTGGGGGTACAGATACACGGGGGGAATGGTAAATATATCTGTGAAAGATTGTTGTGGGATATTTAGGACTGGATACGACTGGCAATTGACTAAAGCCAGCGGTTAGGTGGAGATATTAGTATCCTACCCCCAGTTTTAAATACATTTTAATATGTCCTAATTGAGTCAGGTCTATTCAGTATATTGTTGCTTGTGAGTCGAGGGCGACTGGACTAATTTTCTCTCTGTTGCTCCTTATTGTGGATAATATTGATAACTAATGCCTGTACTTCTGGTTTGAAGCCTGCGATCCTCTGCCAGGGGGGCCTTTTGAGTGTGGTGCATGTGCACATTGGTCTGCTGGCTGCGTCCACCGCAAACAGCGCAGACATATGTAGGCAATGTTTCTTCCTGATTGGATTATGGCCTTGGCTCTCTTACTGAACTTCTCCGGGAGGTACTGCACCAGCTCCTCCATCTCATCCACTGTTGGTGCTCATAATACTTAATGAATAAATTAATAGAGATTAATGAGGGCATTGGAGTTGGCTATCCTCCATTTTTTGGCTGCTTCTCTTTCCATCTTCCTGCCCACCAGATCCAATCTATCTGCTTCTCTGGTGGGTACTATCTTGATGTGGGGGCGTTATTCCTTTTTCTCGCGGTCGCCACAATGATGAAGTCTGTGGGGACATTACTCTTAATGAATTGTGGGTCTTACAAGGAATATTTGCACTTCTCCACAGGGGGTGTTCTTGACCTTGCCGTGGATGGTTCTCTAAAGCCTTCCTTCAACCTGATCAAGGATGCTGAAGAGCATGGGCAGGTAAAGATTTACCTTCTGTAAGGGCATTATGGTTTCCAGTATGAAGCAAGAGTCTTTCTTTTCCTCCTTCAGTTGGACACGATTTGTAATTACTGTCCTTTTGATGAGGCTGTTATAAAAGGACACGTCATATGGTGGTAAAATCCTCGACGGATAGTTATCCATGCCTTCCTCGGGTGAGACTGTGCCAAGATAGTGTCATATGTCCTCAAACTGGCCATGTTCTTTGAACGCTGCCGAATCGCTGTCCTTGAACTTGAAGAAACCTCCTGTTTCTAGTGTGGCTCCAGGTTGAGGGCATCTCAATGTACACCTGCTCATCCTCCGTTTCTGTGGTTCTTGAAGATCTTGTCAGGATGCAAAAGTCCTTCAAGGAGTTGTCAAACTCTTTTTTTTCTCAAGGAAGGCTGCCATTTCGGCCTAGTCTTAAGTTCTTACATTCCATCTACAGTTCTTTGTTTGGCATCAGGTGTAGGAGCCCTCTTCCTTTGCAGAGCAGGTGGTTCTCCCGCCTCTGGCTCGTTGCCCTTTTCTTTCAGTCCCTCTCGTGCACCCGCTTGCGTTGAGGGTTGGTGGAAATGTTTGCCTCCATTGGTGTCCTTTGGTTAGGACTCATGAGATTCCTTATGTTTTCGCTGACCTTCGGTCGACGGGTGTTTCATCGCCAAGGAATCTTTTGATGACTTACGAGTCCGAAGACTTAGTGCCTTGGCCTTCTCGCACCTTTATCTTCTGCAGATTTCTTTAAGCATCTGTCACCATTTTCCTCTTCGTCTCCATCTTGGTGACGTCGGCTCTGGCGTCCAACTCCTCTCCCTGCACTGTTCGGCTTCCTCGAGGTTCTCTTCATACTTACTGGAGAGACCAATGTCTCTGAGGGATTTCTGTGGCTTGTGGGTAATAGCTATGCCATGGTGCGCCTCACAACGTTCGTCCTTGAGGTCCTTCGGCAGATACAGATCGCAGTCCTCGTGTAGATCCCTCTGCATAAACGTATGGGGGCAGTCAGGGCAAAACTTAAAGGGGGGATTCTCCATAACCCTCTGCTAACTCTCTACTCTTTATTCTTTCCAATCACATGGAGCTAGTCAGCAGGTTGCCCCTTGTTAGTCACGAAGGCTCCCCTTCTCTGCTATTCAGTTCTTCCTGTGGCCTCCAGTGCTCTTCCGTGTTTTTCTGTGGTAAACCACAGTTTTTTTTCTCTGGTCATTCCAAAGATTCTTTTGAGCTCCTCCGTCATGCTTCTAGACCCAATGGAAGAAAAAAGAAACTGAAGATGGTGATTTACCACCAAATGGTGGATGACGATGCCCACAAAAATAAAAAGAGAACGACAAAGCACAATTCCAGACCCAACTACTAGATGGCAGAATAGATGCATAGTATGTGAATCCAGAAAAGGATTCATGCTGCAAAACTGCACCATCCGCTCTGACTTAAAGAGCATCACAACGAGGAAGTCCTCCTCCTTGTGGAGGACATCCATGTCCACCTTGTAGAAGGAAGGCAGCTACCCACAAGATTACCTCGTGGTTTGCTGCGATATCATTAGGGGAAGTGCCCCAACAATATATTTATTGAGTTCTGGAATGAACATTTTAGTAATCCCAAATGTAATCTGTAAATCCTGGCATGAAGGGCATTTGTCACATAGATCAGTAGGTCCGAAGGAGCTGCCTCGGCTGGAGAATAAGAGTGGGGACCCTCATGTGACAGTAGTGGAGGCAGCGGAGGTAAGTATGAACACAGAAATTAAGGTGGTGGTGGAGCATGGGGGGTGGGGGGGGGGAGGTTTAATGTCCCCATCTCTATATCTTTAGGGCATCAGATCCGAGGGGAGGCTGCGACGCGGGCTCCTACTCGAAGGCAAGCCTCAAGTCCCTGCTGGTGTCGTTAAAGTGGTTTGACCGAAATTTTACCTGTGACGGGATCAATAAAGAAGCACTTCTGCCTTGCATCAAGCTCTTCTTGGAGCCTTGGCCAGAATGGTTGTTTCAAAACCTCAGAGTCGATCTTTGATGGTATTCTTAGCACCGACACTCTTCAGAGTAAACAGGACCTGGGCACCAACATCTTCTGCACCAGCCTTGAGCGGTGGTGAGGCTTGTGGGAATTCGGCCACCTGAAACTTGATGGCTAAGAGAAACCTTTTCCTGGTGCCAACCACAGCCCAATGCCAGTAGAGGTCCTCGAGGTGGTTGTGATTTGTGCATGGGGCCCGACTGCCTCGGAAGTGGTGTTCTACCTCGCCATAGTACCTCTAAGGAATCTTTGAGTAAGTGCTGGAGCTTACTGCTCCTACAACCCTGGGTGAGGTCTACATTTGAGGACCATCAGTCTTGGGGGAGGGATGGGGGCTTGGTACAGCTTTTTCTTTCTCAGAGTCACAGGTGCTGGAGGAAATGGTCTCTGGGCTAGGTGTGGCTTGGTGCAGCGGATGATGGAAGGGCCGGCGTCATCTCCGTCAAGAGTCATGTATGCCAAAGTTGTCAGAGGTAACATAGGCAGACTGCTGTTGTATCTTGCAGTGCGGCCAACACCTCTCCCTTCGGAATCACAAGGTCTTTTTTGAGTGGATAGTGAGGCAAGAGCCACAGGGGAATTGGTTGATGCCTGGGGAGAGGCAGAGTTTACAGACCTAGTGATGGTTCAACGACAGGTAATTCGCGAAGCACCAGAGGCTGTTCTGAAAGGGCATCTGGTCCATTACCCTTTGAGGACCCACATTCTCCGGCATTGATGGTCAATGAAGAGGCTATGCCCCCTTCAGTCGATGTGAAATTGTAGTCCTATTTCTATTTTGCTTAAATTATAGTTTTTTATTTTTCAAAATCTGGTCTCCCTAGACATGTCAACATCTTGGAGGAACGTTGGTAAATATCCGAACTCAATGGCAGAAAAAAACTAACATGGAGCTGGGGCTCAAGTGCATTGTCTACAAAAGTAGGAGTCATTGGGCGTCCCATGACTCAAAAGCCTTCTTCGAAGAAAAACAACTTGCAAAACGTCCAAGGCCAACACTAGATGGCAGGAGTATACAAAGCCTGTGAATCGACATCCACACATTATATAAACAAACATTTAAAGGAATTAATGACAGCTTCCACTTTGTGGTTGGACATCACTCCCTTTCAGAAGTCCGAACCCAATCAATGGTTGCGATTGCAATTACATCCTTATTTATCAATGCACTTTGTTAGAACTGGAGGATGCAGATTTCACACCGCCTAATCCTATTGATTCATAAAGAGTAGCAATGTGTACACTGCAAGTAGCACTGACATAGGTCACTCAAAATGTCCTGGAGTAAACTGCAAGCCATGTTTGTGTCTGTAAAGACACATAATACATCAGGTCCCTACACCAGCAAACACATGTATTCCCTTCTAATACTACTTACTCATTATATCCTATTATCATATCAAAGATGTGAAAGAAGAAAAATGCTACTTACCAGTATGCATCTGTTCTTGGCATGTATAGCTGCAGAGTTGTACACTTATGCATAGATCGCCATCTGGTGTTGGGCTCGGATGTTTGCATGTTGTTTTTGTCTTCGAAGAAGTCTTGTAGTCACAAGGCTGGTGACTCCTCCTTCTGTGAACAGTGCGCATGGACTTCGGCTCCATCGTTAGATTGTTTTACCAGTAGGGTTAGATGGAGTAGTGAGAAATAGAAAGGTGTCCATGCGTGATGTATCTAATTAAGATAATACTGGATCAGATAGAGGTATCCAGGGAGGAGGGTGGGCGTGTACAACTCTGCAGCTCTACATGCCAAGAACAGATACATACTGGTAAGTAGCATTTTCCGTTCGAGGCATATGAGCTGCAGATTGTACACTTATACATAGAATATATAGCAGTATCCTCCTTAGCGGTGGCTACCTGTATCTGTTGCAGAAGTTTGAAAAAGTGTTTTTAATACAGCCTGGCCCACATTACCTTGTTGTTTTGCTTGCACATCTACACAATAGTGTTTTGTGAAGGTGTGTGGTGTGTCCCAAGTTACTGCTTTGCATATGTCATATAGGGGAATGTTCCCTAACAATGCCATAGATGCCCCTAGTTTGTGTGTAGAATGAGCTCTCGGGGGAATGGTTAATGTGCATTTGGCTCTAAGGTAGCATATTTGTATGTATTTTACAATCCTTTTTGTGAAAGCTCGCTTGAACACCGGGTTATGTGTGTATTTCTAGAACTCTATCACATATTGTTATTATATAGATTGAAATACCAAAATTGTGGATTTATAAAACTTATTTTTAATTACTTTTTTCTCACAAATGTTATTTTACTTTTTAATCACTTTTTTTTAAATTCACCATATATACAACTTTTTACAATAATTTATACAAGTTTCTAAACATAAATATATTTCTAATCACCAGAATTTATAATCCCAGCACTAAAGCATAGATCAACAATTGATTATTAATGTCAAATACAAAACTGAATCCAACGCTTTCGGCGAGTTGCCTTCATCAGGAGTTCTGTATTTTCGATTGCTGGTATGATACTATAATAGTAGAAAATACTCAGTTAATTTTTCTTAAAAACAAAACAATCTATATTACACAACATGCAACAGAACTTCTATCTTTGTTTCACTAGTTCTCTTAACTATACAAATAATTCATGAGCACCCTCTCCTAACACCGTTAGCTCTCTACCACAGGAACCCAATAGCTCTATATATACATTTCATTATCTACATATTTACAATCTCTATGTACATTTCATTGTCAGTGTATTTACAGTCTCTATTTACAAGAGTGTGCATGTGTACATATATATCATTCAACATTCTCTTTATGGATGCGTTTTTTCCATTCTATACCAACACTCTAATCCAAAACCATGTTCAAAATAGTTTTAAATGTCTGCAGTTAGTTCCCCAAATTGTGGCTCAATACATCAACCACTGATTAAAGAGAATAAAGTTTGTGAATTCATACCTGAGGAATCTACTGGGGATGTATTCACAGTATATGTATATACAAAAATATGGGTATCCGACGAAGGAATCTTGGACAAGAGTAAAATCTATGACAAAAGATAGTACAGCAAGATTTGAGTATGTTAAATGTCTGTCTGCTTATATAATGAAGACATGTTCCCAAAGGCTTAACAATAATACCTGTGGTGAGGTCTCAACTACAGCAGGTCTGATGGCTCAATGGTGCATCACGTTCTAAAAATAGGTATATGATGGTCCCTGGTTGTATGACCCTGCTAGGATGAAGTAACAGCTACCAAGATATAAAATAAAATATGGGGTTACTTATTAGTATGGCAAGTGTCTGTCTATTTGATTAAGACATGCACCCAAGACTATCAGCAGTAATACCTGTTGCGTGGTCTCAATTACTGCAAATCTGATGGCTCAATGGTACGACACGTTCCAGCAAATAGATATGTAACGTTCTCTTGTTATGAGGTTCTGATGAGCTGCCAAAATCTAAAGTGAAAATAGGGTGTACTTATTACCAAGAGTTACTATCCTTTAAGACAAAACTAACTACCAAGACTAAAATGGAAACGTGCATACTTATGAATCTTGTGCTTCGGATTTCCCAGCTCAGACGGACGGCATGGTAAGTTTGTGTGGCGCAGGAGGAATTGCTACAGCAAGGGGGAATTAAAACAAATAGTGAGAACTCAGGCTATAAAATACAGGATCGTGTTTAATGAAAGAAAGGCGTATAATGGTCTGTACCTTTAAAAGTCGAGGTCTAGGGAGGAGCCAAGATGGCGGACGGGACGGATGCTTGAGCTCCCGGCTCCGTAAGCCGTCTGGCTTTTTTGATAATCCTGGTCATCTATCCTGATCTGCGCCGCTCTGTCGCCGAGGGACACCGGTGCTGGCAGGACTGGCGTTCTCCTGGTGCCTTTCCCGGCGGAGTTGATGGTGGATTCGGTGTTTTCCTTCTGCCTTCGGAGCTTCCCCTGCACCCGGCGTGGACGACCGCTGCTGGACGTTGAGGGACGGACAGAGAGACGGGCTGGGGCGCCGCCGACTGTTACGGGTGTATGGAGCGCTGCCCGTGTGGCTGGAGACGGTCCCTTTATCCGGGTTGGACTTGGATGGTGTTGTGGATGTCGCTGGGATCCCCCGCGGGCAGCCCTCCTTCGTTGCCGTTTCGATGAGTGGCGGGCAGCCTCCATCTTGCAGCGTCTCCCTGCAGTGGACGGACAGCGTATGCAGGACTCGTGGCGGGTTCCTATCCTGATCAGCTCCCGAATTGCGCCCGGAGTTTCCCCCGGCGACTGCATCCTTGCTTTAAGGACTTTTGTGATTGTCCCCGCTTTTCCACTGCCAGCCGGCAGCGGATAGAACATGGCGCCTGCGATTCCTAACAAGACTCTCGCTGATCCCGGGTTTGCAGGGCTGGAGAACCCATATGCCCCTGAGATGCTGGCCGAATCGGGGAAGCAGTGGGAAGGTGCGGACCCGACCCGCGGTGACATCCTGGCCGCCCTCGTGGAATTGAGGGCGGTAATGCGGAGCTCTGCCCGGGCACTGATCCGGAGAATTGATGGTGTAATGTCTGACGTGGGGCGAGCCCGGCAGGAGGATCCCCCGCCGCCCTTGCTCGGTCCTGAAGGGGATACATTGTTACCGGATGAAGGGACGGAGGTGAGACGCTTTCCTGGCTACATTGTTGCACGTTTGCCCGCCATCGTGGATACAGTTGCAGCGGCGCCCTCTATTTTGCCCGGCTACTTGCTTTCCCTGTCGTGTGTCCCCCTTGCTGCCTTTATCACTGTAGTCCCTGCACCATGTTCCTGCTGTGTTGGAGACCCTGAGACACGGGGAGACTTTCTTGTTCCCCTCCCCCGTGAGTGGCCATCTTGCTTCTTTGTCCTG
This sequence comes from Lissotriton vulgaris, assembly GCF_964263255.1. Taxonomy (NCBI): domain Eukaryota; kingdom Metazoa; phylum Chordata; class Amphibia; order Caudata; family Salamandridae; genus Lissotriton; species Lissotriton vulgaris. Next base: position 1,699,568,270 of record NC_141685.1, on the reverse strand, counting down.
GAAGGATGTGACTCGCAGCAGTGGACAGGCCTGAAGACTTTCTGCCGATCCGGACAGGGTTGATGGACTGCCTGATGTTGCTTTGATTGGATTGACCGGCGGGGACCTGGACTGTATCGCATTTAATGCTACTGGCTGAGTAATTTTGACTGTCCTGTTTTTCTGTTGCACGTCACTGTTGCTTCCTCTTGATACTTACCTATCCTGATGGGGTGTGGGCTTGTGTTGGACTGAGGGGCTGAATATTGCTGATACTGGATTACCGGCGTATACCGTGTGTTGGCATTGTGTTGTGTATGGCGCGGGATGCATGGACGGCGAGGGAGGCCGGGAGCTCGGTTGCTGGGTGGGCTCCTCCCCGCTTTTCCTTTTCCCGGGAGTCGTGGGGTAGCTTATTCCTCTCTCTCTCCCTGGGTTCAACCGTGAATTTATTACTTTTCCTTTTTCTTTCTTTACTTGCTCCTATATTTCGGGTTTTCCTCTGGGGCGACAGACACACTGCTAGGGGGGGGAGTAGGCCATAGCCTCGGCATGCGTGTAGGGTGGGGGGTCTTCTTCGATTCGTTTTTTATTTTCTATGGGCCTCTTTTTCTCTTTTTCTGTTCCTTTTTCTTCCTTGCTTTCTTGGGTCAGTGGGTGGAGCGGCTGGTAGGAGGGTGACGGTTGGGGGGCACGCTTCATTTCGTTTCATTATCCTGGTATCTTAGATTTGTGCCGCCATTTTAGATATGTTGCTGTTAGTGGACTCTCCTGTTGAACGTTGCCCATTTATTACTGGAATACATGTGCTGTACACTGATCCGTTCTAGTTCTGTATCTCCTTATATAAAAAATGTATTACCTTTCCTTTTTCTTTCTTTACTTGCTCCTATATTTCGGGTTTCCCTTTGGGGCGACAGACACACTGCTAGGGGGGGGGGGTAGGCCATAGCCTCGGCATGCGTGTAGGGTGGGGGGTATTCTTCGATTCGTTTTTTATTTTCTATGGGCCTCTATCTCTCTTTTTCTGTTCCTCTTTCTTCTGTGCTTTCTCGGGTCGGTGGGTGGAGCTGCTGGTAGGCGGGTGACGGTTAGGGGGCACGCTTCGTTTCGTTTCACTATCCTGGTATCTTAGATTTGTGCCGCCATTTTCGATATGTTACTGTTAGTGGACTCTCCTGTTGAACGTTGCCCATTTATTACTTGGATACATGTGCTGTACACTGATCCGTTCTAGTTTCTGTATCTCCTTATATAAAAATTTTTAAATTAACCTTAATATCTCCTGACACTTGGTGCACGTGGAATTACTGTAACGTATGTTGTATGCTTTCATGTGCTAACGTGCTACTGAGTGGACGTATAATTTGCTATCAAGCTTCAGAAGTGTCGTGGCCGGCCGGATGGTTGTAGGCCCGTATTTGTATTATGAACAGTGCTAAATAAAGGTTTAAAAAAAAAAAAAAAAAAAAAAGTCGAGGTCTATGGATGTCCTTGTTAAGTAATTGAAGGATAAAGCTGAACCAATGGTAGACGATTTTTCTATGCGCGCTGGTAAAGGTGGAACCCTCTACATATAAAGGCAGAGCAAGTAAGAATATGATTAGTGCTCACAAAATGCTGGGACCAAAACGGCAGCTAAATCTGCACTTGCAAAATTGCAGGTATCGTTTCAGAGGAATATATTGTTTACGCATGTAGCGACCTAAGTCCCCGACTCTATTTACTGTCATCCGACCACTCACGATATTAAGGCAAGAAACAAAGATTACCGGCACCCAGATAGAAGTTAACCTAAGAATACAAGGTTCTTACTTACTGAAAATGAAGCCGTAACGTGAATCCGTCTGGCTCGTACTGCTGCAGCTGAGCAGGAGTGTATGTGGGATATTTAAACCGCTGTGGCGAGATCTCGCGCGATATTTTGGAAAAGCTTCTCGCGATATGTTGAATCACCGGACGTGAAGTCCGGGATAATGGTCCTCAACGTAAGGCGGACGCCATATTAGAGTGTGGAATCAGATTATTAGATAATCCCAAATTGCAATATAATGGTGGAAAGAAAAATTAAATAAACAAAGCATCGAGTAAGTAATAACTTATTCGGTATTATATATATATATAGTGTCAAGGAAAGTGAAATATTAATATGGTATGCTCACGCTTCTAATTTAAATTACGTCATATGGGACTGTGTGATTTACATAATTGCACTACGTTTAATCAGAAGGGCGCTAAGCGCAAGATATAATGAAAAACAGAGAAAAAAAAATGCTCCCATTTTTTGTCATAGGGATGAAATGCCATATGGGAATGGTAATTGACTTATGGTATTAAGATAAGTGGCTGTAAAGTACACAAAAAGAATGGTAATGTATGGCCACATAGATGGTAAAACAGGGAACTACAGACATTCAAAGAAAATGAGCAATTGAAACGTGGCACTTGACCTATGGCTATAGGATAAGTGGCTATGAAATACCCGACGAAGATAATAGTGTATGGCCACATAGATGGTAAAAAAAGTGCCTATATACATTTAAAGAACATGAACAATTGAAAATACAGTGCGGTTACACATCTCCAGGGATCTTAATAATTGGATGAAATATACAATACCAATCAATATTGAAAAAACTGTTCATCCCAAATCAGCGATGGTATATCAAAACTAACAGAATGCAAAACAATTTATATTCTAACTTTAAATAGCACATTTTACAATCCAAATATGGAAATATAGATTTCCTCTCAGTTTAATCCTATTGTGCTGCCATCAAGATAAGAACTGAATTATATATCTAGGCATGTTCTATAGGAATGCTTGTTCCCACGGGATTTCTGCATTTAACCCATGGGTTGCTGTTCCCAGCAAAAAAATCCAATAGACCTCCCGCATCTTACGAACTTTCTCTAAATCCAAACCAATTTTTACTTGAACCCTTTCCAGAACATACCAAGACATACTATCTGGGGTATGGTTATGTTCTAAGTAATGTGATACCATAGAAGCTGCTAATTTCTTTGTCCGTATAGCAGATCTGTGTTCTGTCAGTCTCACATTAAGGGCTCTTCCTGTTTGACCCACATACCCCAATTGGCATGGACAAATAATGAGATAAATTACATTACTAGTCCTGCAATTGTTGAGGTCCTTGGGTTTAACCAGTTGTTTGTTAAATGTTAGGCTAGAACCTTGTATTACTGTGTGACATGACTTACAGTTACTACAACTATAGGTTCCTGAGACTGGTTGCATATTCAAGGATGATTGTTGTCCATGTGGGCTAGGTGTTATCATTCTTGATCTTACAATGTGGTCTTTAAGAGACTTATTCCTCTTATAGGCAAAAATTGGTTTGGGCAATTGTTCTGTTTTTGAGAGGTTTACATTTAATATATGCCAATTAGCATATATCAATTGTCTTATTCTATCATTGAGGACTGAGTGTTTGGTTATGAAAATCAAGTTTGGAACCAATTTAGCTGTTTTTGGTTGAAGGAGACATTGTCGATCATAAAAGCGAGCCCGCTTATATGAGTCTCTTATGATTTTCATGGGGTACCCACGAGCAAAGAATTTAGCCTTCATCATGATAGATTTTTCATCATAGTCCAAGATGCTGGTACAGTGTAGAATGAGCTCTAGGGGGAATGGTTAATGTGCGTTTGGCTTTAAGGTAGCATATTTGTATGTATTTTACAATCCACCTTGCAATTCCTGTTTTAGATATAGGATTGCCTTTACAAGGTGGGGAGTAAGTTCCGATAAGTTGTTTGGTTTTTCTAAAGTTTTTTTTTCTTTCGATATAATAGAGTAATGCTCTTTTAACATCAAGAGCGTGTAGCGCTCACTCTGCCACTGAGTCTGGTTGAGGGAAGAATACTGGTAGTTCAACAGATGGAAGGCAGACACTACTTTGGGTAAAAAATGTGGATTTGTTCTAAGAACCACTTTGTTATGATGGATTTGTAAAAATGGTTCTTGTATGGTTAATGCCTGGAGTTCGCGAGATACTTTCCAAGTAAGGTACTGTATTTCACATTTGTGTAGAGGTTCAAATGGAGGACCCATTAGTCTGGTAAGGGCTATATTGGAGTGTGGCTCACTGATTAGAGTGGCAGACTCTGAAGCAGAGATCAGGCCCGGGACCAGGGTTCAAGTCCCGACGCGGCAGGCTCTTGGGCTCAATGTCTACGGACTCGATAATTCTCGCCTCGGCGCCTACTCTAATCATGGGTCCCATGCTTCAATTCTGGGCAATAGCTTGCTTAATCTCCACAATGGCCCCTACAACACTGGGATGCCTGGCTTCACCTTGGGGTGCCCAGGAGGGGCATCTCACAGGGAGAGCTAGGAAGGGTTCCACAGCATTATACAGCGCCGGGACGCCCCGTTGGGGCAGCTGTGCGCTTTACAAAATACACTACATACATTGAGATTCCACACTGGGGAGGGTGGAGCTATTGGTGGAATTAGCCTTTTAAGCCCTTCCATATAAGTTGTAATTGGGGGAACTCTAAACAACGACAAATTTTGTCTGTTTTGCAAGTAGGCTGCTATGGCAGCGAAATGTAATCTTATGGAAGTATACGCTAGGTTACATTGTTGAAGATGCAAAAGGTAACAGATGTTTTGAATGGAAGCATCCAATGGGTCAATTTTATTGCGAGAGCAATAAATGGCGAACCTTTTCCATTTTGCAGCATAGCATGCCCTTGTTGTAGGGCGTCTAGCCTCTTTGATAATGTTCATACATTCTGGTGGAAGATTGAGACAGCCAAACTCTAGGATTTCAGGAGCCAGATCGCAAGGTTAAGCTGATTGGGATCTGGTTATCTCTCCATGGTTCTGGGTGAGAAACTTAGGAGAGAGGTGCAGCTTTTGATGTGGTACTACTGATAGCTGCAGCAGAGTTGTGAACCATGGTTGCCTTGCCCATGTTGGAGCAACTAGGTTCATTGTAAGGGAATACAGTTGAAGCTTCCTCACTAGCAATGGAATGAGTGGGAGAGGCGAGAAAGCATAAGCAAATTTGCCTGACCAGTTCATCCATAGCGTATTGCCTTTGGACAGTGGGTGTGGATACCTGGATGCGAAGTTTGGGCATTTTGTGTTTTGATGTGTGGCGAATAGATCTATGTCTGGTAGTCCACACATGTGAAAGAATGGAAGAACTTGAGGATGAAGTTCCCATTCGTGGATCTGTTGTGTTTGACGACTGAGCAGATAAGCTATTTGATTGTGTACTCCTGGTAGAGGTTCTGCTAGAAGGTATATGTTTCGTGGAATGGCCCACCTCCAGATGCTTTTTGCAAGACGGGATAACTGGAGAGTCGGTGTCTCCCCCGTTTTTGTATGTAATACATTGCTGTCATGTTGTCTGAACTGATTAGGACAGCTTTGTTTAGGAGTTGCGGTTGAAATGACTCCAATGCTAGAGAGATTGCCAATAATTCCAGGTAGTTGATGTGGAATTGCTTTTGTTGAGGGGTCCCTCAACCTGGAGTGGTATTGTTTTGGAGATGTGCTCTCCATCCGGTGAGCGATGCATTTGTTAGCACTAGTTGTAGAACTGGCTTGAGGAAAGACCGTCCTTTGGCAAGGTTTTTTGAGGTCCACCACTGAAGAGAGAGATGGGTGCGGTCGTCCACCAACACCAGATCTGTTAGTTGACATTGAGCCTGGTTCCACTGAGGTGCTAGACAATCTTGTAATGGGCGCATTTGCAGTCTTGCATGAGGGACGAGAAAAAATGCAAGAAGCCATCATTCCTTTTTTAAAATGTTTTTATTGGTATTTTGACAAAAAGGAGATAGGTGGTGCACTGCGCAGGTTAATTTGAGGTTCTAAACGTTTTTTACAAAGTTCTGGGTGCTCTCAAGGGTGGTGTTTTCCGTCCAAACACCAAGAAATCATGAAGTAGGTAGTGTATGCAGCAACTGCAGGTACATCCCTTATGAGGCACTCCACGGGTGATCAATAACGTGATTCACAAAGTCAATAAAGTTTCATTATTTATTCAATGTTGTTCCTCATATGTTTTTTTTGAAACCTGATATTAACAGCATATCAGTTAGAGTAACGTTATTCCATTAGTCTGATACATGAACTTTTCTCCAATGCATTTCGGGCAGGAATGCCCTTTATCACGGAGTGTTGTGGAGGAAGACAGAGAGAATAGGATAAGGGGTGGGTAGACGACTGGCGTGGTAATGGGAATTATTGGTGTCTATCGGTGGGGGAATAGGCATAGATAAACCGGAATGGTTTTGAATAGTGCACGAAAACCAACGTGAAGGGAGGGAGTGTGAAGGAGGTTTACCGCGTGAAGCTAAGAGGTGAAAAGTCTAAACGCGTTTCGCACAGAGTTTGATATGCCCCAATCTCAATTTTTTCATTACCTGCAACTCCGGCACGCACTGACGCCCAATATTGCTAATCTTGACTCACTCCCTGAATTCAGCCCGATTGAGGCGAAGGTTTTCATGGGCGACCTTGGGGATAAAAAAGTGTTGCGTATTTACCAGACAATGGTCACCCACTGCTCCTCCACTCTTCTTCCGCTGAAGACAACCTGGGAGGCGGATATCGGCCCGTTAGATGAGGATGATTGGCGGGAGGCCCTAGAGTCCCCGAGGGGGGCGGCTATTGCGATACGGTTTCGACTCATACAATTCAAGATTCTCCATAGGGCCTACTACACCCGTGAGCGTTTGTGGAAAGCGGGTCTGATTGAGTCCCCGGAGTGTCTGCGATGTGGGATGGAGGTGGGCACGCTACTTCACACAATATGGTCGTGCCCCAGACTGGTTGGCTTCTGGAGAGGTATATGGAGCTGCCTGTCGGAGGTGCTGGGATGGACCCTCCCCCGCACTCATCGCCTGGGCCTGCTGCATATTCTGGAGGGGGTGGGTGGCAACATCTACAAGCGACACTTGCTCCTCCTAGGGCTAGTGGTAGCCAAAAGAGACCTGGCCCGAGCATGGAAGGATGTGAGCCCCCCCCCCCCCCCTGAGTGCATGGAAGGCTGGTATAGACTTCTGTATGGGTCTGGAGCGACCGATTTTTGAAGCACAGGGATGCCCCCGCAAGCACTTTAAGGTGTGGAAGAGGTGGGCGGACTACAGGGGCTTGACGCTGGACCCCCCGGCGGAACAGAAGGAGGACCTATAGTCCCATAGTGTCAGGTGAGCCCACATTTTGCGCCTCAAATTGCCACATCAGGAACTTACAACAACACAGTTTGCACACACATGCATGGGGTTAGGGCGGGTTCCAGGGAGGGTTCTGGGAGTTGGGTGGGTAGAAACTAAAGGGGTAAAGGTGGGGTGAATGTTTTCTTGTATCCTTGATTTGCATTGGTTCCTCGATTGGACACTTGGTCCTCTGTTGCAATTGTATCATAATGTCTGGTGGTATCATCCTGATTGTGGGGTGCCAACCTATTTCATGTGCCCGTCTTTATCAATAAACTTGTTGTGAAAAAAGTCTAAACGCGTAGGCGTTTAGATGCGGCGGACAAGGACTTACTTCACGTTCAAGCGTAGCGGAGTCCGCTGTTCAACGGTTGCGAAGTCGGAGTCGGGTGTGGTTGTAGGAGGGAGTTATAGGTGTCTGAAGGTGAACAGAGTGGGAGAGCAGGTAGAAAGGGGACTGAGGGTCAGAAAGTGAAGCGGCCATATTTTAACGGTGTGGGAACACAAGGGATAGTGGAGTGAAAGCAATAGTAGAGTGAAAGAAATAAGGAGCAATGCGGACAGTTCAGCAATCAACATATATATATATATTACAGGTAGCAACTATATTCAATGCGATCATTAAGACCAAATGGTTTTAAAGTCTGTAATCGATAAATCCATTCTAGTTCTCTCTTTAACAATAGTTTGTGGTTGTCAGTTCCTTCTCTTTTGGTGAGAGTTTCCAAAACAATGAATTTGAGTTATGCGATGGTATGGCGTGATTCAGCAAAGAAGTTTCAGACGTATGTTGGATTTATGTTCATTTAAACGTGTTTTTATTTTACGTTCTGTTTTTCCAACATATAGCTTCCCGCAGGGGCATTTTAAAGCATAAATTAAGTTCATCGAGTCGCATGTGGCATCAACTTGTAATTTGATGGCATGGCCCTTCATTGGGTGTTGGATGATGTTACCCTTGATGACACTGTTGCAGTGGTTACAGTTTAAACAAGGTTGAGTTCCTCGATGTTGTAGAGTAGCTGGAGTGGGTTTGGAAAGAATCTCTTTGATGTTTTTGCTTCTAGTGTGGGCAAATAAAGGAGGTTTTTCAAAGATGCCCCGGAAATCGGGTTCCATCTGTAGGATAGCCCAGTGTTTGAGTATGATTTTCTTGTAGATGGAGCTGGCTGTAGAAAATTTGGAAACTAGCACTATGCGTTGTTCCTTGTCTTTCTTGGTTTTTAGTAAGCAATCTTGTCTAGAGATCTTTTCAACTCGACTCTGGGCTTCCCGGAGGACTTCCTCGGGGTAACCTCGGTTGAGAAAGCATTCATGCATTTGGTTGATGCGTGTTGTCAATGTCTGTTCATCAGAAACTATGCGTTTCACACGCAACATTTGGGAAAATGGTAAGTGTTTCTTGAGGGAGCCTTGGTGGAAACTGGAGAAATGTAAGGTGTTATTACGATCCGTGTTTTTCCTGCGAAGATCTGTGATGAGCCCTTGAGGGGTGATCTTGATGTTAACGTCCAAAAAGGACATTTCTGTGTCGCTGATTTGCCATGTGAGGTTAATGCGTGAATCCTTAGTGTTTACTTCAGTGAGTACTTGATTTAATGAGTCTTTGGTGTCTGACCACATTATGAATAGGTCGTCTATGTATCTGACGTACATTTTGGATTTGTTTTGGAATGTCGGGTCGGTATATATATGTTGATTTTAAAAATTCTCCATATATATATGTGCATACGTGGGAGCAGCACAATTTCCCATCGCCATTCCGGATAGCTGAAGGTACCATCGATCCTCTTGTTGGAAATAGCTATGATAAAGAGTGTAAATCATAAGCTCCATTAAAAAAGACTGCATTTGTGCATCAATGTCACTGTTAAGGAGGGCATGTTCAATGGCTTTGATGCCTCCTTGATGAGGTATTGAAGTGTAGAGGGAGCTAACATCAGCTGTACAAAGGATAAGTGATTCATTGTTGTTGAGTTGAACTTCAGATAATTTCACGAGGAAATCTGTAGTGTCCTTGATGTAACTGGTAGTTTTTATGACAAGTGGTTGGAGATACTTGTCGATGAATTTTCCGGTAGGTTCGTGTATTGATCCTTTCGTGGAAACAATGGGCCTAAAGGGAGGGTCCAGGAGGTTTTTATGTATCTTAGGACACATATGTATGGTCGGACTCTTGGGGTGCTCTTGTAGTAAATACTTTTTGGTACGATCTTCGATGATACCTGCTCGGTGAGCTGTAGTCACAATGTCATTAAGGATGTTTTGGAATTCTCTGGTCGGGTTGTTGTCTAGTACCATGTAGATCGTGGTGTCTTGTAAATGTTCATGTAGTTTTTGTGTATACATGGTGGAATTAAGGATTACTAAAGCTCCTCCCTTGTCAGCTTTGACACATCTGATTCGTGAGTTGTTGGCCAACGATTTGAGGGTGTCACGATCCTTCATAGTTACGTTTTGTTGTTTCGAAGATTTTTTAAGATAGATTTTTTGCACATCGTTGCGCACTAAAGTTTCAAACAGATCAATGCACTTGTGACTGTTGGGTGCTTGATAGGTACTGGGAGGACGTAGGCCTCCGAGTTCATCGTCTTTGTCCATAGTACTAGCTGGTAGGATGTTGTCAAAAAAATGACGTAGTCTCAATTTTCTTGTGAACTTGAAGGTACTCACTTCTAGTTCTAGAAGATTAGTCTGTGCTGTAGGTATAAATGATGTGCCTTTCTCAAGTAGGTTCATTTGGTAAGTAGGAATGTCAATGTCAGAGATATTGATAACTAAACGTTCTTTTTTGGTTTTAGGTCTTTCTTGGCAACTGTGCTCCGCGTGTTTGGTGGGCTCTTTTCTTTTGTTCTGGCTCCTCCTGAGTCTTCGAGTTGGTCTGAACCTACTTCTAAAAAATACGCTGTTGAAGTTTGTTCCTGGCTAGTCGCTGACGTGCTGGCTTGTTCGTCATTTGATGGTTGTCTAGGTACTGGAGGTTTGCGAGATGTTCGATATGTAGAGTCAGTATCCGAGGATGATGTGTCCGTCTGGGTATTAGGTGGTCTATTGCGACGTCTTTGGGCATAGACGTCGGCCCATGAGTAAACTTCATCAAGCTTGTAATCAAGCGTATCCCTGCAAAATTTTCTCACTTTTCGCCTACGTCCTCCCAGTACCTATCAAGCACCCAACAGTCACAAGTGCATTGATCTGTTTGAACCTTTAGTGCGCAACGATGTGCAAAAAATCAATCTTAAAAAATCTTCGAAACAACAAAACTTAACTATGAAGCATCATGACACCCTCAAATCGTTGGCCAACAACTCACGAATCAGATGTGTCAAAGCTGACAAGGGAGGAGCTTTAGTAATCCTTAATTCCACCATGTATACACAAAAACTACATGAACATTTACAAGACACCACGATCTACATGGTACTAGACAACAACCCGACCAGGGAATTCCAAAACATCCTTAATGACATTGTGACTACAGCTCACCGAGCAGGTATCATCGAAGATCGTACCAAAAAGTATTTACTACAAGAGCACCCCAAGAGTCCGACCATACATATGTGTCCTAAGATACATAAAAACCTCGTGGACCCTCCCTTTAGGCCATTGTTTCCACGAAAGGATCAATTCACAAACCTACCGGAAAATTCATCGACAAGTATCTCCAACCACTTGTCATAAAAACTACCAGTTACATCAAGGACACTACAGATTTCCTCGTGAAATTATCTGAAGTTCAACTCAACAACAATGAATCACTTATCCTTTGTACAGCTGATGTTAGCTCCCTCTACACTTCAATACCTCATCAAGGAGGCATCGAAGCCATTGAACATGCCCTCCTTAACAGTGACATTGATGCACAAATGCAGTCTTTTTTAATGGAGCTTATGATTTACACTCTTTATCATAGCTATTTCCAACAAGAGGATCGATGGTACCTTCAGCTATCCGGAATGGCGATGGGAAATTGTGCTGCTCCCACGTATGCAAATATATATATGGAGAATTTTGAAAATCAACATATATATACCAACCCGACATTCCAAAACAAATCCAAAATGTACGTCAGATACATAGACGACCTATTCATATTGTGGTCAGACACCAAAGACTCATTAAATCAAGTACTCACTGAAGTAAACACTAAGGATTCACGCATTAACCTCACATGGCAAATCAGCGACACAGAAATGTCCTTTTGGGACGTTAACATCAAGATCACCCCTCAAGGGCTCATCACAGATCTTCACAGGAAAAACACAGATCGTAATAACACCTTACATTTCTCCAGTTTCCACCAAGGCTCCCTCAAGAAACACTTACCACTTTCCCAAATGTTGCGTGTGAAACGCATAGTTTCTGATGAACAGACATTGATAACACGCATCAACCAAATGCATGAACGCTTTCTCAACCAAGTTTACCCCGAGGAAGTCCTCCGGGAAGCCCAGAGTCGAGTTGAAAAGATCTCTAGACAAGATTGCTTACTAAAAACCAAGAAAGACAAGGAACAACGCATAGTGCTAGTTTCCAAATTTTCTACAGCCAGCTCCATCTACAAGAAAATCATACTCAAACACTTGGCTATCCTACAGATGGAACCCGATTTCCGGGGCATCTTTGAAAAACCTCCTTTATTTGCCCACACTAGAAGCAAAAACATCAAAGAGATTCTTTCCAAACCCATTCCAGCTACTCTACAACATCGAGGAACTCAACCTTGTTTAAACTGTAACCACTGGGGCGTGGCCAAGATGGCGGGCTGAGCGGTCGCACTTGCCGAGGGCTCCCGGACCCCTGAATTTCTGCACCGCTCGGAACCGTTGATTCCCCCCCGGATCACGCGGCCACCGAGCCTGGTGCTCGCGGTGGAGGTGTGGAGAGCCTGCTGAGCCTGGTTAGCGCCGTCGGGGACGAGATTTTGGCCGGTGTAGCCCGGATCGGACCCCGCTGTACGGCCCGAGTGGGAGCTGAAAGCCACGAGTCTCCCGACCCTCGGAGCACGACGGGGCGATCGGCCCCTGAGGTGTGAAGCCCGCGGTGGTGCATGTGCTGTTGGAGTGGGATTCGACGCCGGCTACGCGCGAGGTCTGGAGCTGTCCAGCAGCGGCTGTACGGAGCGGAGCGGAGCGGAGGCGCGGAGCGGTGGCGGAGTCGGTGCCACCTCGCTACGCCAGCCCGTGGCTTGACGGGGCCTGCCGGAGGAGGTCGCCTCGGCTGGTTATCTGTGCGGAACTGGGGACCGAGTCTTCCGAGATTGATCTCTCCCTGAAGCAGTGGACCCCGGCGGCTGTCGCATTGTGACCTAGCCCCCTGGCCGGATTTCTGGTTCTTGGGTCGGAGAAGGACAAAGGGTCTCCATCTTGGGCGTTGTCCCCACGACACTACTGAGCGGCCATTTTGTGGGGTCCGGCCGGGCAGCTCATCCCTCCGGGTGCTCTTTGCGACCACTCCCGGCTGGCATATAGCCGCTTTCTCTGCTGTTCAGCGAACCTCAGTGTCTGTTCTCGCTCTACGATGTCGAATGCCAGGGGACAGCGAAGAGGCGACCGGACCTTGCCGGAGATGCTGGGACGGAGCACCCTGCGCAGCGGAGGTGCTCAACCGGCCGCGACCTCCCCGGCACCAGCCAGGGGGGCAGAAGGTGGAGAGCCCCCGGTGACGAGGTCCTTTCTCGAGTCCCTGTTTAGCTCCCTGAGGGAAGACTTCCAAGCACTCAAGAATGAAGTGGCCGGGGAGGTCCGCGAAGTGAGGAGAGAGATGGACTCCCTGGGGGATCGGGTGAACACGGTGGAGGAAGCGGGCCACTCCAGGGATGAGGAGATCACCCATCTGCAGCAGGAGGTCCTACGGCTCCGGGAGCAACAGATTGAGCTACAGGCCCACGCCGAGGACCTTGAAAATCGGTCCAGGCGGAACAACATTCGGGTCCGCGGAGTGCCGTCTGGTGAGGAGGGTGAAGACGTGACGGCATATCTGGTGGCCCTCTTCCGAGCGATCCTGGGAGAGCCGGAGGACTTTCGGATTCGCATTGACCGGGCGCACCGGGTGGGTCGCCCCCGCAGGGCCACGGCGCCCGCCCCGGACATTTTGGCTTTCCTCCCGAACTTTCCTTTGAAGGAGCGGATCCTCCGTGAGGCACGAGGGCAGCAGCCTTTTCGATTCCGGGACCATCCTGTGACACTGTTTCAGGACTTATCCACAGTCACGTTACAGAAGAGGAAATCCTTCAAGATCGCTACGGACTTCCTTCGGGAGCATGAAACGCAGTACTCCTGGGGGCACCCCTTCCGCCTGATCTTCAGGTGGAACGGTGTCTTACATCAACTTCGGTCCCTTCAAGATGTTTGCGCGGTGCTGGGCCTCACTGCAACGGACACGGATACCCCGGCCCCACGGCGGAGGCGCAGCCCTCGGAATGGCTGGCAACAAGCTGGGGGGGGGGGCCTCTCCTCCGGCGGAGCGCCCGGGCTCGCCTGCAATCCGGGCTGAAATGGCGGCTGCCATCCAGGAGGCCTCCAGAGTGGCGGCGAATGGCGAAGTGGCCTTGACGGCCTGAACTCACTCCGGGGGGAGTCTACTTTAGCTCATTCTTATTGCAGGTGCGGGGATTCGGGGGGTGGACCGGGAGGAAGGGCGAGTGCTGGAGGTGGTGGCTGGACGTCCACTAGGTTGACTTTCCACGGCCTTGCCCGTTTTGGGCCGGACTGGGACAATGTCTTTTTTGAAACGTTTGAGAAGCGGGGGAAGGGGTTGGGGCGGACGGGCAGCTGTTTTGATTTTGGGACCTAGAGGGGGGGCCAGTAGTGGGGGGTGGTGCGGTTTTGCTGGTGTGGGGGCGAGGGGGGGGGTTTTGGTTGTGGGGTGTTGGGGTCCGGGGACTGTACTGTGCCAATGGTTGATTCAACGTTGCTCTGTTTTGAGGTCTCGAAGGGTGCCTTCTGTGTTTGCTGACCGGGCTTTGCCTTTTGATATGTGCTCCCTGAACTCTCTCTTAGATGGCTCTTAAGGTGCTTACTCTCAATGTGAAAGGGCTGAATAACCCGGTTAAGCGGCGGGCAGTGTTATCCCTGTTGGAAAATTCACAGGCGGATATCTGCCTGTTGCAGGAGACCCACTTGCTGGCTAAGGACTGCTCGCGGATGCGAACCCCCAAGTTCCCCACACAGCTATTTTCCTCTAGCACTTCCAAGACGGCAGGGGTGGCCATTTTGTTTTCTAGAAGGTTCAGGGGCGAGGTTGTGGGCAAGGTGGCGGAGCAGAAAGGAAGACTCCTGGTATATAGAATCAAGGTGGGGGGCTTAGCACTGACTGTAGGCTCCGTTTATTGCCCCAATGATCATCAGGACCAATTCTTACACAGGGCCTTGGACGACGTTGCATTCACCTCTGATAGGCACATAGTGTTGGGGGGTGATTTGAATCTGGTTTTTGACGCGGCGCTGGATAGGTCTGTGCAGCGGCGCCAGCAGTTGGGTGAGCTTTCGGGCCCGATTCGAACTCGACTTGCGGAGCTGGACCTGCATGACATGTGGCGTTGCCTCCACCCCACCACCCGCGCATACTCTTATTTCTCACACGCCCATAGATCTTATGCGCGCTTAGACCACCTCCTAGTGTCGAGCCCGCTGCTTCTTTTGGCTTCGAATGCGGACATGGGGGTCCTTTCTCTTTCTGATCACGCCCCAGTTGAGGGCACTTTCACTCTTCCGCCGGTGGCTCGGTCGAGGGGGGTTTGGAGGCTCCGAGATACGCTTTTGCATAGGCGGTCGGTGGTGGATCAGATCAGGGCGGCCATTTTGGCTTTTCAGACCGTGAACGATAATGGGGACACCTCCCGTGCGACGCAGTGGGCGGCCCTAAAGGCCGTGCTCCGAGGCGAATTTATCGCGATTTCCGCTGCCGAGAATAGGGACCGGCAACTTAAGAGAGATGAGCTCACTCAGCAGGTGAGGGAGCTGGAACAGGTTCATCTCAGGACAGGGGCCCCCAGGGTGTGGAGGCAGCTGAAGGCGGCGCGGAAGCTCCTAGCAGCCCTAGACATGGATCGGGCGGAATACGCAGTGCTCCGCCTGAAGCACAAATATTACACGGGGGGCGATCGGTGTGGGCGGCTCCTGGCTAACAAACTCAGGGTGCAGCACCGAGTGAAGGAACTGCTGGACCCGGCCGGAGGCAGAGTCACGACCGATGAACACATAGCGGATGTCTTCCGCGGCTTTTATGCGGACCTCTACTCCGGGGAGCCCCCTTCGGCCCAGGCTGAGGGGAGCTACCTGGACTCGGTTCCGCTTCCGTCGCTGACTCAGGATCAGGCTCAGTATCTGGAGCGTGACATACGCATTGAGGAGGTGGTCACGGCGATATCCCGGCTCAAACTGGGCAAGGCCCCGGGTCCGGATGGCTTCATCCCGCTGTTTTACAAAACCTTCTGTCAGGAGCTGGCGCCTCTGTTGACTCGCCTTTTTAACTCCTTCGCAGAGCCGGGAGCCATCCCCTCCGAATTTCTCCAGGCCACGGTCTCAGTGATCCCTAAGCCGGGCAAGGACAGGACCGCCTGTGGGTCCTATCGTCCCATTTCGCTGCTGAACACCGATTTGAAGGTGTTCACCAGTATCTTAGCGGCACGCCTGGCGTTGCACCTCCCCGGCATGGTTGACTCGGACCAAGCGGGCTTCGTGCCCGGTAGGCAAACGGTAGATAATACGAAGAGGGTGACGCACATTCTCGAGAAGGCTTCTCGGATCCCTGGAGAGAGGATGCTCCTGTCCATAGACGCGGAGAAAGCTTTTGACAGGGTGCACTGGCCCTACCTTGAGAAAGTCCTGAGCAAATTTGGGATAGGGGAGAAGTTTCGTCACCTGATCTTTAACTGCTACCGGTTCCCATCTGCGGTGGTCCGGGTGAACGGCGGCAGCTCTCGACCCTTCCCCATTGAACGGGGCACGAGACAGGGATGCCCGCTCTCCCCTTTGCTCTTTGCCTTGTACATGGAGCCATTTGCCCAGAGGGTTCGGCAGAACCCTGACATTATCGGTGTCCAGATGGGCGGGTTTCGCCACGCGATTAGCTTGTACGCGGACGATGTCATTCTGACGCTGGATGACCCGCGGAGATCGCTACCGGCCTGTGTGGAGGAACTGAACTTATTCGCTGATGTGGCGGGCTTTAAGGTGAACCTGGGTAAGTCGGCCGCCCTGGACATCTCGCTGTCTGCTGCCACTAGAGTGGAACTGCAGAGGCTTTATCCTCTGAGCTGGTCCAAGGACCAGATCCCGTATTTGGGGATCCTGCTGGCGCCCTCCCTCCCGGAGATGGTTAAGGCCAATTACGCAGCTCTAGGTACTAAAATCAAGGAGGAACTGGGCCGGTGGGATAAAGGCACGCTGTCACTACTGGGTAGGGTGGCCGCAGTGAAGATGACCCTTCTGCCTCAGGTGCTTTATCTCTTCAGAGCATTACCGCTCCACCCTCCAGCGGGGTGGCTCGCGGAGACTCAGACTGCCATTGCACGATTCGTGTGGCAGGGCCGTAGGCCGAGGATCAAGAGGGGCATCGCTATGCTCTCGCCGGAATCCGGAGGGCTGGGGATACCGGATTTACGGAAATATTTTCAGGCCGCCCAGCTCCGATACCTCGTGGAGTGGAGCCGGTGGGAATCTGATAAACACTGGTTGTTCCAAGATCAGGCGGTGGCGGGTAGGACGCTGCAGGAAGTACCATTCCTGAGGCGAGCCCATCGGCCCCCCAATCTTTACGCGTCTTTGGTGACGCGGGTCCCGCTCCAGACGTGGGACTCGGTGGCTGCCAGATGCGAGTTGACTACTTTCCCCTCTCCCTTCACGCCGCTCATTGGCAACCCGGACTTCGGCCCGGGGCTGGAACAGGGAGCCTATGAACGCTGGCGGGTGGCCCGCTGCTGCACTCTGTACCACTTGTACTCCCCCGAGGGAGTTGTCTCCTTCCAGGACTTGCAGAGGGATTATGGCCTCCCTGAGACGGAACGCATGCGATACATGCAGGCGCGCCACTGGGCATTACAACCCCAAGTGCGCGACGCGGCACACAGGGAAATTACGGAGTATGAGCGTTGGTTAATTACTCGCACGTCGGACGCCAAACTGATCTCGGACCTGTATAGACTGCTGCAGCCCCCCTCATTTCACATTCACAACCCGGGTCGGGAACGATGGGAGCGAGAGCTTGGGCGCGAGCTGAGTCATAAAGAATGGGACCACATCTCCTACCGCGCGCGCCACTCGGCCTACCACACGGGTCTTACAGAGACCTTTACTAAAATTTCGACCTACTGGTACCGCACCCCGGAGAAACTGCATGAGATGGATAGGGCGATACCAGGGACGTGCTGGCGCAACTGTGGCAACACTGGTACACTGACACACATACTGTGGGATTGCCCCCTGATGGCCCCGTACTGGGAAGAGGTCCTGAGCGAGGTTGACAAATGCTTTGGGATAGAACTGCCTAGGTTCCCGGCCTATGTCCTGTTGGGGTTGCCGAACGGGTTGATGTATCCCCTTAGGTCCAAGAGGGGTAGACAGATCGCAATTGCGCTGGGGTCAGCGGTGCAGAATATTCTCATACACTGGCGCACTACAACACTCCCCTCTGTAGTTGGTTGGCTGCACAGATTGTGGCATGTTCTTGGAATGGAAAAGATGTCCTTAGTGGCCCTGGGGGATACTGATACCTTTGAGGAATTGTGGGAGCCCTTTCACAGCCTGTTATGTTCTGAGTTCCGAGAGATTACCTGCCCTAGATATCTGCGGTTGTTGAGGCTGACGCCGCCGCCGGACCCGCCTGCCTGAGTGGGTGGGGTCGGTGTTGCATAGTAGTGATTCATGGAGAGTTCACAGTGGTGGAGACTGTCGATGCTGGCACAGTACAGGGGGTGGGTCGGGGTATGGTAGTTGGGGGTTTAGTTTGGTTGGGTAGGTTTTTTGGAGCGGGGTTGTTTCTCCTCCCCTCACCCCTCCCCCCTTTTTCTTTTTTCCTTCCCCATGCGTTCTTTTTTTTTGTTCCTTCCCTCCTGATTTTTTTCCTCTCCTCATCCCTCCCCTCCCCTTCCCCCCCCTCCCCTCCCCTCGTCGTTTGTTCGTGCCCACAGGTGCTGAAGCTATGCTCCCGAGTTAGACGGAGCCTCTCACAAAATTGTGATTGCATTATTGTATTGGCTGTATGATGCGCACTGGAGCGCGGATCTTGTGGGTCACCTGTTTCTTACCCCTCTGTGTCCTATCCCACCCTGCTTCAATAAAATACTTTAAACCTAAACTGTAACCACTGCAACAGTGTCATCAAGGGTAACATCATCCAACATCCAATGAAGGGCCATGCCATCAAATTACAAGTTGATGCCACATGCGACTCGAACTTAATTTATGCTTTAAAATGCCCCTGCGGGAAGCTATATGTTGGAAAAACAGAACGTAAAATAAAAACACGTTTAAATGAACATAAATCCAACATACGTCTGAAACTTGAAAAATTGAACATTGCCACGCACTTTGCTGAATCACGCCATACCATCGCACAACTCAAATTCATTGTTTTGGAAACTCTCACCAAAAGAGAAGGAACTGACAACCACAAACTATTGTTAAAGAGAGAACTAGAATGGATTTATCGATTACAGACTTTAAAACCATTTGGTCTTAATGATCGCATTGAATATAGTTGCTACCTGTAATATATATATATGTTGATTGCTGAACTGTCCGCATTGCTCCTTATTTCTTTCACTCTACTATTGCTTTCACTCCACTATCCCTTGTGTTCACACACCGTTAAAATATGGCCGCTTCACTTTCCGACCCTCAGTCCCCTTTCTACCCGCTCTCCCACTCTGTTCACCTTTAGACACCTATAACTCCCTCCTACAACCACACCCGACTCAGACTTCGCAACCGTTGAACAGGGGACTCCGCTACGCTTGAACATGAAGTAAGTCCTTGTCCGCCGCATCTAAACGCCTACGCGTTTAGACTTTTCACCTCTTAGCTTCATGCGGTAAACCTCCTTCACACTCCCTCCATTCAAGTTGGTTTTCGTGCACTATTCAAAACCATTCCGGTTTATCTATGCCTATTCCCCCACCGATAGACACCAATAATTCCCATTACCACGCCAGTCGTCTACCCACCCCTTACCCTATTCTCTCTGTCTTCCTCCACAGCACTCCGTGATAAAGGGCATCCCTGCCCGAAATGCATTGGAGAAAAGTTCATGTATCAGACTAATGGAATAACGTTACTCTAACTGATATGCTGTTAATATCAGGTTTAAAAAAAAACATATGAGGAACATTGAATAAATAATGAAACTTTATTGACTTTGTGAATCACGTTATTGATCACCTGTGGAGTGCCTCATAAGGGGATTTATTGGTATTTTCACATTACAGTGTATGACATGACATAACACAACACATTTCGAGACAGGTTCCCTTAGCTGCATGAACACTCTTGCTAGTATAGTGTGTTGCGTCTTTTTGTAACATTGCTAAGACTTCCTGTTCGAGGAGCATTAGATGTTCTAATGTCATTGGACGCTGTCTTGGAGGAATTTTGGGGGGTGTAGAAGTGAGTTGCAGGCAATAACCATACTGGATAATTTGTCTTACCCACCTGTATGTTGTGATGGTATTCCAGACAGGTAGGATCTGTGAGATGAGTCTTCCAACAGGAGTGGGATGATTGGGGGGAAGTGTAGGGAAGTCACTGCTTATTGTTAGGGGAGTTGCGGGTGTTATTACCTCTGCCTCCACCCTTATTGTTGTTGTTACCTCTGTAACCTCCTCTATTGTATCCCCTAGAAAAGGAGCCCTGGTTGGGACTTTGATAGGACGATGTAGGGTGTTCTGACGTATTTGTTTTGAAACCTATAAAAGGAGCGACGAAAGGAGTCTCTGGCAGATGGTGACTGTAAGGCTCCCATAGACTTTGCTGTTTGTGTCTTTTTTCTAGAGATGCATCAACTGAAGGTCCAAAAACGTGATCAAATGGTTGATTTAGGATAGTATTTTGCACCTCTTGCTTAAACCCAGACACCCTGAGCCAGGCTTGTCTACGTAGCAGAACACTAGTATTTATAGCACGTGACGCTGTGGCTGCTGCGTCCAGTGCACATTTGATTGAGGTATTAGTAATAAGGATTAGTTACTTACCTGTAATCCTAGTTCTCTTCCAGGGGTATACTCATTAAAGTCATAAGCACTGAATTATCTCCGCCCATGAGCGGGAACCCGGAACACAAACAATATACATATATATGTGTAAATATACCCAAAAGTACATAGTACTAACTAATAATACACATATACATGTATAATACCATAATATGCAGCCTAACATATATACATAGGCTAATAAGTGTGCCTTCTTCATCCACCACTGGATGGAATCTCTTGCAGACTGTTGGGAGATGAATTCGATCCTCCCAGCATCCCGTCCTCTGTTTCCACTGATCTTCCAGACACTGTTGTAGAGGATGCATCTGCAAACATGCGTTTGGCACGATGAAAATGCACGATGCCATGGACCCCAGGAGAGAGGACACTTGCCGAACTGTCGGACGTGCAGACTGAAGGAGAAGCAAACACTTCGCCTTGATGGATGACCACCTCTCCTCCGAAGGACACACGTTTTCCTCTTCCGTGTCCAATTGAGCACCCAGGTAGTGGATCTTCTGGGTGGGGTTCATTATGGACTTCTTGTAGTTGACTTGCAGACCCAACTTGCACATGAGTTTCCAACAGCAGCTAACTTTCTCTCCTGAGGCGGAAGCCGGGAGGTCTCTCCTCTGTACTTTGGGCTTTTTAGCGTTTTAATGCTTTTTAAAAGTTTGTATTTCTGACGCTTGATCTAATAAGCGTGCAGAGACTCCCTTTGTGTTCCCCTTCGCTCTGTGTACCTTCTCCCCCCTCCCCTGCCCCCGGACAGCTCTCCGCCGAGTACACACGCCGAGGGCTGGTTTTTCCGACTTTGGCGGCCATATTGGGTGTGGGCTGGTGAGTGACACGCTCTAGCAGCGCTCATAAAGGGTCCTGAGAGCTGGTGCTTGCGTTTCCAACAGCAGCTAACTTTCCCTCCGGAGGCGGAAGCCGGGAGGTCTCTCCTCTGTACTTTGCGCTTTTTTAGCGTTTTAATGCTTTTTAAAAGTTCGTATTTCTGACGCTTGATCTAATAAGCGTGCAGAGACTCCCTTTGTGTTCCCCTTCACTCTGTGTACCTTCTCCCCCCTCCCTCTGCCCCCGGACAGCTCTCGGCCGAGTACAGACGCCGAGGGCTGGTTTTCCCGACTTTGGCGGCCATATTGGGTGTGGGCTGGTGAGTGACGCGCTCTAGCAGCGCTCATAAAGGACGGCTATGACTCCGCGCAGCGGACGCGTACAGCGGACGCGCCGGACCTGCGCCGGAGTCGTGCCAGTCATGCCCGTCCGCGTCATGGAGGCGGACGGTGGGACGGGTGCGGCTGGATCTAGGCTCTCCAATTCCTCGTTGGATCTTCTGACACTCAGGAAAGATATGTCCTCGTGTCAGGTGGTCTTTCCGGGGCGGTGTAGAGGCAAACGTAGATGTCCTGGCTGTGGATGGCTCCCTGGTAATTCCTCGGTGAGCGGGGCTTTTAGCCCGAAGCCCATTGCTAATTACAAGTGTCTTTTGCTTAATACACGCTCCTTGGGCAGACATGCGCCTGATATTTTTGAGCTGTTAACCAATGAAAAACCTGTCTGTTTAATGCTCACCGAAACTTGGTTGGGTGAGTCGTCCAACCCTGATATTGCGACTGCTATCCCGCCTGATAATTTTATTTTCAGACACGATAGACCTATTGGGAGGGGTGGCGATTGTGGTTCAGAGATCTGCCACATGTGTGGTCACTCCCATGGCACCCATCTCTGGTTGTAAGTCCTTGGCTTTTTCTATTGCCCTATCTTCCCATCAATCTTTCTCTGGACTCCTGGTCTATAGACCTCCAGGTCAGCGAGGGCCCTTTTATGAGGAGTTGCAGGCATTAATTACGGCACTTTGCTTAAAGACAGAACATTGTATTGTTCTCGGGGATTTTAACATACACATGGAGGATGGGCGAGACAGTGAAACGATTAAAATCATAGATACCACCGCCCCCCTGGGCCTCATTCCCCACTTATCAGTTCCGACCCACAATAGGGGCCATACGCTTGACCAGGTGTTTTCTACTATTCCTCTGGTCATGGCCAGCCCCATCCCTGTTCTCTGGTCGGACCATTTTCTGATTAGCTTCCAGATCCAGAGTGTTAGTAAACTCCTGGGTGCAATTCCTAATCATTGTAGGCAAACGAGTAGGGCTTATCATCGGGTGACCCCTGAGTCTTGCACAGGCCTGTTTGGAGCATCCTTGCCATCTCTCGGGTGATCTTGAGAGGGATCTCGACCTACTACAGAAGTGGCTAGTGGAGCGGCTAGATGATCTCACTCCTCCTATTGCCCCTCGGACGACTGCTAGGCGGACCTCCGCGCCATGGTTTACTGATTCTCTTGCACTTTCCAGACGGAACTGCAAGGCAGCAGAGAGGCTCTGGCGCAAGCAGTATGATCCAGAGGCCAAGGCCGCTTATAGGGCTACTATCAAGATCTATCATGCTGATATTTTGGCCAAAAAAAAGAACTATTATGCAGCAAGAATCGAGACCGCCTCCAGCTCCTGCAGGGAAATTTTTACTATTGTCAAGGAGTTTGTGACTCCGAAGGCCATTGCTTCACATCATGAGTTTTCCGAGCCATGGGTGATCTCGATAGCTAGTTTTTTCTCCACCAAAATTAAGCAGATTCAAGAGTCCTTTCCCCCCCAGGACCCTAGTGTTGTTACCATCCCGAAGGACCAGTTGAATCTGATAACTGAACCTGGACCCTTTCTTTCTGAGTTTCCATCCATTTCTATGTCAGTCTCCCAGGACCTCCTGTCCAAACTGAAATCAGGCTCACCATCTGACCCCTGCCCTGCTAGTTTTCTAGCTAGGGCTGGTGAGGCTTTGAACCCATTAATTAACCCCATTCTCAACCTATCTTTGTCAAGTGGGGTAGTCCCTCTGGTTTGGAAACAGGCGATGGTTGTTCCATTACTTAAAAAGTCGGGTCTTGACCCGGAGATCCTCGCCAACTATAGGCCGATTTCCCTCTTGCCTGCTCTCGCTAAGACAATAGAAAAGCATGTGCATACTGTGCTCTCCACTTATCTTGAGATCCATTGCCTGCTGCATTCCTCCCAGTCGGGCTTTCTCTCCAATCTAAGCACCGAGATAGCACTTTTGGAGGTTAATGAGGCCATCAAGGAAGTGTTGGATGAGGGAGGAAGAGCTATGTTGGTAATGTTAGACCTGTCGGCGGCTTTCAACACCGTCCCTCATGAGGGTCTCCTCAACAGACTCCATGAGATCGGTCTGAGAGGGACGGTGTTGAACTGGTTTAGATCTTACCTAGCTGGTCGCCGACAGGTGGTCTGGCCCCCCCCCATACTCAGCCAAAGTGCCGCCTTTGGAGGTCGGAGTTCCTCAGGGGTCTGGGCTTAGCCCAACACTTTTTAACATCTTTATGACCCCTTTGGCGGTGCTGGCTGAGTCTTTTGGGGCTCAGATCATATCATACGCTGATGATACGCAGCTCCTTTTCACGTGTGGGAAGGGGGCTGAGTTCAACGAGGAGAACATCCGTGGGTGTCTTGAGGCTGTGTTCGAATGGTTTCAGCGAAACAGCCTCAAATGTAACCCTGGAAAATCTGAGGTGCTTTTCTTCGGGTGTCAGGCAGACCCAAAATGGCAGGATTGGTGGCCTGTGAACATGTCCCCACCCACGTCCTCCTCGCAGGTTGCGAAGAATCTGGGGGTCAAAATTGATAACTGCCTGTCACTTAAGTCCCAGATCCTTGGTCTGACGGGCACCTGCTTTGGTCTCCTTAAAATGTTGCTCCCTATTCGCAAGCGGATTGTTTTTAAAACACTTACGCTGGCGCATAAGGCTCTCCATGCTGTGGGAGCTGAATATATTCAGAAACGCCTTGCTTTTTACAAACCAGCTAGATCCCTAAGAGCGGAATCTCTTGGTCTGGCCACGGTTCCTTCTGTTAGGAAAGCAAGGGTGGTGGGGGGGGGGCGTGCTTTTAAACACCTGGCTCCCAAACTCTGGAATGCCCTCCCTTTGTCGCTTCGCGGTACCTCGAACCTGTTGGCCTTTAGAAAAGGCCTGAAGACGTGGCTCTATGGACAGTGATCTGCTGTTTCTTTTTTCGTTCCTCCCTCTGCCTTCTGTTAGTCTGCTGTGGGTTTGAAAGCGCCGGGACACTCCTTGGAGTAGCCGAGCGCTATATAAGACACCCATAACATTAACATTAACATTAACATATTGACAGATGCTCTTCTAGTAGCGATGGGGATGAACTCTTCAGAAGCCAGTCGCCTAAGTACGGATATATGAAAATCCGTCTCTTTCGAAGACAAGCCGCCACTACCGCCATACATTTTGAAAATGTTCTGGGAGCTGATCTCAGGCCAAAAGGAAGCACTGCGTACTGATAATGATGAGCCGCTACTTGAAACCTGAGAAACTTGCGATGTTTCTGGATACCGGAATATGAAAATAAGCATCTTTCAGATCGATGGAGCACATCCAATCCCCCTGGTGTAATTGAGGGAAGATCTGGAGAAGAGCCAGCATTCAAAACCTCTCCTTCCGAATGAATTTGTTCAACCGTCTCAAATCCACAATGTGTCTGAACTCCGTAACTGGACCTTTTTTCTTTACGAGAAAGAATCGAGAGTACAGGCCTTGACCTTTCTGCTGAGATGGAACTGGTTCTATGGCCTTCTTCTTCAGAAGTACGTTCGCTTCCTGTTGTAAGCGCTTTATATTCTACTGTACCATCTTTAGAGGAACCATGACAGGGGGTGGCTTCTTGAATCTCAAAAGGGACCCGCTCTGAATGATACCCAGCACCCATCTGTCCTTTGTGATTTGTTTCCACTCGTTCAGATAACACACAATACTTCCTCCAACCGGAGTGGCACACGGTTGTAGAGGAAGCCTCCGTTCATTGTTTTTGAGGCTGCTTGGTAGCAGATGATTGCTGCCTATTTCCATTGCCTCTGCCTCGTCCAGGCCGTCGCTGTTGGAATTGCGACCTCTGTTGATTCTGGCCTTGATTTTGCGAAGACCAATTCGTCTGTTGGCTCCTCTGCTGAAAAGATCTCTTGTCATAGGGACGAAAATTACCCCGACGTTTAAATTATTTCTTCTTTTCGAGACCTACGGCCTTAAGAGTGTCCAACTCCACTTTCATTTTAGACATCTCGTCGTCAGCGTGAGATCCAAACAGAGTCGAACCATTAAACGGTAAATTTACCATTTTCCTCTGAGCCTCTGGCTTTAGCCCCGTAAGGCGAAGCCAAGCTATACAACTCGCACAAACACCGTGTGCATAACCATGAGCTGACAGATCCGCCGCATCAGCAGCGGCACTAATGCTCTGGTTAGCCACCAATCCTCCTTCTTCCACTATTTCCAGGAAGTCTTTCTGATCCTCCTTAGGGAGTTTATCTGCAAAACGAGCCACTGAGTCCCAGAGCAGATTCCAATAAGGCTGCTGCACTGGCCACTCGCATGACCGACCCTGAGGTGTTGCACATTCTTCGCCCCAAGGAATCCATACTCTTACTATCCTTTTGAGGTGGAGCAGAAGAGGTAGATGCTGCAGAATGCGCTTTTCTGACTGCCGCCACAATAAGTGAGTCTGGAGGTGGGTCAGAACGCAAAAATATTGGATCTTCTTCTGGAGCCTTGTACTTCTTTGCAATCCTAGAAGGACCTGAACCCACCGTGGCCGGAGTTAGGAATGTTCTCATTGCTGGTTCTATCAACCTGGGCACTAACGGCAGAAGAGGCCTGCCAGTCGTCTTGTGATGCAGGGTTTCAAAGATGACTGACGTTGCTACTTGGGGAACTGCCATCTTGATGTTGAACTTATTCGCTCCACGACATAACACATCATTAAATGTGCTCAAATCATCCACGGGAGACACTCTGGAAGGAGGAGTAGATGATATAGTAGGAGAATAGTCTCTATATGAAGATCTTGAAGAGGACGAAGATGACGTAGAAGATGGAGAAGGGGTTCTACGCCTTCTCTGAGGAGTTGCCGATCGCTGCCTCCTACGCTCCCTTGAACGTGATTTCTCTCTCACTAAGGATTTCGAGCGTGATCTTCTATGCAGCTCCGTCCGAGGGACCGGAGCTCTCTCCCTCATCATCGGACGCATTTTCCAATGTCTAAGACTTTCCAACCACCTCGGTGACAAGTTAAAAGGCCGTTCTGTATGCTCAGGTGAAGCCTCAGGTGACACCTGCACAATATTCAGCCCTGCTGAAGACTTGGAAGCTCTGGAAGCTGCACTGTGCTCAGAGACCAATGAGCAGGAAGGAGTCCGTTGTCTGGGCACCAATTGTCTGTCATCTGACACCTGCCCTGAGGTTGAGCCCGAATGAGCCACCACAGAAGAGTCCTGGTGCACTGTCTCTTGCCCCACCGCAGATCTGTCGTCTTGTTGATCATGCGGTGAAGACTCCACTATAGGTTCTGGACTTATTTCTGACCTCGACAAAGACTTGAGAGGTCCGAGAGGCTGGTCTTGATAGCCTCGACGCCGACCTGTGTTCAGGTGGGGGAGACCTAGACACTCCATGCTTCGAGCCCGAAGCAAGCTTCGACGTCGACCTACGTCGCGATGGAGACCTTGACCTTCTCTTTTTAGGTCTCGACGTCGAATCCTTCGACGCCATTCTTCCTCTCGACGTCGACCTTTTCCTCGACGACGATGCACGTCTCTCTCTCGACCGCGGTCTATCCTTCGACGTCGATCGATGACTCCCTCTCGATGTCGACACTTTACCCTTCGACGTCGACATATGATCCTTCGACGTCAGACGTCTCGCTTCCCTTGACGTCGATCTTTCATGATCCTTCGACGTCGAACGTTGCACTCCCGACGTCGTTCTTACTTCAATCGACACCAAATGTCTCGACGTTGAAAAGGATTTCGACGGCGACTGTCGAGACGCTGAACCTTGACTCACCGGCGAAGTCCTCGACGTCGACGGAGCCCTCTTCGACGCAGACACTGCTGACGGCGAGCGCACCTTTTTTGACGGCGACGCTCCCTGGAGTCTATGTTTTTTTGTTCTACCTTCTGGAGACGTTGATCTTCGACGTTTAGGCTGAGAAGATGGCTTAGCAGATAACAAGCCCTTGGAACACTTCTCACCACGGTTTTCTCTCTCCAGAAAGCCCAGCAACCTAATTTTCTCCCTTTCTCTTAAAGTCCTATTAAAAAGGTTGAGGCAGTGATAACAATCTTCCACCTTATGAGAAGCTGGAAGACACACCACACAAACAGAGTGTGGGTCAGTTTTTGACATCTTCTTCCCACAGGAAGGACATTTGGTAAATAAAGGTGGCATTCTGACTAAAAAACACCAACAGTCTAGTCAGAAAAATATAGTAAACCACCACCAAAGCAATATATTGCCAAAAATGACAAGAAAAACCAAGTTCTGACAGAAAATACTACAAATGAGCAGAGTTCAAGTTCCAGGTTCCTCACAGAACTAGCCGGAAAAAAGAACTGACCTGTCACCTGTGGTGCATGATGGGAACAGAGTTCTCCTGGAGCCTTAAAGGCAAAGTGTGCAGATTCTCTGGGGCCTTAAAGGCAGGGTGCCAGTCTGATTTTCTGTACACAGACATTTTTTCATATGCAGCCTTTTAGGCTAATAACTGTTTATAACAGGTTCTTTGATAAAAATAAAAGGTTTTTCATGGTTATGAAATGCATTTTAGGCTCATGCATGTTTATTGTATTTATATACAGCATATTTTCATGCTTCAGAACGTGTGTAAGGTTTGATTTTATTAGCCTATGTATATATGTTAGGCTGCATATTATGGTATTATACATGTATATGTGTATTATTAGTTAGTACTATGTACTTTTGGGTATATTTACACATATATATGTATATTGTTTATGTGTTCCGGGTTCCCGCTCATGGCTGGAGATAATTCAGTGCTTATGACTATTAAGGAGTATCCCCTGTAAGAGAAGTTTGCCTTCTTGTACAAGGTCATCAGCTTTGTCCTTATATTCTGGGGGCAGATGTTGAATGAGCTTCTCTAACTCATCATAGTGAGCCCTATCATATGTTGCTAGAAGGGCTTGTGTGTTTGCTATTTTCAATGAATTAGCAGCCTGAGACGCAATACGCTTACCTGACGAGTCTAATAACTTAGATACTTTGTCAGGAGGTGGTGTGTCACCTGACCCTTGGGAGTTTGCCCTTTTACGTGCATTGGCTACTGCTAGTGAATATAAGGGAAGTTGGCCCTTAATGTAGATAGGGTCACTGGGAGCTGCCTTGTATTTTTTATCAACCCTGGGGTTAAGAATCCTAACTCTGACTGGGTCTTTGAGCATGTCTGAGAAGGCCTTATAGCATGGGTAAGACGTGAGTAGATTCATGTGGTTCAGCAAAAGTCTCTAATAATAAATCTTCATCTACAGGGTCTGAATGAAGTTTGACTTTGTGCTATATAGCTGCTCTGTTGATTAGTTGTGCAAACCCCACATTGTCATCTGGTGGGGACGGTTTTGAGGGGTAGAAATCCGGATCATTTGTTAGATCAGGATCAGTGGTATAATCATGCCATGGGTCTGTTTCCTGTGGTGAATTATCTGGACCTGATGGCAGTATGTCTTAATCTAATTGTCCATGCCCCTGTGAATCATCACTATCCTGTAAATCTGAAGAGTGTGGTGGTGAAATAATAAAATTAGGGTTAACAGGTGGTGGAGGTGAAGGTCGTGGTGAAGTGTTAGTAGCTATATAGATTTTCTTCAGAGGAACTGGAATTTGTGGTATATGTTCTGGTTTCCTCTTTGTAGGTGGATTGGTGACTATATTACGAGTCTTTGAGGGAATAAATAGTAGTCTGCTATGGATCCGGAAAGAAAAGTTCTCCTGACTCAACAGACTTGCTTGGCGTTGAAGATTTGTCTTTGGGAGCTGCTTTTGGATGTTTTGGGACATTGTCCAGAATAGCAGCTTTACCCGGTTCTAAAACTTTTGGTGCTTTGATGGTACCAAAGTCTTTTCCGTATGCTTCGGTGCCTGAAGATTTCTCAATTTGCTTTGGGACCGAGGTTTTATCCGTCTGTTTCGGTGCTGGTGGTTTATCCAGCTATTTCGGCGTCAATGCTTTATCGAGCTGTTTCGGTGCCGATGATTTATCGGAGTGCTTCGGTGCCAAGGAATCTTTTATATTGATTTCGGTGCCGAGTGCTTCGCCGGTGCCGATGGAAGAGAGCGTGGCAACTCGGACGGCTGTGCCTCTGGTGCTGAGTGTTATTTTTCGGTACAGGATGGCTGCCTTGAGCCGGATGGCTTTTGTTTGTCCTTCGGTGCGAGCCCGGGGGCGGGGCGTTCGAAGTTTTGGTATGGTGTGAACCTGAGCGTGAAGGTGTAACCGGTGCCATTGGTGTGGGCTTGGCTGGGGTTTCAGTACTCACGTCCTTTTGAGCTGGGTGATGTCATATTCGCCGTCGATGTCTGCTTCGGAGTCCAGAATCTCTTCTGGCTCTGGAAGGTTGTCGGACCAGGATGGAAGATGTCCGGAATGGAACCTGTGCCTTGCTGCATGTCGCGGCTTCAAGCTCGACGAGCCCGGATGGTCTTCTTTGATTTAAATGAGAGGCAACCTTCACAATTGTCCTCTCGATGTTCAGGAGAGAGACACAGATTACAGACAGGATGGAGGTCAGAGTGTAAAGAATTTAGCACCACACTGTGGACATTTTTTAAATGGAGTCCTTATCATCGACATCCTTCTTTATCAGTGCAGGTAGGCCCAATGGCCCGCGTTGAGGTTCGCAGGAGAAGAGTAATGGAAGTTGTCGAGGGTGTGCGTCGAAGGTACGTGATCGAGACAATACTGTCGGTAAGTGGGATTACGCGTCGAAGGGGTTTCGAGAACGATTCCGATCCGGAGCGCAGCAAGTCACATCCGTAACCCGATGGCGGAAAAAACTATCTAACGATGGAGCCGAAACCCATGCGCACTGTCCACCGAAGGAGGAGTCACCAGGCTTGTGACTACAAGACTTCTTCAAAGACAAAAACAACATGCAAACATCTGAGCCCAACACCAGATGGCGATCTATGCATAAGTGTACAATCTGCAGCTCATATGCCTCGAGCAATCTTTCTTCCAGTATACAATTATATCCATGCAGCAGCATACTGGTATTTCTCTAATTTAAGATGCCTCAGAGAAAATAATTGGCTTCCTTTACTTTACTTTACACCCATCGCTTTTTTCCAGAATTAAAGTATTTTAAAACATCCTTACAATATTTACACAATTTCAGTGCCATAAGAATACCACAATGTAAGAAACAAAAATGCATTTCAATAAATTAAGTACGCTTTAGAAATTCAAAATAAAAGAAAGTTTCCTTACAAAATAACATTCAATAGGTGAGATCAGTTCACTGATTCAAAGCAACAACTTTAGATGTTTTCAAAACAATAAATTACCCTGTATATGCAGAGATCCAATTAAGCCCAAAGAAAATTCTAACCTAGTGGAGATCATTTTAAAGCTATTGCATGCATGAAAAGTACCCTGCCAAACTAACGGAAAATAAATATATTGATAGTCAAACGTAATGACATCCCCAAATTTGCTAACCGTGTTCCACTTCACAGCATGAAGAAATCTTTCATGAAGGATGTAGGTATCATGACGGACATAGGTAAATATATAGAGGTTATCAAGTAATAAAAACCAGACCATATCAACACTTCGGCGCCGCAGTTCATTTCCTTTGTGTCTTGGCAGGAGATTTTGGGTAAATGACCAAGCACTGCCACTTGAAATAGGTGATGAAGCAGATGGATGAGCTCTGCAAGTCTGTATTGCAACTATTCTATTTTATTAAATAAAAATCATGCAGTTATGTTAAGCAGTTTCTCTAAGCATTAAAGGAATCTTATCTACTTAACAGAAATCATGGCATATGCCAAAACACTGGAGAAGAAAAAATAAAAAGAACGAATCACACATACAGAATACGTTGTTACAAATGTCTTTATACTATAAAAGTCAAAATAAAATGGGGCATCACAATGAACGTGACAAAACCATTCCAAAAGTTCATTTTTCAATAAGGACAGACTTGTCCACACCGCTCTGAGTTTCCAACTCAAAACAAGACTGGTCCAGCAGGGAATAAAAAGTCCAAAGGCTGGATCATAAGTCCCCCAGATCCAAAACACGGAACTTGTCTAAGTTGTAGAAGCTAGCTTTCACCACTCGGCCACCAAAATATCGTCCATTCAGATCAACCACCGCTGGAAAACAAAAGAAACACAATGTAAATTAATACATTTTCGATGTCTTTCACAAATGAATAAATAATTAATGTATTTGATGGTAATCAGTTCATACAATGCATAGGCCAAACAATCACAGTGGCACATCCACCTCGGTACTAAATGTAAACATTAAAAACATTTTAAAACTACATTTTAAAACTTTTAAAGACAGAAAGCATTAGCTTATTTACTACAATTCCCCACTGTAAGAGAAGTTGCTCAATCGTAGATAAATAGGTGTCAAAATTACAAACGTCTAATTTCCACAGTTTCAATTAAGTCAAGCAAGCTTACAGACCATGTAAAGTAGGCAGGAAGTTCCACCTGTGGGAAAAAACGCAGATGTGTTCTAACTAGCCCATGTTAAGAGGAGAGTTTACTTAGAAATCTGAGAACTTTGCTCTCACATGTGTTGAATGTTACATGCCAATCTACTTCCACCATGTCCTGCATGGACTTTCTGCTTCTCCCATATGCTTGTACCGATGTTAGCTGGTCTAGGTCATATTGTCCAATTTACTTAGTTTCAGTACATTCCAGAAAATTCAGGCTCACTCATGTTGCCCCAGCTTGATTTTGTCAGAGCAGGGAATGCTAATTTTAGCTGCTTAGGTTCAGTACACAGCAAACGTTGCTCAGCCTATCCGAGGTCAATGTAATCCTGTGCAGTTCTGTTCAGTCAGTTTTTGAGCTCCAGGCTATGCATGAAGTTGAAGGAGAACGTTTGAGGTACTATTTACGTTTTTCTATACTTTGCTAACTGACTTAATGTGCCTTTTTGCATTCTAGTTGTTTTAGGCTCGTCAGGCAGGCCCAGAGTTTTGCTCATAAATATCTTTTGCTGCACCCCAAGGAATTTCTAGTCAGCAATTTTTTAATCTTTAGATGAGACCGTTTTCTTTTGGACCCATAGTTATACGTTCAACTTGTAGAATTTCACCTCCTATCTCTCCTCAATTTTGTTTTAAACTGGTAGAATTCATGGATGCATTATACAGCTCGAAGTACTTTGTGGTTTTTGAATTTCCATTTGCAGGTACAGCAGCTTACCAGAATTACACACAATGCAAATGCTTTATCACACCCGAATGAAATGGTGGATGCAGGCAAGGGCCACATTAGTAGTGTCATTTATTCTCCTCGACTTGAATATAGGGTTTTAAACATTCTTCAAGGTCATAAAGACAATCATAAAAGAAGCAAGGCGGAACTTAGAGTACCTTCAACCTGATCAGATTCCAAGAATAAGTAATATTTTATTTTTTATTTGTTTACATTTGTAATGCGCACAGCTACCCAACAAAGGGTTTCCCGGCGCGGCAGATCCCAATAGCAATGCGGTTACAGAAAACTAGATGTTAAAGAGCCATGTTTTTAAGGCTTTTCTGAATTTGATGTAATTCGACTCAGACCGCAATGTATGTGGCATTGAATTCCAGAGCGAAGGTCCTAGGAATGAGAAGGACTTGCCACCCATGCGTGACAGCCTGGTCCTTGGAATTTCAAAATGATTTGCCGTGGAAGACCGAAGAGATCTGGAAGGACGGTAGGGGCGCACCAGGTTTTGCAGATATTTAGGAGCGGTGTTGGTGGAAATCCTGTGCATAAAACATAGAGATTTGAATTTAACTCGGTTTTCAATTTTTAGCCAGTGTAACTTCCTGATGTATTTAGTGGTTGGAGTAGAGATGGGAATTTTACAGAGAAGTCTGGCTGCTGCATTTTGCACTGATTGCAACCTGCGGACAGTAGCTTTGTTCGCCCCCAGGTACAAAACGTTGCCATAATCTAGCCTAGATGTTATTAGGGCATTGACAACTGTTTTCTTGGTGTTTTCAGGCAGCATCCAACAGATCTTTTTTAGCCATTTTAATATGGCAAAGCAGGTGGCTGAAGTCTTTACCGCTTGCTGATGTAAACTGAGTGAGTCGTCAATAATGACGCCCAGGTTGCGAGCATGAGTAACCGGGGTAGGGGGGGTGCCCATTTCAGTTGGCCAATGTTGGGGTCCCCAAAGTTCTTTATTTTTGCCCAACACGATTAACTCGGTTTTTTCGCCGTTAAGTTTTAGGAAGTTTTTTTGCATCCAGTCGGCGATTTTACAGAGTCCGAGTTGTAGGGTGGAGGAATTATCAGAATCTGCAGCTGAAAAAGAAAAAAGCAGCTGGGAATCATCAGCGTAGGAAAACATTAAAAGCCCTGTTTCCTCCACTATTTTGGCCAGTTATACATCCTTAACTTCTTAATGTGGCAAGATCAGAGTTGCATTTCTTGATTAAGATGCACCAGGGAATCCATCAAATACACACCACCCACCGAGGACCGGTGGACGCGCTGCAAGGGCCACATTAGTAGTGACCTTTATTCTCCTTGATTAGAATAAGGGGCTTTAAACATTCTCCAAGACCATAAAGACAATCCTAAAAGAAGCAAGGCGGACCTTGACCAGAACTTCCTTTGTATTTAAATGTAAGAGGTTCTGCATCTGGTTCTGTAGAGTACCTTCAACCTGATCAGGTTCCAAGAATAAGCAATACTTCCTTAACTTATTCATGTGGCAAGATCAGAGTTGCATTTCTTTTGATTAAGATGCACCAGGGAATCCATCAAATGTACACCATCCACCGAGAACGCCACAACTATTAATGTAACGCCTGCACTTCAACCTGCAAATAACCAAAAACGTCACCCTGAATGGAACCCTTGCCTACTGACCACAAGAACTATGAGCAATCTTTAACAACCTTATTGCCAGCTTCATCGCTCCACTCACCATCGACTCCAGAGCCTACAGTCTCGTCGGTGGCCTCAACTTTCACCTGGAAGACCGAAAAGACACCTGCGCTACAGCACTCCTCGAATGCTTCAGCAACTTCAGATCCACCAAACTCGTCC
Organism: Lissotriton vulgaris; assembly: GCF_964263255.1. Lineage (NCBI taxonomy): Eukaryota > Metazoa > Chordata > Amphibia > Caudata > Salamandridae > Lissotriton > Lissotriton vulgaris. The sequence continues at coordinate 1,699,533,711 of NC_141685.1, read as the reverse complement.
CAGAACCAACACAAACTGCAGGGCACACACTGGACCCTATCTTCACAACAAGCAACATCAAATACATCTCCACCACACTGCTTACATGGACTGACCACTCCATCAACCACTTCCAAATCAACAAACCTCAAGTCAACACCAATATCAGGTTCAGCATTTCAGTGCAGCTGGGCCCAAATCACAGAAGCAGACTGGCTCAGCACGAATTAATCTAGCCCCACAGACAACCTCGAAAAGGACATCAACAACTGGATCAAGAACTGTACGGACTTCGTGGCACCTATCAAACCCAATTAGCATAGTAGATCAAACAGGCAGGCTAGCTGCTACACAGAAGACCCCTGAGACACCAAATGTCACTGGAAACAGGTAGAAAGGAAATGGAGAGCCAGTCACGACACCACCAACAGAACTACCTTTTACAAGGCTGCACTCAGACACTCTCACCAGCAAATAAGAGACAACAAGAAAAAAAGCACAAGTGGACCGCATCAAACAAAGCTCCAACAACTGCATGGAGATCTTCTCGATCGTTAGGGACTTTACCTCGCCCTCAGCCACTGTCACCAATATCGCTGCCTCTTAACAACTCTGCGACAACCTAACCAACTTCTTCCGCAGCAAAATCGCAAACATCTACAGCAATTGTACATACCAGCCCAACCCCAGAGAACTCACTGCTAACCTACCCACCACCAACCAAGAAAGCCACCTGACCGAATGTTCAACCCTCACCAGAAACAAGACAGCAGCAATCATGGGGACGCTCCACTCAGGAGCCCTTTCGGACCTATGACCCCACCACATCTACAACCTGTGAACATAATCAATCAGCACCACCCTGCAGTACATCAACACCTCAATCACATCTGGCACTTTCCCGGATGAATGGAAACTTGCAGAAAGCAACGCCCTCCTCCAGAAGCCCACATTGAACCTGAATCCACTTAGCAACTTCTGATCCGTCTTCCTGCTTCCCTATCTAGCCAAAGTGATTGAGAAACCCATCAATAAGCAACTCAAAACTTATATAATCGAACTTCACCATCTTCTAGACAACACCTAATCAGGATTCAGAAAGAACCCCAGCACCAAAACAGCAGTCATAGTGGACACCAATGAAAATCTAGTCATCCTGGACCAAGGAGAAACAGCGGCCCTCACCCTGCTCGACCTCTCTGCAGTCTACAACACTGTCTCCCATAACCCAGAGATTGGCATACAAGGATATCCTCTCAAATGGATCTGTTCCTTCCTCAAGAGTAGAACCCAAAGGGTCAGGCAGCTACCCTTCACAACAGAGACGAAGAAATTGATTTGCGGAGTCCCACAGGGATCGTCCCTCAGCCGCATCCTTTTCAAATGATACATGCCACCACTCGCCAACATCATTTGTTGACAAGATATCACTGTCATCTCCTATGCTGATGACACCCAACCCATCCTCTCGCTGACAGACGAAACAAACACTGCCAGAACCAATTTCACCAACTACATGAACAAAGTAGTAGACTGAATGTGAACTAACTGCCTGCAGCTCAACTCCGACAAGACAGAAGTACAGGTCTTCAGCAACAAAAACTCCCCACTGGACTTCATCAAGTGGCCGTTGGAGCTAGGACCAACACCCACAGACCACGCAAGAAATCTAGTAATCATTCTAGACCACAAATGTAATATAACAGCTCAAGTCAACGCAGTGGGCACCTCCTGCTTCTACATCCTACGCAAGCTGCGAAAAATCTTAACAGGGTTACCTCAGAACACCAGACGGACACTCCCGCAAGCACTCCTCACCAGCAGGCTGGACTACGGCAACACTCTCTATGCCGGCATCTCCAAGCAACTCATACACAGACTCCAGACCATCTAGAACACAGCTGCAAGATTCCTACTCGACCTCCCATGCTGCACCCACATCACAACACACCTCAGGAAGCTACACAGGCTCTCCATTCACAAGCGCAGCCAATTCAAACTTCTCATGCACATATACAAAGCCCTCCCCAACACAGGAACAGAATATCTGAACAGCCGCAAACACTTTCACCAACTCACCAGACACCTAAACACTCTGCCTGACTCGCACACATTTACCACATCCGCAAAAGCAAAACTGGGGTTCACTGTCATTCTCCTACATTGCACCCAAGACATGGAACAACCTTCCTGCACTCATCACAGCCTCCCTCCTCGAGTTTCCTAGGAACCTGAAGATCTGGCTCTACGTAGAAGCACCTTGGGGATTACAATCTTACACAACTGCCCAAGCTCCTGGATACCCTATCAGGTGATTAGTGCCCTATACAAATCAAAATAACACCAAGCAGCTATTATGATTTATAGAAAATATCCTGCACAAATCTTTTATCAAAATGCAAGTGGTTAAGGATTGTATAGGAGTTATGGAGAAAGTCTTCCACTAAACAGAGCCCCTCTCCCCCATATAAGCTTACCATTATTGTCACCAGGCAAATGTGACCACCTCTCGTAACAATCAATTAAGCTTTTTTACAGCATATGAGCAGTATTCTTGTAGATATTGCCTCAGCTGCAGTTAGCAAGTTACAATCTCTCTCCTCATGAGCTTGACAGTGTTTTTCCTAAGAACAAGGAATGAGAACTGATCCAGGTTTTTTTTCTTACCTATGGAGGAGTGAGATTGCTATGTTGATCAGATCATTTCATTACCAACATTCTTTCAAAATTAGTCTTCTACAGCAGAAAGATCCATTTACACTATTTATGTTAAGAGTTCTCTAATTAAGTCCTAACCAGATAAGAGACATTAGGCAGTCAGAGCAACCATTTGGCAATTAGTCCAGCTTGAACATTTTAAGCCACAGTGAAGCAGCCTATGTGAAGACAAATCAATTTGTGTGCTGTGCTCTTCTTTATCAGTTGGAAAACAAAACTCTGTCAAAGTCCCAAAGCCCACTCTGGTAGACGTAAAGGGACTTTGATGGCTTTAGGAAATAATACTAAAGTTTCAGAGATATGTAAAGCCACTGTTTAGAAGTCTGAACTCGTGTTCTCAAGACAATCTCCTTACTTCCTTATTCTGCTATAAAAAGGGATGCGCTTGCTACTGTATTCAGTGCTCATGTTTAATAACGGAGAACCTTCGAGGGAAATCTTCATTATAGTGATAAGCAACCCCTCCTCCCCAGAGAAGAGTAACTACTTCCAACAGAGTTATACCCAAGGTTGTTGTGTTCCCATAAAAGTGAAATGGCTTCCAGGTTACGATGGGATACTGGTGGTGAGTAATTCCTTAAGCGAACTGTGTTAGATTTCCATCCCTTTGCAATTGCAGCCTTTTAACATGGCCCCTCTTCCATGTTATTTTTCTTCAAAAACGGCTTGTAAACGTTTACCACTCTTTGCTTAGTGATCCTTTTGTTATTATTAAAATAACTGGCTGAATAGTAAAACATTAAAAAACTTGTATATTTATTCATACTTCTTTCTAGATTTGATATATTTCTGGATTCCAAGCAGGGTAAAACAATTTAGTGTTTGCGACTAACAACGAGGATCCACTGGAGGAGAAATTACGTTAAATTACCAACAAGCACTGGTAGGGCTGAGCTACGAGGCCCAAGGTCTGTGTCCCAGATAGGGAATGTTAGCACACCCCTCCCTAATCTAACTCCCGTCACTTTAGATTCCTTCTGTATGAAGGTTTTGTCCTGGAACATAGCTGGACTTGGGTCCAAAGGGGAGGATGCATCATGGAAGAGGTTGCTTGTGAATTGTGATATAATTGCTCTGCAGGAAACATGGGACACCACTGAGACTTTTTATCTGGATGGTTTCAATTCTTTTTTTAAATGCGCTACTCCAGTCACAGTGGACAGATCTAAGGGAGGTATTTTATTGGTTTTACTTAAGCTCACTTGAACTGCCAGAATAGTGGAATGTCAATCAGCTCATTTGTTAGCAGTAGAGCTGCTGTTTTCGAATAGTACTCTTCTGCTGGTAGTAAATGTTTGTAATTCTTATTGTAGAATTTTATCACTAAGCACCTAGTAGAACTGGAGAGGTTTTTCATACAATATGGCGAGAGGCTACGCTCCTATTATGAGCTCATAATTTTAGGTGATTTTAACACACATCTTTGCAATCTGGGCTGTTCTTCTCGAAGGGGTTCTGTGGATGCTCTACATCTAGCTGCCCACTTTGAACATACGGAATCAAGCCATCTTTTAGAAGAGCCCCTTGCTGGTAACAACTTGCTTTGTCTCGAACAGCTGGGAACGGATGCTCTAGTCCCAACTTATACAGGTAGGTGTTCCTCTAGTATTATTGATTTCATAATGATTTCTGCACCTTTAGCCCCTACAGTTCATAAGTCAACTCTTTCTTGGTCTAGTCATAGCGATCATAATCCTTCTATACTTGAACTGGTTCATTGCACTGGAGTACATAGAGGGGAAGAATGGAGTATCTCAAATTTCGTGCTTAGCTTAAAAGATCAAGCATGCAGGCTAAAATGGTCTGAGGTGATACCAGAGAATTTTTAGATAGCCTGTACGCAGTGTGTGCAGATGAGATACAGCTGTTTGGATATGGGATCACAGGATAAAGCGGTCTTAGATGCCTTTGATAAGCTAACAAAGCATATACTTAACAGCTATAACTGTTAACAGCAGGCCCAAGGGTACGAAGGAGAGAAGGTGGTTTGATGGTATATGCTCTAGGGCCCATAGGAATGTAATCTATGCTCTTAAGCAATAGTCGTTTTCCTCTGTTGGATTGCGAGTTCATACGGCCTCCTAGAAGACCTTACCACTGCCTCATCCCTTTGGCATTGCAGTGAGGGTTAGCCTCAATAAAATCACCACTAAAAGTGAGTTTCAGCTGCTGCACTAGCATTCTTTTCACTTTTATAAAGCAAGAACTAAATTAGTTAATGGTTGTTGTAAATTAATATTAAAGTGTTGACTTTAGGTAATGTGTTAAGCGTTATCCAAAAGTTCTTTCCTCATTATTCAATGACAATGTGATATTTTTGGGGATTATAGAATTCATCTTATTGATTTGGGAGTAATCTTAAATTACTAATTTCAGTACATCAGACATCTACATCGGAATCTAAAGGTTTCTAGTCTGTTAAAACGAATCCAACATTATCTCCTGATAAGTTGAAAGTTGTAGAATTCAGGAACACTCATTAAATAAAATATTAGAAGAGATTCCAGAGGTTCATATTAACACAAACTCTAAGTAATGACATTAAATGCACGGACAAAGAATTAGCCTATCTAAAAGTGTGTGACAAAGTTAAAATAAATGATAACGAATAGTTTCTTGTCGGTGTGGTTTTGCAGCTTGAAGATCTTTCTGGATTCACTATGCAGTGCATTATTCTGTGGTCTAGTGGTTGGGTCCGGAATCGTAGTCTTTTCTTATTTTTTTTTCCGTAGCCCAGGTGGCGTCGACGTTCCACCTTTTGGTGTCCTTCCTGTGACGTCGGCACGCTTCCTGCGGAAGCTCCCACCTTTGGGCGCCATCTTCGGATTCTTTTTTTCTTGTTTTTGTGTTGTGTTCGTGAATCCTTTTGCGATGTTTTCAAGTTCTTCCTTGAAAGTAAATGAATTTCCACTTTGTCTCTTAAGGTCTCTGTTTGTATATTGTCCTTGTATTTCCACCTTCTTCTCCTGCCTCATCATTCTGGTGGAGGTGGGTGGGTTCGCTAGTGAATCCAGAAAGATCTTCAAGCTGCAAATCTCCACCAACAGGTAAGAAACTATTCATTTTGCAGCGTGAATCTTTCTGGATTCACTATGCTGTGCATAGACTTTGTAGCGGTTTGTTATGCTTGTGGCGGCTGGGTGGAAGATGAGCATTGGTTGTTGAATACATGTTGAAGCACTTTCTGTCCTACTTGTGCTTCCTTGTTCATTTGTTTATCCACGCAGTAGTGCTTAGTGAACGTATGCACTGAAGCCCATGTTGCTGCCAGGCATATGTCTTGAACGGGTGTGTTAGCCAGGAAGGCTATTGTTGCTCCCTTTTTACTGGTAGAGTGGGCTTGTGCCCCCTCTGTTAGTTCTTGACCTGCCTGCTTGTGGCAGAATTGTATTGTTTGTTTGTGAGATCCATCGTGCGGTGGTGCCCTGTGTTACTGGTCTACCCAGGATACTGCTTGCGAAGGACACAAAGAACTGCTTTGTTTTACTGTGCTCTTTAGTTCTTTCCACGTAATGCATTCCTGCCCTTCTAGTGTCCAGAGTGTGCAGTGCCCTCTCTGCGCTTGTGGATGGTTTCTGAAAGAAGCTTGGTATTTGTATTGTCTGGTTCATGTGAAACTTTGACACCACCTTTGGCATAAAGTGTGGGTCCGTTCTCATCACCACCCTGCCATTGTGTATTTGGATGCAAGGTTCTTGTAGCGTTAGTGCTTGCAGTTCGCTTACTCTGCGTAGCGAGGTGATTGCCACTAGAAAGGCGGTCTTCATTGTGCGCATTTGTAGTGAGGCCTTATGGATGGGTTCAAAAGGCGCCTTCATAAGCTCTGTTAGGATTAAAATTAAGGTTCCATGCCAGTGGCGGCATTCTTTTGGGTGGTGCTATCCTTTTAGCCCCTTCCAGGAATCTTTAGGGCTCGGCCTACGTCACCACTGCGTCAGCAGTGGGGCGGAGCTCCGAGCCGTATTGTTAAGGGACTCAGAATAGTGTAGCAAAAATTCCTCAGTGCGCGAGATTGTCAGTAGTTATTTTTGCCATCTGCATGGTAATTGGTCCTCGTGGTGCCGTGTTTGTAGTAGCCTTAACGCAATAGGCCATATATATTTCACGTTCGGCACTTCCTGCATTTTCTGTGCGGTTATGCGCATGGCAGTCCATACATTTCAATTAGGAGCTGTCAGGGTGCCGCGGTAATGGAATCCAGCTGGTCGGGCGCGTTCACCATTCTGCAGTAAGTTTGGCCTGATGCGCACATGCTGGCTCCCTGCCAAAGCTTGTGGGCCCCTGGTAATTGAAGGCAGATGCCGGCTCGCAGAGGCCTCTGAAATCGCATCTCCCCGCCTGCTCGTCCTTTCAGCCCCCACCGCTGGAAACGACAGGCAGGGAGCTCACAGAAGCCTCCGACATCGCCTCTCCCAGCCTGCTTGTCTTTTCAGCCCCCACCGCTGTTATTCATATTAAAAGCATGCTTTGATATACATAGATATGCTCACACATCAATGACCATTATTGTGAAGAGGCGTACTTAAAAGACCCGTCCAGCCAGCAGAGCCTCACTAGGTGGTGGCCATCTTGCACCTAGTGACAAGATGCCCCAACCCCCCACCCCCCTCCGTCAATGACATCACTAATGACATATCAAGTGACATCCTACCTTGATGATATCAATGATGGCATCATCCGGAGAATGTGAGTGCAGAGTGCAGATTGAGAGTGCAGCGTGCAGATTGAGAGTGCAGAGTGCAGATTGAGAGTGCAGATTGAGAGTGCAGAGTGCAGATTGAGAGTGCAGAGTGCAGATTGAGAGTGCAGAGTGCAGATTGAGAGTGCAGAGTGCAGATTGAGAGTGCAGAGTGCAGATTGAGAGTGCAGAGTGCAGATTGAGAGTGCAGAGTGCAGATTGAGAGTGCAGATTGAGAGTGCAGATTGAGAGTGCAGATTGAGAGTGCAGATTGAGAGTGCAGATTGAGAGTGCAGAGTGCAGATTGAGAGTGCAGATTGAGAGTGCAGAGTGCAGATTGAGAGTGCAGAGTGCAGATTGAGAGTGCAGAGTGCAGATTGAGAGTGCAGAGTGAGAGTGCAGATTGAGAGTGCAGAGTGCAGATTGAGAGTGCAGAGTGAGAGTGCAGATTGAGAGTGCAGAGTGCAGATTGAGAGTGCAGATTGAGAGTGCAGATTGAGAGTGCAGATTGAGAGTGCAGATTGAGAGTGCAGATTGAGAGTGCAGATTGAGAGTGCAGATTGAGAGTGCAGAGTGCAGAATGAGAGTGCAGATTGAGAGTGCAGATTGAGAGTGCAGATTGAGAGTGCAGATTGAGAGTGCAGATTGAGAGTGCAGATTGAGAGTGCAGAGTGCAGATTGAGAGTGCAGATTGAGAGTGCAGATTGAGAGTGCAGAGTGCAGATTGAGAGTGCAGATTGAGAGTGCAGATTGAGAGTGCAGATTGAGAGTGCAGAGTGCAGATTGAGAGTGCAGAGTGCAGATTGAGAGTGCAGAGTGCAGATTGAGAGTGCAGAGTGCAGATTGAGAGTGCAGATTGAGAGTGCAGAGTGAGAGTGCAGAGTGAGAGTGCAGAGTGAGAGTGCAGAGTGAGAGTGCAGATTGAGAGTGCAGATTGAGAGTGCAGAGTGCAGATTGAGAGTGCAGAGTGCAGATTGAGAGTGCAGATTGAGAGTGCAGAGTGAGATTGAGAGTGCAGATTGAGAGTGCAGATTGAGAGTGCAGATTGAGAGTGCAGATTGAGAGTGCAGAGTGCAGATTGAGAGTGCAGAGTGCAGATTGAGAGTGCAGAGGGCAGACTGAGAGTGCAGAGTGCAGACTGAGAGTGCAGAGTGCAGACTGAGAGTGCAGAGTGCAGACTGAGAGTGCAGATTGAGAGTGCAGATTGAGAGTGCAGATTGAGAGTGCAGAGTGCAGATTGAGAGTGCAGAGTGCAGACTGAGAGTGCAGAGTGCAGACTGAGAGTGCAGAGTGCAGACAGAGTGCAGATTGAGAGTGCAGAGTGCAGATTGAGAGTGCAGAGTGCAGATTGAGAGTGCAGAGTGCAGATTGAGAGTGCAGATTGAGAGTGCAGATTGAGAGTGCAGATTGAGAGTGCAGATTGAGAGTTCAGAGTGCAGATTGAGAGTGCAGATTGAGAGTGCAGAGTGCAGATTCAGAGTGCAGAGTGCAGAGTGCAGATTGAGAGTGCAGATTGAGAGTGCAGAGTGCAGATTGAGAGTGCAGATTGAGAGTGCAGATTGAGAGTGCAGATTGAGAGTGTAGAGTGCAGATTGAGAGTGCAGAGTACAGATTGAGAATGCAGAGTGCAGATTGAGAATGCAGAGTGCAGATTCAGAATGCAGAGTGCAGATTGAGAGTGCAGATTGAGAGTGCAGAGTGCAGATTGAGAGTGCAGATTGAGAGTGCAGATTGAGAGTGTAGAGTGCAGATTGAGAGTGCAGAGTACAGATTGAGAATGCAGAGTGCAGATTCAGAATGCAGAGTGCAGATTCAGAATGCAGAGTGCAGATTCAGAGTGCAGATTCAGAGTGCAGATTGAGAGTGCAGATTGAGAGTGCAGATTGAGAGTGGAGAGTGGAGAGTGGAGAGTGGAGAGTGCAGAGTGGAGAGTGCAGAGTGCAGAGTGCAGAGTGCAGAGTGGAGAGTGGAGAGTGGAGAGTGGAGAGTGGAGAGTGGAGAGTGGAGAGTGGAGAGTGGAGAGTGGAGAGTGGAGAGTGGAGAGTGGAGAGTGGAGAGTGGAGAGTACAGAGTGGAGAGTACAGAGTGGAGAGTACAGAGTGGAGAGTACAGAGTGGAGAGTACAGAGTGGAGAGTACAGAGTGGAGAGTGCAGAGTGCAGAGTGCAGAGTGCAGAGTGGAGAGTGGAGAGTGGAGAGTGGAGAGTGGAGAGTGGAGAGTGGAGAGTGGAGAGTGGAGAGTGGAGAGTGGAGAGTACAGAGTGGAGAGTACAGAGTGGAGAGTACAGAGTGGAGAGTACAGAGTGGAGAGTACAGAGTGGAGAGTACAGAGTGGAGAGTACAGAGTGGAGAGTACAGAGTGGAGAGTACAGAGTGGAGAGTACAGAGTGGAGAGTACAGAGTGGAGAGTGCAAAGTGGAGAGTGCAAAGTGGAGAGTGCAGGTACAGAGTGCAGATTCCGAGTGCAGAGTCAAGTCAAGTCAAGTCTAAATTTGAATAGCGCACTACTCACTCAGAGGGTCTTAAGGCGCTTGAGGGAGGGGGGGAGCTTTACTTATCAAATATCCAAGTTTTTAGTTGTTTTCTGAAGGAGAGGTGGTTCTGTGTAAGGCGGAGGTGGGTGGGGAGAGAATTCCAGGTCTTGGCCGCTAAGTAGGAGAAGCATTTTCCCCCCATGGTGGATCTTTGGATGCGTGGGATTGCGGCGAGGGCTTGATTAGACGATCGAAGTTGGCGGGTGGGGGTGGTAAAAGGACAGGCGCGTGTTGAGGAATTCAGGTCCTAGGTCGTAGAGGGCTTTGTGTGCGTGGGTGAGAAGGCGGAACGTTATTCTCTTGTTGACGGGGAGCCAGTGGAGGTCTTTCAGGTGACCTGAAATGTGAGCTTGGCGGGAAATGTCAAGGATGAGTCTGGCTGAGGCGTTTTGGATGCGTTGGAGTTTTTTCTGTAGTTTGGCTGTGGTTCCGGCGTAAAGGGTGTTTCCGTAGTCCAGTCGACTTGTGACCAGTGCATGGGTGACTGTTTTTCTGGTTTCGGTGGGGATCCAACTGAAGATTTTTTTGAGCATGCGTAGGATGTTGAAGCATGATGATGAGACGGCGTTGACTTGTCTGGTCGTCGTGAGGGAGGAGTCCAGAATGAAGCCCAGGTTACGTGCGTGGTCCGTTGGTATGGGTGCGGTTCCCAGGGCCGGTGGCCGCCATGAGTCGTCCCAGGCGGAGGGGGATGATCCTAAGATGAGGACTTCCGTTTTGTCAGAGTTCAGTTTTAGACGGCTGTTCTTCATCCACTCGGCTACTTCTTTCATCCCTTCGTGTACGTTGGTTTTGGCAGTGTTTGGGTCTTTGGTGAGGGTGTCGTCTGCGTAGGAGATAATGTTGAGGTTGTGTTGGCGCGCAATTGATGCGAGGGGACTCATGTATACGTTGAAGAGGGCGGGACTGAGTGAAGATCCTTGGGGTACGCCGCAGATGACTTCGGTGGCCTCTGATCTGAAAGGGGGGAGGTTGACTCTGGGTTCTTCCGGCGAGGAACGAGATTATCCAGTCCAATGCTTTTCCTTGTATTCCGACGTTGCTGAGGCGTTGTATAAGGGTGCTATGACAGGCTGTGTCGAAGGCTGCGGAGAGGTCAAGTAGGATGAGGGCAGCTGTTTCTCCGTTGTCCAGTAGGGTTCGAATGTCGTCTGTTGCTGCGATGAGGGCGGTGTCGGTGCTGTGTTTGGCTCGGAAGCCGGACTGTGAAGGGTCGAGGGATTTGTTGGATTCGAGGAAGGCGGTGAGTTGAGTGTTGACGGCTTTCTCAATGACTTTGGCAGGGAATGGGAGGAGCGAAATGGGGCGGTAGTTCTTAAGTTCAGTGGGGTCTGCTGTAGGTTTGTTCAAGAGGGCGCTGAGTTCGGCATGTTTCCAGCTTTCCGGGAAGGTAGCGGAGTTGAGGGAGCAGTTGATGACGTCTCGGAGATGGGGTGCGATAATGGAGTCTGCTTTGTTGAAAACGTGGTGGGGACATGGGTCGGTTGGTGATCCTGAGTGAATGGTGTTCTTCAGGCGGATGGTGTCTTCAGTGGTGATTGAGTTCCAGGCGCAAAGGTCGTTGGAGGGGGGTTCAAGTTCGGAGGTGGGTGGGGTGGACTGGTCTCCAAAGCTGTTATTTATGTCAGCAATTTTGTTGTGGAAAAACGAGGCTAGAGAGTCGCAGAGGTCTTGGGAGGGAGTGATGTCGTTGATGCCGGCGGTGGGGTTGGTAAACTCTTTGACGATGTTGAATAGTTCTTTGCTGATGTGGGCGTTGTTGTCGAGTCGATCCTTGAATGATGATTTCTTGGTGGATCGGATCAGTTGGTGGTGTTTGCGGGTGGCGTTCTTGAAGGTGGCCAGGTTGTCAGTGGTTCGTTTTTTTCGCCAGGATTCTCGAGGGTGCGGCAGATCTTCTTGGATTACTTAAGGTCATCATTAAACCAGGGGGCTTTTTTTACTGCCTTGCTTGATTTGATGGTTTTTCAAGGGTGCTAATTTGTCAGCGCTGTGGGTGATCCATTGTGTGAGGTTGGTGGCTGCTTGGTTTGGGTCCGATGTTTTTGCAGGAGGGTTTTGGTGAAGCGATGTGAAGAGCTGGTCGGTGGTAATTTTGTTCCAGTTTCTCCGTGGAATTGGTTGTGGGTGGTTGTGGGTCGTAGTCTTTTTGAAGTTGAAGTGAACGCAGCTGTGGTCCGTCCAATGGAGAGCTGTGGTGTGATTAAAGGAGATGTGCTTGCTGGAGGTGAAGATTGGGTCGAGCGTGTGCTGCATAGTGGGTGGGGGTGTCAACAAGTTGTTTGAGTCCGAGATTGGCGAGGTTGTCCAAGAGGGTGGTGGTGTTGCTGTCGTTGTTCTTTTCCAGGTGGAAGTTGAGGTCTCCCAGTAGAACGTAGTCCTCAGAGGGGAGGGCGTGAGGGCTGATGAAGTCAGTGATGTCTTCGCTGAATTGTGTGCGGGGTCCGGGTGGTCTATAGATGAGGGTGCCTCTGAGTGTGGTCTTAGGGTCGGTGTGGATCTGGAAGTGAAGGTGTTCGGCGGTTGTGAGGTTGTCATCGGAGCTGGTTGTGATGTGGATGGTGTTCTTGTGGATGATGGCGATTCCTCCTCCTGTTTGCTTGATGCGGTCCTTTCGGATGATTTTGTAGCCGTCCGGGATGGCTATGGCGATGTCGGGCGTTGATCCAGGTTTCTGTAAGAAAGGCGACGTCCGGCGATGTGGTGTCGAGTAAGTTCCAAAGTTCAATGGCGTGTCTGTGGACCGAGCGGGTGTTGAGCAGGATGCACTTCAGGTGGTTAGTGTTGGAGCTCTGTTTGGAGTATGTGGATTTGCTGTGGGTCTTAATGCAGTCGAACTTGCAGGAGTGGCAGGTGAAGGATCCATGGGTGTGTCCTGGGGCGGCTTGGTAGCAGTTGGGGAGTCGGCCGGGGTTAAGTGCAGAGAGGGTAGCGGCGTTGTACGTTATGCGGGCGGAGTGGATTTTGCGGGGGCCAGGGGGTATGGCGCTGGGCACGGTCCAGGCGCGGATGGGCGTAGACGGGCTTACCTTTGGCGCGCATGGGGCGCAACCGCTGCGCGTGGACGCTGCACGCAAAAGCATCTGTCATAAGTGGATGGTGGCGGGGGTGGGGCGAGGGAGGAGCAGCTGGGAGGCGGGAGCAGGGTGGAGAGCCGGGCTGGGAGGCACAACAACAAACAACAAAATGGCAGCAAGCCAAAAGCGAAACGGGACGAGATTGGGGCACGACCTTATTAAGCGCTATGAACTGGGCAGCACAGGCAGGCAACAATAATCAGAGCAGGCAAAGCGAGTGATACACAATGGCACAGTAAATAAAGCACGGTCTAACAGTAAAGCGCTACGATAACTGAATATTCAGCAGTGCGAGCAAGTCTGGCAGTAAGCGCTACGATGACACAAAATTCAAGCAGTGCGAGCAGTGCGTGATAGATGGCAATCAGCAGTCTGGCAGTAAGCGCTACGATACCAGGTGGATGAGCAGGGAGCAGCGAGGGGAGCGACCGCTTCTGAGAAGCTCAGGACGGTCACAGCGCTATTGCTGGAAGGGTAGAGCCTACACTTTCTGTGGGAGGGAGGAGCAGCTGGAAGGCAGGAGCGGGGTGGAGAGCCGGGCTGGGAGGCACAACAACAAACAACAAAATGGCAGCAAGCCTGTTCATGGGAATGTGTAGGTAGGCGACTATTAGGTCTATGGTGGACATAAAGTCTCCGTCCCTGATCTGAGGTATGTATTGGTTTAGGAACCGTAGGTCCAGGATGGGTCTTAACGTTTCGTCCACCTTTGGTACGAGGAAGTAGTTAGAGTACACTCCTTTGTTTCTTTCTTTGAATGGTACGTTTACTATGGCTTCTTTGCAGAGGAGTTCTTGTGCTTCCTCTACGAGTAGTGCTAGTTCTTTTGCTGAGCCCTTTTTTCTTTTTGGTTTCCTGTTTGGCGGTTTCTTTTCCAGTTCTATGCAGTATCCAAACTGTATGATGTTCAGTATCCATTTGTCTGTTATTTTCTTCCATTCCTCGAAGAAGTATTTTAGTCTGCCTTCTACTGGTGTTACATGTTTGTTGATTTTTAGTCTGTGTAACCCTTTTTTGTTGACTTTGTTGTGCCCCCTCCTATAGAGGTGTTGTGCGGGTGGGCACACTTGGTGGTTCAGAGTCACTTTGAGGTGGGTTGCTGGCCCCCTCTTCTTGTTTGCCCTCGTCCATTCACCTTCCCGCCAAAGGACTGGTCCAGAGGCTGGTATTGCCAGGTTTGTTTTTGCTGGCCCTGCTGTGCTTGATTGTCGCCCTGGTAGCTCTGCTGGAATGTCTGATGTGACGTTCCCGGCTGGTTGCCCCCTCTTCCATTTTGCATCCGTGTCTGTATGCCTCTTCTCATTCCTCTGAATTGCAAGGCCCTCATGGACCTTGCAGTTTCATTTTCCTTTTTGAGTTGGGTGAGTTTCTCATCCACTGGTGCTCCAAAAAGAGTTTCTCCATTGAAGGGGGTGTTCAGAATGTTATTCTGCACTTCTGTCTTGAAGCCTGAGATCCTCAGCCAGGCATGCCTTCTCTCTGTGACTCGATCATCATGAGCCTGCTGGACGTGTCTGCCGCATCCAGGTCTGATTTCAGGCATGAGTTTGATATATTCTTGCCTTCCTCCACCAGGTGTGTAGCCCTCTGTTGGTATTGCTCAGGGAGGTGTTTGAGCAGTTGTCCGACCTCGTCCCAATGCTGGTACGTATGTCTGTTGAGTAGGGCATTAGAGTTGGCAATGCGCCAGTGTACTGCTGCATTCCTCTCTATTTTCCTTCCAGTGAGGTCTATCCTCTTACTCTCTTTGTCTGGTGGTGGGCCTGAGTTTGTGGGAACGTTGGCCCTTTTTCTGGCTGTCGCTGCAATGATGGAGTCAGCTGTGACGGATCCCTGGATGTAGGGAGGATCCTTAGAGGATTGTTTGTATTTCTTCTCTGTCCTAGGTGTGACAGACCTGCAGCTTGCTGGTCCTGCGCCACCGAGGATGCCGAGCCCAAACTTGTGTGCTGGTCTTTCTCGCCTTCCTCTTCATAGTATAGGCCCTCTTCCTCTTGGTGTTCTTGAGGCTCTGGAGTTTTCGGCGGCTCTTCGGCGTCGAACTCCACTTCGTCCTCGACGATCGCCGTCGCCTTAGACGGGATGGGGAACCTCTTCATCCGCTCATGGAATTCCCATTTTCTTTGTAGGATGTTATCCATTTCGGCCTCGAGCCTTCTCTTTTTCCTTTCCATCTCGGCAGCCTTTTCGGTGTTGAGTGTTTCGGACCATCTCTTCGACGTAGACGTCGAAGTCGCCTTCGGGTCCTTTGCTTTTGACGTCGAGAGCGCCTTTTCGGGGATGTGCTTAGACTACCTAGATTTTTCTCGTGTTTTCGCCGCCTGGGAGTCCTTTTCGAAGGATCCGCTGGGCTGTTTGTCCTTAGATGCAGCTGCGACAGTCGAAATTTTCGGCGCCAGTGCTCCTTTCGTTGACTTAGACTGTGTTTTTTGAGAGTCTGACTCAGGCTTACTAGAGTCTGTCGGGGCTTTAGGGGTCGGCGTCTCCACTACTTCTTTTGATATCTTCTTATCGGTCTCTACGACTGTGAAGTCATCTGCTTCTACGGCGATGTTGTCCTCTTCCTCACTGGAAGGGCCCAAGTCTCGAAGCGACGGAGGATGACCTTGGCCTTGCATGCTGTAGTTGTCTCTCTCTCACCCGGCAGAGAGAGGTTGCAAACCGGGTGCTGGTCCTTCTGCGCATATTTGTGGTGGCAATTGGGCAGCGTTTGAATGGGGTCTTGGACAATCCTGCGCTCAGGGGGCCCCCTGGGAGCGCATTCTCCGTTGGATGTCAAAGTCTTCGATGTTCTCCTCCTTCTTCGTCGTCCCGGCTCAGTGGTCTTGTTTCTGGATGTATTCTCCAAACTTTTTCGGTAGATTTCAGTCTTTTCCTTCTTCTTTTCTCCAAAAACTCTGGAATGTCTTGGTGACGATCTAGACCCAAAGGCGGAAAAAAGAATCAGAAGAAGGCGCCCAAGGTTGGGAGCTTCCGCAGGAAGAGTGCCGACGTCACAGGAAGAACACCAATAGGTGAGACGTCGACGCCCACCTGGGCTACAAAAAAAGAGAGGGAAAAAAAAGGAGTACGATTCGAGACCCAACCACTAGACCGTGGAATAATGCACAGCATAGTGAATCCAGAAATATTCACGCTGCAAAACAAGAAGCAGTTTATCAATTCTCATCTATTGTAAAAATAGTTACACCTAAGTGCTAAATGCTAACAGATTTTGAGAATGGAAACCGACTGTATAATCTCTGCATCTTCAATCTACCAGATAATATAGGATGCCAAAGTTGTAAGCTTTATGTAGAAAACCTGTTCCCAGCTTCTTAAATCTACAATTAATAGACAAGTTTGAAATTGAAAAGGCTCACCACCTACCTTCAAAATGCAAATGTAATGAAATAAAACTGAGGCAGACCTTCACAGTGTAGCAAAACCACCATCTCAATTTATTAAAAAATATAATGAAACACAAAGAATTCTCTCTTCTTAGAAATCATCTCAAAATAGCTGGCTACAGGTATAGATTATCTGATCCTCAAAGATTTGGAAGGAAGATATTCACAAATTTTATATCCTGAGATGAACAAAGGCTGGATTGGAAACATTATTTTGCCAAGTGCTTCAGGACATAAGAATGGAGTAGTTATATTTTTTGCCAAGGAATTAAATGCTCACATTTTTCAGCAAAACAGTGATTCTAATTGTAAACTCTTACATGGTCAAGATAAAATTGATACATTTGTTATTCATCTAATTAATGTAAATGCACCAACTATTGATAATCCTTTTCTTTGGAAAAAACATGACTAAGTAAATAATTAACCCTGGCAACATATCCCTTATTGTGGGATGAGATTTTAATATAACATGCAATTCAATATTGGATAGATTGTCAATAGTTTAATTTAAGATCTAGAAAGATTTGACTTTATTTAAAACCATATTATCATTATTCTGGAGGTTATATTACCTTATAAATAAAGAGTGTAATCTTTATTCTAACTAACTTAGCACACATTTCACAAATTATAGACACGCAACTGTATTTGGTTATACATTAAATGTCTCCAAGACTGAGTTTTTTCCAGTAAATGTATATTGGACATCTGGCATGATATCAAACTTTGGTGTTTCATGGTATAAAAACTCAAAATAGATAGGGTTTTTCTCTTTAAAAACATTATGGACAAAGGAAACAAAAAGTGTGATAGTATCATAAAAGACATTACATTAAAAATGGCATTTTTATATCTTACCTGGTGTGGTATAATAGAAGCAGTAAAAATGGTAATAATAACATTAATATCTAGGTCACCTTTAGAATTTACAGCTCTGTTCTTTGCAGTGGCTGATAAACATCTCACAAAGTTTATTTAGAATTATGAAAACTAAAAAGCTAACTTCATTGGGGTTTGGGATTGCCACACTTCTCCAAGTATCATTTTTTGGCTGCTATGCATGCAGTAATGCTATATGGTAATTCGTCAATGGAACCTTATCGGTCATTATAGAGAGGAATTTGGTTAAACAACTTTCTTTACTTTCTATTTTTCGTAAAAAGTATTTCTTTTTACCTCACCTGTCATCCGTATGACAAGGACAGCACTTTTACAGTGTGTTTCTTTATTTCACGCTAAGATTATGTAGGAATTAACCTCTTTTTGTATTATCAGCCTCACATTCCCCCCCCCCCCCCCATGTTTTTGGACTGGTGCTGCTGGTTTTTTAACTAGGCTTTGCTGTCCAAGCACCAGTGCATGTGCTCTGACCCCCAAACTAAAATCGGCTAATACACTATTGGCTATTTAACTTACTTAGAAGTCCCTACTATATGGTACAAGAGGTGCCCAGGGCTAGTAAGTTGAATGTACCTAGTGGACTGCAGCATTTAATTGTGCCACAACTATAATCACAAGGTGAAAACGTGACTCTAGGCCTGCCACGGCAGCCTTGTCGGGCAGCTTTAAATCTGCCAAGTCAACATGCCTAAGTAAGTCCTTTTGCTACGTCAAAACCCTCTTTTTTTATATTAGTAAGCCACCCCAAGGGAAGGCCTGGGTATTCTGCCAGGCACGCTGCTTAATATTAAAAAGAAGGGCATGTGTCCTTTGTATTTAACATGCCCTGACAGTGACAACACTAAATTGCGCTTCTCACTTTAGCAAGGCCGGTTGTCCGATCGGCTAACGTGGAGTTTCACTAGCTACACACTAACCAAAGCTAGTAATCCAAGGTATCAAACTAATCATTCCATTAAAACAGACTCATTGCTGAAATCGGATTTAAGGTAACAGAAAAGTGACTTTAGAAAGCCAACACTTTGATGCACCAACCTTTGTTAGCCTTTTCTGTTTGCAGCAGTTGTCACCCGAGACAATAGGCTGTCTCCTGCTAGAAAGTGCGAAGCGCTTCCAGAAACAGGGAAAAAAAGAACTGCTGCAGCAGAATGACTACCAGGTAGTGGCCACAGATAGCCCAGCTCTAAAGAGGCTACTGCCTCAGTGAAGTGAATGATGATCACTCTGTTGTATAGGCAGGCTAGCATCTCCTCAAGAGGGGAGAAACCTGTTGCAGAACCGATTTTCCAGGGGGAGTGTCTAATTATGCTGGTTACACCCGAAGTGTGTGCCCGTGGCTACTGACAGGGGAAGATGCCTTGCACCATCTTGGTTTAGGGTAGAGAGGGGTATCCTGGTATTGTCTAAAGGCCAACCCCCTAGGACAAAGAAGGCAGAGTATTCCTGCGGGAACTACTGCCATATTGGCTATCAAGTCCTCCCTTCCCACAAATGAGAGAAGATGGCATAAAAGTGGCACTCCAGATCCACTGTCCTTCAATCACTACTGGACTGGAAAGAGACCGAAGAATGTCTGTCCTGCTACTCCCTGGACCCAGCAAAGTCATGCTGCACCAAAGACTGGATTTCACCAGCTGAACCCAAGGACCTCGCAAAGAGAGGAATGAGCCTGCGATGCCTGACAAAAGTCATCTATGTGTGCCGGAACAGAAGGAGTGACTTAAGGAGTAAATTGGATGATTCCCTGTTGCAGCTAAAGGGCCATAAAAGCTGAAGTAATCCTGCACTTGTGAAAGCACAGCTGTCCACATCACCTGCTAACCGCTGGATTCTGAAGAGCTTGCTGGGAGACTAAGTCCTGACCTGCCCAAGGTGTCGCTCAAGTCCGTGGGACCCATGGCCATCGTCAAAGTGGACCCAGCAAGAAAGAGACTTAACGGCAGACAACTACAGTAGCCAAAGACCAGAGGCAACTGAACCTGCACTGGACTTCACTGAGACATCATGGGAGATGGAGTCCTAAGGCCAGAGATGACCCCTGAAGTTCGTGGTCCCAGGGGTTGCCCCAGTAACAGTCACTGTATTTCACTGTATTTCTCCCATAGCTAAGATCCAGCATCTTAAGAATCCTTAGCATTTTCTGAGCATCCTGTATCCTCAGATTCAGGATGACTTTTTTTACTGGAACCACAAACCTGCGAGGACCCTGGGACTGCTGGACCCGACGGGTAACTGTCTAACTTTACCAAAGTGGGCCCTGATAATGGCTCCCAACCTGTTACTGCAATTGTGGCAGACTGACATTTCCAGGTGTTTAGCTATATTAGGGTGCAGAGATGTAGGTATAAAATGTCTAGGATTCAGTGAAGGGTTTTTCAATGAAGGCATCAAGTGCTTGTACGACAAAGTAATGTGACCACTTTGAAGGAAGAAACTGAAAAAGTGCTTCTGTAGCAAGAAGTTGACCGAAACATGTGCAGATGAAGGTTGGGCAGGACTACTGAATCTGAGAAAATAACCAATCTGAATAATATTCAGAACCCAGTAGTCTGTTGGGATTTTTTGCCACTCTGCCAGAAAGTGTGAAATGCTGCCCCCTACCAGAGTGGGTAAGAGTAGAGGAGAAGGGAAGATTCAGCTCTTGGTGCCTGTTGTAGATTTACCCCCTTGGGCGGGGCTGCTGCGAGGTTCACCCTTTAGACTGCCGTCGCTGCTTCTGTTATGACAGCTGCTGTTGTGCCTGCTGCAGACCCTGGTTCCAATGTGGGTAAAATCGGCGTTGGTAAGGTCCGAAAGAATGGCTTTGCTACGCTGGTCTTTCTGGTCCCCATTTCAGACTTCATGCCAGCCATCTCATCGTCTGTGTGGCTGTCGAAGAGGGTAGACCCCGAAAATGGAAGATTTAAAATTCTTTGCTGGGACTCTGACTTAAGAGACGTGAGGAGGAGCCAAGACTGCAGCCTTAAGGCAATGCCATGACAATATTTATGCACCACTAACAGGGAGGAGTCTGCTGCAGCGCTGATGACTTTGTTGGACACAATGAGGCCTTCATTAAGAATTTCCAAAAGTCTTCCCGTCTGTCTCTGGGAAGATTGTCCGCAAACTGCTTGCTAGAGTCCCTGACTCCCAAGAGGGCAGTGGCACTGGCCACTTTCATGGAGGTGTTGGCCATGGTACAGACCTTGCTTTCCAGAGATCAGCTTTTGGCTCTTCTTATCAAGAGGAACAGAAGAAAGGGTGGCTGCATGATGCTTTTGGCCACCAGAATGACTGTTGAGTCAGGGGGTGGATTCGTTTAGAGGAAAAGAGGCTCTTGTTCAGGAGGCCTATAATTTTTCTTTAGCCTCGTAAGGGCAGTTTTGGTTGACGCTGGGGTCAGATTGAGTTCCACTGCTGGCTCCAAAAGACCGGGCACCAATGGAAGTAGAGGTCTTGAAATTGACCGCTGGTGTAGAGTCTCAAATATATCAGATGTGGTAATTGTGGGGACCGACATCTGAATATTAAGTTTTGCCGCACCGCTCACCAGAACCTCCTGAAATGCAGTGATGTCATCCACTGGAGAGATGCGTCGTGGAGGAGGATCGAACATTGTTGGTAAATATCATCCAGTTGATATAGAAGGATGAATGACTTGAAAGATGCCTGTGATGGCGAGACCAATGGCATGTTTAGGAGCGCAATCTAGGCCTTGGCGCTTCCACAGGCAGAGGCGTTGGCGCTGCAGCAGTAGGTGGAGGAGGGGGTGTTGGTGGTGGAGGAGATGGAGTTAGTGGTGGAGAATCTGGTAGTACTATCGGGGAGGAGGAGGCCCCCCCCCCCCCGAGTATTCTGACTCAGGTGACAGATATGCATCCTTTTTCGCCTCAACATCGAGATGGAATTCAATCTCAACAGCTGTCGACAAAGACCTTCTCCTCCGACGTCTCACTGCTCCTCGGCATCGATGGATCAATGTCGATATACTCCTCAACATCGATCTTACAGAGCGTGTCAACAGTGCATGAGGTCTACCTTGCCTCAACGTCGATCTGCATCTTTTTTTTCTTGATTGAGAACAAGTCAGTGCCGTAACTGATCTTGAAGTTGATTGTGAAACATGTTGGTTTCTGGTTGGCATTCTCTTTTTGGACCTACCACTCCATCAGAACGAGATGTAAGAGCCCTGGTGGAGGACTTACCCATCTGAGGTCTTTCCTTGGGACTGGACTGTCCGTGCCATTCCTTTGTGCCATGAAGGTGCATTCTCTCTCTCTCAGGGTGAATGAAAACTTCTTGCAGTGTTGGCCCTACTCTGGAAAATGTGTAGAAGGAAGACAGAATATACAGACGTTCTGAGGGTCTGATTGTGGCCTTCTTCCTCCCACAGGCAGGGCACTTAACAAACAGAGAAGGCATAATACATGACAAAATGCCTAAAGATTCTGTAAGTAAAGGCTTCTATCAGTGAGAGGATGATGAGAGAAGTCAAGTGAATCAAAGGAAACAAAATTTCACAGGTGAATTTTGAAGAGAAAAGCCCAAAAGGCAGAGTTTAATGCTCCAGGATCCTGTCACCGGAAAAAAGAACTAAGGCAACTGCCACTTGGTGAGCATGATGGGATACTGGCGGCCTCTGGACCAATAAAGGCACAGTCTCTATTTTAAAGTCACACAATAACGGCCCATGGGGCTACACCAGGGGTCACCCACGTTTTCTGTAATAAGAACTACTTCTGATCAGTGAAAATCACAGTGAGGCCTTGCAACTCACTCATTGTTACTGACAACCCCTTGCCCAGCTTCAGTGACTTTAATTCTAATGTTCAAGGGGCCCGATACTGTGTTTTGAGCAAAATAATGTAACTAGGGTACTATGACAGGGCTGCCATGCACGTCAGAAAGTGCATGGCCTTTGGTGATGTATGAACATGTGTGAATGAATAGGATATGTGTGTATGGGCGACAGAGCCTGTGTTGTATGTACGTGTGACAGAGGACATACCTTTTGCCATATGTGGCGGAGTTAAATGTATAACACAAACTTACAACCATTTTATTTTTAAATGGGAGAAATTTAAAGTGCAAAAAATGTTCTGCAGAAATGTTCTTAATAAGGAAAACTTTTCTGCACTTTAAATTTCTCCCATTTAAAAAATGGCTGTATTTTTCAGTCATGAATACGGCAGCCTGTCTACCAGACGCTAGAAATAAGATGCCAGCAGTGTGTACATGCTGCACTTTGAAATAGGGGAATATTCAACTAAAGAGTTAACTGTGTTTATATGCATTATATAAAACTCAATATTAATTTTCTCCCATTTCAAAGTGTCTTTACAAACAGCATGCATATTACCCCCAGTAGCCTGTAGACATGGTGCCCTACTTATAACAGGAAAATACAGTCATTAGTTTAAATGTGAGGAATTTAAAATGAAGAAACATGCTTTATTAAACATTAGGATTTAATTGGCTTCATTTAAAGTAGAGAAAAACATTAAGACAATGCTTCATGGAAAGAAATTTTGGTCACTTCGTAACTGTATTTTTCTGCAATAAATATGGCACTGTGTCTACTAGCCACCGGGAGCAAGATGCCTGCTGTTTGGAAATGTGACACTTAGAAAAGGGAGAAAATTCATACGAAGAGTTAACTTAATCATTAAGTTAACGCTTCATTTGAATTTTCTCTCATTTAAAGGCATTATCATTTTATTCTCATGCTACAATACTGAACTGAAAAGGACTTTTATTTAAGAGTTAAATACTTATGTGCTTCAGGTCTGTGCTTCTGTGACCCCCATTGGTCATAAATCTGCATGGAGCACTGCTCATTATCAGGCTCTGCTATCTATAGCCTGATAATAATGTAAAATCAACATAGTCTTTCCCTAACTTTAAAAGGAAACGCAACAATTACTTATTACAGTTCCTAGTTAAAAATGAACTCAAGGCTGGGAGCTACTGTGAAGGGTATTGCGAGCTACTGGTAGTTCTCGATAGACTAGTTGGACACCTGGGCTACACTACACTGTCTTACTGTCCTTCATCTCTCACTTTACAGAAAAGGGTTTGTGAAAGATTTGAGGTTTTTTATAAAACATTTTCCTTACAATGATACCTTAATATGGCTTCTTTAACCCTTTTCTAAGCGCAATCTGAAGAATTTCACCACTGTAGCCTGTTTTCTACGCTGCATATTTTGCTGTTTTGTTTTTAGTTTTATGTAGTGCAAACTAAACCCGAGACATCGGGTATCAGACGCTTTACATGAGCACCGGTTTCGTTACATGAGGACATATTGATTTTTTTGTTGTTAGCCACGAGACATTAAGTGATTTGCCCAGAATCACAAAATGTTGGGCGTTTTTTTAGAGACTCGAACCCGGATCCCCAGCTTCGAGGTCAACTGCTCTAGCCGTAAGGCTATGTTCTTTTTGAAGTGTTTCTGCAGGCCTTCTTAAAGAAAGGCAAACATCTACACTTAAGATAATCTATGAAGAAGTGCTTCGGGATTCCCGCACGTGGGCAGAACTACTCAAATGCTTAGGACTATTAATGGAGATCCCCAAGAGAGAAGTGTAGTTAACCTACCACCGTTCACATCGGCTCCTCACACACAGCACTGTGGCATTCCTCAGAGGTCCATCCTATCCACTATTATTCAACATCCACGTAACCCCCTTACCAAACTTGATTAAATCATTCAACCTCACCAGTTGCAACTATGGAGATGGCACCCAAATCATTTTAAAAATCATGGCTCATAAGATATCTACAACTCCAAACTTGATTACTACCTTTGTGCCATAAATACAAAGATGAATAACCATCTAAAGTGCAATACCACAAAGATAGATTATGAACTGTGGTCAATGCAAAAAATGCCAGCCAACCGCCATATGGCCTAAAGAACTTGGGAGCTAGATGTAGGTAAATTAGATTTACCGATTCATAAATACCGAATTTTACCGATTCGGTATTCATGAATCGGTAAATCTAATGTAGGTAATAATTCGGTATCAAATACCGAATCGGTAGGATTCGGTATTTACCGATTCGGTAATTACTGAATCAGTATTTGCCATTGATTCCTATGGGCCTTGAAGCCCATAGGAATCAATGGCAAATACCGATTTGCCAAGGGGGACAAGGTGTCACTTTGACACCCTTTAGCACCCCTGTTTCTGCTTGTCTGCCATGCCTAAGGGCATGTATGTGTGTCACATGGCACAGGTGTACATGCACAGATGTGCATGTAGACAGGAATTCGTTATTCCACCCAATAGTATTGGGTAGTAAATAACGAATTCTTGAGGGCCTGTGGCACGGTTTACTGTGCCACCTACATCTGGATTTACAGAATCAGTAAATTTACCGATTCGGTATTTTACAGATTCAGTAAATTTACCGATTCGGTAAATTTACCGATTCTATAAATCTCAAGCCCCCTACATGTCAAACACCAAATACCGATCGGTGTGGAGAAGTGTGGCTCACTGGTTAGGTGGAGAAGTGTGGCTCACTGGTTAGAGCAGGCAGACCCTGAAGCAGAGGTCAGACCCGGGACCAGGGTTCAATTCCCGACGCGGCAGGGTCTTGAGCTCAAATGTCCATGGACTCGAAAATTCTCGCTTCGGTGCCTGACCTAATCATGGGTTCACACTCTGCAACTCTGGGCATTAAGCTTGCTTAATCTCCACAACGGCCCCCCGCGGCGGGATGCCTGGCTTTCACCTTGGGGATGCCCTGTAGGGGCTATCTCACAGGGAAAAAGCCAGGACGGGTTCCCAAGGCAAGCGCGGAGATACCCCTTCGGGGGTCGATTCAGGCGCTATATAAGAAACATAATAATAATAATAATAATAATAACGGCCAAAATCGGCCGTTACCGACCGGTATTTGGTCTCCTACATCTGGCCCTTGATGCCCCTCCAACAATATCAAGAGAAGTCATAAACTTAGCTGTAATAATGCATTCTGACCTATCCTTGATACTATATGTTGAGGTCATACAGAGTTCCTTCTTCACAATGAAAACACTAAGTCACATCTTCCCATACCGTGGATACTAACACAAACCTCAAACTCGCAATCTTTAAACCTGATTATGCCAACAGCCTATACCTTGGCACACTCACATTCAACATACGCAAAATACAACTCATCCAAACATCTGCGCAAGACAATTTCTTCCGTACCCAAGAGACACATGACTCCAGTCTTGCCATTGCTCATCAGCCTACCTATAGCTAGAAGGGCAATGCCCAAGATGTTCTGCATTATCCAGACAGCCTCTCAAGAAAAGTAATCATTATACCTACAAGTCAAATTCAAGCAATACAAACAAAATAGGGCAATTGCTTCAATCTTGCACCACTTATGCCATAAGAATCCATCGGAGGTATTGCTTTCTCAGTACAATCCGCCAAGCTATAAAACTTGTTAACAGCTATTATTCGAAGCATCCAGGATCATATACACTTCAGAAAACAGGTGAAAAATGTCAATTTCCAAGGTAGCTACACCACCCCACATCCCGGTGACAGAACGCAGACGCACCCTTGATCTAGTACACTACTGTAGGTCCCAAATACTTACAGTATAACTGCTTTCTACATCTCGCAACGCCACTCAGAAATAGGATGTTAGTAACAATGCACATCCCAGCAGATGTCTCCACTTCCCTCTCCCTCCAACCATGTCAGCTAAGCACCACAACTTTATTCAAATTTCTGATTGGACAACTCAGTGTAGCTACAAACTAAACAAACTGTTATCTTAGGAAATACCGGCAGAGCTGCTAAAAGCTTCCAGAGTACTGGAAAACAAACTGCAAGTCTGCCTCTCAAAGCTATTCATTTACCGCCTGCATCCCACAGTGATCGCACCTCCGTGGTCATCACAAACGACACGGAAACACTTCCCGCCTAGGATCACAAAACAAAGACAACACACTTCCAGACACACTCTATATGGTGTAGCTTGCTGCTCATGTAGGTAAGTACTTTAGTGCCCCCACGTAGAGGTAGTAAGCTCTATACAATACAATAAAATACTTGACTCAATCATTTAATTAAAAAATGACAGCATTAGTTGTATGAAATTCACTAATGACAGACCTTGCTTTTATTTCTAGGCTACATTCATTAAATGGGGGAAGAGAGACTTGGTACTGAGCAATAGGTTTAGAGAGGGCTTTGGGATAAGAAGAAAACCCACTTGCTCCTAAACCTATTGGCAGGACACATTATTATATGAGACAAGAAAAGCTTTCGGCTTCTTTAGAACTTTGAAAAGCCCTGGAGATGCATTTAGTGAATTAAATCTTGCTGGATTAAATATTAGGAGCTGGCAAGTTTTTTATTCACAATTCTTCATAGACAGATTAAGATCATCATATCAGTAATATTTGCACTGTATGCACATACAAGAGTGAATACATGCTGCAAGGTGATATACTATTAATTCCTTAGAATAGGAATGGTTTGATTTCACTGATTACAGTGCAGTTTTTAAATCTGCATTTAGCTTGGCGGACATAATGTCGATTCATGCATTGCCCCTTACTGTCTCATTTAACAATCTCATTTAAAAAACAAAAGTTCAAGGTGTGTATTGTCCAAGTATGGGAATACATAACGATTAAAGGTAAAGATAATGCCTTCTAGCTTAAATAGGCCTATGTAAGGTAAGTTTCCAAACGTTTTCCAAAAGAGATTTATCTTGTTAAATGTTTCTGGCAATCTGTGCAGAGGCTGAGATATCCTGTGTTGAAAAAAATCAGCAAGGATGCTATGACAGAGAAAATGCTGATATTTCTACACGAGACCAAGCATATTTAGTTTAGCCAACGGGGATTGTACCGCACAGCCAGCATGTCCAAGAGAAAACAATGTAACGGTGGACACTGTAGGGGTGACCTCGTACCAGTACATTCAAGCCACTCCTATGTGCCAACAGGCTTTAAACACACTTAAAAAAGATTTGCTCTAATTTCCAACACTTCGTGAGATGACAGGTCATGAGTCTCTCAACGGAGGTCAGAACACTATACAACTTTGGCTAACACTCTGGAGACCACAAGGGGATCTTTAGAATAGGAGTCTTCCCGATTCATCAGATGCTTTATAGATGGTTAGTACAGGTATTCACAGACAAATATTACTTCACAAACTCACAATAGATGTCCAGGTGCATATAGCTATCCCTTTCTATATGTGCTAGAAAACTATTAGCTTCAAGGTTAAGTTACTGTACGAAGATGACATACACAAGGAAGAAAAGATCAGATCAGCCGACACTGATGCAGTACATCATTGTGGAGACAGTAGTTTGCTGCATAATTAGTAGTCTTACAGGTGCTCAACAAGAAAGGGGATACTTATATAGCCTGTACAACAAAATACTAAAAAACTAGTGATAAAAATAACCACAGTCTTGAGACTTCATTGTGGCAGAGAAAGAGAGAGACTGACAGTTAAGGTAAAACAAATAATCAATGCACCTTGCTGTGGATGCTCCACTCGAAGGATCAGAATTCTAAAGCAGTATCAGGTGACTTATTTTAGGAACAGATGCAGACATTACTTTAATGAAAAAACAAGTAAAGGTATACTTCACCTTTGATCGCAGATTCAACCCTCTCAAATTCTAAAAATATCCTTACAGCATCTTCATCAGGGGCACCAGGGATCTGGAAAAAAAATTCAAATGAAATTAAACAGA
Organism: Lissotriton vulgaris; assembly: GCF_964263255.1. NCBI lineage: Eukaryota > Metazoa > Chordata > Amphibia > Caudata > Salamandridae > Lissotriton > Lissotriton vulgaris. The sequence continues at coordinate 1,699,505,724 of NC_141685.1, read as the reverse complement.
GACTGTTGAGATTGAACTTTCTAAAAAACAGAAGGAAAAAAACGCACTGCTTGCCTGGTGGTTCAAAGATGATAAAGTATTACAATGATGTCTGATGTGTGTCCACCCGGGCCAAATACATGTCTGATTCGAAGGATCACTACTGACTTTAAAACAAGTTTAAACTACAACCACTATATTTAAAAGCGTCTTATGGGAATCGAACATCTGGGAATTTCAGTAACAAGGTGACAAGACATGAGATCTTTAGCCTGAGGAAATATAAATTTTATGGTCAAGTAATGTTCCCTAACGTGTACCCCACCGTCTCCATGTACCAGCTTAAAGTGCATGTAACTTCCCTCCTGTGCCAGCTATGAAGACGCAAATACATTTGCGTCCAACGTTAACATGTCCTCTTTCAGACCCACCCTGAATGGGTTGAATACTCCGTTCCTAAGTATGCTATGCCAACGTCTTTTTGTGGTGTACTTTACACGTTTTTCAGCTCTGGCGAAGTAGGCCCTGAATTCTGCCATTGAGCCTTTTTTTCTGCCTTCTGACTCTGAAAGCCTCAGCCCAGGCTGCCTCTGTACCCGTGACCTCTGCCTTACTCCCTGTGCGGCCCACGGCGCTTAGCTCAGCCTGCTGCCTGCCAAGACTGTATTCAACCTTCGAATTATCTGTTCCGCTCCTCGAAAATGCATTCCTGCCTACTAGTTTAAGTAAACATTCCCCCAGCTGCAGAGCAAAGGGCCCGGCCTCACTGTCTCCGTGCAAGTAATTCATAGCCTCTGTAACCATGGTAGGCCCATGCCCCCTCTCATCTCATGCAGACACTTAGGCGCTTATACACGCACTCACAGTCAGTATAGAATAGCTTCTGCCCCAGAGACCTTTTCCGTTTAGATAATATGGTTCCCAAACATCAGATATCAGATATGATAGAAGTACGAGTTGATCTGACATGCCAGACTTCTGTCTCTTTCCGCCAGTATAAATGTCAAGTCCCCTGCACCCTCCGGTTTCACGTCAATCACACGTCATGCAGCTGCGCGCGCATCCAGGCCTCAGATTTCTGCTGACATTACAAGATTCTGCTTTGTTGCCACCCACTCGTGACACCTACCTGTGACGTTTCTAGCACACACCTCTATGTTCACGCCTAGTTCACGCCTTCTAATTACGTATCACTACCACGTGTGTGTTTTATCTTGTTTCTCTCAGCTGTTACGCCTACTGTATTGGTTTCTATAATGTGACTTAAGTATATAAGCTATGTATTGTCAATAAAATATTGCTCTATCCCTTCCTACACCCCAGTGGTGGTAGGAACATGATATCCGGTCTGACCATTCCTTTTTAAGGAATAAAACCCCTAAGAACTCTAACACCACGGACTCTGCCTCTTTCTTTCCGATTGAGTTATTAATGATTAAGTACTTACCTGCATAGAAATTAGGACGGTAAATCAAATATTTACCACATTATTCTGGCGCCCGAACAGGGACCCCTCCCCCACCCCACGCGCCGGTTGGTGCGTTGCAAGCTCTGTCCCCTGCCATCAGTTAGACGGAACTACGCGTACTGGCAGGATTTCCTGTATCTCCCTCTGGCCCACGGAGGTGACGAAGACTGCGATCAGCACCCAGACGAGGCGGTGAGGAGTGCGGAGGATCCCGACCAGAGCCTAGCCGAAAGAAGCAAGGTCCGAGTTGTCAAGAGGCCCACCAGTTTCCGAAGTATCCACGTGTCGAGTCGAGTCGAGTCCGGTCCAGTCCAGTCGAGTTTTCCGAGGCCTTCTGTTTCCGTGCTTCCCGGTGAGTACCATTGCTGGGACGTATCTAGACGGGTGCATTATTATGTATCCGGTAAAGACGGGTTTGGGTACACAAATTCGGTCTGCACTGCTTTAGACAGTGTATCTGTACTGTTTAGCAGTATATCAGTTATTCTAGTTCTTGCACTGTTCTTAGCAGTGTATCTGTGCTGTTTAGCAGTACATCCAGTATAGGGGGGTAGTCATATATGTCTCAAATGTCTTTCATGTGATTAATGTCGTGGTATGAGTGACTGTTTTTAATGTGCATTATTGTGTTTTTGTGTAACTAGTTGTGTTCAGAATTAAATAGCAAGGATTGAGCATTCAGTACTAAGTAAACAAGATGCCGTTTTTCAATAAGTTAAAGCAGATAGGAAGTAGGAAAGGGATACTAGAGGAAGAAATTCCTATCCCCCCTAGGGACACGCCTGGAAATTTCATGTACCATAAACATGGCATAGACGCCATATTGTATCTAGATTTATGGGCCGATTATACTAAGCACCTAGAAGAAAGACACAGATGGCCCGTTACAGGAACGTGGGATGCTGAGTGCATCCTAAAGGTAGAAGAAGCTCTATGGAGAAAGAAAGCCAGACAATCACAGAAAGATGCCATAGAACTGTGGCGTAAAGAATCACATAAACGTGCCGAAAAAGAACTCCGTAGAGAAGACAGACTTAGAGAAGCACCGGATAAAGTCCGAGAAAATGAATTAGTTATTGAAGGGATTCGAGTAAAATCAGAACAAGTAGACCGCGCACGAAACAATCTTGTAAATGGCATGTACTTAGTGGCCGAGGGTTCGCCTGAAGCCACTTCAGAAATACCGAAAGATCTGCCGCCACCATTGGTCCCAACTAAAGTAACTCACAGGACTACTAAAGACATATTTCTGAATTCCTATCTAGATGATGTAGCACCCGCTTACTCCAATTCACGCGCCCCGCCTACCGACGGTGACGGGGACGGAGGTGGCAACCCGCCTCCAGACCATATCCCGCCATTACCGCAACAAAGTTCCCCCATCCGACAGCCTGTCGTTCCTCCTCCAGCTCCACCACTTCTCACACCTAAGGTTAAGATGCCAAATCCGTTTTTACCTGATCCTACTAAGAGACAAGTTCAAGTACATATACAGACTCCACAGAGGGATATTGCCCAAGCCTCTGCCTCAGGAGGTGCGACCGGGGGTCACCAGACCCCGCCAGCAACACACAGATTACACCTTAGGGACATGCAGAACCACTTTACGCTCCAATCACCCCGTCTTGACATACTCAAAACACCGCTTTCAGCTTGCAGGTATGATCCAGTACCAGGCAAAGACGATAGAATGTTATTAGCATCACTACGCTTACGACAAGCTACAGATTACCTAACGTTATTCTCAGGGATGACTGATCATCTAGATAAAATATATCATTTTGTCCAGACTGGGGAAAATCCTGAAAGTATTAAGGAGGCCCTGGAACATCAGAAAGTTGAAACTAAAGCATATATATTACGTTTTTTCATAAATTGTCTAATAAGAGAACGAGACAGGCCAGAAACAGAATATGATGACATGGAAGCACTAAACAAGTGGGGTCAAAATATAGCAGAAGGAAAACATGATAAAGTGAATTGTATATCTAGTATGTACAAGAAAATAAGAAAAGCAGTAATAGAAATACACGAAAAAGAAAAAGAAAACTCCTCCTCCGAGGAGGAGGAAGCACCTGAAGAACCAGAAAAGACTACTGATACGATAGCGTATGTAGGTAAGGGAACTTACCTTAGGAAAGGCATTCGTCCAGAAAGCAAGAGAGTTTTTCTCTCTGGCATAACAAAACCGAATTCTCCTGAACATCAGTTTCAAGACACTGATAAAATGCTTCGAGAACGAATGGGGTACCATGTACTCAATTCTATGGATGAACAAGAACTAGCCCGGTCAGCAGTACTATGGGCTGACAACCCTAATATATATAATGATAACACAGTAGCGCAGACATTTCTGAACCTATCTCCAGACGAGCAGAAATTAGCAGGTACATATACGATTCAGCACCTCCTCAAGTTATACAGAAATCAACATTCTGATCCAGGTCCCTTACACGATACATTAGAAGCACTACTCATGGACAGATGGAGAGGCCTAAGTACCAGGTTAATACAAATAATTCTAGAACAACGGCACAGATATAACACTTTCTTAAGCTCACAATATGCTTCCGCCCCGCCCCCAGAAAGAAAAATGTATCATATGGAACGTCTTGAAAGGCAGAACCCTTTACGAGAAGTACATCCAGTTATGGGTACCGATAATACCTTGAAACGTGTGTATGTACACACACCTCTGACCAAGTTAGAACTATTGGAAATGAAGAAACTAGTACCGTGTCACGATAAAGACCCTGCAGGTTTTCACAGAGAACTTAAAGACATGCTACTGATGGGAGATTACACATATGCAGATATCATGAAAATGTTAAAGGTATTGTTGCCCACAGGCATTTACGAGAAACTTAAGGAACGAGAATGGGAGGTGGGAGACAAAAAGATTGTATGGGCAGAAATAGAAGACGAGGAGAGACTTCGTACCCCAGGGCTAGGCCTTGGGGAGAAAACTAAAGCATTACCAGGTTTGATAGTACAGGTTCTGCCAAGATTACTGACAACTAGAAAGGAAGACTGGGACGCAATCTCAGCCTGTAAAACAGAAACACGACGAAGATACTAGTGACTTCTATTCCAGATTCGAGAAATGTTTCATTATTAATAGTGGTCTTAAACCAAGTAGCGAGTCGTACCCGCATCTTTTTGTATCAAAGTTAGTCGAGAATTCCCTGACATCAGTCAAGAACCGTGTATATAAAGTTGAAAGTACATGGCAAGCAAATACGCCGTCCCAGATGTTACAGATGTTACAATACCATCAGAACAGAATTAGAGAAGAACAGGATCATGAACAGAAACGTATGAAAGACACGAAAATGAAAATGTTAGTGGCCCAGTCGGTTCCAGCCGACGGCCAGAGAAAGGGTACGACCCAGACCCAGAATTCAGCAGCTCCCGTTAAAGGGACATGCAACTATTGCAAGCAGCCAGGTCACTACGTACATGAATGCCCAGTCTTGAAACATAATATATCAACAGGTAAAACTAAAGAAAGACCACGTCCACCTAGACAAGACAAGGTCCAGCAACAGACTTCACAGAATATACAGCCTATGCAGAATACACAGCCTATGCATGTTTCATCACATACAGCACAGACAGTAGCTGTACCACAGTCACAGCCACAGCCCATTGCTGCGACTCAGCAAGTTTCACAACAGATGTACCAGTATGCCCAATCTGATTACCCCGATTATCCACGATACACATGAAACAGCCTAGAGAGGGAGGGTGGCTTGCCTCTTATTGAGATTCCTGTAGATCAAGAGGGTCCTTATGTACACAGTCAAGTATTGGGAAAAGACAGAAAGTTTTTAATTGACACAGGGGCAAGTCGCACAACAATCAGCCATGATGAAGTCCCAGGGGCACCCCTCTCATGCTCACAGAATGTTTCCCTTGGTTTTTCAGGACAACCTATTGTAAATGAGGTATCGAAACCCGTCCCCCTGGCTGTGGGTCCATTATCACGTGTTACAGACTTGTTACTTACGAAATCATGTCCAGAAAATCTGTTAGGTATCAAAACATTGAAGGCTCTAGGAGCAGTGATAGGTTGTTCTCCGGAAGGAGTTAGACTCTTTTTGCGAGATTTCAAGGGTCACTATGTATTACGAGAGTTTGATGTCAGATTGAAAAATGTACCGGATCACCTGTGGGCACAAGGCCCAACCGATGTAGGCTGCATGCACATTACACCATACCGTGTTACACTGAAACCAGGTGTTGTTTTACCACGAATCAGACAATACAAGTTACCACCCGATGCTGTAGTGGCTTTACTGGAAATCATTGAAGAGCTCATTGCCCAAGGAGTGGTCGTAGAGACCGACTCCAATATCTGTAATTCCCCTATCATTCAGATTCTTAAACGTACTGATCCCAATGCACCGCCAGTATATCGGCTGGTGATTGATTTACGAGAACTGAATAAATGCATTGTACCACAGTACCCTGTGGTTCCCGACATCTCATCCCTATTGACTGCTATTGATTCTGAAGCAACGTTCTTTACTGTAATTGACCTCAAGAACGCCTTCTTCAGTGTGCCTATTGACCCAGAGAGCCAATACCTCTTCGGATTCAGTTTAAATGGACGAAGTTTCAAATTTTCACGCGCACCTCAAGGATTCACAGAAAGCCCCAGCATCTATAGTCAAGCACTGAAAAGACAACTTGATTGTATTCAAATGCCAGTTAACACCGCCTTACTGCAATACGTCAATGATCTGTTGATCACCGCACGAAGTGAGCCCGAATGTGAACAAGCATCATTGACAGTTTTACATTTTCTGGCCGACAAGGGACACAAGGTGTCTCCTTCGAAGCTACAATTCTGTGTTCAGCAAGTTGTGTACTTGGGTCACTTGCTGTCCAAAGTGGGGAGACAGCTCACTCCTGACCGTATCCAGTTAATTGTAAATATGCCACAACCCCAGACACAAAAGGAAGTGCGAGCCTTTATAGGCCTCACCTCGTACTGCAGACAATGGATTCCTCAGTATGCATTTCTAGCTAAACCACTCATTCAGTTGACAACACAGGAGGCAGCGACTTCGACTGTCCTTCCTTGGACTCAGGAACATACACAGGCCTTTGAGGAATTAAAGAAAGGTTTATGCCAAGCACCAGTTTTAGCGACACCATGTTACAGCAAACCTTTTACACTTTTTGTTACAGAACGTGATGGTACAGCGTTGTCTGTCCTCACTCAAGACCAAGCAGGTTCACATAAGCCTTGCGCTTATTTTTCAAGTACATTGGATTCAGTAGCCCAGGCACTCCCTGCGTGCTTAAAGTCAGTAGCAGCAACAGCACTAGCAATCAGACAGAGTGACTCAATTGTTTTAGGACATCCATTAACAGTTCAAGTTCCACATTCTGTAGAGGTTCTTTTAAACAGAACTCAGACTCAACACTTGACTATAGCACGACTGACAGGTTATGAATTGACGCTGTTCCAGCCACACATAGAGATCAGACGCTGCAGCATTCTAAACCCCGCAACATTGTTACCTTCAATTATGACAGATCCAGCCCCGCATGATTGTATAGAGATCATTAATGCAGTAACAAAGCCCCGACGAGACTTAACAGATGTTCCATTGACAAATCCAGACCTGACACTTTACGTGGATGGTTCATGTATGAGAACAAGTACAGGAGAATTAGTGGCCGCATATGCAGTGACCACTGAAAATGAAGTTAAAGAAACATCGTATTGATACACTGTCCGCTCAAGCGGCAGAGCTCATCGCTCTGACCCGAGCCTGTATACTAGCCAAGAACAGAAATGTTAATATATACACTGATTCCCGTTATGCTTTCGGAGTCGTACAAGACTTCGGAGTGTTATGGCAAGAACGAGGTTTCTTGACCTCTCACGGTGCCAAGATCCAACACGGTCCCCTCATTCAAGCACTGTTAGAAGCAATACATCTGCCTTCAGGCATATCCGTCATGAAGTGTAAAGCACATACTAAAGTTACAGATTCTGTTTCCCAGGGTAACGACCTGGCAGACCAGACAGCAAAACATACAGCATTGACTCACACTCAGACAACTGACGTGACAAAGACAATAGTACCGACACATTGTATGACAGTCAGGGATCCCACACTAGATGTAATCGATATTCAGACACATGCTACTACAGATGAAATAAAGAAATGGACTGAACTAGGAGGGATCCAGACAGATCAAGGTTGGATGACGAAGGGAAAATCTACATGGTTTCTCCCCGACTCTATGGTTCAAGTTATAATCAATACAGCACATAGTCCAGCACATCTAGGAGAAAAAGCGATGTTAAGACAGTTTACAGAATCTCTGGTACAACAAACACTTACGAGCAGCAGCAAAACAGAAAGTGCGTACCTGCATGATCTGTTGTCAGTTCAATCCAGGTAAAAGCGTCCCTGTAGAGCAAGGTGGATTTCATCCTCCCGATCACCCTTTTGAAGTCCTCCAGATGGATTATATCCAGATGGACCGTTGTCGAGGATTCAAGTACGTCCTCGTAATTGTTTGTGCACTTTCCCGGTGGACCGAAGCATATCCAGTCCCAGATTACACTGCTCCGACCACTGCCAGGCAGCTGGTTCGAGAATTCTTCCCACGATACGGCTTGCCTCGTGTCGTGTACTCAGATAACAGACAGCCATTCTCATCCGAACTCATGAAACAGGTTTCCCTGCTGCTAGGATATCAGTGGAGATTCCATTGTGTCCGACATCCCGAAGCCGCTGGCCTTGTAGAAAGGCATAACCAGACACTAAAGACCCGCCTTGCTAAAATCTGTAAAGAGAAAGGGGTCGACTGGATAGTCGCCCTGCCAGTTGCATTGTTCTATATGAGAATGGTCGCCCATTCGAGATCAGGACTATCCCCGTATGAAGTGGTCTTTGGCAGACCACCGAATATGTGGGGGACGCCCATACCTAAGAAAATTACAGATGTTGATTGTAATATGCTGACAGATTACCTTGCCTCCTTGATGTCTACACTCCAATCATGTCGTTCACAGGTTGCCGCAGCCTTTCCCGACAACACTGATGTAAAGCCGCACGATGTCCGTCCCGGTGATACAGTGCTAATTAGGAACTTTGACAGGAAAAGTCCGCTGGAGCCCCGCTGGAAAGAGCCGAAGACCGTCCTTCTTACAACACGGACCGCTATCAAGGTGGAAGGCCGAAAGGGGTGGATCCATACGAGTCATTTAAAAAAATGCAATGAACTGATGCCAGAAACAGACTCGTCCACCCCCTCAAAGGACTGCCTCGATACTAAAGACTTTAAAGTTACCAAACAAGAGAAAACTCCCCAAGAGGAGTACCGAATGAAACTTCGATCTAGCAAGTCAGACAGTTTAATTGTTTAAGTCCTCCCCTAGGTGAATCGGTTAAATAGTTTCTGACATGTATCCCCTAGATCGAGATAGAGAGAGAGAGAGAGAGAGAGACAACTCAAGAAACGTACATATTGTAAATCACTGCGCAGTCACTGTATAGTGACGTTATTGATTATGTTTTTTCTAAGTCTTCTGATTATTGTAGCGAGTATATTGCTTCCCATATATTACCCTATCTTCAAGCGTGAACAATCTGCTTACAATGTCACTGCCGAACATTCTTTTAGTGAATTACCTCCCCACGAACTATCTTACAGACTCGCGCTGCGCAACAACACATTCATTAGTATGTTACATCACTCCCATCAGACTAACAACGCTACAAACTGCTGGATATGTGGCCGACTCCCTCCCTATCAGAAATACAAGGGAGTTCTGCCTCTCTTTCCGTACCCGTTCACTCACAATGGCTCCTGTGGTGCATGGTTTAGAATAATCAATTCCTTAGATCCTGATGTCGCTGTTTTTAAAGGGAGCTGGGTTTGGGGAAACTTGAACTTAGTTCTGCTTAATGCCTGTTACCCTGACAAGAAGGGACTTCCCATTAGAATAGGAACTGATCTAGAAAATGAAGTATATGGATTAGGTAATTATACAATTAACCTTATGATTCTTACTGTCGAATCCGAAGCTGCACCAGTTCTCCCTGCTATGTCAGTATTACCAGTCACTGGCGATTTATGTGTCAGTAAGAAGGGTTCAGTACACTTAGGTCATAGTAAATGTACTACTGTGGTCGAATTCAGTGACCAAGGCAAATCTTCCTTTAGAGCTACTCGTCATTCCTACTTTGTTTGTGGCCATACCGCATACATACGCTTACCTCCAGATTGGGATGGTACCTGTTACATTGCATTCCTTCTGCCCCCTGTTTTTCTAGCTCCTCCTGATTATCACAGAAATACAAATCTAGTAAAGAATAGACTCCGAAGAGATCTCCCGATTGTCGACTATACTGAAACGGCGTGGGAGCAATACACAGATTTCAATAAAGGATTCTTTTTCTTCACAGGTCCCGTCCAAAACAGTAAACTAATACGCAGATTAACTAGAACACTTGAAGCAGTAGTGAATGAAACTGCCTCCGCCCTAGTTAACTTAACAGAGGAGCAGTCCGGCATGCGGGTTGTTGTTCTTCAGAATCGTCTTGTTATTGACGTCATCTTGGCAGATAGAGGCGGAGCTTGTAAGGTCATCGGGTCAAGTTGCTGTGTTTTCATTCCAGAAAACGCGCCAACGGTATACCAAGCTATTACACGTCTTCATAAAATTGCAAATCAGATACATCAGAATCCAGGCACCTGGACTTGGTCCGGTTGGTTCTGGACAACGTTAACCGCTTGGGGATGGAAGATCCTATCCTTCCTAGGTATTGCCCTTGTCATAGTATTCAGTTGCTGCCTGTGCCTACAGTGTGGGCCAGCGATTTGTGGACTGTGTGCCACATCGTGCATTGAACATTCCAGTTTTCTCTCAAAACGTGAAAGGAAGAAAGAAGAACAAATGATGTTACAAGAACAGACTGATCGATTCATGAGGATCGATATATCATGAAGGGTCCGTAGGGAACAAGGAGGGAATGAGGAAATATACATTTTATGGTCAAGTAATGTTCCCTAACGTGTACCCCACCGTCTCCATGTACCAGCTTAAAGTGCATGTAACTTCCCTCCTGTGCCAGCTATGAAGACGCAAATACATTTGCGTCCAACGTTAACATGTCCTCTTTCAGACCCACCCTGAATGGGTTGAATACTCCGTTCCTAAGTATGCTATGCCAACGTCTTTTTGTGGTGTACTTTACACGTTTTTCAGCTCTGGCGAAGTAGGCCCTGAATTCTGCCATCGAGCCTTTTTTTCTGCCTTCTGACTCTGAAAGCCTCAGCCCAGGCTGCCTCTGTACCCGTGACCTCTGCCTTACTCCCTGTGCGGCCCACGGCGCTTAGCTCAGCCTGCTGCCTGCCAAGACTGTATTCAACCTTCGAATTATCTGTTCCGCTCCTCGAAAATGCATTCCTGCCTACTAGTTTAAGTAAACATTCCCCCAGCTGCAGAGCAAAGGGCCCGGCCTCACTGTCTCCGTGCAAGTAATTCATAGCCTCTGTAACCATGGTAGGCCCATGCCCCCTCTCATCTCATGCAGACACTTAGGCGCTTATACACACACTCACAGTCAGTATAGAATAGCTTCTGCCCCAGAGACCTTTTCCGTTTAGATAATATGGTTCCCAAACATCAGATATCAGATATGATAGAAGTACGAGTTGATCTGACATGCCAGACTTCTGTCTCTTTCCGCCAGTATAAATGTCAAGTCCCCTGCACCCTCCGGTTTCACGTCAATCACACGTCATGCAGCTGCGCGCGCATCCAGGCCTCAGATTTCTGCTGACATTACAAGATTCTGCTTTGTTGCCACCCACTCGTGACACCTACCTGTGACGTTTCTAGCACACACCTCTATGTTCACGCCTAGTTCACGCCTTCTAATTACGTATCACTACCACGTGTGTGTTTTATCTTGTTTCTCTCAGCTGTTACGCCTACTGTATTGGTTTCTATAATGTGACTTAAGTATATAAGCTATGTATTGTCAATAAAATATTGCTCTATCCCTTCCTACACCCCAGTGGTGGTAGGAACATGATATCCGGTCTGACCATTCCTTTTTAAGGAATAAAACCCCTAAGAACTCTAACACCACGGACTCTGCCTCTTTCTTTCCGATTGAGTTATTATTGATTAAGTACTTACCTGCATAGAAATTAGGACGGTAAATCAAATATTTACCACAAGCCTCTAGCGAAACAAAGCTATGGCCCATTTCAAGAAAAGTCGAAAACTTCAACACTCAAAAATGCTTTTAACATATGTGACACACATGTAGCAATACAATTCTGGGAGACACATTATAGAATCTCAGAGTAAACTAAACTAGACTGGCTGGTACAGCATGATGTGATGATAAAAAGAGGTGCCACATCAATATTCAACATCTCATGTATTTCCCAATGCCATGACCTTGCAGTTCAGGTTGGAAAGTTTCTAGTAAACTAGGATCAAGGAATATTTGCATATGACTGGTCTCTGGCTACAGTGGGTAAAAATGATGGACTGGAATGTAGCCAGAGCAATCTCCAGTGGTTCAATTATCCATTCCATAACTTCGTTTTTAATGCAGTAGATGCTGCAAGTGCTCAAGGTATGCCCCGACGTAAGCCCTGCTGGACTCGCTGTGCTATATGTCTCAAGCTTTGCTTTACTGACATGGCCAATGTAGGCTGAAACCAGTGTGGGGTTGCTTATGTTCTCTTCTGGAGGGGATTTGGCCTGGAAAATTAGGCTTAGAGTGGTACAACGGGTGAAAAACAGCAGACTGGAATGCAGCGCAAATGAACACCAGTGGCTGATATTAATATATCATGCATTCCATCACTTTGTCTCGGTTTGTTAACACCATACCAATTCACCCTGTTGATGAGGATGCCATAGATAACTCGGGTGGGGCAATCTGGATTTTAGAATTAGTCTAAAATAGTCCTTGCTCCTGCTTGTGTAAGTTGCAAATCGCAGAAGTAGGTTCCTTTAGCCCTCTTTGATTTTCTAACTTTAGATCCACTTATTGATAAATTAAATCAATATCCATTGCCTAATGTATGTGCTAATGATGATGGAGTGGTATAGAGCACAGTAGTCTCGCTGTGTAATTAAATCAATGAAACAAGAACAAATGATCCTTACCTCAAAAATTACACATTTTGCGACTTTCCCATATTTTTCACATTCTTCTTTTGTTTCGCCTTCCAGATCTTCATCCACTTCACCAGCCCCCACCATATTCTGAAAGAAAAGCAGACAACAAACCTCACCAACTCAACTTACAGAATATCCGTGTTTCTCATCTAGTAAATTACTCAACACGTCCATGTTGAATCTTACTGCAAGCATGACCCTCATTTCTTTTCACTCCACTTTGCAAACTAACCCCAGAGGATGAGAGAACATAATTGAGGCTTCAAGAGGTCACTTGATAGAGCCCTTGTGCAGATTCCCTCCGTTTTTTTTTCCTTTAGAGATCCCAGGTTCTCACCCATGCAATCAGCAATGCTCACTTAAGAGTATACAGTAATTCACTGTTAATTATACAATACAGCTGCTTACCAGGAGGATGTCCTGCTTCTAGAACAGAGTATAACAGTATGGCTACTAAATACAAAGCACTTATTGGAATAACTGGGATTTATGAGACTTCCTAAAGCACAGGTGGGAAGTTTTGTCTAAGATAAGGAGGGAATCCGTGCCAGTATTTGGCTGCTAGTACCCTGAAAGAGTGACTCCCCACTCCACTCTTTCTTGCTTATGAAGAACTTGGTCGTTAAAGCCAAACTTAACATTGCATTGGGTTTGTAGTTGGGGAATAGGACACCAAGATTTCCAAACAGCCAGAAAGTGAGACAGAGCAGCAATGGAGTAGGGATTTTTAAGGAGAAATTCAAGCCCTTCTATGCAATCCAAAAAATTGTATGTACCACCTAGTTCTGATTTAACTGTAGCCTAGATATTTTCTTGTTTATTCTTGAGGAACACCTTGTTTCACATATTTAGTAGGACAGGAGATGAAGAAAATTTTAACTGCTCGAGTTCTGTCCTGTAGTTATGAGGCAAGCCACTTCAAAGCATATTCCTACATTCTGATCTCATGCAATAGGGTCAAAAGGATGTGGTGGGAGATGGTGTTGATAATGGAAGAGAGAAGTCGCACTGCAGCTGTCATCCAAGCTCCAGCATAGTTTATCCAAACACCTCTATCAGCACCAACTCTATATTGTGAAGTGTTGTAAAATCAGATCGAACAAGATCAAATATAGAATTTCAGAAATTATGTAATGGCCATTTTTCTCAAGTTTCTTAATGTGAACAGGTAAAAGACAAATTGATTGATAATTGCTTTTGATAGAAGGATCAGCAGTAGGCTTTTTTATGGGGTTAGCAGTAGCAAGCTTCCAGGTGGAGAGTAACAAAGTGGAAAGGGATCAACTACACAGCCCTGCAGTAGCAAAAGCAAGCCTATCGAGCCTTAAATGCAAATCTGTGCTGGGCATACTTTGAGCAGACTTGCATGCAACAGAACCAACTGTTTTGCCAAATCAGGGGGTCAAACTTGGTAAGTGTAATGGCAGAGTTTTTGGCTCTATTTAGCAGTGATATAGATCTTAGTCTTGCTCACATCTAGGATAGGTATTCTTAGCTTGTGTTGGCCCTTTTAAGCCCTTTCTTCCAGACCTAGAAGAGGATAGCTGCTTAATATGATGATAGATCCTTTATTCTTGACTCTAACCTGTCTATTGCCTATTGGCTTTGACATACTTGACACATTGGTATGGTTTATGTAGGTATTCTGGCAGAGCTAAGGGGCATTTCATCCCTTTCAGGCCTACAGGCCTAGAACTAGAGGGACTCCATCTTGAGGGAGCTGAGAGGCTTTTTAGAGTAAAGGTAAAGTTTATAGTTAAAGCTGTTGTTCGCCCTAAGCGAACCGGAGAGAACCGGCCAGAGCTGAATCTAATCAGGAATTGTTCCCGGGCTCAGGTCTCTAGACGAAACAAGCAGACTGGTCACTGTGGGAGCGTCTAGCGCAAGGAGCCTGGTGCATGGGATTGGTGGGAGGAAGCTGCTAGCTGGAACTTTCCATGAGGAAACAGCGTTCTATATCAGTGAAGTGCAGAGGCGGAGTTAAGCAGTCGTGTTGAGGTGGAGGAGTGGTAAGCAGTCGAGTGGAGTTGGCAGAGAGAGAGGGTTCAAGCTGGAGAGAGCTGAGTTGAATGGTGAGCTGGAACTGAAGGAAGCAGTCAGAAGCAGTTACTTATCAGGAGGAGGTGTGAATAGCTGGAGTCTGAAGTAATGCCTTTTAGAAGAGACGGAGGAGAGATTGTGGACTAACCTGTGGGAGCAGATGGAGTTAATTGGACATTGGCGCAGAGACAGAGTGAACAAGCTAGTGGAATGAAAAGCATTAGAGCGGCAGGAACCATTAGATTGAAGCTGGAAGGTGGAGACAGTTCGTGGGGGAGAGGAGTCCAGTGCAAAGTGATCAGCGCAGAGGTGTATCCAAGAGTGCAGGAGAGAGAGAGAGTCTGAGATGAGCCAAGGCACAGACGAGAGAGGAACCCAGATGACAGCTAGAACAAGACTTCACACTAATCAGGTGATATTAATTTCATCACATTAGTTTACTTTACACTTGCATCTTAATCTTGTCCTTATTCCCTAGGCTATTGTATGTCTAATCTTTTCCCTTTCAGCGGTGTGTTCTATCTATAGTCTTTGTCAGTTACAGATCTGTGTAGGTGTTTATATTGTTCTAATAAAACCCCCAGTTTGTAGCAAACTACAATGTGCCTTGTATTCTTGTTCAATCCAGGTGAATGTATTTCCTAGGTGATTATTAGTTATATGAATGGATGAGTAATCCCAATCGGGTAAGTGGTGATCACATAAATAGGGA
Source organism: Lissotriton vulgaris (assembly GCF_964263255.1). Classification (NCBI taxonomy): domain Eukaryota; kingdom Metazoa; phylum Chordata; class Amphibia; order Caudata; family Salamandridae; genus Lissotriton; species Lissotriton vulgaris. The sequence goes on along the minus strand of NC_141685.1, from coordinate 1,699,490,346 downwards.
GCGAGTGGACCTATGATGCCAAGAATAAGAGGTACATTATATTAATTGGCTAACTCCTAATATTGTAGTAGCAAGCCCTTAGTGAATAGGGAGAGAGAGACTTCCCAACATATAACTGAAGGTGTTCATAGGAATGTGGTCGTCGTTGATATACGGCGTTAGTGAGAGCGCTGGGGTGAATGACCAGCGTGGATACCCACAGGATTGTGGCTTGTGTAAGTGAGAGCGCCAGGGGGGATACTGGCGTGTAGGTTTGCCGGATTGTAAACCGTTTGGAAAAGAGAGCATTGGGTTCTGCAGGCCCATGTGTAGACGCACCGGATTGTGTGTCATATCTGCCCTGGGGTAGATTAGTCTGGGTCTGAGTGGCCGCAAGACTATAAGGTATCCTTAGTAATCAGTGAGTATTCTTAGTATCCCTATAGATTTAGTGGTGTTTCTAATATTATGAGCTTGTATATTGCGAGTTCCCCATCCTCAGGTAGGTACCCAGGTGCCTGGATAGATGGTCCTGAGGAGGGAGGTGGTTACGTTCTGGCTGGGTTGGAGGGGCCCCTAGGGGCTGATCCCAACCAATCAGAAAACCCGACCATTACACATGGGTACAAGGGACCACAGTGAGGCCTATAGATTATTGAAAACAGCAGTGAACGGCCCCCTTGTGATTGCCCTAGCCAAGTTTTTGGGCTGGGCGTGGGCGATTCATTGGTCCGCAGGGAGGCATAGTTAAACCTCCACAGTTTTTAAAAATATTTTATAATGTAAAGATTGTGGATTGCTTTTAGGATGATGCTCCTATGTAAAATATGTAACGATCCTGGTTACTATTTGGTATATTTTTATAGTTGTATCTAATTATTTATTGTTTTAACAATGTTATAATTGTTCGTGACACTCACATCATGGCTTCTGTGTCAGTTTAATGCTATCAATTAATTCAGTCCTTCAGTGGTTCCGCGATGACTTTGTGATTTACTTTTTAAATCGAAATAAAGTTAATAAATTGAATTGTAAATGACACATTTTTTATATATGTGTTGGTTATGAAAATAGCGAAATAGCTTTGTCATTTACAATGCCAATAGTTATAACTTTTGTAAATGTGACACCTATAGCATTTGTGTTGTATTTTCGTGACTTCGATGTATTGATATTACAAATAACAATGGCTTTTAATTTTTTTAATAATTAATACTTAAATAAAAGTTATTGTAATTTATAATGGCAATAGCTTAAACTTTTGTAAATAACTTTTGTGAAGATTATGTTCAGTGTATTTTATTGTGAAGAAAATCCAAGAACAGAAGGGAAATATTTAACATCTTTTGTGACATTTGTAATAAAGCTTGAAACATTGAGAGAACATATTTGAACCAGTTGTTGTTGAATGGTTGCACCGATTGATGTTGTGGTGGCGCGGAGTGATGTTGTGGCGTTCAGTCATGCTGTGGTAGCGCAGAGGGATGTTGTGATGCCCCTGAGTGATGCTGTGGTGATGCGATACATAGACAGAGTGAGGGCGATAGCTAGATAGAGTGAGGGCGATAGATAGACAGTGTAATTATGTGTCGTGTAATAATGTAGCACTGAGTGGTATTTGGAGTGTTTGTTGCGTTGAGCGCACCGAAATTATGTAGCATATCATTACGTGGCACTGAGTGGTATTATGAGGAGTGTATGTTGTATTCAGTAGAGTGTAATTGTGTGGCGTGTAATTATGTGGCACTGAGTGGTATTGTTTGGAGTGTATTTTGCATGGAGTGCAGTGTAATTATGTAGCATATAATTATGTGGCACTGAGTGGTATTGCATGGAGAGTGTGTTGCATTCAGTAGAGTGTAATTATGTGGTCAACAGATGTGGGTTTAATTCAACACCGTTCTTTAGCCCACTGTGCCACCCAAGTTCAGATATGGCCATATGCAAATCAGTATGACCCTGTGCCTCATGGGAACAGTCCAGCCCGAACTGCCAAGCCATGCCTTCCCTGGACCGGAAACAAGCTTCCTAGGACCGGTTTCTGGCATTACAGCAGTCTTCAGCTAGGCTTGCTTGAATCCAGTGGCAAAGTGAGCAAGGAACTCACGTCTGAGCATACCCTGCCAACTTATGGCGAACAAAGCGGTACAAAAGAGGTGGTGATGGACGGAGCATCTGAACCAATCAAACACTCACACCCAGTCAACAGATCTGGATTTAATCCATCACCGTTCTTTAGCCCACTCTGCCACCCCAGTTCCAGGAAAGACATGGCATGGCAGTTCGGGCTGGACTGTTCCCATGAGGCACAGGGTCAAGGCTGATTTGCATATGGCCATGTCTGAACTGGGGTGGTGTAGAGTGCAAAATAAAGATGGATTTAGGCCCAGATCTCTGTACTGGGGTGAATGTATGAAATTGTTCTGCATTCGGTCCATCAACTGTTGTTTTTGCATATAAGTATATGACACAGAGTGGTATTTGGAGTGTATGTTACATTGAGTGCAGTGTAATTCTGTTGCGTGTAATGTGGCACTGAGTGGTATTTGGAGGGTATGTTGTATTGAGTGCAGTGTAATTATGTGGCGTGTAATTATGTGGCACTGAGTGCATTTGGAGTGTATGTTGCGTTGAGCGCAGTGTAATTATGTAGCATGTAATTATGTACCATATAATTATGTGGCACTGAGTGGTAGTTTTAGTAGAGTGTATGTTGTATTCCGAAGAGTGTAATTATGTGGCGTGTAATTATGTGGCACTGAGTGGTATTTGTAGTGGTGGTGGTGGTTGTGGACGTGGTGGTGGCTGTGGAAGTGGTGGGTGTGGTGAACATGGTGGTGGACATGGTGGTGGTGGTGGTTGACGCGGTGGTGGTGGATGTGGTGGTTGTGGTGGTCTTGGTGTTGGACATGGTGGTGTTGGTGGTCGACGTGGTGGTTGTGGTGGACGTGGTGGTTGTGGTGGTGGACGTGGTGGGTGTGGTGGTGGACGTGGTGGTGGGTGTAGTTGTGGACGACTTGGTGGTGGTGGATGTAGTGGTGGATGTAGTGGTGGACGTGGTAGTGGCCTTGCGGTGGACGTGGTGGGTGTGGTGGTGGACGTGGTGGTGGACGTGGTGGGTGTGGTTGTGGACGACTTGGTGGTGGTGGATGTAGTGGTGGATGTAGTGGTGGACGTGGTAGTGGCCTTGCGGTGGACGTGGTGGTGGATGTGGTGGACATGGTGGTGGTGGACATGGTGGTGGTGGACATGGTGGTGGATGTCGTGGACATGATGGTGGTGGTGGTGGACGTGGTGGACATGGTGGTGGTGGTGGACATGGTGGTGGTGGTGGACGTGGTGGTGGTGGATGTAGTGGTGGATGTGGGGGTGGAGGTAGACGTGGGGGTGGTGGACGTGGTAGTGGCCTTGTGGTGGACATGGTGGACATGGCGGTGGATGTGGTGGATATGGTGGTGGTGGTGGACGTGGTGGTGGATATGGTGGACGTGTTGGTGGATGTGGTGGACATGGTAGTGGTGGTGGTGGACATGGTGGGTGTGGTGGTGGAGGTGGGTGTGGTGGTGGACATGGTGTTGGTGGACGTAGTCGAGGTGGCCGACGTAGTGGTGGTGGTGGTTGTGGACGTGATGGTGGATGTGGTAGTGGCCTCGTGGTGGACATTGTGGTGGCGGGCGTTGTGGTGGACATGGTGGTGGTGGTGGTGGAGGAGGTAGGTGTGGTGGTGGTGGACATGGTGTTGGTGGACGTGGTGGTCGACGTAGTGGTGGTGGTGGTTGTGGACGTGATGGTGGTGGTGGACGTGGTAGTGGCCTCGTGGTGGACGTTGTGGTGGCGGGCGTTGTGGTTTACATGGTGATGGAGGTGGGTGTGGTGGTGGACCTGGTGGTGGTGGTGGTGGACCTGGTGGTGGTGGACGTGGTGGTGGTGGACATGGTGGTGGTGGTGGTAGATGTGGTGGTGGTAGATGTGGTGGTGGTGGTGGCTTGGTGGTGGTGGACTTGGTGGTGGTGGACTTGGTGGTGGTGGACTTGGTGGTGGTGGTGGTGAATGTGGTGGTGGACGTGGTGGTGGACGTGGTGGTGGACGTGGTGGTGGCCATGGTGGTGGTGGACGTGGTGGTGGCCATGGTGGTGGTGGACGTGGTAGTGGCCTTGTGGTGGACATGGTGGTGGATGTGGTGGACGTGGTGGATGTGGTGGACATGGTGGTGGTGGACGTGGTGGTGGATGTGATGGATGTGGTGGACATGGTGGTGGTGGTGGAGGACATGGTGTTGGTGGACGTAGTCGTGGTGGACGACGTAGTCGTGGTGGTTGTGGACGTGATGGTGGTGGTGGACATGGTAGTGGCCTTGTGGTGGACGTTGTGGTGGCGGGCGTTGTGGTGGACATGGTGATGGAGGTGGGTGTGGTGGTGGTGGTGGACGTGGTGGTGGTGGACGTGGTGGTGATAGATGTGTTGGTGGTAGATGTGGTGGTGGTGGACTTGGTGGTGGTGGTGAATGTGGTAGTGGACGTGGTGGTGGACATGGTGGTGGTGGACATGGTGGTGGACGTGGTGGTGGTGGACATGGTGGTGGTGGACGTGGTGGACATGGTGGTGGATGTGGTGGACATGGTGGTGGATGTGGTGGACATGGTGGTGGATGTGGTGGACATGGTGGTGGTGGACGAGGTGGTAGACATGGTGGTGGTGGTGGACGTGGTGGTGGACATGGTGTTGGTGGAGGTAGTCGTGGTGGACGACGTAGTGGTGGTGGTTGTGGATGTGATGGTGGATGTGGTAGTGGCCTCGTGGTGGACGTTGTGGTGGCGGGCGTTGTGGTGGACATGGTGGTGGTGGTGGAGGTGGGTGTGGTGGTGGTGGACATGGTGTTGGTGGACGTGGTGGTCGACGTAGTGGTGGTGGTGGTTGTGGACGTGATGGTGGTGGTGGACGTGGTAGTGGCCTCATGGTGGACGTTGTGGTGGCGGGAGTTGTGGTGGACATGGTGATGGAGGTGGGTGTGGTGGTGGTGGACGTGGTGGTGGTGGACGTGGTGGTGGTGGACGTGGTGGTGGTGGACGTGGTGGTGGTGGTGGACGTGGTGGTGGTGGACGTGGTGGTGGTGGACGTGGTGGTGGTGGACGTGGTGGTGGTGGACTTGATGGTGGTGGTGGACTTGATGGTGGTGGTGAAGGATGTGGTGGTGGTGGTGGACGTGGTGGACATGGTGGTGGTGGACGTGGTGGTGGTGTATGTGGTGGTGGACGTGCTGGTGGTGGACATGTTGGTGGATGTGGTGGCGGACGTGGTGGTGGTGGTGGATGTGGTGGAGGCCATGGTGGTATATGTGGTGGACATGGTGGTGGATGTGGTGGACATGGTGGTGGTGGACGTGGTGTTGGTGGACGTGGTGGTGGTGGACGTGGTGGTGGTGGACGTGGTGGTGGTGGACGTGGTGGACGTGGTGGTGGTGGACGTGGTGGTGGTGATGGTGGTGGTGGACGTGGTGGTTGTGATGGTGGTGGTGGAGGACATGGTGGTGGTGGAGGACATGGTGTTAGTGGACGTAGTGGTGGTGGACGTAGTGGTGGTGGATGTGGTTGTGGACGTGGTGGTGTTGGTGGACAAGGTGGTGGTGGTGGACGTGGTGGTGGTGGTGGAGGTGGATCTGGTGGGGACGCTTCGCCTGGTCCTCTGTGCTCCTTGCTACAATCCCACTCCCTGCTTTCTATCACGAAAAGCAAACCCCACTGTACAGTAGGAGAACATTTCAGTAGCAATATAGGAGCTAAGCTCCCTCGTAATATAAAAACAGCGAGAAAACTCTCGGTTTGTGGCATGAATCACAAACAGGGCTCCGTTTCAGCAGGAACAGGGCATTTAAAAAAATGTGCAGCGCAAAGACCCTCGCCGTGCTAAGCCCCAGTGTGAGTGAGGTAAGTGGGCGGCTCCACCAGTGCTGCGGTTTTTGGGAGAGGCTAACATTCTGTTCACGACCCCATGGAGACTAGAGATCAGAGTCTTTTGATGTCATTATGTGAAAGTTGTTAGTTGTTTGTCTAAGCCCACAGAGTCCTTAGGCGCTGGCATTGATTGGCAGGAGGATTAAAGACGGTCACATGCTAAGGCGTGTCCACTACAGAAGTCATTCAAACAGTATGGGAACTGAGTGTAATGAAGGCATGGTCGGTGAGTGTGGGGCATGGTTAATAACGAGGCTAAAAAACACAAGATATTCTTCTGTAAGTATGTTAGTCTTTTTCACCTTCATGTAACTGTATAAACAATAATTCAAACACCATAAGAAAACAAGGAGCTGCAGCGGCTTGTGTTTTATAGGCAGCAAGGGCATGAAGGAGCCTCAGCGGCTCATGCTCCCTGCTTAACGCGGGCTCTAGGAATCACGGGCAAGAGCTAGCTACTGTGTCCAGCGGTGCGGACCCCAGAGTCTCATGGATCAGCTGTGGCCAGGGCACAAGTCCTAAAACAAGCGATGAGCGCTCTGTGCTGGGGGGAGGAGGGCCATTAAAGGAAGGGGCGAAGAGGAGCCAGTGAGAACTCGCGGCGGAGATCAAAGGAAGGGTGGGAGGGACATTGGCGAGCGAGCATATGGGGGTGAGCAGCCTGGTGAGCTGAATGCGTGTGGCAGCAGAGGCGGAGCGCGCACACAAAGTGTCTGGTGGCAAATGGAAGCTGTGCACAATGCACGTGGTTGTGCTCAATGCACTGTACCCGATCCGCACTTAGGGTGCACTTTTGAAAGCCCTTACTTTAATCTCACCAAAGCATCCCTACTGGGATGGCTTAGGCTGAGACCTAAAAAGGGAGTGGGGAATGCGAGAGAGAGGGGAGAGAGAACAGAGAGTGAGGGGAGAGGTGAGAGTGATGAGTGAGGAGAGAGGAGAGGAGGAGAGGATGAGAGAGGGAAGAGTGAGGAGAGAGAGGAGAGAGGCAAGAGTGAGGATAGAGAGTGAGGATAGAGAGAGGGAAGAGTGAGGAGACAGGAGAGGGGCGAGATGAAAGAGGGAAGAGAGGAGAAAGGGAAGAGAGGGAAGAGGGGGGAGAGTTAGGAGAGGGGAGAGTGAAGAGAGGGGAGAGTGAAGAGAGGGGAGAGTGAAGAGAGGGGAGAGTGAAGAGAGGGGAGAGTGAAGAGAGGGGAGAGTGAAGAGAGGGGAGAGTGAAGAGAGGGGAGAGTGAAGAGAGGGGAGAGTGGGTAGAGGGGAGAGTGGAGAGAGGGGAGAGTGGAGAGAGGGGAGAGAGAAGAGAGGGGAGAGAGAAGAGAGGGGAGAGAGAAGAGAGGGGAGAGTGAAGAGAGGGGAGAGTGAAGAGAGGGGAGAGTGGGATGATTTAGGAAGGAGTGGAGAGAGGGAAAAAAGGAGAGTGTGAGGAGAGGGGAGGGGAGAGGGAGGGAAGGGGAGAGGGAGGGAAGGGGAGAGGGAGGGAAGGGGAGAGGGCGGGAGGGGAGAGGGAGGGGAGAGTGGGATGATTTAGGAAGGAGTGGCAAGAGGGAGGAAAGGGGAGAGTGAGGGGAGGGGAGATGGAGGGGGGTGAGAGAAGGAAAAGTGATGAGAGAAGGGAGGAAGGTGAGAGGGAGAGGAGAGAGTGAGGGGAGAGTGAGGAGAAGTGGGATAGGAGAGATGAGTGGAGAGACTGAGGAGAGGGGAGAGTGAGGAGAAGTGAGATAGGAGAGGGGAGAGAGGGGACACTAAGGAGAGGGGAGAGTGAAGAGAGGGGAGAGGGGAGAGAGGGGAGAGTGAGGAGAGGGAGGGGAGAAGCTAGAAAGGGAGGGGAGAGTAGAGAGGAGAGAGAGAGGACAAGGGAGAAAAGAGAGAGTGAGGTGAGAGGGGAGTGGGGAGAGAGGGAAAAGGGGAGGGGACAGAGGGGAGAGAGGGAGGGGAGAAAGGGGGGAGTGAGGTGAGAGTGAGGGGAGAGAGGGGTAGGGGAACGTAAGGGGAGAGGGTAGAGTGGGGAGAGGGTAGAGTGAGGAGAGGGGAAACCAGGGGAGAGTCAGGTGAGAGGGGAGAGAGGTGAGGGGAGAGTGAGGTGAGAGGGGAGATGGAGGAGAGAGTGAAGAGGGAAGTGGAGAGGGGAGGGTAGAGAGGGAGTGGTGAGGGGAGAGGGTGGGGGGAGAGTAAGGAGAGAGAGGGGAAAGTGAGGGGAGAGTGATGAGAGAGGGGAGGAGAGAGTGGGTAGAGTGAGGAGAGAGGGGAAGAGAGAGGGGAGAGTGAGGAGAGAGTGAATAGTGAGGAGAGAGGGGAGAGTGAGGGTCGAGGGAGGGGATAGGAGAGAGTGGGGAGTGGGGAGAGGATAGAGGAGAGAGAGGAAAGTGAGAGAGGGGAGAGAGAGAAATGTGGGAGAGAGTAGTAGGAGAGCTAGGGAGAGGAGAGAGGGGAGAGAGGGGAGGGGAGAGAGGGGAGGGAGGGAAAGAGAGTGAGGGAGATGGCGAGTGAGAGTGAAATTTGAGGGAAAAAATAGGGGCAGAGAGATTATTGAAATAGAGGTGTGACGTACTCAGTTTGTTTTAAGTCGACTGCAATGCTGTAAGTTCTGAAATGCGAATAACTCCATATATTCCTGTGGGAGATGGGTACCTCATGTTGAACACCACTACTGTGCAAGCTGAAAATGTGTCCAACTTGTACAGTTTCAGGCTTGGTTGTGTTAAGCTCATTGCGTGTGGAGCCAAAACTAAACTGTCGAAAAGGGAGGTGGGAATGCAAGGAGCATAGGAGCCAAAAGGAAGAAGGCTAAGAAGGAGGAGGTAATTGCAAGGAGCCTGAATAAAGCAGACGATAAGGGAGGGGGGAGGAGGGAGATGCGAACAGAGCATCAAAGGGCTGCCTGAGAAGGGAGGGGGGAATGCGAGGAGCCAAAAATGAAACTGTCGAAAAGGGGGGAGGGGGGGGGGAGGGGAAATGCAAGGAGCAGAGGAGCCAAAAGGGAGTGGGCTAAAAGGGAGGGGGGAATGCAAGGAGCCAAAATGAAACTGTCGAAAAGGGAGGAGGGAATGAAAGGAGCAGAGGAGCCAAAAGGGAGTCGGCTACGAGGTAGGGGGAATGAGAGGAGCCAAAATGAAACTGTTGAAAAGGGAATCAAGAATCTGCAGTCTCCTCCCTGCCCGAAAGCAGCTGGGGTGTTTGTGCGATGTGCACGCTCCCGGCTCACTCACATGCACTGTACCCGATCCGCACTTTGGGTACACTTTTGAAAGCCTTACTATAATCTTGCCAACAAGCATAGCTAAAGCAATGCCTTAGGCTCGACCTAAAAATGCATAACAACTTCCACAGCAACCACAGTAGACAGCACTCATCTTCGCCAGAGAGAAGATCTGCACTCTTCTAGACTGAGGAGAAACTGCTGCCCTCATATTGCTGGACCTCTCAGCTGCGTTCAACTGTCGCACCCCAGCCTCATTAAAAAACGATATGCAAAAGACATCCAAGGTCCAGCCTTCAAATGAATATGTTTCTTCCGCAAAGGGAGAACACAGCAAATCGGACTCCCTTACTACACCTCATAGCCCAAGGATCACCTCTCAGCCCCACCCTATTCATCATGATACCCGATGACACCACTTGGCAACGTGATCATGTCTCACAGCATCTCCATCATCTCCTATGCTGATGACACCCAGCTCATCCTCTCCATGTCAGAAAAGTCTGATATGACCAGATCCAACTTCACCAAATGCATGATCTGCGTTGGATGAAAAACAACTGTTTGAAACTGAACTCGGACAGTACAGAAGTGCTGATCTTCAGGAACAAGAACTCCCCCTGGGATTGCACCTGGTGGCCATCCCACTTAGTCAAACACCATTACCCACTAAACAAGCTCGAAACCTGGGAATCATCTTAGAAGTTAAACGCGACATGGCCTCACAGGTGAATGAATTTAGCTCCTCCTGCTTCCACAAACTATGCATCCTCAGAAAAATCTTCAACTGGACCCCCATGAACTTCAGATGTACCATCACTCAAGCCCTAGTCAAGTCAAGTCAAGTCAAGCAAGCTTTATTCGCCGATTGTCATAAAAGCATATAGTACATTTGAATGTGTATAAAATATATACAAAATGAATAAATATTCTTAAAATTGGATAAAAGTGAATTAATAAAGCATTACAAATATACTCTGAAAAGGTACTATTGCACATTGTTTAAACAGGGAGGTTTTGACAACTATGATATAAAATTAATCTGGTAACAGTTTACTTCTGATGGTCCATGCCCAACCCAGAAATTTTGCCACAGCTACGTACACAGTCATATTTGTACAAGTACAAATTATTCTAACTGCAGCCAATCCACTGCTAGTTCCCAATGCCCTACACATTGGGCGGAGCCAGAAACGTCGTGGGGCCGCATACGCTGGGTATTCAAACAATAGGTGGCCAATAGATTCCGAGGGGGCCGGGCAACCTGGGCAAGAAGCTTTAAACCCCCCAGACCATCTGTTAGTAAACGCCCTTACAGGGAGGCTCCCAATTCTCAATTGGAAGTATAGTTTACTGTCCAGGGGTTTTGTGATGACATCCCAGAAAGCTTCCAGGTTTGGACCCTCTTTGATGGCCATAAACATACCACTCAAGGAGCAGGGATCAGTATTCCTAAAGAGTTTAAGGGCCACAGACTTCCAATACAAATCCTTGAGAGCCTTTTTGGGGGGAACCTAGCCCTAGTCATCAGTAGACTAAACTATGGCATCACACACTATGATGGAAATCCCAACCACCTCCTACACCGTGTTCAGACCATCCAGAATGCTGCAGCCAGACTCATCGTGGACCTACTTCAGCATACTCCTATCACACCTCAACTTCGAGAACTCCACTGGCTGCGGAAAGAAAAATACAGCCAATTCAAACTCCTCCTACATGTATACAAGGCACTGCACAACATAGGACCAGATTACATCAACTGCAGCCTCCACTTCCACCATCCCTCCAGACATCTAATCACTACCTCACTCTCTCGGACACACCCCTCGTATCGGCAAAAGCAGAACAGGAGGTCTAGTCTTCTCCTACCTCACACTCAAAACTTAGAACATCTTTGTACACATAAGACCCTCCTCCCCACTTCCCAAATTCTGCAAGAAGCTTAAGACCTAGCTCTTGAACTATAAGCCAGCAGACTAACTACACACCTGCTCTAGTGCCTGGATACACTTCCGGTGATAAGCTGCGCTTTACAAATCCAAAACACATAACAACTGGAGACTCAGACAATGAGGGCTGTTCCAGCATCAGTAAAAAGACCAAAAGGTACCCTTTGACTGTCCAGAGAAAAGCCTTGCAAGGTTAGGAACAAAACAAATAACAAAACTTTAGACCCCCTCCAAGCAAAGTATCTGCCAGGTACCGCACCAAGCCACAAATCTGTCCTAACAATAGGCATACACAGTCTTGACGAAGAACAACTGGCTGTCAAGATGACATAAACGACCTTTGGAGGTAGGTTGAAGGTGTTTGGCTGTCACCGCACAATCTCCAACCATGGAGGTGGAGATTGCAAAGGCCCAGGTGCAGAACCCCTGAGTGCTGTTATGATAAGAGGTTCACCAGAAGGAGCGTCTGATTGAAGGACAGATGCTTAAGCCCATGAGCTCTGGATACCATACTCTTTGTGCCCAATCCGCAGCCACTAGGATGACTTGGGCCTGACTGCTCCTGATTTTCTTGAGAACTCTGGTAAGGAGTAGTCTCATCGGAAAGGCATATAATAGTCCTGAGTTCCAGCTGAAGCGGAACAAGTCTGAGCGTGAGATGCAATGGAAACTCAAACATGTAAAAGAGCAAAAATTTCACTCTTAACACTAGCGAACAGATCGAGCCAAGGTTTTCCCCATTCGCGGAAGAGACCATGTGTCATATTCAGGTGTAACTGCCACTTATAATCCTCTAAGCACCAACAGCTGAGCACGTCCGTCCTGACTTTCAACGATTATTATCAGCAATAACGCTACTTAGGGGGTGACTTATAAATATTTAAAAGGAAGGGTTAGGACTGACAAAAAGTTGTTATTTTGATAGGTTGAATCTGCAGTTTAAACCTGCATAGCCAGGCTACTGGCTGCAGGCCTGCAGTCTTCTTTAGATTGTTGCTGCATTGTGTGGCACAATGAGTGCTGCAGCCCATTTGTGACGTTTAACTTATAGGCCCTGGTTCACTGTGGGAAGCATGTAGCCGGGATAGGCAAGGTAAATATGGAAATTACTATACCAATTTTACCATTTTGAAAGGAGGGGAACAAGCATGTTACCACTGGTTAGCAGGGGTAAGGTACACAGACTTGTATAGCCAGCAAACACATGGTTTAGCACAAAGGCAAAAATAGTGACCCTACATAAAGGGCAAATTTCTAACACTAACAAAGTCTAAGCATTGTTAAGGTGAAACATCTCCAATGACCAAGGAAATTCAGGGTGCATCGAGATCAATTATAAAATTTGCTTCTAAATGTAAATTCAGGAGTGAGGCAGAGTTACATCTGGAAGCCCATGCAACTTCTCTGGCGATAGAGAATGGGGGGACAGGGACAAGTTCGGCTTGGCCACTTCGACTTACCAGAAACATTCAGTCACAATAAGGGCCTGTCACAGGAACCACCCGAGCAGGGACGAGTCCTCACCCTTGCCTTCTAGTGGATGCAGGACATCATTCAGATTTTTGATGACATACAGTTTTGCTTCACAGTCCGTATCGCTTTTGTGTTCATGAAAGCGTTTAACACAAATTTAAGTCATACCCCAAGCACAAGGGATAAGTTACTTACCTATAATCCTTGTTCCCTTCTAGGGGTATACTCTTCAAAGTCATAAGCATTGAATAATGCCCGCCCACGTGCGGGACCCCGGAGCATATATAAAAATACACATATATGTCTTTATTTAGACAAAGTACAGAGGACTTCCAAAACACACACACACACATATATATATATATCACCCGCTGTTAAGCGCGCTGACAGACCTATCTGGATAAAAATGTTGGCACGGCGCACAGCTTGTAGCTTGAAAGATAGTTTGATTTAATGATGAACAATATTTGAGAAAGATCAAGGTGCTCCAGCAGGTGACGCAACTGTCCTAATGCGTCGTGACTGTTAAGGGGTTGAGTGCGCTACTGGGATGTAGGCGCATCCCTGCTTGTGGGCACACTTATGTGGTTCGTTGTTACAGCACAACTGACTCCAAGAAGGTTCAAAAAAGTTCAAAAAGTCAATTTATAGTATTTTATTCTGAACGTTCATTTTCAAGTTCATAAGTTTTCCATGTGTAACATTTAGTAGTTCATGTTATCCACTTAATGGAAGTTTAATCAGAAATGCTCCAATGCATTTCGGACCCGGAAGGCCCTTTATCAAGGAGCGCTGTAAAGAAACATGATATAGCTCTAATCAATGGTTGTACAATAAATCAAATGCATCAGATACAATCAATTTTCAAACGTAAAATGGCAAACATAAAATAATCAACCGCATGCACCAGTGTATGTCCAAACGCATTTTAGTGACATGTCGAGTGTCGAAGTTCGGAAAGATATAAGGGTAACCGTGCATTGTACGTTAGGTCAGGGTGAAGTGAAAGTGAAGGAAAATGAGCGGGTTCGTGCGAGGTGGCTCTCCGCCGGTGCGCTTTAAAAGGAAAGTAACGGGGTTTGGGATGGTGGGGAGGATGGAAGGGGAAGCAATTTAACAAGCCGCTCGTGTAAAAAACGAGACTTACATGATTCACTTAGATTGGATTCCTCATGGGATCTAAAGAGACATAAGGTAATAGGTAGGTAAGTATCAGGACGCTAGTAAGTGAGCATCCTTAGTACAAACAAGCCTCAGATTGAACTTACTTGGAATGGTAAAACGCACGCGACTTGGCGGGGTGTCGGCACTAGTCCAAAGACTTCGCGTAGTGAACGCTGAGTTTCTGGCCGGGGTCTAAAAAGGTGGAAATCAATGAGGGACTAACGTAAAAGGAACGTGTTGTGCGGCCATCTTGGAGTGGGGTGAAAACGGAGGGGGTGATAGAGCCGGATCGGTTTGCAAAGTAAACCAACAAGATAAACAAAATGAATGAGCACAACAAGCAAAACTGGGTCACAATGCGTCAGCAATGTACCCGAAGGGTACTATAAGTACCAGTTCAGTTCGATTCGATCATTCAGGCCGTGAGGCTTCAGTGATTGGAGTCTGTAAATCCATGCTGTTTCCCTCTGTAAAAGTACCTTATTAATGTCTCTTCCTTCAATTTGTGGTACAGTTTCAAGAACTAAGAATTTAAGTTGAGCCACGTTGTGGTCGGCTTCATTAAAATGAGTCGCAACGCTGGATTTGATGTTTTTTGTGCGAATGTTAGATTTATGTTCGTTCAGGCGGATTTTAATTTTCCTGGTAGTTTTTCCGACGTATATCATGCCGCAAGGGCATTTGAGGAGATAGATGAGGTTTGATGAATCACATGTTGCGTCTACATTCAGTTTTATTTTGAAGCCTCTCATGGGGTGATTCAAACTGTTTCCTTTGATTACATTGTTGCAGTTGTTGCAGTGATGACAGGGGCGTGTGCCCGTGTGATTCACTGGTTCCTTGGTTGTCTTAGATAAGATCTCTTTGAAGTTCTTTGAGCGGGTATAGGCAAAGATGGGTGGTTCCTTAAATAGGTCCCCAAAATCTGGTTCGGAGGATAAAATCCACCAATGTTTTATGATTATACTTTTAAAAGTTCTGCTGGATGTTGAGTATCTGGAGACCAGAGCCATTCTCTTATTGTCAGCCTTGGTGGTGCCTTTGAGGGCTTCTGAATGGGAAATCGCAGATGTTCTTGTGATGGCTTCATTGATAACTTCCTTTGGATATCCTCTGTTGAGAAATCTTGATGCCATGGTTTGTGTTTGGGAAGTTCTGATTTCTGGGTCGGATACAATGAGTTTGATCCTTAACATTTGGCTGAACGGTAAATGTCTTTTCAAAGAGCTTTGATGAAAACTGCTGTGTAGTAAGGTGTTGTAGCGATCCGTGGGTTTTCGGAAAAGATCTGTTTGTATGCCATTGGTAGTTATTTTTATAAGCACGTCCAGAAATGCTATTTCCTGATCGCTGATGTTCCATGTGAATTCAATCCGATCATCTTTGGAGTTCAAATCTGTTAGAGCTAGCTCTAAATTTTCTCGGGAATCTTTCCAGATAAAAACATAAATCATCAATGTAACGTACATAAAGTTTTAAGTTATCTGTCCAAGTTTTGTTCATGTAGATGGTGTTAAGTTCAAAGTTCCCCATGTAGATATTTGCGTATGTTGGTGCAGCGCAATTGCCCATAGCCATGCCGGACATTTGTAGGTACCATTTCTGGTGCATGCGGTTGATTATTTTATGTTTGCCATTTTACGTTTGAAAATTGATTGTATCTGATGCATTTGATTTATTGCACAACCATTGATTAGAGCTATATCCTGTTTCTTTACAGCGCTCCTTGATAAAGGGCCCTCCGGGTCTGAAATGCATTGGAGCATTTCTGATTAAAACTTCCATTAAGTGGATAACATGAACTACTAAATGTTACACATGGAAAACTTATGAACTTGAAAATGAACGTTCAGAATAAAATACTATAACTTGACCTTTTGAACTTTTTTGAACCTTCTTGGAGTCAGTTGTGCTGTAACAACGAACCACATAAGTGTGCCCACAAGCAGGGATGCGCCTACATCCCAGTAGCGCACTCAACCCCTTAACAGACCTATCTGGATCACATTGTCGATATATAAAATATAATCGACAGGTCTGTCAGCACGCTCAACAGCGGGTGCTGGTCGCTGGGGTAGGATCCTGACCCTCAAACTTGATTCCACCATAAACAAATTGAGCAGCACTCCAAAGTAGGTTACTTAGTGGTTTTTATTAATCCACAGTTCCACTTGACCAACGCGTTTCAGCCTAGAAGGCCTTAATCACGGTTAGTGAGTCCCTTTTCACTTTCACTTTAAATACCCATCTCTGCTGCAATGTTATGGGATTTGTGGTGTGAAATTTACAATACAGTTTTGTACATATTTACAAAATGACATTTGTGTGCAAGGGTTATTCTTGGGTGATAAGCATTGACATCATGTATCACAGATGTAGATAACCTACGTTACATCAGTTTTAGGGACCCCAATTTATATTGTTCGTTTTACTAATTTTTAAACACGCTTTTGTTCTGACATATTGTCTTAAGAGAATGTCTTGTGATTGGATATAGTACCCACTACTTTATCCTTTTGTCAGTTCCTAGTATGTACATGGTTTTGGGTTTAGTGCCCTCATGTTCCAGTTTCTCGAGATTGTCATTTCTTTTATTGCTGTCAGTTCATATGATTCATCCAAGATTTACATAAAGTTCCTCATCGAGGTTGATTCCTCTGGGGAACTTGGTTCTAAGACGTATAATGTACTTGGATTCAATTTGACGCAATTTCTTAGTTCGATCACCTCCTCTTTCTCCCGGAGGGATCATGCATATTCCATAATATGACATTGCTTTCCAGTTCCCCTTTTGACACTGTGCGAGATGTTTTGCAGTTGCATTTGCCATATTTCCATTTTTTACAGCTCGGATATGTTCCAGCACACGTTTCTTGATCATGCATGTTGTGCTTCCTATATATTTCATGCCACAATTACATTCGATGACATATACCACATATTGCGATGTACAGGAGATATTTTGCTCTATGGTTATCAAGTTGCCATTTGGTTCTTCTATGGTTTTCATATTCCGTCCGATTTTGCACGCTTTACAGGCGTTGCATTTTGTGAATCCTTTTTGTTGATTTGCCAAGTCGGTGGTTTTTCTTGATGATGGCTCTGGACTAATATGTCTTTTAGTATGCTACATTTGGATGTCATCCAAGTAGTTGGCCCTCGCTGATATATATGTACACATATATACATACATAAACATGCAGCCTATTATAGTTCCAATAGACGAGTATGCCAGAATTACATGGATTTCTCATCGAATCGAAATAACCTCCAGGAGCCCCCTGTTACCATCATGCACCACAGGTGACAGTTAGGTCAGTTCTTTTTTTTACGGTGTACTAACTTGTAGGAACCAGGACATAAGGTGCAGACGACACGCTATTGCACTGTAAATACTTGTCCGGGGAGGCGGGAGGGTTGCTCATGACTTTGATGAGTATAACCCTAGGGAAGAGAACTAGGATTACAGGTAAGTAACGTATCCTTCTCTTCCAGGGGATACTCCTCAATAGTCATAAGCACTGAATAGAGTAGCAAGCCCATACCCACTTCATCAACAACGAGCAACAGCACAAAGAACAGTAAATATAGCACCTTAACTTTGAATCATCCAAACAAATTTCTTAATAAGGCTTGCCCAAACTGAGCATCCGCCTGTGTGTCAGTGTCCAAACAGTAATTGCGAGTGAAAGTATGAACTGATTGTCATGTGGCTGCTTTACAAATTTTTGCATAGGTACATTCCTAAGGAGAGCTGTGGTAGAGGCTTTTCCCCTGGTAGAATGAGCCTCAGGTTTGCCCGGAAGGGCTTTGTTGGCTAGTTGGTAGGACATAGATATACAAGACACTATCCACCTAGAGATATACCTTTTGGAAGCTGCAGAACCAGTATTTATGGAACCATAGTTTTAAAATAGGCAGTCTAATTTTCTCAAGGCCTTCGTTTGGTCTAAATAGAATTTCAGAATCCTCTTGATGTCTAGTGAATGAAGGGACCTCTCTGGAAGATTTGAGGGATTGGGAAAGAATGTGGGGAGAGTGATGGCCTGATTAATATGGAATTTAGGGACCACTTTAGGTAGGAAACTCAGATGGGTTCTTAACACCACTCATTTTGCATGAAAAACGATATAGGGCTATACAATACAAGGCCTGAATCTCACTAACCCTACGAAAAGAGGTGATGGCCACTAAAAAAGTGGCCTTCCATGACAAGTGCTGCAGAGAAAGCTCTGTGAATAGGCTCAAAGGAGCACCCATCAATTTAGCAAGAACTAGGTTGAGCTCCCAAGGTGGAGATGGAGATCTGATCGGTGAATAAACCTTTATTATCCCCTCAAGAAAATCTTTAACCACAGGAATTGGGGAAAAAGGAAACCTGTGTAGGGGACTTTCTGTATGCAGTGATGGCTGCTAAATGAACTTTAATAGAGGAAAACTGAAGGCCAGATTTGGCCAAATGTAGCAAATATGGTAAGAGCACCTGTTCTTGACCCCAAACGGGATCATGACCATTGTCCGTACACCATAAGTAAAATCGCTTCCACTTGAAAGCGTACGATTTTCTGGAGGAAGGTCTTTTGGCTTCTTTGACTATGTTCATACATTCCGAAGGTAAATCCAAGTGTCCGTATCGAAGGACTTCAGGAGCCATGCCGTCAATCGTAGGGATGAGAGTAGGGGTGAAACATCTTCCCTTCGTTCCTGGACAACAAGTCTGGACAGCATGGTAACCTCTTGAGTGGGACCTCTGATAGCTCAAGAAGGTCCGGGTACAACCACTGACGAGGCCATTCTGGGGCTATCAGTATGTTTCTAGTGTCGGTCCTGTAGAATTTGTTGATCACTGCAGGAATCAACAGGATTGGTGGAAAGGCTTATAGTAATGTCTGAGACCATTTTATCAAAAGGACATTCTCCATGTGAACCTGGTCGTGAAACCTGAATGCGAAGATGGGGCATTTTGAGTTTGCTGTGTCTGCAAACAGATCGATGTCTGGCACTCCCCAATGGTGGAAAATGTGTTGCGTGACCTCGTTGTTGAGCACCCAGTCGTGGGCTTCGTTGAAGTCCCGACTTAGGGTGTCTGCTTGTATGTTGAGAGTTCCCGGAAGAGGAATCGCCACAATGGTTAAATTTCTTGCGAGAAGCCATTTCTAGATGGCCTGAGATTCCAGAGAGAGGGCTCGACCTGGTACCCCCCTGTTTGTTGAGATAATACATTGTTGTGGTGTTGTCCTTTTGACCCGATAGGGAGTGAGACTGGAGAGAAGGGAACATTGATTTGAGAGCAAGGTGTACGGCTCTCAGCTCTAGAAGGCTTATGTGATACGCTTGTTCTGCCTCTGACCAAAGCCCTTGCACTTGGAGAGGACCCAAATGAGCCCCCCAGCCTCGGAATGAAGGGTCCGTGACGATTGTCTGAGTAGGAGAGTCCTGGTGAAAAGGAACCCCCTTCAGTAAATGGGATCGCTTCATCCACCATCTGATGGAGTCCTTGGTCGATTGCGGGAGAGTAACACGGTTCTCCCAGCCGCCCAATATCTGCATCCACTGGTCCTCCAGAGATTGTTGTAGAGGACGCATGTTTAACCTGGCATTTGGCACAATGAAGATGCATGATGCCATTGACCCCAGCAGCGATGACACCTGTCTGACTGTGGGATGCTGAGAACAAAGAGGATTGTGACATTTCTCTCGGATTGAGGATAACCTCTCCTCCGAACGACACACGCTTGCCTTTGTGGTATCCAGGGAAGCACCCACATAGTGGATCTTCTGGGTTGGGTTGAAAATGGAATTTTTGTAGTTGACTTGTAGGCCCAGCTTGCTCAGTAGTTGAAGGCAGTATGAGAGATGACTCTGAAGCAGAGTGAGTGACGAGCTCTTCAGGAGCCAGTCGTCCAGGTAAGGATATATGAATATCCTTTGTTTGCAAAGAAATGTTGCCACCACTGCCATGCATCTAGAACACGTTTGGGGAGCTGATTTGAGCACAAATGGGAGAACCTTGAATTGGAAATGCTGGAGAGCCACTTCAATTTCAGAAATTTCAGATGTTTCTTGGACACCGGAACATGAAAGTAGGCGTCCTGCAGGTCTGTAGAACACAACCAGTCCCCTTGGTGTAGATAAGGAAAGATTTGATGCAGCGCTAACATCCAAAATGTTTCTTTGCGGATACATTCGTTAAAAAACCTCGGGTCAATAACGAGAATATATTCCTTGTCTTCGTTGTGAAACCGGGACTGTTTTTTATGGCATCTTTCTGCAGAAGACTGCACCTTTGTTTGCAACAAGTGGTGTTTTGGGAGAACTTTTTCTCACAGAGGTACTGATGGAGGTGGGGATTTGAATCTGAGCAAATAGCCATTCTGCACAATATTCAGCACCCACTTGTCCTTTGTTATTTTCTTCCACTCCTCCAGACCAAACATAATCTCCCGACCCCCAACCCCACCGGAGTGGTCAACGGGCATCGAGGAAGCCTTAGCTCATCGCTTTGCTGGTTGCTTCGTTGTAGAAGATGACTGTCTTGCATTTCCCCTTCCTCTACCAGGCCTTCTCTGGTGGTAGTGGGACTGGGGTTGATTAAGATGCGTGGGCCAGTGAGGGGTTTGAACCCTTTGCTGGAAGGAGCCCCAGTCGTAGGGAAGGAATGTCTGTAAAAATTGCTTTCGCTTTTCCAATTTGACGGCTTTTAGAGTGTTCAACTCCGTTTTCATTTTGGGCATCTCATCGTCCTCATGAGATCCAAATAGAGAGGAGCCATAGAAAGGGAGATTTACAATTCCCCACTGTGCACCCGGCTTCAGCCCCGTGAGACACAGCCAGGCTGAGCGTCTAGAGCAGATGCCATGGGAGTAGCCATGTGCAGCCAGATCTGATGCGTCTGCCGCTGCACTAATAACTTGGTTTGCCACCAAGCCACCTTCTTGCAGGATTTCCTGAAAATCTTGCAGATCTTCTTTCGGCAGCTCCTCTGTGAACCGTGACAAGGAGTCCCAAAGTGATCTGTCATACCTCCCTAGGAGAGAGGAAGCACAAGCCACCTTCATTACTGATGCTGAAGTGTTACACATTCTATTGGCTAGAGAGTCCATGCTTTTACTGTCCTTCTGCGGGGGAACTGAGGAGGAGATTGTCGCTGAATATGCCTTTCTGGCTGTCGCCACTATGACCGAGTCTGGAGGGGGATCCGATCGAAGGAAAAGCGGATCCTGATCTTTAATGGAAGAACTCTAATTTGCCATAGTCTTCCCACAGAAAGGACATTTGCTGAATAAAGCTGGCATTTCTGACAGGAAATAGTTGTTAGATTTGTCAGAAAAAAAAACTGAAAACAGTTCTCAGCATTCAAAAATGTCTAATAAAGATGAATGCAAATGCTACTTACCAGTATGCATCTGTTCTTGGCATGTAGGGCTGCTGACATTCATATCTGTGCATAGATCGCCGCCTAGTGTTGGGTCCGGATGATTGCACATTGTTGTCCTGGAAGAGTCTTCGAAGTATCACGAGATAGGTGGCTCCTCCCCTGGACTACAGTGCGCATGGGCATCGCCTCCATCCCCAGATTGTTTTTAGCCATTGGCCGAGATGGAGTGAATTATGTGAGTGATGCCCATGCTATGAGCATATATAAATATGAATACTGCAGCTGCTACAGGCGCCGGGGAGGAGGGCGGGCGATATGAATGTCAGCAGCCCTACATGCCAAGAACAGATGCATACTGGTAAGTAGCATTTGCAGTTCGAGGCATGTGGGCTGCTGAATTCATATCTGTGCATTGAATACATAGCAGTCCTCCTATCATTGGCGGCCGCCCGTGCCAGCTGCAGCAGTTTGAAAAAGTGTCTTGAGAACAGCCTGACCAACAGCTGCCTGCTGTTTAGAGTGCACGTCTACACAGTAATGTTTAGTAAAAGTATGTGTGGCAGACCATGTGGCTGCCCTACAAATATCCTCTAAGGGAATGTTCCCAAGCAAAGCCATAGAGGCCCCCAACTTTCTGGTGGAGTGGGCTCTTGGTGGAATTGTGAGAGTGCGTTTAGCCTTAGCGTAACAGATCTGAATGCATTTCACGATCCACCTAGCGATACCAGCTTTGGAAATAGTGTTACCCTTGTGGTGTGAGGCAAATGCAACGAAAAGTTGCTTGGTCTTTCGAAAATCCTTTGTCCTGTCAATGTAGTACATTAACGCTCTTTTAACGTCAAGGGTGTGGAGCATCCGCTCCGCCAGCGACTCAGGTTTTTGAAAAAACACTGGCAACTCAATTATCTGGTTTATGTGGAATTGAGATACAACCTTGGGTTGAAATTTAGGGTTAGTGCGGAGCACCCCCCTGTTGGCATGGACTTGGAAAAAAGGTTCTTGGATGGTGAGAGCCTGCAACTCACTAACCCTCCGTAGCGATGTAATTGCTACTAAGAAAGCCACCTTCCAAGTCAGAAACTGAAGCTCACAAGAGTGTAGTGGCTCGAAAGGAGGACTCATCAGCCTTGTAAGAACCACATTGAGGTTCCATTCTGGAGCTGGTGGTGTCCGTGGTGGAATGACCCTTTTGAGTCCTTCCAGAAATGCCTTGATAGCAGGAACCTTGAAAAGTGATAGGTGTTGCCTATTCTGGAGGTATGCGGCCATCGCAGACAGGTGAATGCGGATGGAAGAATACGCCAAATTGCATTGGTACAGATGGAACAGGTAACATATGATGTTCTGAATGGAAGCATCTAGCGGGTTAATGTCTAGGTTTGCACAATAAATGGCAAACCGCTTCCATTTAGCCGCATAGCATGCTCTAGTAGTGGGCTTTCTTGCCTCCCGAATGATGTCCATGCAATCGGGGGGAAGATTGAGGTAGCCAAACTCTAGGACTTCAGGAGCCAGATCGCCAGGTTGAGCTGTTGCGGATCTGGGTGCTGAATGTCGCCATGGCTCTGCGTCAGAAGGCTGGGTGTGAGATGAAGCCTTTGATGCGGTACCACGGAAAGTTCCAGAAACGTGGTGTACCATGGTTGGCGAGCTCACGTTGGAGCAACCAGGATGAGAGTCATCGAGTGCTGCCTGAGCTTGCGTGCCACCAGCGGTATCAGAGGTGCTGGGGGAAAAGCGTACGCAAATCTGCCTGACCAGTTCATCCACATCGCATTGCCCTGCGATTGCGGGTGTGGGAACCTGGCGGCGAAGCTTTGGCATTTTGCGTTCTCCTTTGTGGCGAACAGGTCTATCTCTGGATGAGCCCACCTTTGGAAGTACGGTTGGAGTACTGATGGATGTATCTCCCACTCGTGCATTTGGTGGCTGTGCCTGCTGAGCAGGTCCGCCATCTGATTGTCCTTGCCCGGGAGATGCTCTGCCATGAGGAAGATGTTCCTCTGAATGGCCCACTTCCACATGCTCTGAGCCAGATGAGACAGCTGCGGAGAGTGGGTGCCCCCCTGCTTCTGATTGTAGTACATGGCCGTCATGTTGTCCGTCCGGATCAACACGACCTTGTTGCACAGATGTACTTTGAATGCCTTCAAGGCCATGAAGATTGCCATCAGTTCCAAAACGTTGATGTGCATCTTCCTTTGCTGTAGTGTCCATAGTCCCTGTACTGTGTAGTGGAGTACATGCGCTCCCCATCCCTGGAGAGAAGCGTCCGTTGTCAGGATAATCTGTGGCACAGGCTCCTGGAACGGTCGGCCCTTGCAAAGGTTTTGTGGATTCCACCAATGCAGAGAGTTGTACGCCCGACCGCTCACCAACACTAGGTCTGTCAGTTGCCCATGAGCCTGAGTCCACTGACGTGCCAGGCACTCCTGAAGCGGACGCATATGTAGTCTCGCGTGCGGGACGATGGAGATGCAGGAGGCCATCATGCCTATCAACTGCATGAACACCTTCGCTGGAAGCGAGTGCTGAGGTCTGAATCGTTGGATCAGCGTTTGGATACTGGCGATTCTCACTGAATTTGGCTGCGCAGTGGCTGCCAGAGTGTCTATTGTCGCGCCCAGGTACTGCCGTATATGGGCGGGTTGGAGATGGGATTTTGGATAGTTCAGCGAGAATCCCAGATCGTGCAGGAGGTGAATTGTGCGGGACACATGGTCCGCGCACTGCTGTTCTGTCTTTGCCTGAATGAGCCAGTCGTCGAGATAGGGATAGACGTGGACGTTCTGGCGTCGCAGATGCGCCGCCACAGTCGCCAGGCACTTTGTAAAGACTCTCGGCGCTGTGGTGACCCCGAAAGGCAGGACCCTGAACTGGTAGTGCTCGCCTTGAATCGTGAATCTGAGGTACTTCCTGTGGGAAGGATGCAGGGGAATATGAAAGTATGCATCTTTTAGATCCAACGTAGCCAGGAAGTCCTCCTGTTGAAGCAGAGGGAGTACCTGCTGCAACGTGAGCATATGGAAGTGCTCCGAGAGAATATACCAGTTGAGGGGCCTGAGGTCCAGGATGGGCCTGAGGGATCCGTCCTTTTTGGGGATTAGAAAGTACAGAGAGTAAACTCCTGTTCCCCTTTCTTGCAGTGGAACAAGCTCTATTGCCCCTTTTTGCTGCATGACTTGAACATCCTGCTGCAACAAGCTCAAGTGCTCGCCGGACATAGGACGGTTTCTTGGAGGTATGTTTGGTGGAGTGGAAGTAAGTTCCAGACAGTAACCGTACTGGATAAGAGATTTGACCCACCTGTCCGTGGTGATGGATTTCCACGCGGGCAGGAACTGCTGCAGTCTCCCCCCTACCGGTGTTGTGTGGTCGGGGGGCAGTGACAAGACGTCACTGCTTGTTGGCGGTGGTGGACCTGGAGCTGTTGTTTCCACATCCCCTGCCCTTGATGTTGTTGCCTCTGTAGCCACCTCTACCCTTGTTGGTGTATGAGGTTTGGGTATTGCTTTTATAGTACTGTGTGGATTGCGATGCCTGACCCCTTGAGGTGCCTCTGGTATTGGAGCGGCGAAAGGAACCACCCCGAAACTGCTGAGACTGGAGGGCCCCCATAGACTTAGCAGTGTCTGTGTCTTTCTTCATTTTTTCAAGCGTCGCATCCACCTCGGGGCCAAACAAGTGGTCAGGATTAACTGTTTGGTTCAGGATGGTTGTCTGTATATCCGGTTTAAACCCGATATCCTAAGCCATGCATGTCTTCTTAGCAACACACTAGTGTTGATCGCCCTGGAGGCTGTATCAGCCACATCCAACGCACATTTGATGGAAGCGTTTGTGATGAGCTTTCCCTCCTGAATTAACATTTCCCCTGCCTCCTTGTACTGGTCAGGCAAGTGCTGCAGCAGTGTTTCTAGGGTGTCGTAATGAGCCCTATCGTAGCGTGCAAGTAGGGCCTGCGTGTTTGAGATGCGCCAAATATTAGCTGCCTGTGCAGCAATCCGTTTCCCTGAGGCCTCAAATATTTTTGACTCTTTGTCTGGGGGAGGAGCGTCACCAGTGGTCTGTGAATTCGCCCTCTTGCGAGCGTTGGATACAACCAAAGAGTCCAGTGGCAAGTGTCCCTTGATGTATGTTGGATCCGAGGGCGCTGCCTTATATTTCTTGTTAATGCGTGGATTGACGACACGTGCCCGAGTGGGCTCTTTGAAGACCTCCGGCGCGTGCTTTAGCACTCCCTTGAGCATTGGCAATGTCTTGACTGACTTTTCAGCCACTGAGAAAGTGTCAAACAAAAAATCCACATCCACAGGATCTGAATGTAGCTCGACATCATGGTTAGCTGCATCTCTCTCGATCAAAGCGTTGAAGGCTGCAGAGTCCTTCGCCGGTGAGGTTTTTGCCGCAAAGAGCTGCGGTTCCTGACCAGACTGCGGGTCCTCTGGGTCGCCTCCGGCAGACCAAGGTTCATGTTCCTCCTCCGGATCCGAGTACGCCGGATAGTTGTACTCGACCCCCTCTTCGTCACCATCCCCCGCGTTGGAACGCGTTGGTGAACGTTCTAGGCCTTGTGGGGATGCCGGCGCTATAGGGGCCGAAGCACCCGCAGAGTCCTTCTTGTGTTTGAGAGGAATGCGAAAATGTTCCAACACCGGCTCCGTGGTGATTTTCCTTTTGAGGAGGGACAGTTTCCCTGTATTGGCGTCGATGGTGACCTCTCGACGCTCTTCTTCTGCAAGTGGCTGGAGGCGAGGCTTCGACACCACCAATGACGCTTTGGGCGTTGACACCTCCTTCGAGGGCACGCCTGCCCCATGCCTCGGAGCGAAAGCCTTTGGCGTTGACTTCGGCGGCAGGGTGAAGCGGATAGGCGTTTGCGCCTTTGTCGGCTTCAGTGTGGGCTTCGACACCACATCCTCTGGTTCGGGAACCACAGCGTCCTTCCGAATCCTTTGCAGGGATTCCGCGACCTTCTTCGTTAAGGCTGGAGAGGGCTTGACCGGCTCGAGCGACTTCCCCGGTTCGGGAGTCGGGTCGGCGAGAGGCACCGTCTTCGGAGCTGACACATCACCATCGTTGGCCCCGACGGTCGGAGCCGGCGTAGCCAGAGCTCTGGAATCGCCTTGACACTTCTTCAAAGCTTTCTTCGGGTCATCGACCTCGACCATCTTCGGCGCCGACGCGGCCGCGTCGGTCGACTTCGCCTTTTGCGTCGACCCCGAGGTCCCCGGGTCGGCCATCTTGGCGCGGCTCTTCAAGTCCGCCATTTTGAATTTTTTAGACATCGACGCCTCCAGATCCTTCTGTCCCACCAGTGCAGCTTTCACTTTCGGTTTTGAAACCGGAGGTGTGGATCCCGATGGCTTCACTTTCGTTTTCGTTAACGGGAGTGGCGCATCAGAAATGTCCGTGGCCGGGCCCGGAGACGGGGCTGCTGGACGAGTAACGAGGTCTTGGGTAAGGACCGAAGGCGATCCCTCGACCTGGGCCGCATGAAGGGAGTTGACCCCTGAGTCAGTTTGGGGAAGCTCTTCCTCCGAGCTATCCCCCACGGTGGCAATGGCCCCATCGTCGTCCCCTACCTCGTCGCCGGCTTCGTCAAACTCCTCGTCTCCCGCGTCGTAGGCATCCCCCTCGGACGCAGGGCTAGAGTCCGAAACCTGTAGGACATCGTCGTCTTCAACAAATTTCTCGAAGATGTTGTCCGGCGGGGGCGCCGGGGGCGCCGATAACTGGGCCTGGAGTCTAGCGGCCCGACGAATCTTGAGAGTCTTCTTACACCGGAACTTCGAGCAGGCCATACACCTGGCCTCATCATGGTCCGGTGACAAACATTTGTTGCACACAGGGTGCACATCGAGGTGTGAATACTTGGAGGTGCACACCGGGCACCTTTTGAACGGAGTTCGTTCCATGTCTGGAGCGTCGAGTAGGCCCGTCCGCGCCGAGAGCACGCGGATGGGTAGCAATAGTTCGGAGCTGAGAAACAGACAAAACCCGAACGAAAACGATACCGACGCCAAGCCTAAAGACCTTTTGGTCTCGAGTTAGAAAAGTTAATCAACTATCGATTCCGACAGAGGGAACCGAAACACATCCGAACCCAATGGCGGAAAAAAACAATCTGGGGATGGAGGCGATGCCCATGCGCACTGTAGTCCAGGGGAGGAGCCACCTATCTCGTGATACTTCGAAGACTCTTCCAGGACAACAATGTGCAATCATCCGGACCCAACACTAGGCGGCGATCTATGCACAGATATGAATTCAGCAGCCCACATGCCTCGAACACAAAGACATGGCCGTTAGCACGGAGGGGTGGTGGTGCTTTTGTGCAGCTCGCAGTCACTTTCAGGCCAGACCAACATTAATGCAGAGCAGCACTGCACCATGTAGGGGCACTCTGGAGCATAGCTGCGAAACCATCCGGACCAAATCTTGCACCTACTGATATAGTTAACGTGAGGAGTTAGCAGTTAGAAGAATCCATCAGAAAGAAACTTTTTTTTTAGAGCAAAGAAACCTGTTTACAGTTCTGGTAGGCTTTTACATTTTACAGCCTCCTGTTGTGCCCACTGTCCTCCAATTTTGCATTTCCTTACGTGTGCCCACAAGCTAGGCCAGCTGATGAAGTGTAACGGCCCGAAACCGATCGCAGGATGCTCGTTTTCCAGTCCAGGGAGGACCTGGCCTAACAGTTCGGGCTGGACAGTTCCCATGAGAGCATGGTCAAGACTGATTTGCCTTTGGATGTGTCCAAACTGGGGTGGCATGGTGAGCAAAAGAACTATGGATTTTACCCAGATCTGTGACTGGGGTGAATGTTTGAAAATGTTTAGCATTCAGTCCATCATCTTTTCTGTGTTACTATGCTTATTAATCTGACATAAAAGCCCTAAATTAGTGCAGAAAACAATTCAATTTAATTTTTTCAATTGCATCTTGTAAAGCACTTTTGGTCCTTCCTTCAACAACTCTAAACCACAGAAATATTACAGAATATGGCAGCTCTGATTCATCTGCAATGCTGCTAGAACTTTATCATGTAAACAGCTGACTCTGTTCAATGGCTGGCTGAGTAAAAATAAGTGAAATTCTTATCACATTTTATTGCACACACACGCACCTTTCTAAGTTATGGACACCAAATGTTTAACTGAGGAGCTCTGGCAGTAGGATTTTTCTGCAGTGTTTACGTAGCAATTCGCTAGTTTATG